>NC_040884.2:30404214-31024839 GCF_900634795.4 Betta splendens | reverse complement strand
ATTTCGCGGAGTTTCTTGATGACTTTCTAACGTTACAAAAATCGTTGTTCGTTCGTGTTTTTAAGTTTAACTTAGGTTTACAAAATTTAAGAACAAAGGAAAATTAAAGAAAAGTAATGCGACGCAAAAAGAAAAGATGAAAGAAGTTTGAAGATAGAGGGAAATGCGACTCTACTAGGGTGTTTTACTGGTTTAAATACCCCAGGGGCAGTGTTCACTACAGGGTGGAGAATTTAGTTCAACCAGTGGTGAGAGTTCCACCTCTTCAGATCAGGAATCAAACTATTTAATTTGGATTGCTTCTAAATCTGGGATAACTAAGCTTTCCTCTTTTCATCAAGCTCAAAGTTCCATCACACCATAACACAATAAACATGTAATGATCACTTTGACACTCAAATAAGCAGAGAAGTCAGAATGGTTAAACAGCAATATTAAATGCATAGAATATTAAGGTCTTATACGTGGTGCCTTACAACACTGTAACAAATGTAATGTTATTCATCATGACTGGTCTTGTCTTATGTAACACCCAGTAAACACTAAAACATACACGAATAATAAATGCAAGCAAAATCAAGTTATAAATGGCTTAATCTAGACATTACTAATTAAACAATTGTAACACTTAAAAACGTAATACAATGATGAGGATACCTAGTTGTAGCTGGTGGAAATAGTCTATGCATATGTTGTACAGATTAAAAGAAGTAAAGAAGGTGAGTCTCTCTATTTCAACTTTGTGTCTTCACACAAAGCAAAGCATGTTGATAAGTTGAAGTCCCTTTGTAACTTTAGGAATTTCCTGGCAAATCTGTAGATCAGGCATTAAACATCACACAGAAACCAATCTAATATCAAATGAAAACATTTTTGTCCACAGAATACAATGGCATCTGTTTCATGGAAGTTGAAAGGACAGCCTGTCCTTTTGGCATGATAAGCAGAGGTGGAATCCTGTGAGAATTACAGGTAGATCAACAAAGTTGACTCATGGTTCTTTGATATGGACATTTGAGATGTTGGCGCTAACTGGTGCCTGTTGTGATAGAAACCAGTCTCCTGTGGTGGAGAAAGATTCAGGGTCCCTTATCTCTGGGGACTGGAAAGATCTCAGAGGCTCTTCCAAGGAGGGAGTTAAGTTCACATGTAGGTCAGGTTACCTCAGTCCAGACGTGGATTGCTACAATAATATGGAGGGTACAGAGTGTCCCTTCATTTTTAAATACTACCCAACATAATTTTTGGTCAACCCCCACTGAAAACCTGTGAAGTTTTCCTCTAACAAAAGGCCGAACAGTCCTGTTACTAAAGGACCCCCAGAAGGAAGCAGTCCTATTCAACTACTGTACTGCCCAATAACATGCCTCTGCACAACATGGAACAGCAACATGGTTCCTGTCAGGCATCATAGCAGCCATGATGAGCAGGCACATGGATTAATACAAGAGCAATGCACAGAAAGGAATTGGTAGTAACACCAGGGGAGCAAAACACCAGCTACTAGTAGACAAAGCAGTCACCAGAGACTGTAAGACCAGACACACCAACCTATGCACTGCCTGGATTGACTACAACAAACCTATGAGTCAATGCCTCACACATGGATCGTGGAATGCTTGAAACTATACAAGATCAATCGGACTCTAAGAACTTTTATCCAGAACTCAATAGGGTAGTGGAAAACAACCCTATAAGCCAACTTCAAGCCGATTGCAGAACTCATCAAGTGTGGCATATACCACAAAAATGCTCTGTTCCCGCTGCTGTTCTGCATAGGCCTGAACCCCCTCAACCAGATAATCACCAAGACTGGCACAGACTACGGAAAAACACTACATTTGCTCTGGCTAACATCCGAAAGGTTGATCTTGTTACACAAACAGGGTCGTTACAGCTTTACCACAGGGGCGTGGGCTGGCACGCTGAACCTGTGCCTCACTATGCCATCTTATAGAGAGATCCAAACACATGCCTTTTTTCTTTTATATGTTGGGGGACCTCATATGTATAATCTGTTATTAACAGAATAATTATTAAGGTCCAACATGCTCAGACAAAAGAAGGTACTGCGGCCTGCATGTAAAGTCTTCATCCTGATAGTAGTGACTGAGAACAAAGACATTTCAAATCTGAGCGCCAAAACCAGGTGCCAGGCTGGGGAACCATACCTGGCACCCCCACTAAGACGTCCGGACTCCTGCTGATCAAAGCGACAAATGGAGGAGGAACTTAGACATCAGCCATCCTGGTTGGACCAAACAATAGGAGGGGCATGACCAAATACACGGTTATAAAAAGATGCCAAAGACTCGCCCTTTGTTCTCTCTGTCCCTTGTCCCGTGCCCTTGTTCTCTCTGTCCCTTGTCCCGTCCCCTGTTCTCTCCACGACGGCCTCTTTCACCAGGATCGAGCAACCCTCGCTCTTCTTCTCCTCTCCTCCGTCCACCTGGAGCTTCCCTCTACCCCCGGCATGCCTGAAGCCTCCACCGCAGCCAGCAGCTGAACCAACGGACTACGGACCGTGGGTCCTCGGGCTCTACTCTTTCGGGCCGACCCTCCCGCCGGGGGGAGTGTTTGCCCCTGGTTCCCATGGGGCGGACAGCGTTGACCCCCGGTGGCCCACTCTGGCCTCTGGTGCTGTCTCTGTGGCTGCTGCAGCTCTGCCTGGGGGGCTCTGTGTGGGCGGCTTGGGTTGCAAAACCTGCCCTCCTGGAACTGAAGGTATGTGGGCTCCCTGGCTGCTGGGATTCCTTCCTCTGCTTGCTGGATGGGCGTAGTGGCGGAGCCCCTCACATCACCCTGGCTTCAACAAGTGGCTTTGTTCATGCACCAACGTCTGCCTCACCCTTTGGGTGAATAATGTTAAGCTACAGCCTTACTAACCTTGTAGTGGGACACTTTCCAAATCCAACTGTAAGTATTATTGATACTTATCACTACCAATATGAATAATGTGTGAATATGGAATTTGTGGTGTTGTATGTCACGACTTTTATTAAGTAGTATGGGATATGTATAGTAATGCACATATGTATGTGTATTGTGTGTATATGTTTGAATTAGTATGTGCACATACCTTAGCACGATTATTGGTATTAGTATTAATCTCCAAGGTAAACCACAGTACAAAAATTGTTTAGTTATGAATGTGTTAGCCTAAGGTACATCCATGCTTCTTATTTATTTTTTTTATTTATTTATTTTTTCTTTTTTTGCTCCGATTGTTTACTTAACACATTTGCTTGGTTTCAGCAGCTGGTTGCACCCCTTAACCCCCCCACCTTCCCGCATACACACCCTAAAGCAGAAACCTAACCTGTCCACCAACACAGCAACATCACACACATTTTGGATTAGCTAAATAAACCATTAAATAAACCATAAATCAGGATATATATTCTATATATACTCTCCTTGTTAAAGCAAAGCTGTCCATCACAATGTGGCATTCAGCGTAATATATGCTGCTTGCTAAACTGCTGGACAGAACAAAAAAAAAAAAAAAGAGAACGGGCCTGATTACCCATCTGCTTCCAGCCACCCGGCAGGAAACCGCTAGCCTAACCGCCTTCCGCTGCCGCCTCAGCTGATCACAACACGATCACCGCACACCTGGACCGGACCACACCGCAACAGCGCAAGCACGCACGCAACACCGGATCTTCTCACCAGGATTGCGCAGTAAGGCAGAGGCAGTCTGAGCAGAGTAGAACTCTTAGGGGATCAGTAATTGTTTTATTGTTGTGTTTTTTTGTCACAAAAATTATACCCTGCGCACGATAAAGTGCGCAGCGTGACCCCCAGGGAGTGGTCCACAGAACCGAGTCAGAGACCTAGTATGCACACAAAGTGTTTTATTTACAGAAAAGGAAACAAGGGCGCGTGGGTGTAAACTCGTCCTAGGTAGTAGCGTCCCTGAGTACCGAGAGAGGGAGAGAGAGAAGGTAAGTGAGAAGGTAAGTTATATACTGGACTGCGTTCAGCATACACAGAATTCTCTTCACTGTACAGTTCTATCTGGTGAAACAGGGCAAACGCGAGGAGAATCTCAGAGCATAAGGCAGGTTGAGGAACAGCGATGGCGTGGCTGTGGAGACCGGCTCGGGTCCTCGTTCCAGCGTTACTTCAGGAGTCACTGCCCATGGTGTCTTTGGAGGAGCACAATGGTGCGCGCACAGCGCTTCACGTAACAACACAGGGTCCAACGGCTAATAGCACGCGAACCTAACGACGAAGGACTATCCTCACTTCAGTGTTCTTTTAGTCCGAAATAGCACGGGCGCAATGCTCACTGTGCGAACAGAGAAATACAGGAAACGTAAAGCGCGTATTAAATACGGAAAACTGGCGTGGCCAAAACAAGCAAAATATAAGTCACCGTGAAACAAAATACAGCAGCGATAACTATGATCACAAGGTAATAACTTGGTCAAACCTGGACGGCTTTAAACAGCTGTGGGCGAACAATAAACCGACAAGGATGCGGCGGAAATGGAAGAGCTAAATAGACCGACTAATGGACAAAATCGCACGAGCTTGATACGAGACACATGAAACGTGGGATGGATACGCAACGACCTAGGAAGACAAAGTCTGACACACACAGGGTTGATCACCTTAGAGATTGGAAAGGGCCCAATAAAACGTGGCGCCTGCTTGGGACTCTCCACCTTCAGAGGAATGTCCCTGGAGGCCAGCCACACCTTCTGACCTGGGCGATAGGCGGGAGCAGTTCAGGCTGACGTTGATAGAGTAAAACAGAGGTAAGCAGACAACGGCGGACAGATGCAGCTGCGGAGGGGGCCATGGCGTCCAACACCTGCGGTTCAAACAACGGTGGTTGATAAACTACCTGGAAAGCAGACAGCCCAGTAGAGGCAGAAGGCTGGACATTATGGGTATACTCCACCCAGGTAAGATTCTTGGACTACGCTCCCCGGACAAAGAGACAGCGATCAGGGCAACCTGAAGGTGCTGGATTACCTTGATTCGCGCTGATGACACTCTCATCCAAACCGGTGCGTGCATCGCCCAACCTAACTGAGCCTGGGAGAATGAACTTTGACCTATCCAGAGGGTCAGATGGGGCATGAAGATGAGACAGAGCATCCGCCTTATTATTCAGAGTACCAGGTCTGAAAGACAGGGTGAAAGCGAAACGCTCAAAAAAGATCAACCACCTAGCCTGGCGGGAATTCAGTCTCTTAGCCGACTTGAGGTACTCCAAGTTCTTATGGTCTGTTAGAACAGTGGATGGGTGAGTCGAACCCTCTAGCTAATGTCTCCATTCCTCCAGGGCCAACTTGACTGCCAGCAGCTCCCGGTTGCTCACATCATAGTTTCTTTCAGGGGGGGACAGTTTCTTGGAAAAAAAGCGAAATCCAAAGGTGAAAGCTGGGATAGCACTGCTCCCACCCCACAGTCCGAGGCATCAACCTCGACAACTGTGGTGGAAATTTTCCATAAAGAAGTAGATGAGAGAGAGTTGTCCTTTTGTGCGATTTATTGAAATAATAAAGAAAATAAAAATAATGGGGAAAGCAAATAAAAAGCATGGATGCTGACCGTGCACATCAACAAACCAAAAACCAGCTAGGGAGATCAGTGCACACACCACGAAGGTGTGATGCAAAGAGCCCACGATCCTCAAGTTGCTTCTGCCTTTTAGCTTCTCTGTCCGACTAGGGTGGAATGTCTTTCTAACCCAATCAAATTACATGCACCATCTCCTCCCTGTCGCAGTGTGTGTGAAGATTTTTACTTTCTCACACCTGCATTGCTGACGTCCAACTATCTGTGAAATTCTCTTGAAAGGGCTCACCGGCACACACGCAGCTGTGCCACCTCACCACGCCCCTAAAGGGGGGCGCGCTCTCCCTCCTCCTTTCGCTCTCTCTCTCTCTCACACACTCACACTCACACACACACACACACACACACACACACACACACATACACACACACCTCTTATCTCAGGTAACGAGCATACACCTACAGTACGTCCAGACGAACACACCATAAGATAAGTTGTGATTTGCTGAGTTATCCAAGAAGGTGTTGACACTGGAGTTACAATATTGATTGTTTAATAAAGCGTTCATAATTTAATTGGTCGTTGTCTGTGATTATTTGTATATTGTTCTGCAGCACTGGTGAATTGAGTCGGCTATGGTACGGAGTTCACCCTTCAACTAACTTAAATACAATTGAGACTGTATTGGCTATTCCAAATTGGTTATTGGTCCCTGGTAACAGGGTGGTGCCCCGTAAATTAAGTAATTATTAATTCAATTAATAATTATTAAATCAATAATAGTTAAGTGTTTCACTTATCAAACTATAGACCTTTGTCATATAGTTATATATTTAAGCTAATAACGAAATTTGTGAATCTAAATTATAAACATGATTGGTATCTCCACTCAGGAGCTATAAATCCAATTATTATAATTTGTGCTCCTTGCATGTCCCCAACATAATTGGTGCAAACCTGTGAGGTTAATCAAACTCAGCCCTTAGGTGGTGGTGGTGGTGGTGGTGGTGTTACTAATTCATTTGGCACTACCACAACCACAGATGTCTGCATTTCCTGTTTTATTTTGTAGTTATTTCCGGTATCTTTTCCACCATGTTTTTGTCCTACTTTACTTCCGGTCACGTGACCATTGCCTTTACAACGCTGACAAGACTGCATTAAACCCTTTTTACATACCAGTCTGTCTCTGGAGTTGTGCATTAGGTTCCGCCATCTTAGACATCAGCACATTCGTGACAGTACGATCTAGCCAGACTTGGACCCAGCCAGCTTCCAGCTTGTGGGTATTTTTACTCTGCCTATTTTTTGGTGCCTGGCGGAAATGTTTGGGTTCCACGATGGATTTCACCTGGACCAATTGCCTGCAGACTTCCACTTCCATTACTTGGAGCTCGCAAGGAGTTACCAGGGGGCATATGACCCGGAGGCGCAGCTGCGTGTGGTGGAGGAGGTGATCGCCGGCTTGGAAGTGGAATACTGGTGGTTAGATTACCCTGGTTTGGGGGACCTGTATGACTGGTTGTGCTCAAGGCGCGAGGGATTGTAGTGCATTCTGCACACATGTCCACCTATGCTACGGTCACTCGTTCAACGCTGGTTAATGGCTCCCCATTGCCGTCCCACCGACAGCCAGCTCTTGCTGTTCCACCTGCTCAAGGTCAGTCCTCAGTTCCTGTTTGGTCTTGTAACCCTGCTCTTGTGTCTGCTCCTGCTTTGCCTCTGTCCCCTGCACCACCGACCTTCGTGCTGGCTGCCGGCGAGGGACACCAGATCTGGAAGGCGCTAGACTCAGAGTGTTCCCTTCGTTATCAACTCGATCTCAGACCCTATCCTGACCCCTGAGAGGAGGAGATCGGGCCCCAGTGGAAGACAGGAAGACAGATCAGAACCCAGAGGACTCAGAGCTAATACCACAGCCTGTCCCAGCCGCAGAACCTCAGCCTGTCCCAGCCGTGGAACCTCAGCCTATCTCAGCCGCAGAACCTCAGCTTGTCTTAGCCGCAGAACCTCAGCTTGTCTTAGCCGCAGAATCTCAGCTTGTCTTAGCCGCAGCACCTCAGCATGCTCGAGTCACAGCACCTTAGCGTGCTCCAGTCGCAGCACCACAGTCTGCCTTAGTCGCAGCACCACAGTCTGCCCCAGTTGCAGCACCAAAGTCTGCCCCAGTCATGGACCCTTAATCTGTTGCTGCTGCTAGGGTTGTCAACAAATTTGCTGTGTGTGTCACAGATGAAAGGAATAACTTCTTAAGTGAGGGATGCCACGTAGTCTCTCACAATCCAGGGTTTTGATGTCTGCATTTCCTATTTTATTTTGTAGTTATTTCCAGTTTCTGTTCCACCATGTTTTTGTTTTACTGTACTTCCGGTCACATGATTGTTTCAGCTGTTTGTAGTTAGTCATTAGTCCTGTATTTAACCACCAGTACTTACCTTAGTTCCCCGCCAGATCGTGAGTAGTTATACCCGGTCCAGCATTACCCTGTCTTGCTTACCTGTTGTTGTTTCCGGAGTTTTTGGATTGCCCTTGTCTGTACCTTAGCCTCGCCTGTTTAGTATTGCCTGATCGTCTGCTTATCGATACTTTGTTTGCCTGCTCCTCTTGTACCGTTGCTACTCTGCCTTCCTGGTTTTCGACCATCGCCTGTACAACGATGACAAGCCTGCATTAAACCCTTTATACCTACCAGTCTGTCTCCTGAGCTGTGCGTTTGGGTCCGCCATCTTAGACATCAGTGCATTCGTGACATAGTCTTTATCTCTAAAACGAAAATTAGATCTTGTTGAAATAAAATCCAAAGTGACAAGTTTGCTGTGTTTGTCACGGATCATAGGAGTAAGCATTTCTAAAGTGAGGGATGCTATGTAGTCTTTATCTCTAAAGTTTCTCAAGCTGTACAACTGAAATACATTAAAACTCATTTTATTATTTTTTCAGTAGCTCTTATTGTATGACCAGTAGCACGCACAAAGTTTTTTACTACATAAAGTTAGAACTCAAAGGGAAGCGGTATCTGTGAGACTGGGCATAGCCAGCCGTGGAATGGACACATTTCAATATTTCATTTTTGATTGTGGGTAACTGATAAAATCAAACTCACATTTTGTTGATATATTTTATCATATATACATATATGTTTTTTTGTATTTTTATTAATACATTTTGTATTTTTATTAATAAATCTCTGATGGATTTGTGAAAGATGTGAAACTGCCATTGTACTTTTGATTTTTTTCCCAGTAGCACAGAGTATTACAAACAGTAAAACATACACTGTTTTTTAGACATAAAGTGTCTCCCTGGTGGCTTAGTGGCTCTCTGGTTACAGCATTGGCTTGGGAAGAAAGCAGACTATAGTACCTGCGTGACTATAGTACCTGCATGACCATAGTATCTACGCAAGTGGATGGTCCTGTTTACATGACAAAAGCAGCCATTCACAGGATGTCAGCTAGCGCAAGTGTATCATTTGCCCCCTGCCTAGATGTGTAAGGTAGAAAGAGTCAAATGACACTTTCTAGGTGTGCTAGTAAGCTGTATGCCAAGAGCGAACGAGATATCGACTCGACTCGACTAATACATACCACCAGAATATATAGCCAAGACTTCGGAATTTCATTTGGACTGGATAAGTGTGGTCGGATGGCAGTAAAGAAAGGAAAGGTAGTCAGGACTGAGGAGAATCACCAGAAAGCAAGATACAGTAGCAGATGTGAAGGATAGCTACAGATACCTTGGAATCCCACTGGCAAATGGCAACCACAAAGAGGCTGCAAGTAAAACAGCAACCAGTAAGTACCTCCAAAGGGTAAGGCAAGTCCTGAGAAGTCAGCTCAATGGGAAGAATAAAGTCCGGGTGATCATCACCTACGTCCCCCCAGTCATCAGGTAGCCCGCTAGCCTCATAAACTGGCCAAAAGAGGAGATGGAAGCAATTGATGTCAAGACTGAGACTGTTGGCCAAGTGAAAGAAAGAGGCAGAGGATTAGTGAGTGTCAAAGCCACTATCCACAATAAAACAACTAAGCTCCATGAATACGTGGATCCATGAATACAACAGATGACATGCTTAGTGAATACCTCAGGCAGCAGAAACCAGAAGAGGAGGGGAAGGAAGGGGAGGAACCCTCGTGAAAGGACAAACCCCTGCACGCTATGTACCACTGGCAAATCCTACCAGTGGCTGGACAAAGCTGGACTTAAAGACAGCATGGAGGCACTAATCATAGCAGCACAGGAGCAGATTCTGAGTACCAGATCAATAGAGGCTGAGATATACCATACCAGGCAACCTAGGTGCAGACTGTACAAAGATGCCCCTGAAACAATCCAGCACATAACAGCGGGATGCAAGATGGGGGGGGGGGCTTCTGATAGATGAAGCGTGTTTGCAGAGTGAAGTATTTTCAAGATACAAGGGACCCGGGTCTTAGAGGGGCCTGACGGTGAGGAAATACTTTGAGAAACACTCTGTCGACAGATCAGGTTGGTTCCCTTTTTACGGAGATGTCCGATAAAAGGCAAAAAATTTGACTCTTTACCACCAGACAACCTTGCAGAATTAAAAGTAATTAAAAGTAAAAAGTAAATATGGTTATTCGTGCGTTTCATGTTTCCATGAGTAGGAAACACTGGTTATGGGTTCAAAAAGAGAATCACTTTGTCAGGTTTTGGTTTTGTTTTGAACGGTCTGAGTTGTCATCCATGTTGTTATGTTTTGGTCCCACTTTCCTTTTCCTGTTTTATGTTGAAGGACTTCCGGTTTCTGTTCATCGTGTTAGTTTCCGCTTTACTCCCAGTCCTCATTACACACACCTGTCTCAGATCAGTAATCAGCCACCCGGATTTAAGCACCAGTAGTCACCACAGTTATCCGCCAGATCGTTGTTAGTGAATCCTTGTCTGCGCGTTCCAGCAATTATTCGTTCCGCTCATCTTGTCATCGACCCTGTTCGTATGCCTGACCGCTGATTCTCGCCTGATCCCGACTGGTACTGTAACCCTGTTTGATTCTGTTGTTGAATCCTGCTTGCTAACTGGACCTGACTAAGCCTGCTGATTCGAACACGTAAATCTGAGTCTTCTGTTATTGACCCGCGCCTGTTACCGCACCCGATTACGCCTGCTCCCTCTGTGCCTCTACCCCGTGCTTACCCGTGTATGACCTGGACTGTCTGTGACTTTGATTCTTGTATTAAAACCCCTTTAATTGTACCATCTGTCTGCTGCCTTGGCGCGGTGAATTTGGGTCCTCTCTCTGCCGTTTCGTGACACACTTAGTGTAAAAGACATGTGCACCTTAAAAGAAAAATTAGATACAAAAGATGAGATTTGAAAAAGCAAATCTATCAAAACTAAACCCCTGAAAGAAACAATAGAGAAATAAGAGTAAAGGGGAAAAAAAGAGATAACAACTCTGGGGGAAGAATTGTTTACACACACACACACACACACACAGACACACACACACACACACACACACACACACACACACACACACACACACACACACACATCATGTCGAGAGCAAATGCTCCCATTGTATCTGCTCTCTGTCCTAATGCAGAACTGAGCACAATGAGGGTAAATCCGGATCTGGACTCCTTTCCCACCATCAGCAGAAGAACCGAAGAAGAAGCGCCTGACCAACAACCAGAACGGGATGGAAGCTCTGATACCAAAGCAGCTGGAGGACACCGACCACAGCATGGCCTCACCGACTCCCACAACGTCTGCAGCCATCACGTTCTGGGCTCATCAGACTCACCAGCCACTACAAGCGTGTGTGTCTGACACAAACACCTGCTTATGACAATCAGCAAAGGAAAACAAGGACAGAGAAAAAGCAGAGTGAGCTCCATCTGAGAAGACGTGCTCTGACACAGATACTGGTTGAAACAGCAGGAGAGGCTTCAGACGTGATCGGCCCAATAGAGCTGCATCTGAGGATCCAGGAAAGGTCTTTCATCGCATTGGAGTTAGAACTGTCCCATCTACGTCAGGCTCCATCCACTGGATTTAAGTCCACTGGACTTAAAGGGAAGATGACTATTAGAGAGAAGTAATAATAATTACTGTACGTACCAGACTATTAAAGAAAAACATACTCTTTCACTGTCTTGTGCAACATCTGACAGCAAGACACCTTAACATTCATTTTTGCTTTCAACTTATGCCCAGTTAAATTTTTAGGAAGAGATCTCATGTGTAGTTTAGGTATTTGATTGATTTCCACTCCAGACAGAGTGCAGGTTACATCTACAGACATTCTAAATAATCCCTCTTTTGTTGGTGTTAACTTCAGCTTAGCTGTACTCTTATCATTAGCTGCTGAAGGGGGGCTGTAACTGAGGCCCTCACACAGGCTGCATCACAGCTTGTTTCCATGTGTTACGACCTCCAGAGACGCATCTGACCTGTCCTGTACAGCACATGTGTCTTCTGGTCCTGGAATTCCTGAAGTCCAAATGGGACACTGAAACTTCCAAGCTGGGAGAGTGGCTCCAGCAGATCCCAGGAACAACATCTGAGATCTCTGTCCAGAGTAGTGCAGCCCTAGGAACAGGACCCTCAAGCTCCCAGGCCAGGACCCAGGCTTTAGTGGTTATTCCGTTATACACACACACACACACACACGTAGATGCACAAAGAGGGAAGATATGTTCAATATTTGGTGTTGGTTCAGAAATACTTAAATAATACACAAAATTCACACCCCTTTGGAAAATGCATTTTTTATTATGAAGCACAAACACACAATAGTGATGATAAATGCATATGTTAGTCAACCTTTAAAAAACAAATATTAAAGCATAGACATAAAGAATTGTAGAATTATCCAGCCCATATAATGGAATTTAAAGTTCCTTCATCCGGTATCCTGCACCAGAACCATGTGTCTGCCACTTACTGTAGCCCAGCTGACACCTGACAATTGAATTCACGGGTTCATTCAAAAATCTTTGTCATTGACATAGTGCAGTCCAATGTCAGTTTCAGAGATCATATTTTATGAGTCATGCTGTTCCTCTATCATCTTATCACCTTCTAAGTCTGTTTTTAACTCTAGGTCAAGATTTCCTGTGCCAAGGTCTAGCGCTTGCAAGTTGGACAAGTGTGTGAAAGCGCTCTCGTCCACAGAGTCAACAGTCAAGCGGTTAAACCTGTAAATCACATAGAGACAAGCATTACATATAGGTGCTATTTTCATTTTCTACATGGACATTAATCCACACAGTTTAATTACTCGACTTGACAGCAAAAATGAGAGTTGCATTTTAGCAAATCTGTCAGGCATCAGTACAGTAAGATACCTCTCCTCCACTTCCAGCAGCTCTTAATTAGCATTACAGGGATTCCATTGAAAGAAAATAAAGAAAGAAACATGCTAGTCAGCAGCTTATATAAACAATTTGATTAGCACACAAGCCTGCAAGGGGGTCCAGCCCAATAAACACAAGGTATAAATCAGCTTTGTTGAAAATGCGCTAAAACCCCTGAATACAAATACAACAAAAGCTTTGAAAGCCTTTGCTGTATTTGTGTTGTCAATATCTGACTGCGCTATCTGCCTGCTGCTTTCAGCTGGGTTTTGTAGGGTTTGTGAGTATAAGCCTGTCTTATCTGTAATAGAAGTGGGCATTTTGCTGATTACAAACAAGTTAAAGGAGAAGGAGAGATGATATGCCACACTGCAGAACTCTGCAAACCAAAGCTCATCCATGTTTTGTAAAGTTAATTAATTAATTAATTGTGTTAATTGCAACACAAAAAAATAATTATTAGATTAATTAATCTATAGCTTCCAGTGCCACCAGTTTATTTCTGGGAATCAGTGATGTGAATTCCAAAGCTTTTTACTGTATTTAAATGTACTCTGGGCTGATCATTTATAAGATTGCAGCTGTCTGTTAGATACAGCTGCATCAGTTTACAATTTCCTTATACCCATTCTTGGGTTGTACAGTAGTTAAATAATCTTTTTTGTCAAAGATCCTGTCTTGTTTGCTCTACTTCCGGTTTTATTTTGGTATTTCCTGTTTTGTTTCTGGTCTATCTTAGTTTCCTTCTAGTAATGTGATTCACCAGAGGTAGTTTATCTGTAATCAGTTACAGTATTTAAGCACCAATATTCACCTTACTCATTTGCCATCTGTTCATGTCATTCCATAGTTCAGCCATCAAGCAATCTTGTGTAAGTCCATGGCTTTTCTTTTGTGCTCGTTTTGACCTTGCCCCTGCCTAGTCCTGTGCCTTTGCTGAAACTGGATTACTGTTTTTGACCTTTGCCTGTCCGACCACCCTGCTGGCTGCTGTTCTTGTGCCATTACCAATTAAAGACTTGATTTATCAAAGCCCTACATGAGAGCTGTGCATTTGGGCCCATCAGCCCCGCATTCCTGACACTAGGCAAATATAAATTTTCATGGAAAGTGTCTAAGATTGCGCAAGATTTTCACAGTTTAAAGTTTAAATTTTGTTTTGACTGCTTGTGCAAGCCATACTTGGAAGTGAACAAAATGTTAGCACTCGTTGAAATAGAAAAAGACATTTGACAATTGTAGAAAAGATTTCTATCTCTTACCGAAGATGTATGGACTTGATGTTTGGTGTGCCCTCAAATGAAGAAGCTGGGACGCTAGCAATGCGGTTATGTTGAAGGTAAAGATACTCCAGAGCCTCAGGCAGGTCAGATGGGATGTGTGACAACTGATTGCCGGACAAGTCTAGAGTCTAGAATTACAAGATCTGTAATTAATTTAAATACACAAATGTACTGAATAAATGTTTGTAGAACAAGAGAAATATGGTTTATACTGGTGTAACATCATCACTACCTATCTACTACTATTGTGCTATGATTTTGGATTGGGTGACTTTAGATGCAAAACATAAAAATTAAACTAATATTATCTAAAAACATTCCAAATACAGTTAAACTCAATAAGCAGCTGTAGTTTTACATTTTTGGAATATTAAAACTATTATATTATATTACTAAGTAACTATTATATTAGTGCTTCTAAACAATCTTGTTTTGCAATCTTCTTTTGCTGAATTTGTATTGTTATCCAAATACTTATTTTTTTATTTTTTTATTCTAAAAGTTAGGAAACAATGACAGCCAGACATATTGTTAACCTCTTCAGCTCCACAGCCTGAAGCCATGACCTAAAAGTTGAGATGATGATGGCAGGGGATGCCAAAACAGAACTTTTGATTCTTTAAAGGTTACTGTGTCTGAAGTGTGAAGTGACTTGTAGATGATGTGTCTGAGAGCCAATGGGAATACAATGCAGGTTTATTTTAGGTGCCGGGGCAGATTCGATGCTACAGTATTTACCTATGTACTACGTTTGATGCTATCAATGTGTTTTTTTGCTACTAGACACATTTTGAGACACATTGGTCAGATTGAGACAATGCAACTTAGAGTATTAAAAATTGTAATTAAGCAGTACAGGTGGCAAGCAATGTTTTTGCTTTGGTGCTTAACACAGACGCATGAATTTTGTGTGTCCCCTGGTCACTCACAGTGAGTGCAGTGAGCTCCATCCAGGCTCCCTGGTAGACTGAGTTCAGTTTCAGTTGGTTGTTGCTTAAGATGAGCTTCCGTAACTTTTCCATGCCTGTTAGAGCGCCATCCGGAACAGAGCTGAGTTTGTTGTTTTTAATTTCTAGCACCTGCAGGCTGCGAGGAAGACCTAGGGGCATGGAGTGAAGGCTGTTCCCTGACAAGTCCAAGGTTTCCAGCAAACGTAGCTTCCTAAAGGCTTCACGGTGCACTTTGTAGGTGCTCAGCTTGTTGTAGCTGAGGTTGAGCTCTGTCAGGTTGTAAAGCAAGGCCAGGTCATTGCGGCCAATTTCAGAAATGTGGTTGTGGAGCAGCATTAGGGTCTTTGCTCGTCGTGGCAAGCCTCTGGGAATCCGCTCCAGCAAATTGTTGTACATGTGAAGAGTATGGAGCTTTTTTAAACCCTAGAGAGAATGCAAATAAAAGGTTCAGGAAGTAAACTTTAAAGTACAAAGACAGAAATCATGAACCCCTTATAAAAAGAAAACCAACAAGGACCGAGACATCGCAGGAGGAGCCGTAGGGGGCCGGTGCATAGTGGATTTGGCAGCAGTCGAAGGCGGGAGCCTAGGCAATCCAATCCCTGGATAACCAATCTGGCTATTGGGACATGGAATGTTACGTCACTGAGGGGGGAAGGTGTCAGGTTCTGGCTCTGTTATCAGGTTTATTTTGAAGGCACCTTGTTTTTCTGTCATATCATCATGTTTTGGGTTCCAGTTTCCACTTCCTGTCTTTATTTTGGTAGTCTCCCGGTTTCTGTTTTCGGTTCCAGCTTTACTTCCGGTCCCCATTAGTCACACCTGCTCCGTATCAAGTAATCACTTCTTGTATTTAACCACCACCTGTTTCCTCAGTTCCCCGCCAGATCGTCGTATGTATGCCAGACTACCCTTTCCAGCGTTTAGTTATCCTGTTCATGTGTTTTGATCCTGCTCCGTTTTCTGACTCCTGATTCTCGCCTGCTCCCTGATCGGTACTTTTGCTTGGACAGCTCTGGAAATACGAACCTGACCGCCCGACTACGAGACGCCCTGCTCCCTCACGGTACTGTAAAACTGCTATCTTCGGTTACTGAATCTCTGCCTGTCCCTGGATCGCCTGCCCCACCGATACCGAAGCCCCTTGATTGACTGTGCATGACCTGGACTGTCTGTGATTCTGAATAAACCGTTTAACCCTACGTTCTGCCTGTGGTCTCCGTGCTGTGCATGTGGGTCCTTTCATCTGCCGTTCCGTGACAGAACGATCTGGCCAGACTTGGACCCAGCCAGCACTCAGCCGTCGCCCAGGTCAGTGACTGTTTTGTTCCTTGGTTTTTTTTTGGCGGCGAGTCTCCTTCACCTGCGAGGAATTATGGAGTTCACCTGCGCCGAGCTACCCAGCGACCTACGCGTTTATTTTCAAATCCTCGCGGAGGATTACCGACGGGCGATTAACCCGGAGAACCAGCGCAGCGCCGTGGAGGTGGCGATATTGACGCTGGAGGACGATGACAGCGCGTTAGAGCGCCCCGGTGTTCGTCGCCTCTATGAGCGGCTGTGCGCGAGGTTCGATGAGCTAAGCGACGCGCTCCGCACCACGCCAGCGCCGGTCGCACCGCCGATGGTTTCGGTTTCCTCCCCCCAGCCCCGTCGGACCGTCACGATTGCACCAGCCTGCCCAGCCCCACGTTTGCTCCGCTGGGAGGATTTCCTGCACTCGTGCGGTCCCCTGTCTCCGTGGTCTCCAGCTCAGCCGTGTTCCGTTCAGTCTCCAGTCCAGCCGCGAGCTGTTCAGTCTCCAGTCCAGCCGAGCCCTGTTCAGTCTCCAGTCCAGCCGAGCCCTGTTCAGTCTCCAGTCCAGCCGAGCCCTGTTCAGTCTCCAGTCCAGCCGAGCCCTGTTCAGTCTCCAGTCCAGTCGAGCCCAGTCCAGGTTTCAGCCCAGTCGAGCCCAGTCCAGGTTTCAGCCCAGTCGAGCCCAGTCCAGGTTTCAGCCCAGTCGAGCCCAGTCCAGGTTTCAGCCCAGTCGAGCCCAGTACAGGTCTCAGCCCAGTCGAGCCCAGTACAGGTCTCAGCCCAGTCGAGCCCAGTCCCGGTTCCAGTTCAGTCGAGCCCAGTCCAGGTTCCCGTCCAGTCGAGCCCAGTCCAGGTTCCCGTCCAGTCGAGCCCAGTCCAGTCGGGCCCAGTCCAGGTTCCAGCCCAGTCGAGCCCAGTCCAGTCGAGCCCAGTCCAGGTTCCCGTCCAGTCGAGCCCAGTCCAGGTTCCCGTCCAGTCGAGCCCAGTCCAGTCGAGCCCAGTCCAGGTTCCAGCCCAGTCGAGCCCAGTCCAGGTTCCAGCCCAGTCGAGCCCAGTCCAGTCGAGCCCAGTTCAGGTTCCAGCCCAGTCGAGCCCAGTCCAGGTTCCAGTACAGTCGAGCCCAGTACAGTCGAGCCCAGTACAGTCGAGCCCAGTGCAGTCGAGCCCAGTGCAGTCGAGCCCAGTACAGTCGAGCCCAGTACAGTCGAGCTCTGTCCCAGTTCGGTCCAGTCACGCTCCTGTCCCAGTTCGGTCCAGTCACGCGCAGGTCTTATCCCAGCCAGAGGACTCCACCTGTCGAACGGGTGCTGTGCACACCCGATCAGGCCCGACGTCTCCTCCGTCGAGCTCGGCAGCTGTAAGCAGTCATGCCGGCTCCGGAGGGGACGCCGTCCCAGTTCCTGTCGGCCATGTTGCGGCCGTTCCTGTCGGCCATGTTGCGGCCGTTCCTGTCGGCCATGTTGCGGCCGTTCCAGTCCCCGTTCCTGTCCCTGTCGGCCATGTTGAGGCCGTTCCAGTTCCTGTCCCTGTCGGCCATGTTGAGGCCGTTCCAGTTCCTGTCCCTGTCGGCCATGTCGAGGCCGTTCTTGTCCCTGTCGGCCATGTTGAGGCCGTTCCAGTTCCTGTCCCTGTCGGCCATGTCGAGGCCGTTCCAGTTCCTGTCCCTGTCGGCCATGTCGAGGCCGTTCCAGTTCCTGTCCCTGTCGGCCATGTCGAGGCCGTTCCAGTTCCTGTTCTTGTCGGCCAAGTAGATGCCGTTCCTGTCCCGGTCGGCCAAGTAGATGCCGTTCCTGTCCCGGTCGGCCAAGTAGATGCCGTTCCTGTCCCTGTCGGCCAAGTAGATGCCGTTCCTGTCCCTGTCGGCCAAGTAGATGCCGTTCCTGTCCCTGTCGGCCAAGTAGATGCCGTTCCTGTCCCTGTCAGTCTCGGGGTGGCAGTCCCGGCGGACCTCCAGGAGGAGGTCGCGCCAGCTGCAGTCCCCGCGCACCTCCAGGAGGAGGTCGCGCCAGCTGCAGTCCCCGCGCACCTCCAGGAGGAGGTCGCGCCAGCTGCAGTCCCCGCGCACCTCCAGGAGGAGGTCGCGCCAGCTGCAGTCCCCGCGCACCTCCAGGAGGAGGTCGCGCCAGCTGCAGTCCCCGCGCACCTCCAGGAGGAGGTCGCGCCAGCTGCAGTCCCCGCGCACCTCCAGGAGGAGGTCGCGCCCGTCGCAGTCTCGGCGGACCTCCAGGAGGGGGTCGCGCCCGTCGCAGTCCCGGCGGACCTCCAGGAGGGGGTCGCGCCCGTCGCAGTCCCGGCGGACCTCCAGGAGGGGGTCGCGCCCGTCGCAGTCCCGGCGGACCTCCAGGAGGGGGTCGCGCCCGTCGCAGTCCCGGCGGACCTCCAGGAGGGGGTCGCGCCCGTCGCAGTCCCGGCGGACCTCCAGGAGGGGGTTGCGCCCGTCATAGTTCTGGCCGTACCTGCATCGGTCCCTGGCGGCTCGGCTCCGGCCGCACCTGCATCAGTTCCTGGCGGCTCGGCCGCACCTGCATCGGTTCCTGGCGGCCCGGCGCTGACCGCGTTGCCACGTCTGTTCTCGCTTCGGCAGCTGGACTGGTGGCCTCGCCCTCGGCGCTTCCGGCCGTTTGGGTGGCGCTGCCTCCTGCGGCGCCGTCCGCCTCGGCTCCGCCGTCGTCATGGCCGCTCGCCTGGGGAACGCCCCCTCCTGCCACGACGATGGCGAGGCCTCTACCGCCGTCGCCCACCACGATCCTGGGACTCCCCTGCTGCCACCCTCCAAAAGAGGGGGGGGTTTTCTGGGCCCCATGGGACCGTTGGGGATGAACTCTGAGCTTCCTACTTCCGGTTTTATGAACTCCTGATTTGACCCTCCTCCAGTCCTCCCTCCACCCACCCTGCTTGTCTGCCTTGAGGGGGGGGATTCGGTCCCTCCTCCTGTGACCACCCTCCGCCCGCCCTGGTTTGGAGGGGGGGGGGGGGGCTTCCGTGGGCGCCGTGGAAGACGCCCTAGAGGGAGGGGTACTGTCAGGTTCTGGCTCTGTTATCAGGTTTATTTTGAAGGCACCTTGTTTTTCTGTCATATCATCATGTTTTGGGTTCCAGTTTTCACTTCCTGTCTTTATTTTGGTAGTCTCCCGGTTTCTGTTTTCGGTTCCAGCTTTACTTCCGGTCCCCATTAGTCACACCTGCTCCGTATCAAGTAATCACTTCTTGTATTTAACCACCACCTGTTTCCTCAGTTCCCCGCCAGATCGTCGTATGTATGCCAGACTACCCTTTCCAGCGTTTAGTTATCCTGTTCATGTGTTTTGATCCTGCTCCGTTTTCTGACTCCTGATTCTCGCCTGCTCCCTGATCGGTACTTTTGCTTGGACAGCTCTGGAAATACGAACCTGACCGCCCGACTACGAGACGCCCTGCTCCCTCACGGTACTGTAAAACTGCTATCTTCGGTTACTGAATCTCTGCCTGTCCCTGGATCCGAACCCGCCTGCCCCACCGATACCGAAGCCCCTTGATTGACTGTGCATGACCTGGACTGTCTGTGATTCTGAATAAACCGTTTAACCCTACGTTCTGCCTGTGGTCTCCGTGCTGTGCATGTGGGTCCTTTCATCTGCCGTTCCGTGACAGAAGGAGCCTGAGCTTGTGCAGGAGGTTGAGCGGTACCGGCTAGAAATAATTGGGTTCACCTCTACACACAGCCTGGGCTCTGGAACCCAACACTTTGAGACGGGCTGGACCCTCTTCTACTCTGGAGTTGCCCACGGCAAGAGGCAGTAGAACTGCAACTGGGCTGATCATTTATAAGATTGCAGAACTTTAGCCATATGTTTTGGAAACTCAAAAGCGGGGCTGAGCTGTCAACTGATCAACACCTGGTGGTGAGTAGGATCCACTGGCAGGAAAGGAGGCTGGAACGACTTGGCAGGCCCAAACGTATCGTGAGGGTCTGTTGGGAACGCCTGGCTGAACCGTCTGTCAGACGGATCTTTAACTCACACCTCCGGGAGAGCTTCAACCTGATTCCGAAGGACGTTGGAGACGTCTGAGTTGACCATGTTCTCCACCTCCATTGTCAATGCGGCCGTTCGGAGCTGCGGACGCAGGGTCTCCGGTGCCTGTCGTGGTGGTAATCCCCGAACCCGGTGGTAGACGCCGGAGGTAAGGGACGCCATCAAGCTTAAGAAGGAGTCCTATTAGGTATGGTTGACCTGTGGGACTCCTGAGGCAGCTGATGGGTACCTGAGAGGAGTTCGGGGAGGCCAAGGCTGAGGACGATCATTTGGCCTCAAAGAGATTCTGGCAAACCGATCGACGACTCAGGAGGGGAAAGCAGTCCTTCACCAACTCTGTTGAGTGGGGAGCTGTTGACCTCTACTGGGGATGTTATCGGACAGTGGAAGGAGTACTTTGAGGATCTCCTCAACCCCTTCGACACGACGTCTGCTGAGGTAGTTTGTAAGCTCCTTGGTGGCAGGGCAGTGGGGGTGGAAGAGACCTGAGTACCTCAAGTCTCTGGATGTTGTGGGGCTGTCTTGGGTGACACGCCTCTGCAACATCGAAAGTACAGTTCCTCTGGACTGAACAACTGGGGTGGTTGTCCCGCTTCACAAAAAAGGGGACAGGAGAGTATGTTCCAACTATAGAGGGATCACACTTCTTAGCCCCCCAGGAAAGTCTATGCCAGGGTACTGGAGAAGAGAATTCAGCCAATAGTCGAACCTCAGATACAGGAGGAACAATGTGGTTTTCGGCCTGGTCGTGGAACGCTGGACCAGCTTTATACTCTCAACAGGGTGCTTGAGGGTTTGTGGGAGTTAACCCAACCAGTCTACATGTGTTTTGGGGACTTGGAGTAGGCATTTGACTGCGTTCCCTCATGGTATCCTGTGGGGGGTGCTCCGAGAGTATGGCGTCCAAGGCCAGGTCTCTGTACAACCAGAGCAGGAGCTTTGTCACATTGCCAGCAGTAAGTCAGACCTCTTCCCGGTGCATGTTGGACTTCATCAGGGCTGCCCTTTGTCACTGGTTCTGTTCATTATTTTTATGGACAGAATTTCTAGGCGCAGCCAGGAGCCAGAGGGGGTCTCGTTTGGGGACCACAGGATTGCGTCTCTGCTTTTTGCAGATGATATTGTCCTGTTGGCTTCATCGGGCCAGGACCTTCAGCGTGCGCTGGTGTGACGCGGCTGGGATGAGAATCAGTTCCTCCATTCTGAGGCCATGGTTCTCGACCAGAAAAAGGTGGCTTGCTCTCTCCAGGTTGGAGGAGAGTTCCTGCCCCAAGTGGAGGAGTTCAAGTATCTTGGGGTTTTGAGTGAGGAAAGGAAGGAGCGTGAGATTGACAGACGGATCGGTTCGCCGGCTGTAGTAATGCGGTCGGTGTATCGGTCCGTCGTGGTGAAGAGGGAGCTGAGCCGAAAGAAGAAGCTCTCAATTTACCAGTCAATCTACGTTCCTACCCTCACCTATGGTCGTGAGCTTTGGGTCATGACCGAAAGGGCAAGATTACGGATACAAGTGGCCGAAATAAGCTTCCTTCGTAGGGTGGCTGGGCGCTTCCTTAAAGATAAGGTGAGGAGTTCGGAGTAGAGTCGCTGCTCCTCTACATCGAGAGGAGCCAGTTGAGGCTCCTCTCAGTTGTGGCTCGGGCATCTGGTTTGGATGCCTCCTGGACGCCTCACTGGGGAGGTGGTCCAGGCATGTCCCACCGGTAGGAAGACCCAGGACATGCTGGAAAGACTATGTCTCTCGGCTGGCCTGGGAACGCCTTGGGGTCCCACCGGAAGAGCTGACGGAAGTGTCTGGGGAGTGGGAAGTCTGAAACTCTTTGCTCAGACTGCTGCCCCCGCGAACCGGCCCCGGAAAAGCGCTTGAAAATGGATAGATAGATTAAATGTCCATATAAGTCTGTTTTATAATGAAGAATGCAGAAAAAAAACCTGAAAAGCAGTTGGGTAAATGGAACGTGAGCGGAGCTTGTTATTGTGAAGAAGCAGGTACTCAAGATTTCGAACTGATGTAAGAGCGTCTCCTGGGATGCTGCGAATGGCGTTCTTCTCAAGATGCAGAAGCACTAGATTACGAGGCAGACCTTTGGGGACGACAGTCAGGTTGTTATTGGACAAGTCCAGACACTCCAGGCTGGTCAGTTGGCTGCCACAATAGAGCGAAAAGGAAACCAGTTATAATCACCTATAATGTTTTTGTGTTGTGTTTGCGTTGCTGGGAACTTACAGCTGCTGTCATCTTATTCACACTACAAAATCAAACCAAATGTATAAATCATCTATAAAAACAATGATTTGCAAATCTCACAAATTTATAATTTACTGATCACAGGGCACAACCAACATCTAATGTAGGATGTCGGAAGTCAACATGTGCTAATACTTTCCATTAAATGGAAAAATCAGTTACAAGATCTGATTACATGTTGATGAGATCTGCAAATCTTGTCATTCTGTTTTATCTATGTTTTATACATCAACAGTGCTGTAGCATTGCAATGATATAATGCAATAAACATTTTTATTCACGTCTACCTGAAAGTCTCATTATCCATGCCCTCGTTGCTTAGAAGATTGTTCTGGAGATACAATTCTCTGAGGTTTTGCAAGTTGTCAAAAGCTCCTGCTGGGATTTTCTCCAACTTGTTACTCTGCAATCATAGGTGTGATTGTTATTTAACCATAATGTATTTATGAATGAAAGCAAAGAAAGTGCCTCAGTGGTGCAAGTGCCTTCAGGTGAAGACGGTACAGGCTGGATGGAAAGCTTTTAGGCACAACTCGCAGAAAGTTGCTTGACATGGTGAGGATTTCCAGGTTGTCAGACATTTTGAACATGTTGTCAGGAAGCCCTGCATCAGTCAGCATGTTGTTATGTAGGTACACAGACCTCGGAGGAAATGACAAGAGGCACCGTCATGAATTCTTCTAGGGCAAGGAATACTATTTCACACAAATAAACAAATTTGTACCTTAGTTTTGGTTTATGTCCAAATGTATAAGGATAGATCTTTGTAAGCTGATTGGCAGCAAAGTCAGCGCTTACCAAAGAGGGTGGTAAAACCTTTGGTGCTGAAGTGAGCTGCAATACAAGAACAAGAGCAACACAGTAACTAAATTTCTGTAGCACAAAGGACACCAGAAAATCAAAAATATTAATATCATCTTTTTTTAATACCGAGGGAAGTGCTCTCTAATCAATATATGACAAATCTATATGATAAGGCTGAAAATAGTGCAATTTTCACCTTCACTTTTCACTCTAAAATTCACAATTCTTATATTTATTTGTATTCTTACATATCCAGTTTGATTATTTAACATTGTGTAGTCATGAGACCATCTACAGATCTTTTTTTGCTCCCTCTGTGCCCAGGGTCAGTAACATTTTACTATGACCAGCTGGCACAGCCATACTGGAGGAGATCACTGGAAGCATAAACTCACGATGAAAGGAAACCTCCACGTCTCCCTGTCAGCTGGTAATTTGTCAATGAATCAGAACAGAGTGGAACAGTGGTCTTTCACTTGCATAGCGCTTTTCTACCTTAGTGATACTCAAAGCACTTTTACCATTGCATTCACATTAACGCACACATTCGTGCACCAGTCACAGAGCTGCTATACAGCTTATGCTGAAACCGGGGGCAACTTAGGGTTCGGTGTCTTGCCCAAGGGGAAGCCAGTAATCACAACAGGAATCCTATGATTGGTGGACAACAGCTGTATCTCTTGAGCCAGTGCCATCCCAAAGATAGTTGATAAACCTGCCATACCATCGTGTAGGAAAGATAGTAAAGAGGTTACACAATCCTGTGTAGTACATACCCTGTTATTTGCCAAGTATAAATAAGCCAGTTTTTCAAGCATCTCAAAACCTTCATCTTGAAGACCTGTAAAGACAAAACCAAAAAAATGGATGAAACCAAAAAAAGACAACCTAAATGGACAAATCATTTGTTATGTTATCACAAGACATATTTACTGTATATTTACTTTTACGCATTACACAGATTCTAAACAGGCAAATGAAGTGAACTACACATGCGGCATAACATTCCAGAAAATTTCATGAAGCACTGCCTAAAAGAAAACAATAATGTGATCTATTTAATCTACTTTGATTGTTTCACCCTTTTTCCTGTATTCAAAATCATTTTCCTTCCCTACTTCTTTTTATTTATCCTTTTTAAATTTTAAATCAATTTGTTATTTCTTCATTGTTTACACTATATAGACATATACAAATCCAGCTGTGGGCCGTCAGAGTGACCAGAGCAGGCTCCTGTGCACTGTAAGTGAGCAAATGCAATGATCTGAAACAGACGATCAGATCTTGACACCAAGGACAGCTAGAATGTTGAATAATGAATGTGACATGTACGTGTCCTGTGATAGTGTCACGAGCCGTCATCAATGACAGTTTTGGACTGCATCGAAGCCAGAGAGGAATATCAGAGTTGGAGAAAGTAAATTACTTCAATAAGAGAAATAAAACAGAGTACAACAAATTCAAGGCAGATAGGCAAAACAAAAACACTCAAAACTAAAATGGAAAAAACAGTAGCAAAACAAGAGATCTGTGGCACTAGAGACAGGGACAGGAGCTAAGACACAAGGGAGAGGAGCTAGCTTTGGACTAAGAGCTGTGGAATTACTGTATGGGGACAGAAGCTGTTGAGCTACGGAGCTGGAGTAAGAGGAAGCACTACGGTAACTAAACACAACTTAACTTAACTGGTACACATGACTATACATAGCATAAATGAACTGGACTGGAAGTGGGAGTGGTCCAGATAACGGGTGTGGCTTGGGAAGAGAGCAAAATAGACAAAGGCTGGCTCTGCCAGGGATCCTGACAGATTGAGCCTGAGGCCTTGAAATACAACACACTGCAAAATGTCTGAACTAAACCCAGAGATCCATTAGCTATCAACTTACCAGTATTAGCTATTTATGATGGCTAAAGGAAACAAGTGATACTGTATATATGGTTACAGGTATATATCCATATTATTTCAAGATGGACCTTTCATGAAAGCTGAAACTTATGAAAAGATGCTGGCCATCCCCTGTACTAGTTATCGTCTCGTTAGTGAAATTGTGATAATAGTGAAATATATGAAATTGCGACTGCCTATTTTATTCGACAAACATGTTTAAACTCACATATTGTACTGTTGGAGGAATAAAACTTTGTTGACTAATTAACTGTCACGGCTCGTGAGATGACTGACCCACATGCACAGCACAGGAGGCAGATAGGTAAGCTTCAGGATTTAATGGCAGTCTTTTTGTCAGGATACAGACAGAGGGAAGGCACAAAGGGAGCAGGAAGAATCTCCGTGAGAGCCACTCTGCCCCTCAGGAACTCTTGCCTCCGGCTACGTGCGGGACGCGTGGGATTCCTGGTGCCCCGTGTTGTCTGGGGCCTCTGTCCACCAAGGATGCGAAGGATATATTCATATTTTGGACTGTGATAACAGGGCTACTCACGATTGGCTTTGGTGGTGCCCTGCTTTATTGGAAGATTGAAAAATCTGCAGCCGGCTTATTGGCATGTCCACCTGCTGTGGAGTTACAAACACAGGTGGGGGCCATGTTTATTCGGCTCGATGGACTGAGAAGTAACATCTCAGCTCGTTCGGATGATTTGCATCAGAGGATGACCCGGATTAAGCGACTGAGAAGTAACATCTCAGCTCGTTCGGATGATATGCATGAGAGGATGACCTGGATTGCTGGACTGACTAATAAGATCTCAACCCGTTCGGAGGAGGACAAGAGACAAACGGATAACATCTGCAGACAGACTGAACACTTGGTGAATATGGTGACAGCCTTGTCTGACAGGCTTGAGGAGATTGTGAATCTATGGATTGTTAAAATGTACTAGAATTGGCTGTATATTATTCTGTCCCTTCTCCCTCACCCCCACACCTTACTGCTCTCCGACCTTATCTATATTATCTATTCTATTGCAAGGTTTCTACTTGTACTGTGTACTCTGTATTGTCTTTGTACTGCAACTTGCTTCCACTGTCAGTGGGGACGTGGCACCGCAAATGGCTGCCTGGGTGTGCCAACACCAAGACAAGTTCCTAGTTCTATTAAGTGCACTCCACAGGACCTAGCAATAAAGCTCTTTCTGATTCTGATCAGATATCGCAACAGTACAGACAGGAGGTTACGGTATCAAAAACAAGACAGATTATGAATGCTAGAAAAAGTTACAAGGTGAATACTGGTGATTAAATACAAATCAATGATTAACAGATTGGCAACAGCTGAGCTAACTATGACCGGAAGTAGAGCGTAAATGAAATGAATGATAAGTGTGATTCTGTATGGATTGTTCACTGTGATATCATACTGACGGTATTATAAGGTGTATTCATTTAAGTAGGACTACGTACGGTAGGACGCACAGCCCACCACTGCACATAACACAGCTAGTATCAATAATAACAATGACTATTTAGCCCTTAACCACTTGAACAGCGATAACGAAAGGTTACACAAAGGTTAGGAGGCGATAGTGTAGCTACTGTAATTATTAAATATATTATATTGTTCCTTGTCTATTGGTCTGGTCTCAGTCCCTATTTAGAGCAGACCTAGTTTAAGATAGTAAACTTTACATACTTTCTTTTTAAGAATGTTTGGTCAGTCTGTGGGTCCTGGTAGCTGTCTAGTGTCTGTGTAGAGTTTTTTAATAGATGCCCTGGCTAAAGCTGATACCAGCAACCCCTGAATGTAATAGAATAATCTATCTATTTGAAATATTAATTTATGCAGAAATCAATAATCCAATTTTCTGTAGTTACACAGTCTTTGTAAATCTGTGTATCCATTTATTTAGTTACACACCAGTATGGAAGCTAAATAATCTCCCAGTACAAGAAAAAATTGCTTTAAACTGACACTAAAAAGAAAGACACATACTGTAGCTGTGCAGAGAAAACAAGTCTTAATCCTGCTATATCCAAAACAGTCTCCCAAGAAAGTATTTAATTTGTTGTTTGGCTGTCTGCCAGCTTTGTACCAGGTGTTGAGTGTGTCAGAGTGTTTACCTTCAGTAGTGAGCCAATTGTTCTGAAGGTTAAGAGTCTCAAGCTGAGTCAGATGGAAAATGTGCTCCTCTGTTATCTCCTTGATTTTGTTGTTCTGGTGTGAAGACAAAAAATACATATTAAATACTATCATACCTAGATTGATTCACCGATAACTAATTTCTGGCTTGGCAAAATTCAGGTGTCTATTGCTGCCTGGACAGTGACCTAGCTGTCATCTCTTTGGCTTAGTATCACTAGGACATCACAGTACATCTAAAGTAAAAAAACGGGCTTAAACTGCCAGCTTTCTATTTGATTAGCTTTAGCTTTCTATATGTCTTACTAATTGGCTTTTCCATCCCATCAGAGCTATGCTTGGTTTGCTTCATTGGAAGTACAATTCTCCATTGACCTGCCACCACTAGGCATCCACCCCTGTTCTGTCCAGCTCACAGTCTGAGCAGCCAGTGTGTTTTAACATTCCCTGGTAAGCGTTTAGTTCCAGCGGCACTAGATGCCGTTTAGTCAGTTTGGCAGTGTTAGGAAAAAAACCTTTGTTCGTTGGTCAGCTGCAGCAACTGTTCCCTCACTGCTCCTGAGCTTTAGGTTTGAGGGAGTGCGACTTTCCTGCAGCTTTGTAACACAGAACAGCAGAAACTTCCATTCTGATTGAGAAAATTGTTAACCCCTCCACTGTTCAGCTTTTGCTTCTCCACTTGCTGAGAATTCATCCTGTGCTCTGCCCTCTCCTCAGGTTTGTCCTAACCTCATGACGTAGCACCAAAATCAATGGATTACATGAGAATGCCAGTGTGCCATGGCGTAATGTCTATTTGAGCGTTACATGTGTTAACGAACTACTTATTATTTATTATTATTATTATTATGTAAAAATGTAATTGAATATTCTGCAATAGACAAATCAGTAACTCAGCAAAATACAGCTGACATGCATCTTCTGTTGCTGAGGCCAAGACTAAGGGTATAATACTGTCAAAAACAAACAGGAATTTTTGTATTTCATTTCTGATTAAGTGTACATAATTATTATAGAAGCACTAGTAGTAGTCTTTCATATAATGTGAGGGAGGGTGTGTGCTGACATAAATTTAAACATAAATACATTTGATCTCTCTTTTACATTTTCCACTTAAGCAAATGATGTAGTAACAAGGTCCAGCAAGTGCCAATCACGTTTACTCCGTCTTCCACCAATGCCCCAAACATCACTGTCAGCTATAGCTCACACTGATTGAATTTCCATAGTACATGTTGTTACATGCTGTTTGTTTTATTCAACCTAAATATCTCCAGGACCCGGAGACGGGCAGCCAGGATTGTAGCCAACCCCTCTTATCCAGGACATGAACACTTTGAGCCTCTCATCCACTTTACTCCACTGTATATAGTCTGTTCATAACTTATTTTAATAATTTATCCTTAATTGCACTATTCAAGTTACCATTTTATGCTGAGATGCACCACCTGCCAACACCAAGTCAAATTCCTCGTTCTGTAAAGTGTCCTCTACAGGATCTGGCAATAACAATAATGACAGAGGGGAAAATTGCATTTGTATACACAGATACACACCTGAAGAGAGAGCTGGCTGGTTTTCTCTGACAGCTTAGCCGGAAAGTCTGTAAGGTCAACTCCAGCACAGTCCACTGCTCCCTCTGTTGTACAGCTGCAGTCTGGAGGACATTGTACTGGCTCAGATTTTGTCGTCATATTTGCCTCCCTGATTATCTCCTCCTCCTCTTCTTCCTCTTGCTCAAGAGTGGACTGGCAACGCACCAAACTCCAGGCCAAAAGAATCACACTAAGGGCCTGCACAGTGGAATGCTTGGGAAAGACCATGTCCACTGCTGAAATTTCCTGTTACACAAGAACATGCACACGGAAACTAAAAGTATCAGGTGACAAAGCATTTTGGTTGTGGGAACAGTCCTTGTAAAAAAACCCTTCCACATTTTGGGCACTGACCTAGCACTAGATGTTTTTGAGACAGTCCTAATTGACAAGTTTGCAAGTATAATAGTGGGGTTGGACTTTTAATGTCAGTCATCATTTTGCTAAATGCCTGCTCAGACTTTAAAGAGGTGAGTGAATGGTTGGTGAATTCCACATAATTTTAGAGAAAACACTGCATACACAACCCTGACATCAACAACAACTTTAAGGTTTATATATCAAACAACCGGCAAGCTGCTGAGATGGATGTAATAATAAATATGTCAGTATGGGTCCAGGCCTGTAATTTTTTGCTTTATGCAGAATTCTTCTAAATCTACTTTAAAAATGGCAGGTCTACACATCCAGTTTAGCTGCAGTTTATCTGACGCTTTGCACATTTGACAGAGACATCAAGCATTACATATTAGTATACATTATGTAATACAAATTGTACAATTTAAACCCTTGCAAGATTTTACAGACTGTTCAAGACTGTTACCCATAGTGCAGCTAAATTAGCCAGCTATGTCTGGAGAAGAGGTGATGTTTAACAGTATCACACTGTACATATGGAAATAAACTGTCAAACCAGGGACATTAAGTGATCCAGCTCAATTAACTACACCACATAAGTAACTGTACTCTTTAAAGTGTATATTGTCACTGCTGTTAATCTTGTTAGAATGCTGACATACTCATGCTGTTACGTTAGACATCACTTAGCAGGCTGTTTGCTCTCAAAGGGAATCTGGTCACTTTTACATGTTTTTTTCATGAAATTTTATTGAAATTATCACAAATTCCTCAGAGTAGCTTTGTGAAGCTTTGATTGCAGTAAGTAAAACTCTGTATGCTGTAGAATGCTGTCACAACAAACAAATCACAAATGGATATGCATACAGTACCAATATTTCATTTATAGTAAGAATATACTGCACATTATTTATCCTCCAAGACTATCCAGGCAGTGACATGTGCAACACATTTTTTTAAATTAAAAAAATAAAAACATTGTTTACGCACCAGGTCAACAACAAATACAGATGCTCTGTGTCTGTGCTCCTTTTCTCTGTTAAGTGTGAAGCTTCAGTTTTCACTGAATGTAATGTCTAATTTGGAAAGAAAACATACACATGCACGCAAATTAAAGTTAGGACGTGCCGATCTGTGTGTGCGGATGAAACAAAGTTATGTAAAATAGCTTTTGTAGTTGTTTCAAAAGTGACAGACTACCAACAAATGTCCAAGTGCAAACAATATTTAGCACCACATATCCACCCTGACAATCAGACAACCTTGGCTAGAATATGAAGACCAAACATCAGGGACAAATGGGAATATTAAGCCTTCAATGCAGCAGCATAGTAACATTACCTTATAATTTAAAGCCTTGAAGTGACAACAGTCTGTATTGGCAGATATGCTTGGCATTTTTTTGTTTATATACTGTTCAGGTCTTTTCAGCTGAGATCATTGAGTGACTGTGCTGAACTACACTGAATCAAATAAAATACAACACAACTGTTGAGCATAGATGAATGATGTTGGCACTTAAAGCTCAGTCTTACACAAAACATGCAGTGGTAAAGTCTGTAAATGCACGATTCTGGTCTACTGATGTACTTTACCCCTTTGTTGAAACACACTGAAGTCCAATGTTCAGTCTAAACACGGGCCGTCACATAGCAGGCAGGGAGAAGCTAGGGGAGGGAGCAGATATCCTCCAGATGTAGAGGAGAAGTGAGAGTGGGAGAGGGAAAGCAGTGAGAACAAATGGAAGGGGAATAGGCCAGAGTGAAAAGGAAGGGAGTGAGTAAGAGACAGCTATGACCTGACTGGAAGCCAAAACACAAATTCCTGTTTTTCTTATATTTAAACTGATTTTTACCCCCTCAATGTAGCAGGTCGTTTAGTTTTAATGTTGTAGTGCTGTACTGGAGCTTGGTCCGGTAACGTTTCGCCCAGATTCATTAAAACCTTTCCAAACCCACAAAGATTCTAATCAGAAAAAGTAAAAGAGACAGAAACACGTTCTTCTCCAAGGTAAACAAAACTCACTGTAGTATAGATTACTGTTAAACATGATGCAGTTCATAAATATACTAAATGTGTCTCTGTTTCTAAATAGTTCTGAGGTACTTTCATGGAATCCAGACACAGACAAATTGTGCTAAGTTCTAAGTAAAAAAATAGAAGAACCCTGTCAAAAAAAAGCACCAGAGTGTGAGCTAATGTCCTGTTTGTCTAGAATGAGTTTTTAAAAAGCTTTTAAATATCTCCTAACATCAAGCAGCATTAGCATAGTTTATTAAACTGTGATCATTACAATAAAAAAAGCTTGTATTTGTTTTTGTCTGGTAATTCTTACTTTTTGTTTCATGTTTTCCTATCATTAAAATAATTCCAATGTTCTTAAAATAATGTGAGAATAATGTGAAAAAACATCCCATAGCTGTTCAACACATTTGAAGCTACAAGGTGGGCATAAATGGAGGTGGCCAAATTCAAATAATGTAACAATTTTCTGGAATTTTTGCATATTACTTTAATAGTGACACACAGAGATATTGCTTGGAGTTTATTTCTCTTTATTCTGATATTATAGAAGAGATACATCATGAAGCACCTCCAAATCTCAGATGAGATGAAGGTTAAACTGAGGAAACAACAGGAAATGAAAACAAAACAATAAGAAATAAAAGAATACAGCGGTTGTTACTGTCAGGATTGAATGAATCACATTAGCGTTAAAAATACATTTTGTGTAACTATAACAAACGTAATATGCGATGTGGTTCCACTAAGCTGTTATACACACACTAAACATCCTGACTTAAAGGTTCAAAACAACTGACTTTTTGGATGCTCTTGGGACTATATGCAGTAAGTATTGTAAAATTGTATTGATAAAATGTGATAAAATGTTTCAAAGTTGAAAGTAGGTCTGGAGAATGAAGAAAGTGATGGCGAGGGTGGTAGGCTTTGGGGACTCTCACTTACCGTACTTTGTTTTAAGCAGGTGTTTTTCGATTTGAATCCTTCGACTTGGAGAAAACACACTGATTCATGTTGTTTCTTAGCACATTACTTGGCAGGATGTTTGCTCTCAAAGGGGTGGTCACTTGTTTTGACACTTTGGGTTGTTTTCCACTATTTAACTGGAAACTCTCGATCGTTTCAAGATTGCCATTTTTCAGCCCTTGTGGACATGATGCGGTTCTTACTGCTTAAACTGCTACAGATATTTATTTATTACCTCATATACATTTTATTTATGCTGAATTGTGGACACAAACAAGCCCAGCATGTTCGTTATTGATTTGTGTATTAAGCTTACTATTAATAAATGCCGGGACATTGACTGCTCATTATGCACACACCTAAAGTACTATCTTAAATATTACAAGTTTATCCTCTTTACCTGTACTTCCCAATTGTTTTTAGAAACAATTGTCTACTGCTCTTTTTAAAAGGTCAGCTTTCTGTTTCAAGTGAAAGTGGACTTGAGTCCCACCCAAAGAGTGGCTGTAATATGGAGAGCTCACAGCCACTGAGCTCTCTGTGACCACTATTAAACGTATCCTGCCAACCTTCATACTACATTACAGTCTGCCCAAGGTTCCAGATACCACTGAAAACATAAAACTGTTTTACAAACACACAAGATTATAAACACATAATTATTTCCAGATTAATAATGATCTGTATACAAGCTGAATCACTGCTGTTTATTTGCAGAAAGTAGCAGGTCAGGGTCATAGTGACATGAATATGAATAGTATGCAGTATTATACTTTTAAAAAAACAGTTAGAATTGATGCAGGTCTCTAATATGATAACAAGACTAAACCTACTAAACCTATGCATTTCTTTTTTTACTTAAAGCAACTAGCTGCTGTGTCATTCACTTAAAGATTAGAGTGTTATTGAAATGTGAACACTGGTTTTGTTTTTTATGTTCCACTCCAAACAAAAAATGAAAAAAAAACATGACTGCAACTGAAGCTTCCACTGAAATTGCACAGTGACTATGCAGTAACCCCAGTGCAACTCAATAGTAAGAAAACTCAGAGCCATGCCAAAGCTGCAGTGGAATCTGGGTCAGAGCCATGTTTCCCCCATGTTCCTCCATTTACAAAGAAAAAACTACAGCGTGGCAGTCTGGAATCAGGTCACTGCAGTGTTAGGAAAAGTCCTCCGAAAAAAGAAACACATACATGGTCCAGTCAAAATGACGGTGGCATTTTAGGCAAAATTTAGGTAATGTCAAGTAGCATGCTTAAAATGTACAATGTGTGTTTTAATACCTCGTATGTGTGTTAGCCAGGAGTAGTGTGATCATGAGAATTTAATAGCTGCTCTGCACACACTGATTGTGCAGAGACACAAGCATAACACTAAAGCTTATGTTGGAACATCTGCCCAGTCTCTTCACATTTTACTTACACAGATTCAGTATTACCATTTGATCATAGAATGTCGTCAATCTTTAAGAGCAGCCATGTTGTTAATTCCATTGCTTCAAGCCATTTCAAAAGGGAAACTATTCTGCTGTACTATTTTATTGTATTTTAAATTATTCAAACTACTTTTGACAAACTTGTGGTTAATTCTTAAGTAAATGACATAAAAGGGACATTATAACCAAGATATATTCATTTCAAGTAGAAATAAGAGATTTGTTAAACACCTTTAAATGACAGAAAATTGCAAACCTTTCCTTTAGGCATTCACAGTGCAATACACTGTGTTGTTAGGTAAAATTTGCAATTCTGACACATTGAGGCACTTACTGTCCACACTGTCCAGGATAGGAATTTACAAAAATCTGCTCTACTCAAACCCCTGCCCTATTCAAAACATTCACAGATTTTTTTATTAGTATAGTGTGGAGACATTGTACCATGAGAGGGTTTGCAGAACAGAACTAGATTAGCGCATTAGTTACAGCATATCTCTTGTCTATCTTAGTTTCCTGTTATATTGGCACTGTTGCTGACTAATCCCTCAGTCACTCTGTAAGGTCACTACTAGAGAATGTCATTAAGTCCTGTTATGAGAAGGTTTACAGAGATCTAATGGTTATCCAATTTTTTATTTTTTTTGTGGTTATTTCAAGTTGGTGTCAAGTCTGACGTCCCATCTACAGCTTGGCCTTGGCCGGCTGCAGCTGCAGGTTTTGAAGCTTCATGGCCAGCCCCATGTTCCCTGTGATCTTTAGCTTGCCCTGGAAAAATGCCTGTAAATCAGAGATTGGGAGGTGGGGTTAAAATGCCATCCACACAGTTCTGAATTGAAAAAGCAAAAATCGCGGTCACTGGAGACAACTACATGTGGCTGGTTTTAAGAGTTACCGTGAGGGATTAAGTCAATGCAGAGAAAGTAGGCCAATGGCAAAAACAGCTTATGAAAGGTCACGAAACTGCAAAGCACAGACAGTCACCGAGTGGGCAGTTACAGATATTAATGTGTGACAGAAAAGTAGCAAAATACTGGAAGCATTCACTTTGACATTTGTATAAAAACTATAATGCAAAAAATCTACCAAAATATAAAAACAAAAGAAACATCCTTACGCATCCCAAATAATGCCATCATGAAACTAATGAAATGTAAGAGAGCCATCATGTGTGTGAATAGGTACATGGATAGTCATGTACAAAATGTGTACACATTTTATTCATTAATAAAATCATTTGATCGTAGCTAATGACAGTAATATGTTAAATATAACATTGAAACAAACATTGAAATTATTTCACTGTGCCTTTATTAAAAAAATGCCTGTTTAAATTTGTGACTATTATAAGAGTAGTTACTACGATAACTAATCACAAAATGTCTTGGGTTTTTTTTGAATCAGGTCCTCTTCAGGAGAACAGGACGTAGAATAGAAAATAGACTGTGGCGCCCTGAAAAACATCTGAGAGAAATACAGCCTTTTTTGCATCTATGCACATAAGACGTATACAAGCTGTATGCTATTGCAGCCTTGGTACACCTAGATCTATAATGAGCAATAAAAAATATGTTTTTAGGTTTAAAAGTATTAGATAAACTGTAGCAAACCATACATCATATATTTATCAAATGAATTACAGTGATGAAGGAAAAAATGTGAGTGAAGAGGTTAATGGTAAGTTACTCTGATCAAAACAAAAAGAATTTTTTCAAAAGAAAATATTATGTGCTCCACATGACTTAATCATGGAACAATTATTAGTGCCAGATGGGTGGTTTAATTATCTCAGACACCACTAATCTGTTGGATCTTCATTACATTGAAGTTTACAATTGAAACTAAATTTATCCAGTGATTAGCAGAAATGCCTTGTTAGCAGGAAATGACAGAACTAACTGCTTTTGCCAGACAGACTTAGGCTGCCAGGTGTAAGTACAGCGTCTCAAAATAAGCATGTGCTGTGCAGAACAGCTGTTCTGTTCAGGCCTATTACTGATCACTAAACAATAAAAGATTAGAAAAATATACATTTGTTTCACTGCCTCAATTCCTGCAGATGGTACTTTCAAAGGTTGGTGCAAAGCACATCAAATTTCTTAGCATATTCTTGGTATTCGCTGAGCTATTTAATACTAATTTTGAATAATAGTTATGACATTAACTGTCATTTTTGGGTTTGTCTTCACAGATCTAGTAATGCTTCCATCTTGAGCTGCTCAGCAAACTACTATGCTGTGTTTGCCTATGTCTGTTCAGTGTCTTTCTCAGTTCTCTTAGTATATAATTGTATTGACCATAAACAAGATGGTCCTTGTGCCTCCAATGAGTACGAACTATTAACAGTGCATACAAATACATCCACGGACTCCTTATTGAGCCTGAATACTCACAGTCTGTGGGTTCATCTTCCCCGTCATCAAGGCCAACAAATCTGTATCTGACATGGCAATGGTACAGTCAGCTTTTTTATCTGCAGTGCATAAACACAAGAGAAACCTTAAGTAAAGCAGACATACAGCTAAGACGTGTTGCTGCCAAAAAACAGTATTGTTAGATCATAGAATAATGTACAGTACATGCTATACATTGATTAATGTCTGTACAGGCCTTGAACTTTAAACTGTCTTCCCACATAGGGTTAAAAATTAACATGACAGAATTTCACTGTCAGTTTTCCAAGCACTTGAGTTTACTTACCAATGTCATTGTGAACACAGCCTTTTCCATTCTTCACATCCACATACCAAGTTGCCTCCTGTCCATTTGGGCCATCCTTCACTTTGAAGGCAAACACTCCCCCGATCTTACTCACAAACTGCTCCCCTTCCTTTTTGATATAAACAGAGATTTTAGGGTTATGGAGTGCTATAGTCAAAGCCTTATGTCACTGGTCATCACACACACACACACACACACACACACACACACACACACACACACACACACACACACACACACACACACACACACATTTTCACATCCATGTGGGGACTCACCATTGACATTATTACCTTCCCTAGCCCCTTACTATAACCCAAACCATCACAACTAAAGGCAGACGTCCAACCTTTGCTCTATTCTGAACCAAAACTCAATTCTAATCTCAGACCTAAAATCACATCTTGACCACACACACACACACACACACACACACACACACACACACACACACACACACACACACACACACACACACACACACACACAAGGTTAAGATGTTATTTCAGGGCTGAGGTTAGAATTGAGTTTTGGTTAGAATTAGAGCAAGGGTTAGACATCTGCCTTTAGTTGTGATGGTTGGGGTTAGGATATGTATGTATATATATATATGATAGGTATGGGGCTGTATAGAGATATATAGATTTGTAGATCGATTGATAGATAGATAGATAGATATAGATGTAGACAGATATCTCACCTCCTGAAGCTTTTTGTTGATTTCCTGAAACACAGCATGTGCCTTGAACCCCTCGAGTCCAACACTAGCATTTCTGGCAATGGCTTGAATCCTTGGCATAAACATAATCATACTTTTGCCGAAAATATTAATCTGTGTATGCTACGGCTCATCATCAGAATCATCATCACTGCAGGATGATAATGCTCATAATGCTCTCACGTTGCGAACATATAAAACGTTAAAAGCGGTTGTTTTTTTCTTAACAACTGACCTCACGTAACAATATGTTTAGTAGGACGCTAGCTGAAGCCTGCATCATTCCATACCTTAACACACAGCCTGCCTAATGTTTCATACTTACGTCATATGTTACTTTAACACTGTCAATGGTAGCAAGAGTGAAAATTGTGGGTTTAATTCATTAACTCACTCAAAACCACATTATATGTTCTGTGCTAATACTACCGCATAGAGCTGGTGTTCTTACCTCGGTATCTGTACTTCAGGCATTTTGTTCTAACAGTACAGGTATCAGATGAAACCATACAATCGCCAATGAAAGCTAGCTTTTTGGAGGTAGTGCAGCTGGGTGTTTAACTACACTTCCGTGTTTCTACGTTTCAATATCGTCAGACTCGATATGTCAATGCCAGAGTAACTGAGCGTGTCGAGTATAACTTAGTACAATACATATACGCTCTTCGAGTTCAGGAGGCTGCAGCGATTTTGCATGTTTAGCCTAAGTTTAATGTTAATAGTTATATAAAATCACTGTAAATTGTATATTTCCATGCACCCCTTAAATGAAATTAAATTAAAATAGACAAATTCTTGAAACCTTATTTACACTACAGTAAAATTGATACTGTAGCTGGACTAAACTACATTACCAGTACATCACTATACTCCTGCTTGTCAACAGGCTAATGTTATCCTAATTAAAAGATCAACTAATCTTTCCAGCATGACTACAGGCAAGCATCATAAAATTCATCAGTCCAAAGGGGAATTGGCGAACTATCACTCTCAATGCTTTTGTAAAGCAGACAAATGTAACAAGCAGACGGAGTGAAGAGGACGTGTCTGACGTGGCCTGTGTGTGGGGGAGGTGCTCATGGTCAAGCACCCTAGTTAGCATTGTGATTCCTGTATTCCCACAAATGATTGGATGAATGATTGTCAAGCCACAGGCGTTCAGTGTTGGCACATAGTGTAGCCTTGATGTTTAACTTAGATCACACAGCTGATGAACTTGGGGCCTAAACAGCCACTAACATTGGAACACTGCACTCTACTGGTCAGAAAGCCAAAGGCAGCGATAACGTGTTTGCAATGCATGTTTGCCATGAACTAATGTTCACTGCACAGGTTTAGACTATAGTTTTTATATATTGGTGCTATATTACAATGGATTTAATGTTTATCTTAATATCAGATGACCAAGTAGCTGATTTGAATATTGTTTGACACACACTTTTGAGAATGACATATTACATGACGTAATTTGTACCAGGATGAGAGCGTTTTATCATTGTCTGGATGGCAACTAATTTAACGCTGTTGACAAATTAACTTACGCATTTTACATTCCTCTTTCATACAACCAGATGAGAACTGACAGTCCAGATGATTTAGTTGTGCATGTCGAGTTGTATGTCACTGTTGCGGAAAAAATACCACGAGAGCTTCTGACGACTCAATGAAAAGAAGAATTCATAAAGTTGTCTTTGTGAATTTATTTCTGCATATGCATATAGGAAAAATTAAAAAAAGAAAGGAAAAGAAAAGCACCCGGGTGGAGAGAACAAGTTCATGCTCACACAAGGTGCCCACCAAGGTTCTCTGACAACTTCTCCTCCTGTCCCGATTTTTAAAGCCTACAGATAACACAAAACCTCCACACATGAGCTCAAACTTCAGGACAATTTGCCAAGTCTACATGAGTAAAGATGAGAAAAGAGGAAGGCCTCACTCAAGGAGCATTCTGTTCCTTGTCTAAGTCAAACACTACATCGCAGGGTCATCAAGTCAGACACTGTCTCAGAGTGATCAAATCAGAACTAGGCTTCCTGCTCAAAGATAACTGAGGACCCCACTTGCTCAGAGGTCTGCAGCAATATACTTGAACAATGCATTGAATGTTGAAGGATGTGTATGATCGACACTTAAGAATATGAACATGAATCAGAAACAATCAGATGATTATTAAGGCATTAATAATGAAAATGATCAGCATTAAGGAATAATATAAAATTTCCACCACAGTCACTCTGTGTTCCTCTCTCTACTGAAAGTAAGTGTTGATTACAGCCATTTCCAGCAAAGTCCACCACCATCTGTCCTTCTAGATTCCCTTCCTTTACACCAAACCGGCCCATCACCTCCTCCTCATCTCTGTTCCCCTCACCAACATGTCCATTGAAGTCTGCTCCAACCACTATCCTCTCTCCTATGGGGATACTCTCCATGACCTCATCAAATTCACTCAAGAATCTCTCCTTCTCTTCAAAAACACAGCCAACTTGTGCAGCACACCCACTGACTACATTCACCATAACCTCTTTGATTTCTAGCTTTAAACTCATCACCCTGTTTGAGACTCTTTTCACCTCTAAAACTCCCCCTTCAAGACCACTCCCACCCCGTTTCTCTTCCTATCCACAACATGGTAGAACAGTTTGTATCCTCCTCCAAAACTACAGTATGTGCTTTGCTGCGCTTCCCCTCGTCTCCTGCACACACAGTACATCTACCTAACTACTTTCCATCACGTGTGCCAGCTCTCTGCGTTTCCCTGTCATTCTGCCAACAAGAGTTCCTATTCACAAATCTTTGCTCCTGCCTTTTCTCTTCTCTCTGACCACAAATCATTCTGCCTCCTCTCCTTCTTCCACCAGCAGTAGTCCAATTTCCACCGTCAGCCTGTAGGTTAACAGCATCGGTGGCAGTCATTAACCCAGGCCGCGACTGATCTGGATGATTTGCATGGTCATTTTGTCAAGTTTTATGCTGGATGTTCTTCCTGATACAACCCTCTCTATTTATATGGGCTTGGGACCAGCACAGAAGTCACTGGCTTGCAACCCCTGTTGCTTAATATAAATACCATAATATACCATACCACCTACCGCCATCTGAGGAATATCACTAAGACCAGAAGCCTCCTTCGTCAGAGTGATGCTGAACCATGACTCCATCTTCAGTTCTCTCCTGGCTAGACCACTGTAACTCCTTACTTAGTTTGTCCAGCGACTCAGCCACTCTGACTGGACTTAGGAAGAGAGATCACATTTCTCCTACATCAGCTTCTCTGTCCTGTAAACGTCTCCTCACTTCAATGTGCTTAATGATCAGCTCCATCTCGTTTTCCAGACCTCATAGCTACTCACACTTCTCTCTTATAGCTGGCCTACTGGTGGTTCTACATGTAGAACGGGAGGCAGAGCCTTTAGCTACCAAGCTCCTCTGTGTCTGCTGCTATAGATTCAAATGGTGGATGTCCTTTACACACTAAAGTCTTTAATATTTCTCACCTTTTTGTTTTCTCCACATTCATGCAGTGTGTCTTCTCTGCAGCAGTTATGCTTCTCCCTGTTTTTACAGATATGAATGGACTGCGTGCTTCCATTGTGCATTGTGGGCCCAAAGACCTGCCTGTGTTCTGTTGTTAATTTGGCTTGTTTTGTTTCTCTTGCCTCTTTTTTCTCTACCTGATCAATCAGTTAGTAGAGGTTTCTTCCTGTAGGGGGTAGTTTTTAATCCTCTTTTTATAAAAAAAATTAAATTAATTAATTAATGTACATGTTGGATTTGCTGTTTTTTCACATAGTTGTATTTTTGAATGCTGTGGGTCATCAAACCATTTTGGTCCATCCATTATCATTAAACGTATTCGTCTTTCTAACACAGACTTTTCTGTCTCTCCTACTCAGGAATTGCATTTCATCATTCAAAAGTAACAATGATAACTTAACACGTCAGCCTTTTTTTATTTAGGTTTTTTTTGGCCACTTGGGGGCAGTATCACACTAAACATTTGCCATCAATACCACAGAATATTCAATTATGTTTTCATGTATATTTAATGTCATTTCTAACTTCGTCCTCCAAGAAGCTGCAGCACCAATTCCTCATCCTCTGCCAGAGACAGACCCGTGTCCAAAGGTGTGGGCTCTTCATCGTTCTGCTGTTTGGACTTTTTCCTCTTGCCCACTGGGAGCTTCTCCTCTTCCTCATCATTGGATGTTTGCTTCCTTTTACCTGACCCCATCTGTTTGTCAACCTTCTCTGGGGAGGACAGCTTATCCGGGTCTGGCAGGGTGCTTGGGTCGAACTCATCCTCGCTGTGATTGGCCAAGTAAGCTACAACCTCATCCTCCTCATCAGAACTCTGCTCGTGCTGCATCCTGCCCTTAGCCTCCCTCCTGGCTGCTTTGGCTTTGAGCCTCTGCTCTCTGTGCTTCTCATGAACTTTGCGCCTATACTCCTGCTTGTCAAACACATCCTCACGTTTTAGCTTCTCTCTGTTCTTCTCCACACTAATGCCGTTTAACTCCTCCTCCTCCTCATCTGCAATTAGCCGCTGGACTGGTGGCCACAGCTGCACAGCCTCTCCCTCATCATTGAAAGACACTTTGGTGTTGACCCGGAAGTTTCTCTTTAGAATCCTTTTGGCCTCTTTAAGCTTTGTGTCTTTTATGGTTTTCTTTTTGGAATCCTTGGCGAGCTTCTTCGTAATCTCCTGGTCCCTTGTCAGATTAAAGACATCTTTTCTTTTGACCGTCAAGAGGTCCAAGTCAATCAGATCATCATTTTCACTATCAAGCGCACACTGTAGCTGTGTCTTGAACTGATGCCTTTTTTCCTCCGAATCTTCTGACTCAGCGCTTTGAGCATCCTTTTGAGGAGCATTTCCTTTTAGCTGGGCCTTAAAGCTCTTCAGTTCTTCCTCTTCTTCAGACTGCTCTTCCTCTCTCAGGCTGTGGCTCTCTGCCCTCTGTGCCTGTGCTTTGCTTAAAAAGCGCACCCTTGGAGCCAAAGCAAGACCCAAAGAGACGGCGTATTCCTGAATCTGCAGCTTAAACACGTCAAATACCTCTTTGTTCTTCATCAGGTAGACGGAGCGCAAGTAGGAGACAAAGCACCTCTGGGCTCGCTCCTTCTGTTCCTTCTCTTGGGCCAGAAAGGCCTCCAGCTTCTGCTGCACATTCTGCAGCTTATCAGAGTTCACCTGGAATCAACCACACAACAAAATGAATAATGTTGAATAAGTGTTTTAGAATGAATAAGTGTTTTAGAAAATGTGTGCATGTCAGTTAATCGTTATCTGTATATGATTTCTGGTAGATTCTTCTTGTCAGAGTGAGTGAGGGCAGGTTTGGTGTAAAGAAAAGGAATCTAGAAGGACAGCTGGTGGTGGACTTTGCTAAGAGGATGGAAATGGCTGTAGTCAACAATTACATCCAGAAGAGAGGGCAACAAAAACTGACATACAACTAGACATGCACAACTAAATCATCTGGACTGTCAATACTCATGGGGTTGTATGTCTTCCAAAGAGTGTAAAACGCGTTAATTTAAAGTTAATTTATCAACAGCGCAAGAAATGAGTGCAAGTGGACAGTTGTCCCATTAAACAACAGCAGCTCATTTTACAGAATTGAGAACAACCTTCACCCACCAATAAATAATAAACATTAACTAGCTTAATTTAGTGATATTTACACTAGAATAAATTAAAATAAAAGACCTAATAAGAAATAATGAAAAAAAAAAAGATGGGTTTAATACTTTCAATAAGTTAATGCTTTTTTGTCATGTGTTACAATACTTTACTAATGCAGCTCTAACAAGCATCTAACAAATGAAGGCTTTCTTATTTCACATTTCAAAATCTCAAACATGCTGGACTGACTCACTTAAGAAACATTTACAGTTATTAGTTGACAACATTAACGTGTCACTAACAAGTGTTTTTTTGCTTTATGATTTAAATCACCAGTTATGAAACCTGTGTTGAAGTATCCACTTGTGATTTAGAGCTTTTCTAGACATATTTCAAACAAATAAATTGTAGATTATTTTAATAAAATCTATTTAATTCTAATTGTAAAAAAGGGTGTCAGCTGACAGTTTTAGCTTTGAACTTGCATTGTGTTGGCTTAGTTTTTATGATCATAATCAGTTTTTTTTTGCGTATGACCCTGATATAAACGTAGGCTCAGCTAAAGGCGATCATCTCGTGGATTTTGCTAAAAAAAAAATCATCTGATGCTTTAAATTTGAATTTGTGCGAGAAGAACTTGTTCGCATGTGTTATAAGCAGATTTACTCAGTATAATGAACTGATTAATAGGTTGAAGCTTTGTCAATAGCTAATTTGTTTGGTGTTGAAGTTGCTGCGTGTCACCTGAATCTTATTGATGGGAACCTTCTTCTCCTGCAGCTGCCTGATCATTCCCTTCTCCTCTGAGGGAAGCAGGAGCAGGAGGGCTTCTCCACCTTCCTTGTATCTTGCGGTACGCCCCACCCTGTGGATGTAGGTGTCTGCATCCTCGGGGCAGTCGAACTGTAACACCCAGTTGACAGCGGGGAAGTCCAGTCCTCTGGCAGCAATGTCCGTGGAAAACAGCACAGCATTTTGCTTTCTTAGGAAGTCGTTGTAAACTTCCACCCTCTTCATCTGCTGCTGCTTGCCATGCAAAGCCAGGACAGGCAGGCCAGGTCTGAGGCGACAAAAGGCCCGAAACAGGTACTGCACCTCCTTGCAGCAGGCGAAGAAGACTATGGTCTTCTTCTTTAGATGGCTCCTGATGAAGGAGTAGAGCATATTGACTTTCTGCTGAAGCTCACACACCACGTAGCTCTGCTCCAACGTGGCTGGAGTGCTGAACTTGGCTTTCTCATGCACCCACACATACTCTGGGTCTTTGAGGCTCAGCCGAGCTAAGTCTTTGACAGATTTGGTCTGCGTGGCTGAAAACAACAATGTCTGTCTTGTCTTGGGAAGGTTTTCCACAATGGCGTTAAGAGTATCCGCAAAGCCCATGTCCAAAATGCGATCCGCCTCATCCAGGACTAGCATATGAAGGTCTGAGGCGTGGAAGGCGGCGGTCTCGTCCATGTGCTGCAGCAGCCGGCCAGGGGTACAGATCACTATATTGGTGCGGGGGATCCTCTCCGACTCACTCTTCAGGTCCTTTCCACCAATAACAAGACCCGCAGAGAACTCGTGATTCTTACCGACCTTGCGCAGGACTTCGAAGGTCTGGTAGGCAAGTTCTCTGGTTGGGGATATGATGAGTGCACCAAGGCCGTCCATAGAAGTCCACTGTTGGCGGTACAGACACTCCAACACCGGTATGAGGAAGGCTAAAGTCTTCCCAGAGCCTGTCTTAGCTGCGCCGAGAATATCTTTGCCTTGCAAAGCTAGGCCGATCGTCTGTCTCTGGATCTCTGTGGGCTGTCTGTACTGGGCCTTCTGCAGACCGAGCAAGGTTTTCTTTGAAATGGGGAAGTCTGAAAACTTGACAACCTCTTTGCTGTTGATATCACCGTACCCGCTTACAAGCCTGTCGATGTACTCTCGTTCAGTTTGCCATTCGGGCTGCTTTTCCCCTCTCTTACGTTTCACTCGCGCTTTCGTCTTGCTGTATTTTTTCTTCCATTTTTCGAAGTTTTTGACGGGGTCGTCTTCCATCTTCGCGGGTTTCGGCTTCTTTCCGCACGAGTCTGGGCCTTTTTTCTCCATTACTTCCACACAAACAGAACCAGAAGCTTGAGTACACACCAGTCAAGGCAACGTGGACGGTACAGTATGTTGTCGCTTAGCGTGTGACGTCAACATAACGCGACGCACTTCGTCTTCTTCTGGTTGCCTTTTTATGGATGTTTGCAGACCTTACCACTGCATTACCGCCACCTTTTGTAGTTTAAAATCACTCTATATCTTACCCTCCCTCTTAACCTAAAAGAAATTAGATTAAATTTTGTGGTTTAATGTTCCATAATTCTTTTATCCACCCCTGTATCCTCCAAAAACCTAAATATGGTTCTATACTTCATGTTTCTTACTTTCATATTCAATACTATCCTCAAATCCAGCTTTGTTTTCTTTTCATACATCTAGTCAGATGTTCTATCATCATCTCCCTGTGTACTTTATATAGTGGAAAGACACTACGACATCCTCTATTGTTTGTTCTTCCCCACATTCACACTGTCCTGTATCGTACGGCTTTGTGCTGTTTAGACCAGTGTGACTGGACCGAATTCTGCTAATCAGATCATCCCTCCTCCTATTTCGACTATATCCTATTATTACTCTCACTTTCTCACGCATCCACACACTTCTCACTATTAATCAGTCAATTTATTATTTTGTCTGTAAAATATAATAAAGAAAGAACATGTAACTTCCAACATATGATATATATTCATCAGCAGAAAGCATGTACCCACAGAGCTAGAAGCTGTGGTGGTGGGGATCAAAATTATGAAACTCCAAAGTGTTCAATATTAAAGGAATTAATAGTACACTATGAATACTTATACTATAATACTTATAGTATAGTATAAGTCCTTGTCCTGTCTTTTATGAGCACCCTGATCTGCTATTCTGGAATAACATGTTTGAACATGGAGCTAATCAACCGGTCACTCAGCGCATTGGACAAAATGTTCTCACAAAGAAAAGAATCTCCTGGTGCCTCATGTGTCTGGAGCCTCTGTCTATCAAGGATGCAGAGGATCTATTCGTTTTTTGGACTGTGATAACAGGGCTACTTATGATTGGCTTTGGTGGTGCCCTGGTTTATCGGAAGATTGGAACGATTGGAAAATCTGCAGCCGGCTTATTGGCGTGTCCACCGGCCATGGAGCTGCAAACGGCGATGGGGGCCATGGTTACTCGGCTGACGGAATTACACCCGAGGATGGCCCTGATTGATGGACTGACAACTAACATCTCAGCTCGTTTGAATGATATGCATATGGATGGAGAGACTGATTAGTAACATCTCAGCCCGTTCAGATGCCCGGATTGCAGGACTGACTAATAAGATTTCAGCCCGTTCGGAGGAAGACAAGAGACTGAGGGATAACATCTGCAGACAGACTGAACACTTGGTGAATATGGTGACAGCCTTGTCTGACAGGCGTGAGGGGATGTCACGGGTGACCCATAGTCCCACAAGAGGCGATGAAGCCCTGAGTTCTGACCTATTGGAGTATTGATCTTGACAAATTAGTCGTGGATTGTTAAAATGTATTAGAATTGGCTGTGTATTCTTCTGTCTCTTCTCCCTCACCCCTCCCTTCCCGGGTCCAATCTAGCTCACCAGCTGTGCCTCTGTCTATTCTCTTTCCCTTGTTGTGGCTTCCTTCAAGGACAACTGGTGGACTAGCATGTAAACATCTTGGTCGGCCTCGGTCATACTTATACTATAAACAACACTTCACTACACTGATGCAGATACACCCCCCACCACCTTACAGTCTCACTGTCTGCTCTCCGACCTTATCTATGTTTCCTGATGTACCCAAGAAAAGATTCCAGCAAGGTTTCCACTTGTACTGTGTGCCACTGTATGTGCATGTGTTTTTGGCTTTGTATTGTTTTGTACTGCAACTTGCTTCCACTGTCGGACTAGCGCCGGTCAAGCTGGCTGCTGATGGAATTTCCCCGCTGTGGGACTAATAAAGGTCTATCTCATAAAGTTCAAGTGGTTACACTTTGAATGGCGCGATGTAAGTCTAACTGGCAATTTCACATTTAATTTAATTAATTGATTTATATAATACGCAACTTGATTAGCTGCTAATACTAATGGTTGCCAATAAGCGGCCTGTATTAATTAACAGAATATTCATAACACAACTACAGCCTGTTTGGAAGCATAGCTCGACAAACTAATATAAACTAATTTTTACATGTTTTTTCTTTCTTGTGCTGCTGCTGTGTCAAAATAATTTCTCCATAATGGGATTTTCAGCTGCAGCTTATATTTTGCCGTATTTGTCTGTAACAACTGCTAATGTGGGAACAGTGAATGCCTACAGAGGCATGGTGTGACAGCAACTGTTGCTGTCAAGATATTGCATGTGTTTAATACTTTTATTAAAGTGACATTGTATTTAAAATTTAAATTTCAATAAATCTTACCTTAAGACGCCTGAACCAGTTGACTAACCTACTGTCACGTATGGTTGATGATTCAGGACTGGAGCCAGTATGATTGAATGTGTATTCATTACAGAACACATTTAATATACAGTATATCAGCCAATTACACATGCATGGAATAAATAAGTATCTCAAAAATTCATAAACAATTTTAGAACATTTTACTATTTACAGATTAATCATAACCTACCTGGGAACTCTGGTTTACAAACATAGTTTTGGTTTGAAATACATACTGACCTAATATATTTTTAATTGCTTTTACTGTAGTAAGGTGCATAATATATAAAGTGCTAATATATAACTAATAGAAATGTAGTTATTGTTTTTTTCTTCATCAATTTGACAATACTATGTCTGTGTGTATCTCAAGTCATTGCAGGTATCTACTGTAGCCTAGAGAAGTCTTGTTAGTGATCCCATCTTCCCTGGTCTCGACCTGGACCACCTGTGAAATACCTAAATTATTGTTTTTGTGGCAATACCTCAATAAAAGTTGAAATGTGAGGATCTTTTTTGTCTTCATCACGTTTTGGAAGACATCTGAAGCAGTGCAGCTGCTGTACAGATGGAGGATGCAGCTGTTTTTCTTGACACCACTCTAGAAGGTATAGAGAATAAAATAGTAGATTAATGAAATTTCCAGTATTTCATGTATCTCACAACCTTCACAAATGTAAACAATATATAGAGGTAGTTAGATCAGTTGTACGTGTGTTTGGAGCAAACATGTTTTCAACTTAGCTTTTATAGTGCTGGTTTGTTAAACCTTGGCATGGCATTAATGACCTCCTTTATGTCAGGCTGCTCAAATTCTGCTCGACCTGGGTCCAGCAGGACTTTTTTGAAGATGGTCTCCATCAGCTTTTCCACATAAGCTGCGCCATAACACTAGAATTACAAATTACCCATTAACTAAAATAAAACTATCTAAAACTAAACTAAAATATCAAAATAAGTTGACCAACTGCGTATAGAGAAAATATATAGACAATAATATAGATCAGATTATGAATACTTCAACTACAAATACTCAAATGTGAAATCCAAAATCTCTGTCAGATAAAACTGCCTATTGGCCAACAAACTATCATAGTGCTGTTAAACGTACGTACCTTTGCTCCTGAGGTGAGCAACAACGCTTCTACAAGGTAGCCATGTGTCCACAGCCTGCAGAGGAGTCAGTTTGAGAAGCAACCTCCTTGCCTTTCGGTAGCTGGGATGTGCCAGCCTGTATAAAAAACAATATCATATTTACAGTTCGCTGACTAGATAAACAACACTTACAAGAAGACAGCAAAAACACATGTTAGACTTAGATAGAACATGACATAACCCAAATTCACAGGTCTACTTGGGCTACGACATACACACGACAGGCTCGGTAGTAATTAGAAAGACAGATGACTCACAACTTACTATCGCAGCCAAACCCAAGTTATACTGAACGCTAATGCTGTGCTAGCATCGCGCTAGCGGCTAACATGACGCTAGCAGGTAAAATGTGAGCTGAGTGAATGACCTCAGTACCATATATGACACGATTCTAACCGGACAAATGCTGGAGAGGCTTAGATTCATCCAAATTGCGTGTCAGCACCTTGCAACACTCTCTCTCTCTCTGTCGCTGTAGCTGTTAGCATCAACTGTTCTAGCAATTAGCATTCCTTACGCAGGAGGGACTCTAGATTATAAACAAAGAAAGTACAGTACATACATCCAATAAGTATCAAGCATGTACTTACGTTTGGGGAAGCAGCAAGTGGATCACGTCTTGTAGGAACAGAGACCTTCTTCAACCTCAAGCCCAGTAATAAATATACACTCGTTTTTAAAGCAGTCGGAGGTGAAGTGATGTCCACACAGAACAAGCATTTAGGCAGCGGTGCCGGTGTCGTGCCAAAGAGTGACTGTCTGTCAGAAATTGATTTCCGCACACGGGAGCGCGCACCGCCTCGTTAAGACGTTTAGCTCGGTTTGTGTAAGACTACAGCTGCTTATTTCGGTTTCAAACGGCCATAACTTTTAAATATTGTCCGCTACACGTTTTCTAGTGGACGTAGTGACGCCACGACGGAAATAATCATCGTAATTCTCTTTACAGCGATCGTCGATCGTGACTGTTAATGAGCATCCAGCTCACTTGAACACTGTCGGTACCTGTCTGAGACCAGTACAACCAGGAAAAAGCTGTTTCCACGTTGCCAAAAAGTGATTCATGCCAATATCTTTTGACAAAAGGCCTATTTCTGCTTCATTTTAAGTCAGTGGAGCTCTCCTTGTTAATATTAAGACATTTAATGAGCATCCAGCTCACTTGAACACTGTCTACACCTGTTTGAGACCAGTTAAACCAGTAAGATGCTGTCTTCACGTTGCCAAAAAGTGATTACAGCCAATATCTTTTGAAAAGAAGCTTATTTCTTCCTTATTCTAACTTCATTAAGTTAAAATGACAGGTTTAATGAACATCTAGCTCACTTGACCACTGTCTGTACTTGTCAGAGACCAGTACAAACAGTAAGAAGCTGTTTTCATGTTGCCAAAAGGTGATTCATGCCGATGTCTTTTAACAAGAAGCTTATTTCTGCCTCATTTTAAGTCAGTGGAGCTCTCCTTGTTCCTATTAACAGGTTTAATGAGCATCCAGCTCACTTGAACACTGTTTGTACCTGTCGGAGGGCAGTACGACCAGTAAGAAGCTGTTTTCACGTTGCCAAAAAGTGATTCATGGCAATATCTTATCACAAGAAGCATATTTCTGCATCGTTTTTATCTTTATCAAACTCTTCTTGGTTATATTTACAGGTTTAATGAGCATCCATCCATGTCTGTAACTGTCTGAGACCAGTACAACCAGTAAAAAGCTGTTGCCACGTTGCCAAAAAGTGATTCATGCCAGTACAGTATCTATTAACAAGAAGCTTATTTCTGCCTCATTTTAAGTCAGTGGAGCTCTTCTTGTTCATATTAACACATTCAAATTAACTTGGCCGCTGTCTGTACCTGTCTGAAACTAGTACAACCAGTAAGATGCTGTGTTCACATTGCCAAAAAGTAATTACAGCCAATATCTTTTGACAAGAAAACTATTTCTTCCTTGTTTTAACTTTATCAAACTCTTCTTGGTTATATTAACAGATTTTATAAACATCCAGTTCACTTCGCCACTCTCTGTACCTCTCTGAGACCAGTACAACCAGTAAGAAGCTTTTTCCACGTTGCCAAAATGTAATTCATGTCAATATCTTTTGACATAAGCTTATTTCTGTGTCATTTTAAGTTCACAGAGCTCTTTTTGATTATAGTAACAGATTTAAGTTCACTTGACCACAGTCTACACCTGTGAGGTAGAATCACTTTTTAGCAACATGATAACAAGCCTTTTCTTGGTTCTACTGATTTCAGACTGGTATAGTGATCAGATGGACTGGATGTTAACTAAATCTTCAGTTTGATCCAGTAGAAAACATCTAAAGTTAAAATGAGGCAAAAATAAGTGTCTCATCAAAACAGATTGAATCACTCTTTGGCAATGTAAAGACAGCATCTTACTGGTTCTACTGGCCTTAGACAGGTTTAATATTTAATATTATGTTTAATATTAATAAGGAGAGCTCCGCTGACTTAAAATGAGGAAGAAATATGCTTCTTATCAAAATATATTAGCTGTAATCATTTTTTGGCAACGTGAACACAGCATCTTACTGGTTGTACTGGTGTCTGACAAGTACAGACAGTGGTCAAGTGAGCTGGATATTCATTAAACCTGTCATTTTAACTTAATGAAGTTAAAATGAGGAAGAAATAAGCTTCTTATCAAAAGATATTGGCTGTAATCACTTTTTGGCAAACTGAAGACAGCATCTTACTGGTTTAACTGGTCTCAAACAGGTGTAGACAGTGGTCAAGTGAGCTGGATGCTCATTAAATGTCTTAATATTAACAAGGATAGCTCCACAGCTCCACTTTAAAATGAAGCAGAACTAAGCTTCTTATGATAAGATATTGGCATGAATCACTTTTTGGCAACGTGGAAAAAGCTTCTTACTGGTTGTACTGGTCTCAGAGAGGTACAGACAGTGGTCAAGTAAACTGGATGTTCATTAAATTTGTTAATATAACCAAGAAGAGATTGATGAAGTTAAAATGAGGAAGAAATATGCTTCTTATAAAAAGATATTGGCTGTAATCACTTTTTGGCAATGTGGAACCAGCTTCTTACTGGTCGTACTGGCCTCTGACAGGTACCAACAGTGTTCAAATGAGCTGGATGCTCATTAAATGTGTTAATATGAACAAGGAGAGCTCCACTGACTTAAAATGAGGCAGATCGAGCTTATTGTCAAAAGATATTGGCATGAATCACTTTTTGGCAACGTGACAACAGCTTCTTACTGGTTGTACTGGTTTCAGACAGGTACAGACAGCGGTCAAGTTAATTTGAATGTGTTAATATGAACAAGAAGAGCTCCACTGACTTAAAATGAGGCACAAATAAGCTTCTTGTTAAAAGATATTTACATGAATCACTTTTTGGCAACGTGGAAACAGCTTTTTACTGGTTGTACTGGTCTCAGACAGTTACAGACAGCGGTCAAGTGAGCTGGATGCTCATTAAACCTGTAAATATAACCAAGAAGAGTTTGATAAATGAGGCAGAAATGAGCTTCTAGTTAAAAGATATTTACATGAATCACTTTTTGGCAACTTGGAAACAGTATTTTACTGGTTGTACTGGTCTCAAACAGGTGTAGACAGTGTTCAAGTGAGCTAGATGTTCATTAAATGTGTTAATATGAACAAGAAGAGCTCCACTGACTTAAAATGAGGCACAAATAAGCTTCTTTTTAAAAGATATTTACATGAATCACTTTTTGGCAACGTGGAAACAGCTTCTTACTGGTTGTACTGGTCTCAGAGAGGTACAGACAGTGGTCAAGTGAACTGGATGTTTGTTAAAACTGTTAATATAACCAAGAAGAGATTGATGAAGTTAAAATGGGGAAGAAATAGGCTTCTTATTAAAAAATATTGGCTGTAATCACATTTTGGCAACGTAAACACAGCATCTTACTGTTTTAACTGGTCTCAGACAGGTGTGTAAAGTGATAAGATGTACTGGATGCTCATTAAATCTATTATTATAATCCAGCAGAGCTCCGTGAACTTAAAATAAGGGAGAAATAAGCTTTCAGTAAATAGATATTGGCTTTAATCACTTTGTGGCAACATAAAACCAGCATGCTACTGGTTCTACTGGTCTTGGTGTATTACATTTGTAAATATAACAAAGCAGAGCTCAGTGTATTTAAAATAAGGCAGAATTAAGCTTCTGACCAAAAGCTTTGGCTCTAATAATCACGTTTTGGCAACATGAAAGCATCTTACTGGTTTAACTGGTCCCATACAGGGAGTTAAAAGTGGTGAAACAACTCGGTGGTCACTCGTACAGTTTCAATCAGAGTCAAAATGTGAAGAACAAACATGTTGCAGCAATTTTGGGTCGTAGATCTGAGTCCTAGCGTCATGTCATAGAGTTAAACAGTCACGATCGATGATCGTTGTAAAGAGAATTACGATGATTATTTCCGTCGTTTACACAAAATTTAAAAGACGTGGCGTCACTACGTCCACTACAAAACGTGTAGCGGATAATATTTACAAGTTATGGCCGTTTGAAACCGAAATAAGCAGCTGTAGTCCTACACAAACCGAGCTAAACGCCTTAACGAGGCGGTGCGCGCTCCCGCGTGCGGAACTCAAATTCTGGCAGACAGTTACTCTTTGGCACGACACCGGCACTGGTCCATTTACAATAAAAGTAATCCATAAAGTTCTCCTTTCTTGCTCCACTGAAATGAAAAGGCTGTGATGCTGGTTGGAACAACCAACAACGTTCAGAACCCTATTGGCCCCATGTCAATTTGTGTCACAGTGTCACACTTTCCGGCATTTAAATGGCGGGTGGCAACCAACTGATAGATGCATTACCGCCACCTACTATGCTGGAGTGCACAGTGAGTGACTGAAATGCAATGTTGCAGGCACATTTAGGTGTCCATGTTTGTCTGGGTGGGACCGAAGCTGGTTCTGTGAGTGGGAAATAGAATGCAGATGTATCCAGTCTGCCAAATTTGAAACCGATGGTTCTTGAACCGGATTGGATAAACTCGCAAAATGTGAAATAAGTGAGGGGCATACTTCTAACACACCTGGAGTGTCTTAAAATGAACCAGGGAGTCGTATTAATGTACCAGAATGTCCAAAAAGCGAATTTTGCATATGCAGGGACCTTTAATGGAGTGCGACGAGTATAGAAGGGAAAGGTAAAGAATGGTGAGAAGTAAGAGGGAAGCAGGAGTCAAAGGGGTAGAGATATCGATAGGTGGCGGCAATGCAACAATTAGGATGCAAGCCGCCGGTAAACTCAAGAGAAGAAGAAGAAGAAGAAGAAGAAGAAGAAGAAGAAGAAGAAGAAGAAGAAGCGTTAACTGACGGTGGTCTGTGAACACCTGATCAATGGTAGAATTGCAAGCAGATTTTTTTTCACAAGCCAACGGAATATTTGCCAGTTGAGGCTTACTGACAACCCTGCTTTCCCTATGCTAGACGAGATATGGCAGAGAAACAGGACAATGAGGTAACATTAGCTTTGATCTGCGTATAGAGGCTGCACGGAATGGCAGGAAAAGGGCACATTTGACACCTTGTACGTTAGCTGAATTAGGATATGGTTTCCAGCAGTCAGAGATGGACAAAGTCCCGTCGAAAGTAAGAAAGGCCCTCGCAAACGCAACCGCGTTGACATGTGGGCGGAGAGACTGTTTATGTATGTTAGCTGTACGTTAGCACAGCGGCTAGCACTCAAGCGCTCCCCAAGCTAGGAGTTAATACTAGCCAGTGTGTTTTCTAGTAACTAGTGTGATTTCTGTGCGCATCTGTTCGCTCAAGTGGCGAAGGAAACAGCTGCCAAATAATCCAGTAATCGTACTTAGATGTTACTTGTGTTGATATTTTGCGAGTTAGTTCTTTGTTTTGATGCAGGGGTGCGTTGGTAAATAGTGAAACAGTGATTGTTACTGACTTGCACTGAGTTTAACGGTGAAATGAGATTAGATGCAAAACTGACAGTTTTAAACGGAACCAAACAAAAATGCATGATCTGTTCACATTATTATATCTGTGTATGTGCACATTATCAACATCAGTAGCTTTGTGGATTTACTAGTATCCCTGTAATCTAGAGTAGTGCACTGTTGTTTGTTTGCTTATGTGACCCGTCGTGTGGGTCTGTACGTTTCATGTCAGTATAAGAAGTAATGTTCTAGCTGTTCTAAACACACATGTTTCTTTCATCAGGTGGAGGAGGCTGACCAGATCTACCTGCTGATGAAGGAGGATTATCGCATTTCCAGGAATGTACGCTTGGAGTGGTTTCTTGGTAAACTCAACCAGGTTATTTGGCCAGCCTCGATGCCTGAACTGGTGAGTTATTCCTGTTGTTTACCGTGTACTGAGATTGGATGATGATTTGTCACTGACTGTTGGAATGCTACAGTAACACTGTGTGTCAATACTCTTTTTGTTAATAATAGATAATTGTAATTCCAACATGGTTCATGTGGTATTTTCTTAATCAAACCCTTGACACAAACAGTTATGGATCTTGTCATAGCAATTTTTAATAGATATATGTGGCCAAAATTAGGAGAGAATACTAGTGTAACTAAGGTTTGTTATGTTCGAACTCTCCATTCATTCCATCACACTTCAGTTGAACTCTGACAATGAACTGGACTTGCTGAGCATCTTGCCTAAAGGATGGCAGCCAGACTGTCCCCCCACCTTCTACCCCTACACGTTGATGCCGTCTACGCGGACCACCTTCCTGGCCAGGAGGTATCGTTTTATCATCGAGCTGGACCTCAGTCCATCCACAGCAATTGTGGTAAGACTTAGCTTGTTTACTTGTGCTGGGTCGACACATACTGAATGAGAATGAAAAGTGGTTTGAATGTTGCATATATTTGGTCCACTCATTTACAGTTGTTGCTTTCTTTGTGGCAGTGGTTCTGTTTGGAAAATGTATGTAGGGCCCTTTGGAGGACTTACTGTTAATATGACCCCTGATCATAGGTTTTGAAGCTCTGTAACATTATATTAAGAATCATTTTCTAGTGTCTGACTTTGCATCGTTGTAAGTTGAGCTGTTCTGTGGTGGCTCTGTTCATTACTATGTAGCGGGTAAGATGATTGTTCAACCATCTGACGCTTGTGAGTTATGGCAGAGCAGATTTAGTGTGAGTGTTCTCACATGTTGAGTTTTGCATAACTTGCAGGGTAATGTTGTCTTTGTTTAATACGAAATCCTATCATGAGGATTCTGGAAAGGAATCGGGATACATCATTTCTCCTGCTGCCGGTTGTTCTGTTTTCTCCATAATTTCTCCAGTGGTTGAGTTGTTTTGCTGTCCGTCTGCACCGTAAGATGAGCAGCCCAACTAATCCATAACGGAAAATCAGTATTGATTGATCAGTATTACACTGTTTTTGAAAAATATAGGATTAACCAATTGTGGATTTAAAAAGTGTATACAACTGCCCTGGTCACCAGTAGGTTAGATATTACCTAACTTAACTATTTGATCTATAATACAGAGCTGCAATTTCTTATTTACCTTTATTACAATTAGTAGCAATTAGTGTTTTCTCTAGTTGAAGTTGAGCTGGTGTGTTTTGTTGTTCTTCAGGATGACAGCACAGGAGAGATGATCTTTGATGAGGTATTTCATGCCTTGTCAAGGTGTCTGACTGGTCTGACCCAACCCTTCAAAGTCCCTGGAACTGATCAACTTTTCAAGCCTAAGATCTTCATTACCATCCTGGCATACTCCTCAATTATTGGTCTTACCTCACATCAGGTCCTGTTCAATAAAGGTTTACCTGCATGTCTTTCTTCCCACTGGGTGATCATTGCTGCTGCTACTATTCTCTGATAGCCTTGAACCTGTCTTACAGGTTTTAGTACAGGGCTGTCAACTGGAAAGAACAGATCTGGGTGAGTTCCTGAATTACATCTATCAGCAGCTCAGAGCAATGGAGAATAACATCGCAGAAGTCCTCCATCAGCAGCATGAACAGGTAAATGCACACACTTCAGAAAGACGGGGAAGAATGTTGATGAAACAATTCAGTATGATGGGCCAGTAGGTGAATGCCACAGGAGCAAATGTCTAAAATACACCAGTAGGTCTCCCTATATAAATAAACAAAGGACATAAATAAGTGAATTTAGGTTTACTGACAGTCCTAGTACGTTAGATACTCAATTTTCCATATTTTATTTCTTGAATTTTCATCCACCCCTTTTATAATTTACACTGTGTTTAATGAATTCATAGTTATAGTTGTCATTACAACCCTATGTACAACAATATAGAAAATATAAAAGGCATACTTCGATATGAACAGTACACATACTGTAGGATATTTGGTTGAGTGTCTTTTGGGTCTGGGGCTCAGGTTCTTCTGAGTTTGCAAAGGAAGTAGAGGCGCTGTCTGGCCTTCTTGGCCAATGATGCAGTGTTGTGGCTCCAGGAGAGGTCCTTGGTGATGTGCACACCTGGGAACCTGCTGCTGCTCACCTGCTCCACAGCAGCACTGTTAATCTTCAAAGGGGTGTGCTTGTTGGACTTCTTCTGCACAGGTGTGACTGTGAAGCAGGTGGGGACGGTGGTCTGGTCCAGCGAAATGTCAAAAAAGCATGTTGCTCAGCATAATCTCTCATCACACAGCCAGACAAGATGCAGCAATAGCCTAGACACCATATCTATTTTGTCAAGGCTTGTGTGCTTTGTGATCTGACTGAGAGATTTTCTCAGGCTGGCTCAGGACACAGTCAGGGCCTTGTCTGTGGGGAAGGATATGGTTGCCTGTGTTGGGATGATGTTGGCTGCTTCAAAGCGTCCAAAGAAGTCATTCGGCTAGTTCGAAGTGGAGTAGAATTGGTAATATTACAGGTCTGTGGTCAGTGTCCTGATGTATCTCTGATGTAACCTCTAGAAACACCAGTAGACCAGCTCTGAGACAGAAGCATGAAAAGCTATGCCGATTTACTAATCATTATAAGCTTTGAAGTGCGGAGATGCTGATGAAGGAGAAATGTGATCTCTCTTCTTGAGTCCAGTCAGACTCAAGCAGCATTTTAAAAAGTCACTGGATAAACTATGAGTAAGAGTTGCAGTGGACCTTCCTGGAGGGAACTAATAATGGAGTCATGGTTCAGCATCACTCTGACAACAGAGGCTCCTGGTTTTAGTGATATTGTGATATTTGTCAGATGGAAGTAGGAGGTTCTAGAGGTTTAATATAGATGTAAAGGAGAGATGTTGATCAAAGATGACACCAGGGTTTCTCTGCAGAACCTGCAGCTACATTATATTTCAGCTATGTTACTGAATTAGAGGGTTCCTCTAGATGACATAGTAACATTTTGCCTGAAATTAGTCTGCCTTAAACAAGTTTAAAGTTTGACTAGTTGCTTTGTTTAATACATAAATATAACAGGGTGTCATCTGTTAGATATTAGAATGTATGTGAGTGTTTCCTAATACTCACCTGTGTGCACCTTTCTGTTCATATGTTCTTGCATACTTGTGATTTGTCATCAGCCCAAGCTCTAGGCCTGTTCCAGTTTAAAGTGGACGTACAGCCAAGTACAAATGCATACATTTCTACTTGAACATACCAAAATATTCCTGTTCCCCTGTTTTATCCAGGGCCATCACTATTTTCAGCTTCTACAGCCATCCCTTCACTCTCGACCTTAGGAAAAAACTCTATTGTCATTGCGATATCGTACAACAAGATTAAGGTGCAAGACAACCTGTGCAATATATAATCATAACTTTAAAAATGTATATAAAATTACATCAAGTGAACAGAGAGCCTAGCACATTGGACCAACTTAAATGAAGCAGACACACAGGTATTCTGGAGCCTTCCTATGACTTTATGGGTCAGGTTTACACACACTCAGCACGGTAGAAGTGCATTTCCTCCTTTTTTTTTTTTTTACATTTACACTTTATCCATCGGAGACTGACACCCTCCTGTTCTGAAACGGTCCCTCACGTTTCGTCACAGGAAGGGACTCCTCTCTGTACATCCTGAGCCACCACCCCGAGGATGATACAGAAACAAAAATGGACTTCCGCCATTTTCCCCTTTTCACTCACCATGAACAGACGAACATGGCAGTGCCCAAGTCTTTCCATAGAAAGTGTTCAGTTCTTGGGTGTTTCAACCAGCATAAAAGTGTATTCACTTTACCAAGGGATCAACTAACACCAAAGCCCAAGGGATCAACAAATGAGGACTTTTTGGGTTACTCTTATTTTAAACTGACCAGCGCTGCCAACACTACCACATTTGTATGTTTTTGGACATCATTTTACCTTGGACTGCTTTGAGAATGAGGGTGCTACAATGCTGGGTTTGCTTCATGGCTCTGATTAAGGAAAGGATCTGGTTCTACAATTTGTCATCCACTCGCTGCAGTAAGTACGTTCTCCATATTTATGATGTCTTAATATGTCACACATGTGTGAGGCAAGCTAATAGCTAGCCGACCGAGTTATTGTCCACTTGAAATGTGCTGCTCTCAGTTGCTGCAATCACACACCTGTGGTGGGAACAGCTAATAGCTCTCGACCTTTGAGGGTACAGGCAGGGAGCAATTGATCGAGCTTTTGTCCTGTTGAAATGTGCTGCCCCTCTATTTGTGTGTTGCATTAGCCCAAAGCCCTTTGCCCGATAGAGCTACAGCTGGTTGAGCACTACAATAAGAAAATGCAGATGACCGCGGTCTGTCTATTATTACCCCGTCCTGTGTCACAGCCTAAATCGACATGTGATTTGGGGTTATGTCATTGTTCTGTCAAATTCTAAAATGTATGGTAAATGTGTTGTGTTGCTAATTAGTCACGTCTCTACATTAACTGCTGCTTATCTGGTCAGTTACCTATAGCTTGTGTACCATAGCCATTATATTTGTAGGACCAATACAATTTACAGTAAATGTAACATTGTCTCTTACATAAATACATACACATACTATACATGCCAGTTACCCACATGTTAGAAGGTTGTCAAACAGAGAAATCACTGCAGACTGTTGGTACACAGACATCTGCTGCTCAGCTCAGATATAAAGGTATGTACATTTACCAACAGTAAGATAATTTCCTAGGCAATAGAAGATTTTAATTTTAATTGGTTTAGACTGTTTAGATTTTATATTTGAATTGTTACAACTATGTTTATCTCTTGTTTTAGCACAGGCAGGCCTGTCCTCTTGTTTGTTTTTTTGGTCTGGTATTGTGTATTGTTACATTAGAGAAGGTTGTGACCTACATAATACTGAACATTTCACTAATGTACAATTCTAATTGCAGTACCTTTTTTGATGAAGTGATCGTGAGGACAGCCACAGCTTCCATCTGGTAGAGCACTGTTTTCGCTCAAAGTCTTCCAAATGGCGATGAGAACAAAGATTAAGATAAAATAAGAAAACCTTTAACAGTCCCATAGTGGGGATATTACTTCACACAACAGCAAGTACAGATTTAGAGAATACAGCGACAAAAGCTTCCGTCCTCAAACCCCCAGACTTTCTCAACTCACTCAGTAACCTATACATTGCACATTGAAGTGTGAAGATAACAGTTTGTTCTAGCTTTGGAGTAGTGGTGCATTATCTGGTTGACAATAAAGTTGGCATTAACTGTTACATATTTCACGGAGTTCTGTTTTTATGAGGGGAAAACTTTTATCAGGAAATCATAGTATTAAAATTACACATTTTTCTGTTTCTAATATAGTAAGCCATAAAGGTGAACCATAAGACAGTAAGAAAAAAGCATCTTTAAAAATTAATAAAAATATTCTATATATAAACACATTTCTATTCAAATGGTAAATGAGTTATTCCACGGGTGGTCTAAATCCAATATACAGTGAGTGTTTTATCCAAGAGGTAACTCTGCCTTGATCTACACACCACACATAAAGAGACGGTAACTCAGGTTCTTCACCCCATGAATCCCCAGCACCAGCTCACTAGCCTCTATAGACTAGATACCTGTAACAACTTCAGATACAGAGACATATTACTGTCAGGTTTATCAAGAATGATCAAAAAAGCACTTAAAATACGTTAGTTTAATATATAATTTGAACCACTGCTTTTTTTGTTTCCATGCAGTGATTGCTATGAATATTAATGCACAGTTGTTTAAATAAAATTATGTCAGAGCAGCAACACAAGTAAGACAAAAACAGTTTAAAATGTATTTATATTATTTCAGCTGTGCTCTCAAACGTTTATTTGTATATTTATATGCAAGCTAAAGCAGTGTTTTCTATTAACGAGAGTTTTCCCGGTAGGTGGTGTTATGAATATTCAAGCTGCAAAGGCCATTTGGCATAAGTTTTAGAATTAGAAACCGCTAGTCGCTTTGCAAATTACATACATCGAATAAGTTAAAGTAAATGCGACATTACCTTATTACATATTGCATCAGCTGAAATTTGGCTACTTCAACAGCCTCCTCTTCAGGGTCAGATTCGTGATCATAGATGTATGGTTGTACTACGCTACCGGACCAGCTGGCCATTGTCGTAGCTCTGTTAGAATGTATTAAATTACCGTGCATGCCGTGAGTCCTGTAGTGGGTTTCAGTGGATTGCTTGCGACATGTCCATAAAACAGATCTTTTACTGATGGGGACTGAAAACCACACATTAAAAAGAGGTAGTGTGGATGATCTAAAGGGTTTTATGGAATTAAAAACCTTACTGAGACATTGAAGTTTAATCTTCATATCATTATATGTTATTGATCTCCTTTAATGTCATTATTGCTATGGAATAAAAACGTATGGTTCAAGTTTGACGTGAACCTTCTCCCTGATGTGTATGAAAACAGAAAATACAAAATATGTTACGTGGCATGTCAGTTCGTCTTAAATGTTGATGATAAATAAAAGCTGAATTCAATTTTTTGGTTTTAGTCCATGGAGCAAGTCCAAAATTCATTTATCCATGGCAACAACAGAAAGCAGGACATCTCCATGGTGTCGGCTGATATGGGTCTGGTCAGCATGGTCCGCCAGGGCATACTGGCCCTTCAGCTCTTGCCTCCTAATTCAAGTGCAGGTAGTTTTTAAAAAAAAATTAAATGTCAAAATTATCATTGGGTCCACACCTAATGATTCTTATTTAAATGGTGTGTTTCTGTCTCTGGTGTCTTTAGGCATTATTATCATCACAGACGGAGTGACTAGTGTTCCTGATGTGGCTGTATGTGAAACCCTACTAAACCAGCTCAGGAGCGGAACCATTGCCTGCTCTTTTGTACAGGTACTGATTGTACCATGTTTTTTTTTTTTTTACAAATTACTCCTTTAGGCATTATTTAGTTCCAGCGTTACTTCATTTTTTTTGCAGGTTGGTGGGGCGTACTCATACGACTGCAGCTTTGGATACATCCCCAACGTAGAGCTGATGAAGTTCCTGTCATTAGCCACCTTTGGTTCATACCTTCCCAGCTGTCCTGAGGTGGACCTGCATAGCCAGGAGATGAATGCCTATCACAAGGCCTTCCTAACCTACTCTTTCCTCAAGACACCTGAGTCAATGAACTTAGAGTACTTCTGTGGTGAGACAATGAATCATACTTACTGTATTTGACACATGAGAAAAGCACACATTTACAGTCACTATTAAAAATCAATAAAAGTATTTACTTGTTTTTTTAATGCTGTTTAAAAAACAATGTCTAATTACAATTCTAATCAAATTAGTCCTAATATTAATAAACCAGGAGAATTTAATATGCTTTGAACCTCACAAGCAGAAATGGATTTTCCCACCTCTACAAAGCTGGATGGCAGTTTCATTAGTATTGACATACACAGGACAGATGTTGGGGGCTTTTTGGTAGATATTACACCCTGAATAGTTTTGCTGCGATTGTCTTTGTGTACAGCGTTTAATATTTGCTGCTGTTATTATTGTTCTACATTTTCAGTTAAATGCTGTGCAACTGCTTTGTAGTGTCTCAGCACAGACTGTTTAACGAGCACCTGGTCTCTGCCAGTGGAAACCCAGCCCTAATCATGAGGCGGAAGAAGCACACAGAGAAGGAGGTTCATGCGCATTTAGTCAGTGTTGTGTCTGTGAGACTGAGAGAGGGCTACACAATTCGAGAGATCAATCTAAGCAAAGGTAACCAAAGCCTGCAGTTAGCTCAACAAGAGAGTGCAGTGTGAGACCTTTCCTGTGAATGCTTCTGTCTTTTTCAGGTGGGTCTCAGTTGGAGGTGAAGCTGGTACTGCTATGGAAGCATAATATGCACATCGAATACCTTGCGGTTGCCTCCTGGCCGCTGGACCCGACCAAGAGAATCACAAAGGTGGAGGTGACGATGGAGGGAAGCTATGACATCCTGCATGATATCAGCTGCACGCAGCGGAAGCCCATCACCAGCCCTTTCCGCACCTCAGTCATCCGCCGTTTCTGGAACACATTACAGAGGTAGAACAGTGAATAACAAAGCCTGTGATCACCTGGATGAATTGCTTAAACTTGTTTTTGAGTGTTTTGTTTGACTGCTGTTTGTGTCTTTCTAGCATCAATCAGACTGATCAGATGCTGGTGCACCTTAAGTCATTTAATTCAGTGCCAGAGAACTACATGATTCCAGAGAGCACCAAAAACGGAGTTCCTTTGTTCTACATCCCTCCTGGCTCCACTACTCCTGTACTTACACTTCACTACTCTACATCACACCTGCTGTACTTAGTTGTAATGCAAGACAAGTATGCCTAAGATATAGCCTTTAACAAATACAATTTATTTAAACTGTGTCTGGGATTGTAGACACACAACTCAGTGTCAGCATGTTTAGAGAGTGGCACTTGTATAAAATGATTTGACACTGTGATGTTCAAGGTGACTCTGTAATTAAAGTGGTTGCTTCTATTTCTGAGTTTAATGAATGTTGGCTCTGATCTTCTCCACTTTGCTAATCTGTTGAGAACACATATTGTGTCTTCTGCTTTAACTCATTGTGTCTCTTCTTCTTCAGGTCCTTTCCTTGCAGCACAGTGGATCCAAAGACTCTTCTCAGTCCCAGTTTGCTTTGTACTGGAAACCTATCCTTTCCATGGATGCTAATTTCTGGCAGAGATGGCTACACATGCATCGCATCACTATCCTCCTTGAACATGACACGTGTGTGTTTATTGATTTGAGGGGGTTTTACATAGCCTAAGTTACAGCTTGACTACAGCCAGTTAGACTGAGCGGATGCTGAATTTTACTTAAGGAAACTCTACCCTGGTTTTAACCTTTAGCCTGGGTAATACAGATCAATGAAATAATAATTGTGAAAGGCTTTCTATCTTTTATTTTTACCAAATATCTGACAGTTCTTCAATATAGGAATCATTTGAACTCTTCTCTCTTGAGACCTGTTATAGGAATCATTTGAGCTTTTCTCTCTTCAGACCTGTCCCCAAACATCTGCATACAGCAGGGAACAATGGACGCTACAGCACCATCCAGTGTCGTATTTCCCATTCTGCCCTCACATCACTGCTAAGGGACTGGAGCAGCTTTGTGCTGGTAGAGGGTTACTCATATGTAAAACTGATATACAGGTACGCCATCAGAAATGTTTAATAAACTACTATCCCATCCCTAAATAATTATGGTGATCCTAGTATAATGTATGAAATAGGCTGCTATTTGTACCCTTCAAGCAATCTCAAGATAAAACTGAGGGCAGCATTATTTTGAAAAAGGGGAAAAAGAAAAAGCAGTAAACTTTGTCTCCTCTTTATTGTAAAATGATCTCAAGGATTGTGTTACTTGATAGAACTTTAAGAATTTGAATGTTTGATTTAAAATATACACATTCTGTCTATATATTCACAAAATATTTCAATAAAAATCCAATGATCAGCTACTACTGCAGCCGTACAAAGGAGTCTGTCACAAGCAGGAGAAGGGTAAAAGAGAACCAAACCTCAGCTCAAGGCCGAGGATGGGCGTTGTTTTTAAAATGAGTTTAGCACAGTGGTGATAGTTGAAGCCTGACAAAACCCTCTTTCATATATGCACTTCTGCGCATGTCTGTTAAGTTCTGTTAATTCACACATACATTCATGTGTGTTTTTACTAAATTAGTTTGATTTTGAGTGAATGGTATAGACAATTTGATCCACATGCTGAGTTTATCGTTGGGATGAATAGGGCAGCTCATTGTAACAGGTGGGACTTATTCCACACCAACCTTGCTTTACAAAATTTTGTATCATTAAATTTTATCTTCTCAGTTCGTCTGACCAGCCACCCACCTCCTTTTACTTGGTCCGCGTCATCTCCAAGACGCCGTGCATGGTGCTACGTCTGGGCTTCCCGATTGGTACACCAGCTCACGTTAGAAACCAGGTACAGACATTCACCAGAGGCACAACCGTAAAAAGACACAAGGAGCCTGCAGTAAGAGCTACTGTACTGAGAAGAAGCAAAGAAGTTAATGTGGAGCCCTGGCTGGCTGCCTTCAACAATTAGTGGCATTGTGTCTTTTGTTTAATTTGTAAAAATGCTAATTAACCATTGCAACAAAGGCCACCAGTTAGGCATCATCATCCCTATATGTGATAAATTCAACCCATTATAATGTTTGCTTGTTTCATCAGATAGTGGATGAACTGCGTGAGCAGATCCTCAAACTTCGGTTCCCTCAACGTGTTCAGAACAAAGAAGCAACCCCAAAAATCAAAAGGAAGATTATTGGCTATGCGTCTCCAACCAAATCTCCCTCCATCCCTGCTCCCAAACCTGTGCTGTCGGACAGGCCGTGTGTAGTGGTGCTCAACAAACCTCTGGAGAAGCTGCTCATAAGGTTGGAACTCAGGATAGCAGTTCATCATAATAGCACAGCATGTGACCAAACAAATAGCTAATTGTGCATTGTTAGATTCCCCAACTATTGGCATTAGTTACAAGTGGTTAAGGCAAACTCCCTTCCAGGTATGAGAAGCTGCCATTGGACTTTATGGCACCCTTCATTTTCAATATGGAAAACTTTCTGCAGCCCTCCAACAACACTGTCCCCATAAGCATGGCAGCAAACCGGACAGCCTCCTCCACCCTGGCATCTCTGTCTCGCTACTTCCTGCACCAGCGCTGGGTTTGGGCTGTGCAGAGCAGTCAGGGGCCCGCTATGGCCATGCAGGCTGTCGGCCACATACTGTCTATTCTGTCTGAGTGAGTTGTCACACTTTAGTTGTGATCATTTGCGATCAAGCTGACCTTGAATGTATAGAGAACGTTGTGTTCTTAACCTAATTTTTAATTAAGCCTACTACGAATTATTGTCACCAGTGGGAGCAGGGCCTTTATTTGAAAAGCTTGCTGGTGTTCATGTTTTTGACATTAAATGTGACATGACATCTGTTATCGTCCATAGCATTCGTGTTTCTGAAGGCTTTCACTTTGCTGCCAGTGGGGAGGGCATTGTAAATATGGTGATTGAGCTGCCAATGAAGGTAAGCAAATCAGCTGCTAGAGGAATGCCATTTTTAGATGAAAGGGAATCTGAGAAGCTATAGTTTAATCAAGAATTTAAGAAAGATTTGAAAGAAAAGAATAGGAAATTATTATGCTCATCTGGGAATTGATTTTTTTGCTGTGGTTCATGCCACAAGGCTGTGAACACTGACCGTATCTCTCCCCAGAATATAACTTAATGTCTATGCCTGTCATCATTATATTAGGAGTATGGATAGATGTGTCCGGAATGTTTGCACCGTTTGTTTGGTTGGTACAGTGCTCTTCAGTTCTGTAATGTCTATCTTTCTTGTGATTCTGATTGTCTTTTTTTGTTCTAAGGGAATGTCAGGAGACATGGACTGTCACTGTTGCATTGTTCAGTACATCCTTTTTCCTCCTCAGGCTACCTCAACTAAGGACAGGTATGGTTTGTCACTGTTTGTCACTGTTTTGTCAGTGTAGCCGTGTTGACAAATAGCAGTTCAGATTCTGTACCAAGATTCTTCAAGTTTTAAATTCGATTAATGTCTCTTCCTTCAAGTAAAGGCACAAACTTCAGCTGTATACTGTATGTACCACAAGACATTTCCAACTCTGTAATTGAACTTGAAACATTTCTTACTAAGAAGTAAGGGGGAAAAATAGAATATCTCCTGAGAGATTATGAAACTGAGCCCATAATAATACTACTAGCCTTGAGTCCTGCTTCCTTGTGGCATTTTTTTATTAACTATGGACTTTGCAGTTTAGTAATGATGAAGATTGTAGTGAGTGTATTTAATCTTTCTGGTGCCTTTTGTCTTTGGCGGGAGTCTAGCTTCTCTACTGACGATGACAATGATACCGAGGTGGAGGCTGTAGATGGGGACACAGAGCTGAACCTTGTGACAGAGTGCTGGGTAGAACCGCAGTGTGGGACAGTGATGAAATTCAAGGAACAGCATCGCCACTTCCAGGGCCTCAAGTACCAGGAGATTCCCCAAGCAGTATGTATAACAAGTTATATCTGCAACTTATCTTGGTTTGAGCACAGTGTGCGTGTTTTTGGGCTGTGTGCATCTCTATGAATTTGCAAAGAACAGAGTTTGCTGTTGGGCTGCAAAGACATTTACAGTATATGTAAAGATCTATATGTAAAATGTTTTCACCTGTAAGAATTTTGCATTGTTGTTGTTAATATAGATCTTCCCCAGGGATTTGACCTGTATGTCTACCATAATGACCTTTGAATATCTCAGCCAACTGTGTCAGAATAAGGATCAGACCTGCTCACTACCAGCTGGCCTCAAGGACGTGGGAGGTAATGTATCAGTTAACAGTTTAGATACCTAAATACATTGAATACCATTTAATTCATTGCCATCTCACGTCTCTGTTTTTACCTGTGTTTACGTGCACTCAGGTAACCGGGTTATTTAGTTAGTGTAATGTAAACGGCAGACCTACTGGCATACCTCGATTTACGACACTGGCACTAGATTTCAACTTGGAAAAGTAAAATGTTGAAGTAGAATGTAAAATGTTTTGGTGCTTCACCTTGACCTGCTGCTCTAACTGTTTTAGCCCACATTTATTCTCTGGTTGGTTTTCACTTCACACCTGTAACCAGGATGTTTCACTTATTCTTGAAATCTTAGTTCTACTTTTGCGCAACACGTATCGTCACGTCACTGAAATGCTTGAAATGCAAAATCCAAGATTATCAAAGAGGCCTGGTTAAAGAAGAAAGCCTTTATTGGTAATTATTACTGTACATGCAAATGTAACAAAAAAATTTGTCTTCTGCATTTAACCCATCCCTTGGGGAGCTGTGGGCTGCCATGCAAGGTGCCCGGGGAGCTAGTGAGAAGTGTCTTACGCAAAGACACACTTAGTCCTCTGGTGGGGGTTTGAACCTCCCCAAACCAACACTCTGCCATTGAGCCTCCAAGCCACCTTTTACATGAGTGCATGCATATGTGACCATACGATGTAACAGGTTAGTTGGTCTTTTGTGTGCAGAGGACGCGCCTGTCTCTGAAGGCACCATTCACATGGTTCCTTTCCAGTTTGATCTCATTCAGCTGCTCCCAAAATGCCAACAGGTTGAACTCTTCTTCCTCACATTTAGTACAGGTACAGTCCTCTTGAGTCTCTTGGCTTACACATTTGTCATGATGTACTTTGTCTGTTTGCAATGAATAAGCATCACAGAAATTGTCTAATATGTGAATGGTATTCTGATTGGTATACCATATCTGTTTTTAAATTTTGTCCTCAGATTTTGAGATGGAGGAGCAGTTCCACAGCTGCCACTGTTTGCCCAATGAACTCCTACTCAGCCTTTTTCACACCAGCCTGGAGCACGAGCTCACTGACAGAGAGATACCATTAGCTGACAATGACCATGATGCCTTTATGCACCACATCTTGGAGCGAGAGCGAGACGGTCATGTGGCACCTTTCTCTTTGCCTGTCATTAAAGGTCAGTCCTTGTCTGTCTTCTAACTACCCATCAATTCAACGTGGGGCGCTTTGTAGCATTTGCCTTTCCCTTGACATCTGTGCAGTCCAGTCTCCTTGATCACACAAGCCTTTGTTTCCTCTTAGTTGTCATATCCACTTTCATGTATCGTTTGCTTTTTAGAGGGATGTATGAAGGCTTCAGACAGACAAGACACTGTGATGTCATTTCACACAACTGACAGCATCAAGGAGGTGATGGGATCTACCAGCACTTTACAGGTAATACCTGTTAAGCCGAAATAAATTACGGCCGAATTGTGCTGTGTTTCCATTGTTGTGTTTCTGTTTTTGGCAGAGTTTCAGTAATGCAGAGCTGGTGGATGAAGAGCCATCACTGCAGGTCAGGAGCTGCTCCACACCACAGTGGAAGTGCTATGCTAAATACATCAACTCCCAGCATATCCTCCTGACCTTCGTCCCAGCCTCCTTCACAGGTGCACCTGGAGCAAAGTGATGTGCCAAACCTTAGATCTGTTTGTTCGCAATTTGACATAAGTTTTAATTTTTTTTTTTTTTTAAATAGGATTCTGTTGAATTAATACTTTGACACCCCATTATGCCTCCGCACTGTATTTTTTCAAAACATTGCCTCAACGATAAACTGATTAGCTTTGTTTAATTCTCACACTCTATCTCAGTATGAATCTCATTAATATGAAGTGATTAGATTAGATCATTGCACCTGTTTGTGGCTGGCATATACTGTATTAGACAGACACTGAAGTTTGAACTCCAGGGACCTGGGCGGACAGTAAGCCACTGATGCAGGTGAAGAGTGATGGCTGCCACATGTGGTCCAATCCAACAGACAAGCTATTGTTTCTCAAAATGCTGCTTTTAAAAAGTATTAGAAAACACAAGGCCTTACACTTTGTTGCTCGTCATGCTGTCCACCAGCAGAGCAGTTGGAGACGTGTACATGGCATGATGAATTCATGCCAGTGTGTAATGCTTTGACCAATGTTCTGCTTGGGTCCAGCCGTTTGAGCTTATTTTACTGTGATGCCACCTATTTCAGCATTGTTGGAAACAATATTCCATGATGTCTGAAAATCTCTAAATGTTTTGTAAAACTTGAAATTTGAACTGTCCAGTATGCTGGACAGTTCCAAGTACAACTTGCAGCTCTGCAGAAAAGGTTTTCACTATCATTTTTTGTTTGATCCTGTTATGCATGGATCAGGTTGTCATCGTGCCTGCTCTGTTAAAGATTGTAGTGATATGCATGTAAAGTCCAGCGTCAATGAGATCAGTGTAGTTTTCTTTAACACGTAGGTTTTGAATATAAGAGTTTTCTAAAAGAAGCAATTTTTCACAGAATTGCTGGTGGTACCACATTTTCCTGTTCAGCCGAGTGCTGCACTGACACTACAAATTACAGCTCAAACCAGTGGAAAATTAGGATTTGTGTATAATCCGTGTTCAACGCTGCTGTTGATTGTTTGGTGCCATGCCACACTGTCTATGTTTGCAAAAAAGTGGGAAATATAAATATTTTTTTTTTGCAGATGTCCTTATGTTGATGACGTCAGGGTTGGAGCCTCAGAGTAACAACAGCACACAGGAGGAAGACACTCTGACTGCCAGTAATAAATCACAGGCTGACTCGATGTCTGGTTCCACGAGTGGCCTAGAGAGGCCAGAGTCTGGTCTCAGTCTGGCTGACAAAGTGCATAGGAGCTCCAGCGGTGGACAGATCCCGCCCAAGTCCCCTGTACTCTCACCTCGGTTAGAGGCCCAGCGTGTGCCTGCTGACTCAGTGTTGCAGGATCAGGACAGCTGGGACAGCATGGTATCAGAGACTGGGACCCTAGGCTCAGGTCAGTGTTATGGTCTTGTTATAGTCCAGTGCTAATTAGTTAAAAGACCAAAATTAAGTCAGGTTTTCAATTTTATTGAAACAAGTACAGAGTTTAAATAGCCAATCTGCTTTCTCAGATGTAGGAGTCCAGTTCTCTCAACCACAGAAGGCTGATCTCCACATCACCTTCAGCAGGCAGCTTTCTCAGCAGAGCACCAGTGATAGCAGCCAGTTAAAGTGTCCCGTCTATGTCTACAACTGTTCTCTGGAGCAACTCAAGGAGCAGCTGGTGCACGCCAACTCCACCTGTCAGCCCAGGGACATCTTCTTCAGGTACTGAGCTCACCCACAGGGAGCCCAACATGGAACACACGGATCGGTACCATTGTTAAAAAGAGTTCAAGGGATAAACCCTATGACTATGGAAACATATTGTGGAAGTAGAATACCAGGTTAATAGGATTAAACAGATTTATTACAACTTGGCTCTTGTAGGTCTTTGTGTGAGGCTGGTCAGGAAAGTGACATCTGGCTGTTGCAGAACAGGTTCAAATGTGTGGAAGGCTACAGTCAAATCAGTTGTGACATTTATTTGTTTTAGATACTTCTCAGATGACCTTCAGTTTTAATCAGAGTACATCACCATAAAGCAAGGAATCTACTCTATGTTTGTCATCAGCCAAACTGATTATCCAAAACACAGTATAGGCGAACTCAAAAAAATAAATGTATTATCCTGAGACAGGCCCTGAATCGTTTCCCAGCCGCTGAATGAAATGATAAAACTCATTCTTTCATGTGTCTTTGGTTGTCTTAATGGGGTTTGGTTGTCTTCTGTTTGTGCTGAGGTGCTGCTCAGCTTTTATTGGCCTCTTTCAAGGAGCTACTGTAGGACGCGCTTGTTCGTGTAGCGTGGGAAAATGTTGCTTCTCCAATACTGTGCAGTGTAGAGACGTTGCTTTTCTCTTTCCACGGTTTGTCTGTGCATCCGCCTCATTTTAAGCTTGTGTAGCCACGCATGCACGCACACACCCAGGAAGTATCCTGCCACTAATTACATACATCATAGTGAGTCTGTCATAGGTTAATGGAACTTGCAATCAATGTGTGCGAAATAAGTACAGTATGAAATGAATTTTGTTTAATTTGAATGAAATGAAAGCAGATAAATAAGTTTTGTCTTCCTATAGTAGTAAATTTCAATAGAGGGGCGGCAATAGCGCAGTCAGTAGTGGGGTCATCCTCTAACTGCTGTTTGAGCCCTAGCCGTGGTCGATATGTCAAAGTGTCAATGGGCAAGACACTGAACCCCAAGTTGCCCCTGATGTTTTAAGTGAGCGACGGCAGCGTGCTGCTGGCATCAGTGTGTGAATGAGAAGTAATGTAAAGCGCTTTGGATCCCGAAAGGGTGGTCGAAGCGCTATATACTGTAAGTACTTACCATTTACCATTTAAAATCATGAACCGGGTTAAGCAATAATTTAGGCTATATGAGAAATGCCACATATACGTATCTAAGGAAGTCTTTTGGTTTACTCGTGGTCCTCTTCTCTGCTTCCCACTCTTGAGAGGACTCTCAGTTTATTGCTTTACCATTGGTGGAACTCTGCTTTCTGCAGGTTTATGGGTATTTTGTACTGTTTTTGCGCATACATGAAAGTACGGTTATGTAGGTTAACTTTAATGTACTCATTTGACTAGAAATGTATTGGTCCATCTCTGAATATATACTGTGTCTCTGTGCTGATGGGCTGTTCTGGTAGGACGCTTTCTCAGGACCGCAGCAGTATGTCACCATGGGCCGACCTCTTTGCTCAGAGTCACAAACACAAGGAGCTGGCCAACTACTGCAGCCTGCTACAAGAGCATTACCACCAGAGCTATGTCAGAGGTAAAACCCGCTCCAAACACACTCAACCACGAATTGTTAATAGCAAATTCTCTTTAATAATTTGTCTTTGTGGGAGCTGTTCAGTAATTGCTGGGAGTATGACCTTTCCAAAATTAAGAAAAGGAAGATGTTCTTTCCATCTGACTTAGTGTAGGTATGCTGAAGACATCCCACCTTTCAAGTAAATTAGCATATAAATACTCCTTGACACCCCCTGATTCAAAGCAATAAAATATATAAAAAGATGAATAATACACTTCTATGTTACTTATTAATTGAATTATCTTATGTTTTGTTTGTATGCTCTTCAGGGGTGTTTCGCAGCCTACAGCAGTCCTACAGCATCAGCTCTCAGGATGTCCTGATCGCCACAGACTACTGTGAGGAATCCCTGCAAGAGATTGATATTACCTCATTCCTTCAGGTCCTTTGTGGACACATCAGGGTGTTCAGGGAGAGTTGTGAGGCTCCAAAATCTTCAAGAGGCCCAGCCACATTCATCATTGGTGAGGTGGAGAAGGAACGACCAGAGAACAGAGCTGCTGTGGCCTCCTTGTCTAGGTAATACCAGGGGTCAGAGGTGAATAAAGTAAACAGTTACACAAGCAACTTTTAAAGCTTCATTGTTAAATCTATTTTTATATGCAAGTTTTAACAGTATGTTCTATGCAGCACCTGAGAGACAACATCTTAACCTATACTCAGGTTTTACAAAATTGGGAATTTGTTCTCTGTACACACGATGCATGTAAAATGCAGCATTAATGATGTAAGCAAGGCGGAGTTAATGTTGTACACCCCCATGCACACCAAACTGTAGAGCACAGTGCTGGCCTTTGATCAGCACTAATCTTTGACTGTACTGCAAGTACAGAAGGAACACAGAACATGATTACAGTGCTGTAGTTTTTCTAGATTCTGTTTCAATAAACAGCTGTATTGTTATGATACACTAACATATATTATATGTTAGCATGTACTTATAATCTATAGCTTCCTGTGAGCAGTCTCAGTTAGTAAAATTGTTGTTTTCTGGCCATAGTAGTGAAATGGAAGATGGCCTTGAAGCAGGCTCTGTAGAACTACCATGTTCGTCTACACCTTCCCTGAATCTGCATGAACCAAATGCTGCCAAAATCCCAGATTTTCCCCTGACTTTGCTCCAGACCCAACCCAAGTGTGAGCTGTACCCGGATCTGCACAATATAATACAGGTACTGTGTTAAACAAGATATGATATTCTCTGTTCTGTTAGGAGCATTAGAAAATGATTGATCACTTTAACTGTTTTATTTGACAGGGAAAATTCATGCAAATCGTGTCTCAGTATTTTAAAATGGTGCCCTCAAATCCACACTATTTCTTCTACTGCCCATCATCATCTAAGAAATGGGTGAGTTCACATGTTCTGCTCTCAGTTGTGTTTTGTTCAGACTAAGTACACAGACATGTGTATTTATTCACCAAACAAAATGAGCCATGAACACTGCTTTTGACACGACTGCATAAATGTTTCCTCCGTTTGACTTTTTAGGATGACTCGGAAGATGATGAGGCAGAAAGACGACCCAGTGAGGATCTGGTGTCAGAAGCTGAGCCTGCTTTAGAAGATGGTGTGTAGAAATCAAACAAATCAATTAAATCCTTAATACAGTTAGTCAGTCAAAGGTCAGCACATGTAAAAATACAGAAGGAATACTTGTGTAAAGCTTAAACAGGGAGTGGGAGACAAATAAGTTCAACACTGTCCGGCTGGTATAATGTTAAGCCATTTGTTGTTGTGCATATAGAAAATGTGTTGGGCTGCTGCAGCACGACAGAGAGCGACACTGATCTGGTTGTGGAGTATGAGGATCATCCCAGCACAAGCTCTCCTGGAGAGGGCGAAGGACAGTCTCTGTCAGACTCCAACACTGTTAATCAGGACGAGGACTCCTTCAGCATCCTGGAAGGAGACTCCCTGCTGGAGCCCGAGGCTCCACAGCTGGACTTGCCTCCTTTGTTTGTTCATGTGACATGTTCTGTGAATATGAAAAGCTGCCATGGTTCCATGCCCATACGCACACTGCCTACCTGCCTTGGTATGTATAGCTTTAACTCTAACTGCTGTGCATTTACCAAAACAAACTTTTTTTTTATTTGACTAGTTTTTTTATTTATAAAATGGCCTGGTAGCTCAGTAGGTAGAGCATCGGCCTGGGAATCCTGGAAAGTCTTAGAGCAATACAGTCACACTAGCTCCCAGAGCACCACTTGCACCCACTGCTCCCCAAGGGGATAGGGCAAATGCAGGGATACATTTCCCCAATATGGGATCTGTAAAGTTTTAATTAGTGGGAGAGCTGTTGCCACTAATTAAAACAGAATTGATATCGTCTCTCTCTTTCTATCTCTTTATTTTTCTTTTCACAGTGAATGCTTTCAACACATAACTAATCCTGCATACTTTAAGCTACAGAAACCATTCAATATCAAAATAATTATCTTTTTAAGGAGACGTGGGCTATTATTTTTTACATTCATATCTTTCATATTTTTGAAAATATTGAGCTTTTTGTGCCCTGTTGAAATTAATGGAGAAAGCTTTTCAATTCCTCTTTAGCTCTGTCTTCTTTTAGCTTTAACTACTTTAACATACGCTGCAGACACCATTTGAACTACAAAACAATTTCAACTATTCAACCTTTAATGTATTGTTCAGCTTTTTAATATCTTTAACAGTTTCTGAGTTATAGAAGTTTACAGTAGGTATATGGTGGTTTTTGAGGAATTCTGAGGTTTTCTATTAGTTTGTATTGTGTGAGCTAGAGTACGTGATGTCACAGCTAGAGTGTGAGGGCACTATTAACGTTATTTAACTTTTTTGATATTTTTTTTAATAATTGTCGTCTATGGGAATCATTGCTCTTTTCGTCATCTTTTTTTCATCTTCATTTGCGTATGTTATCGACATACTTTGAAGTTGAAATGACGTTTCTATGCCACAATTTTCACTCTATCAACATAATTTTTTCACTAAATCGTAGTCATACTTGTCTTGTCTGGCTAAGCCATCGGACCTACACTTTTGTTGCAATCGGCCTCAAAGTGCAGATTGGTCCTGAATATTCCCCATTGACTCTAATGATAATTTTTGGCAGATGTGTTGGAGGAACGCAGAAGGAGACACATTTTGAAATCACGACTGTGGCCACAGTGTTTGCCCCTCAAACATAAAATTCACACCAGCTGCTCATTGAAGCCTTGGCATTCATAAAGTGAAGTTTATTTTGTGATAACTGTTATAGTTTAGTCGGAGCAAGCCTGTTTATAAGGGGTGAAACTACAGAGTTAGCCTGATTTTTGAACGGTGCAGCTGCAGTGGATGAGAGACTGAGCTCAGAACCAGTTTGATTGACAGGTCAAACTCCTGATGCTCAGTGTCCACAGCAGTTAGATATAAGTGTAGTAATTAAGCACACACTTCCTCTAAATCCTTTCAAAATAAAAGCACCAAGATAAATAATTTGCGTTAATAGACATCTCTGCTTTTGACTGGTTAATTATGACTATTTAAAGACTAATTAACAAATATGTAATTACCCACACATGCTTCCTCCAAATTCTTTCAAAATAAAAGCACCAAATCAATTTATTACCATTAATGGCACTGTTTTTGTCAAAGTAATATTGTTATATAGATTGTTTTTCAAATCTTTATTACAGTTCTTCTGTCTGCATCCGCATACTTTTAAGCTACAGAAACCATTCAAATATCAAAACGTGCAGCTTTTTAAGACGACGCGGGCTATTTTTTTTCTCATTCGTGTGTTTCATATTTTAAGCTTTTTTCAACTATTTTTTCCCATTTGAAATGAATGAAAAACAACTTTTCAAATCCCCTTCAGCTTTGTCTTTGTTCAGCTTTAATTTCTCCCGCATACTTAAAGCTACAGACACCATTTGAACTACAAAATAATCTTCAAGTATTTAACTATTAATCTATTGTTCAGCTTTTTAATATCTTTAATACTTTCCGAATTATAGCAGTTTAGGCATAGGGTGGTTTTTGAGGAATTCTCAGCTTTTCTATTGGTGTGTATTACGTCTGATTGAGTGGGTGATGTCACAGCTAGAGTCTGAGGACACATTTTTTAAAAAATAATTTTTCTCTGTAACTTGTCACAGTACACACAGCCACAGTTTTCACTCTCTGCATACTCTTTCGTAGTCATACTTATCTTCTTTCTAATGATGCGTCTGGTTAAGCCCTTAGAGTTATACTTTTGTCTTAGCTGTCTCGAAGAGAGTTCCAGAAATCCTCACATAGACTTCAATGGAAAAATGTTTCGCTAACTTCTGGTGAGTCGCAGGGGATTGGCATTTTTAAATTGCAACTGTGGCCACAATTTTCACTCCTCAAACATATAACTCACCAGTGTCACACTGAAGCCTTGGGGATTTATGAAGTGAAGTTATTTTTGTGATAACCCTTATGGTTTTGCCGTAACAACCTAGTTAAGCAAGGGGCAAATCAGCTTCACTACAACTGACTTAGCTGACCTGTAGGGTTTCCTGCCTAATAATAAAGATTGCTTAATAACAATCTTTTAAGTAATCTTCTATATAAGTATTTTTTTTATCAGAGAAGGTTTTTCAGCTTCGTTCTTTCACTTATAGATACAATGAATTACACCAGATTTTGTATAAATATTTTTTACATTTGCCTTAGGTTTACGCACTTGAAACTGTTGCAACATTTAAATCTTCACTTAATAAAAATAAAATAAATAAAAAATAACTATTTAGCGAGAGCTTAGGTATGCCAATTGACTGACTGTGCAGCTAACTCCTATGCTAATGTACAAGTGAGAAGATCTGTGTCTCGTACACTGCACAACCCCAGATTGTGCAATCCAATAATTCACTGCGTCCTGAGGGTCACTCACATGCACACTCTCTTCCCTCAGAGTGCAGCAAATTAAACAACAAGAACACATTACTAACACACATGAACAAAAGGCTAAATTAATTTCACTAAAGTTACAACATTACTTAAATCATAACTTTAACTATAACACTATAAACACAAGAAATGTTTCTTTACCCAAAAGCCTTAGCAGCTCAGGGCGGGAATAACCCCCTGGGCCACTAGAACATGCTAAAATAATAATAAAATGCTCATTGAAGCCTTGGGATTGATAAAGTGAAGTTAGTTTTGTTATAGCCATTATGGTTTTGCTGTAACAACCCAGTTAAGCAGGGGTGCTAAACAGCTTCACTACAACTGACTGAGTTGATTTGTGGAGTTTCCATGACAACGGCGCAGCTGCAGTAGATGAGTAATTGAGCAGTAGGAGTTGGACCTCTCAGTCAAACTGTTCTGTGTCCATTCCTGATCTGAACAGTTGTACACAATTAGCTTTTTGAACTACCGGATCTATCTTATATAGGTATATTTAGCAATACTTGTTTTGTAGTATTATAGTGAGTATTTCTGGCACCCGAACAGAAGCTGGTGTGAGAAGGAGTGGCCATTGCAAAGACTGATGCATGGTTCTGTATTCAAATATTTATATTTGTCATAGGTTTACACCTTTTGAGACTGTTGCAACAATCAAGTCTTTGTTTAATAAATTAAATATGTTAAAATTACTAATCGCTTCTTTCCATCTGGAGGAAGCTCTTCAGCTAACTCGAGTGGGGGACCTGGGTCAATTCCCGTCTGAGTCATGTTTATGTAATCACATTATAATATAAATATTTGTATTTCCCAGATAAATTGAGTTATATGCTTAATGTATTACCACACTAGTAATCTATACCATAGATGAAGACAAAAGTTTCACTTTTTCAAGTAGTATGTATACTCTCCTCTGAGCAGGGTGTGGTGGAAATTTCCCATAAAGAGGCAGATGGGAGAGTTGTCCTTTTGTGAGATTTATTATAAAGATATTGGAAAAGAAAAATAATGGGTAAAGCAAATCAAAAACATGGATGTGGATTATGCACATCAACAAACCAAAAACCAGCTGGGGCGATCAGGGCATACACCATGAAGGTGTGATGCAAAGAGCCTATGATCCTCCAGTTTCTTCTGCCTTTTAACCGCTCTGTCCGACTACGGTGGAATGTCTGTGTAGCCCCATCAAACTGCATGCAGCATCTCATCACTGTCTCTGTGTGTGTGAAGATGTTTACATTGTCACTTGCATTGCTGACATCCAACTATCAGAGAGGAAGGAGCGCTAAGTCTCAACAGACAGACTCCCCGACCTTGGGTTTGGGAGCTAGAGTCCAGTGTCTATCAGGCAGAGACAAGCATTGAACAATGTAGCTGAAATGTCAAATACATAAAACCGAAGTAAGACAAAACATAAAATATTAATTGCAGAACATAAGTCATAAATCATATAACAACATAGAATAAGGAAGAAACTATTTTTCCCATAACACAGGGCTTTAAGCAGCTATTGTGGCTGAGTGGCAAAAGAGCATTACTCTGGTGCAGGAATTCCTGGTTTGAAACCAGACTAGAACAAGTCTTTCAACAAAATTCAGAACAAGGAAGTACAGTCATGTGTGACATTCTTTATTGAAATCAAACTGCTTTTGTTTTATTTGTGCACATTCAGCTTTGCAACTTTTTCTTTGCAGATTTGATCAGCTATACATTCAACTCATCAGGTAGTCTCTTCAGTAATATTTCAACTGATTAATTACAAATAGTTAATTAGAATATTTTACAGTATAATAAAAACCCACACTCCCTCCCTCATTTTTTTTCTTTTCACAATAAAAGCAATCCAATTGCTTGTTAGCATGTTTTCTGCTTTTGACTGGATAGTTACTGAAACTAATAGGTTTAGCAGTTGAGCACAAACACATCCTCCAAATCCCTCCAGAATTAAAGCATAAGTCAAAATTATTAGCTTTCGTGGAATTTTTGTGTGTGCTTCAGCTTTTTCTTAATCCACCATTCATATCCTATGGCTCCATGGTATAAGTTCTTGACTCCGGAGTAGGAGATCTGGTTCTAATACCCATTGAAGGCATTTTTATGCATTTAGTTATTAATATAACTACACTGATTTCCTTCAGATAAATTGAGTTTTATATTTAATATATCAGCAACTTTCAGCTATATTATAGAAGGGTCATGTGTGACTAGTCATTCATACTGTTATACACTTTAATAATGAACCACACACTTTTTAAAATAAAAGCACAAATTCAGATCTTCAGCTTTATATAGCAATATTTTTGCTTTCAACTGGTTTATTATGACTTTATTATATTACTGTTTAGTTTAGTAATTATGCACACACTTCCTCCATATCCTTTCAAAATGAAAGCACCAATCCAAATGTTTAGACTAAATAGCACATTTTTTGCTTTTGACTGGTTAATCATGATTAGTTAATGAGACTATATTACTGTGTAGCAATTACCTGCACATGCTCCTCCAATGCGCCAACTTTTCCAAATTTAAAATTGAGCTACTCCCTCTGCAGCTACTAGTCTTTCAGCTCTTGAACTCTATTTACCTATTTTGATACATTCAGCTATATTTAAACAAATTCAGCAATTCTTTACTTCCTTAATTTTAGCATTTCAGTAGATCTCTTTGAACTTTCTTTAATTTGAAATTCAACTGCTTCACCTTGTTCTGAAAATATTCAGCTCTCAACGCTTCATCGTAGGATCTTTCTAAACGTGTGTCATCTTTAGGAGATAGGGGCTATTACTTTTCACATTTTCAGCTTTTCTACTTTTTTCATCTTATTATAATGGGAGTCATTGTTCTCTTGTTCATCAGCTTCTGTCATCATCATACTTTGGCATAGAAACGTAATTTGATTTAAAAGTGTCTATCATTGTTAAACTTTCTCTTGGAAAACTCTATAGCCACAGTTTTCACTCTATCAATGTAATTTTCTTTCTCTCGTTTGTAGTAATACTTGTCTTCTTTCTAATAATGTGTCTGGCTAAGCCGTCAGACCTATACTTTAGTCGCTATTGCCCCCAAAGCGCAGAGAGATCCAGAATTTTCCCCATAGACTCTGATGATAAGTTCTGGGGACGTCTGGGGAAAAACGCAGGAGGAGACACATTTTGAAATTGTGATTGTGACCATAATCTTGAGTCCTTAAACATGAAATTCAAACCAGTTGCTCATTGAAGCCTTGGGATTCATAAAGTGAAGTTATTTCTGTCATAACTATTAGGGTTTTCCTGGAATAAGCCTATTAGTCTTTGTCAACATTTTGTTGTTTTCACCGCTTTGTTGTAGTCAACTTTTTGACGTCGGCAGCTTGATCAGCGTTTGGCATCGTTGCAGCAGCAGATGAGCTCTCCCACAAAATTTCTTGAGAAATTACTTTTTCTAGTTAGTAATATTATGATTATTATTATAAAATTTTGTGATTACAGGTGAGATTCTGTCCTGTCTGGAAGATACAGAGGCCCTACAGGCTGTGGACTTAAATGACCTCTCAGTCACATTAGATATTTTTGTCCTGACACTACCTCTGGAGATTGAATTTATGTCTGATTTCCATCACAACAGGTGAGTATAATGTAGGGAATGTTGTAAGAAGAGGTTCACCAGTATCTATTGTAGCACTGTGTCTGTGTGTGTGATTTTCCCTGTGCAGGTACACCTCTGAGAGCAGTGTATCACTGAATCGTTCACCAGGACAGCCCTCATCCTATCGCTCTGATGAAGAGTTGATGGCAGTACTGGATAGTTTGAGGGGACCTGGTGTTGATGGGTGAGTTTATGCAGTACATAACAGCTGCCTTGTCTGATTAACCCTGCCCATCAATGAAGGCTACTGTATTTTTCCATCAGGGTCTCTGGTGATCCTTTATCCAAACTCCCACTACCTCACAAGTTGGCCATTCTGGCCACAATGGACGAGGTGAGTCATAATAAAACCTTACTTCCATGTTTTGCCTTTACTTGGATCCTGCACCATGCCATTATGCCTTTAATAGGAAGCTTTCAAGATAACATACAGACTGTATCTGTAGCCATAACTACAGTGATTGTTTCCCAATAATAACCTTAAAACGTGATGAGTTTAAAATATTCTTAGCTACACCTCTGTATTTTTGCTGCGTGTGTGTGTTAGATACGATGGCTGTTGGAGGATGAAATAGTTACTGCTCTGCGTCACTCTCGGGTCATCTGTTTGGCCACACTGCAAAAAGTAGCAGATCATGTTTTGCGCTCCAGTGGTCGACCACACTGTCACTGTGAAGACGTTCCACTTCAGTTTGTTTTTGGACCTGAACAGTCTTTGGAGAAATTTAAAGAGGCAAGTCACTGACTGACAGACTCACTCACAGCTACAGAAATGCTCTCTGCTATAGGCAATATATGGTATATTGTACTATTGTGTGCATGCGTGCATGTGTGTTTCTGTGAAGTACAAACATGTGAAATTAACTTGGTAATGTAATGGTCCGGTAGGAATTTCGCAGAATGTCATTCTCTGGCCACTTGCTGAAGGAAGAACAGGCCAATTTCTACTACCTGTCCCAGAGCAGGCAGCACCTGCAGAGGATGCATGCTGACCAGAGCCTTTCTGACGGTACTGTAGACCCTGCACGATGCACAGAACCTGAGGAGGTGATGCTGGAGAACGAAGCAGAGGAAAACTGTGAGGTTAGACACCTTTCACAGTAATAACAGAATAACCCCTCCTGTGGGCTGTGTACAGTGGTAATAGTAGTGGTTTGTCAGAAACAAACACAACTTCAGGACAGATGATTAATAACATCTCTAATGAGGTTTTGTTTGTTTATTGGTATCTAAACATAATTGCAAAATGAGCAAGGTACAAACACAGAAATGCAACATTTACCTTTGTGTTGCAGAAATGATTCACAACTGCTTGGCGAATTAAAAACTGTTGTATGTTTACTGCATCTTGTGACATTTCCTATTTGTATCTGTGCCATAGAGTGAAGACAAGAAGACCATTAGTGTTACAAACACTCCTAGTGAAACAACTGCAGACGTTACTGGGTCAATCAGAGCTGTAAACGCTGAGGCTAATGAATCTGTTTCTCAGAGCTCAGTAAACATAGTTTGGGACAGAGATAAGCTTAGTGCCCTCCAGACACAGTCTGATCCCTACACGGATCCCACCTCACCCCCCAAAACGCCGTCCAGCATCAGCTTGGCAGAATCCTCACAGTCAGTCTTTCACAGTGAGTGTGTTTTGTTCTGAACCCACATCAGTCATAGATCCCTGAAGCCTTACATGTACTGTGTATTGATGGGAGGTGTGTAATCTTACCAAACACTACTATGTGACATACACTTTTCCAAGGTTGTGGCAAACTCAGACCAAGTCGAGTTCAGAGTGTCGTCTCGAGCCAGGGCAGTCTGGACTCAGACATGCAAGGTAGGAGTCATCAGTGTGTCATAGTGAGACCATGGTTTTATTATACTAGTTTTATCCAAAAGCACTCTATATAAAGCATATAAATACTTACTTGCATGAAGCTCAACTTGGTTTCAGTTTTAAACATGATATACCTTAATCAGTAGCGTAGAATGGTGCAGCATTCCTGCTGCTTGATGACATCTGATGGGACAGGACATTAGTGGTCAGTAGGAAGGTTCTGCTGGCTAATTGTTATACATAAGGGGTGACCGTTTGTTTTACTCTGAAGAATATAGTTTTTCTTTTTCTTTCTTTGTTTATGTTGAAGGTTATGATGGTGGCAGCAGTGACTCTGAGTGTGAGAGCCCCTCCCTGGATGAACAAGAGTGCCGGTCACCATTAATGCCAGACTTCTGGCTGATTGTTAAGATCCACCAGGACAGAGTCACTGTCTACTCCCACTCCAGGTCTGGCTAACTAGCTGCTGTGTTTCAGAACATTGTTCAGAACATGTATTTTCTTCAATCCAAGTCACCATCCTAAACGTAATTGTCACATCTGTCATTATAGTTGGGATGAGATTTCATGTTTTTCTTTTTTCAGGTGTTTTTCAGAAGGAGATGTTAGTGCTGAAGGTTTGGAGAACATGCAGGAAGAGAAGGACATTCCTGAATATTTACAACTGCACCAAATGGTGGTCAGAAAGATTGGGGAAATCTGCAGAATAGTAAATCAGGTTGGCACATTGTCACCTCATGACAGGAAGTAGCATTTAAAAAGCAAAAACCTGATGTGGGCTATTTTTGACTAGCTGGCTTCCTGTTGTCCTTTTCTGACCGCTCGGTGTCATCTGTGTTGCATTTGTGTAGCGTATGCTGCTTCAGGATCTACATGACAGTCATGTGTGTAACTCTCTGCTGGTGGCGGAGAGTGAAGAAGACATTTGGAAAAACGAGTCTCACTACAGGCAGAGAGCCAACACCTCTGATGGTAAGACAATAAATAACATTTGTGTTTCCATGTCTGTTCTTTTGGGCCGCTGTAAAATTATTCAAATCCTGATGACACAGATTACAACAGTGAGGAGAGTTACCAAGCCAGAGACTATCTGGCAGCCACCATGCAATTCATTCCTGGACATTTTGCCTGTAACGAGGTTTGGCGCACAACCATCCACATCCACCCACGCCTCAAGATGGGACCCAACATGGGCGTGGCCAGGGGTGAGTCAGCTGCAGTGGTGTCTGGGTTGTGCCTCATGGAACTCTGTAGTGTGTGTGGCTGTGTTTTAGTAAAGTTTATCAGACTCAAAATTTGAATAGGCCGCGTCCTGCCTACCTTTATATGGGGGGTGCTCTGGGAGTATGGAGTCTGAAGCTCCGGTCTCTGCACAACCAAAACAGAATCAAGCAGTACCTCCAGCATGCCCTGGGCGGTGCAAAGTAGCTTGGATGAGAATCAGTTCCTCCAAGTCTCCAAGGTGGTTTTCTCTCTCCAGGTTGGAGAAAACTTGCCCCAAGTGGAGGAGTTCTGGTATCTTGGGGTCTTGTTCACGAGTGAGTTCTTGAGTGTGAGAATGAGTGACGGATCAGTGCGGCGGCCGCAGTAAAAGCTGGGCGCACACTTGGAGACAGGGTATAGGAGCTCTGTCACCCGGGAGGAACTCAGAGTAGAGTCCCTGCCCCTCCACATTGAGAGGAGCTAGTTGAGGTGGCTAGGGCATGTGTTTCGGATGCCTCCTGGATGCCTCCCCTGGGGACGTGTTCTGGACATCTCCCACCGGTAGGAGGACCCGGGGACGACCCAGGACATGCTGGAGGGTCTCTGTCTCTCTGCTGGTCTGGGAACACCTTGGGGTCTCACCGGAAGAGCTGGAGGAAGTGTCGAGGGAGAGGGAAGTCTGCAGCTCTTTGCTTAGACTGAAGGTGGATAGATAGATTTGAATGGTAATTCATTTGTCAGTTTGGCAATTCAATATGCAATTGTGTCACTTTCAAAATGCGTTTCATTTTTTGTAATTCAATTTGTGTCAATTTAAAACTGTTGGCTAAGATGCTCGCATCGCCATTCTGTCTGCTATTGTGGACTCTGATTGGTTAGGAGTGTTTAACCTTGTCCAATTAAAAGGCAGCGAGGGTTGGTGCACCTGTGGTCCCGCCTTAATAGAGGACTGACAGTTTTAACTCTCGCATGTATTTTAACACTTATAAAGCATGTTAACAATATCATTCAATGCATTATAACTGTTTTCTGTTGCATTGACATTGACACCCCCTAACCATGAGAAAATAAAATGCAACTGATTTACAGTAAATTTTATTTAAACTTTGAAACTTAGTTTTGAGTCTGATAAACATTCATAATGTTTAGCATAGGAAGCCTTTAACTGTGTGTTTTTTGCCTCTCTCGTAGCAATCCAGGCCCTGCGCTCGGTTTTGAACTCTTTCTGTGTGGTCAACAGAAAAAACATGTTTGTCTATCAGGAGCGTACAACCAAATCCGTTTTCTACCTCAGGTTAGCTTTTCTCATTATCGCTCAGTCTTTGTGGTCACTTTTAATAGGTGTTTACTACCTCATTTTGTTGTTTTCAAGATTCGCTAACATCAGGTGTTACCGATAACCTTCCTCTACCTTTGGATGAACTCATGCAACACAACTATACACAGATTAGGACAGAGAAAACAATTTCTCTTATGAGGAGCTTTCTCCTTTAGCCCTCCATCAGACATCGCGTTGAACTGGTAACTGGTTCTGTAGACCACCTTAAAAACAAGCGAAAAACAACAGCAAAAAACTAGCAAAAAAGCAACAGCATTTGTTATGGTTAGTGATTAAGCATATAGTGATAAGTGACATTACAGGCTGTCTGTTTTGTCTGTTTGTACTGTGTGGACCAACTTTAACCTTTTAAAGCAGTGTGCAGTGTAAATGACACTGTTTTTTGACAAAGCACATGTCACTAGCCCTTGAAAGCCAACGCCACCCTCTGGGGTAGTTTCTACCCATCCTGCTAGACCCACAGTCATACTGATTCCTTATGTTACTCTTTGCAGACTTTGTGAAACCTCACTAACTGGCAAGTACTCTGATGTGGATGCAAACCTTCATGTGATTCGCTCCATTGGGCTCACCAGGAGTCAGGAGCCCTTGTTTGAGGAATCAGCGGTAAGTAATTGACTGCAGTGTGTTTTTAGCCACTCTGAAGGAAAACAACAGTTACATGATTTCAAATCAATTCAATTAAATTTTATTTATATAGCGCCAAATCACAACAAGGTTATCTCAAGGCATTTTACAAAGTAAGGTTTGAGACCTTACAAAACTAAACCCAACAGATCCCACATACAGCAAGCCTTTAATTACAATTTGACAGTAACAGTGGACAGGAAAAACTCCCTCTCTAAACGAGGAAGAAACCTCCAGCAGAACCAGGCTGGATGTGGGCGGCCATCTGCCTTGAGCGGTTGGGGTGAGAGGATAGAGAGAGAGAAAAGCACAGCAACAACAACAGGCAACAACAGAGCACAGGCAGGACGGTTGGACCAGGGACTGGATACAGGCAGGATGGTTGGATCCTCAGCTCCCTATCACAGACACATAGTTCTGATTCCACTGATACCTGTAGGTGAGGACAGAGTGGGGGAGAGAGAGAGAGCGCGGGGGAGAAGCACAACTACTGGGGGGAAAGAGACAAGGTTAGTTAAACATGAAACAATGATGGGAGGAGGTTATTGGATAGAAAAGATAGAAACAGAGCAGCTGCCGCCTAGCCGTCCATGTCTTTTGCAACTTAACTAAGAGATGGTTCCTTTGACTAGAAATCATTGGCAGTTACCTGAACCATCTCTAACTATAAGCTTTATCAAAAAGGAAGGTTTTAAGCCTGATCTTAAAGATGGAAAGTGTGTCAGCTCCTCGAACCTGAAGAGGGAGCTGGTTCTAAAGCAGAGGAGCTTGGTAGCTAAAAGCTCTGCCTCCCATCACCACTTTTTGGTTTTAGCTAATCAAGCAGCTGATGATTGAACTTGATATACAAACAAATGAATCCTGTATTTGGTTGTTTTTTCTAGTCAGCTTTTCTGCAGCTTAACTGGTGTAAATTCACACGTTCTTGTTTTCTCTGCCGACACAGAAATAATGATGGAAATAACATTGTTCACAGTTTCTTAGACTAAACTACAAATGCCAAACATCAATTATTGAACAAGGCCGGTGAAGGATTTAAAATCACACATCTGATGGTGTAATTTTGTTTATTCTGGAATTGGAGTAATAATGATTTCAGGGTGCTAATGTCAAGTTGCTGACATCTTTGCTGTATTTCTCCTCAGGGACCCAGACCTTCCCTGGAGGGCTCTCGGCCAGTTGGACTGGTAGACAAGCACATACTGCTGCTGGTCCATGGAGTGGGAAATGCAGGTAAGAGGTGGACTGGTTACAGTCTAAAATTATTGGAACAAGGAATCATTGTGTTTTGTCTGACGGTTGAGTCATATCAAGTCACATCGCCTTCAATAGAAACAGCCAGTAGCCTATTTAGCCTGAGGATAGTTTGCTGAAGACCACACATTTATCCTTCAGTGAGGTTTCTCCTTCCACGTGTGAATGATGGGCTCGTTATGTGAAAGAGCTGGAGGGTTGTGAACTCTCTACTACTTGACGACTCATCGATCGTTACAGGGTTGTTGGGTGTGTCTTTCATGTTGGACCTGTGACATGGTTTTGATGAAAGGGCAGCATGATAAATGGGAGACGGATTGTGTCTGAGGCCTCCTCCTCCATTGAGGGAGGGAGCCTTAATGTATATGTAATGCTTGCCTCACCCCTCTCTCAAACCACTTCATTCAGATAGAGATCCACTGCTGAAACTGTGGCTGATGTGTTGTTCTGTCTGAAACCTAACGGCTTCACGGCGACACAGAGGGATGGCCCAGCACACTGATTTACAGCTCTGAGGCTTGTTAATGCACGGGACTGCACAAACTATGTTGCTCTTCTTGTGTTTCAGTGTCTGATCCTTTAGGTGAATCAGTTCCTGTCTGAGTGTAGTTTCCATAAACCCTTTAAAGCTCTTTAGAAACGGCCACTCAACTGAGGAATGACCATGTTCCTCAACAGCAAGTCTCAGGCTGTTCTGTTGTCCTTCTTCTGGACTGTGATGCTGCCTTGTTGAAGGTCCATTTGGGGCTGCAGGTCTTAAGGATTGTCTTCAGATGCCTGACTTCCTTGGCTTTAGTGGAAGTAGGGATGTTCTCTGCTCTGTGATTCAGTGTCCTGATGTGATTCAGGGTCCTATGGTTCTAATGTTTTGGCCTAAAAAGTTTTTTTAAAAATGGGTGGTCAGGGTAGATCTTGCAGCATCTGAATGTCTCCATTTATTGTTTTGTTGACACACACCTGAAGTAGCCTTGTGAACATTCTCTGCTGCACTTATCTACTCCAACTCCAGGATTGCAGTCCTTGCCTCCTGCTGTCGGTCACATTCATCATATACGAAACCTCAGTCCAGGTTTACTTCAGCAGGATGCTGTACCTGCTGTGAACATCTGGATGGACTTGACTCATTCAAGTCCTGTCCCGCTTGTTTGTTGCCATGTACTTGTACATGTGTAATGACAAATATGATTTAGGAAATTTTGGTTGATTCCCATTAGAATGGTCCTAAAATGTAGTTATACTTTGCCTCCGTTTTGTATAGGACCAGAGATCACAGATGAGCTGGTCAAGGTTTTGCAGAAGCGCCTGGATGAAACCACACTGGACATCATTACTGTCATGCTTCTCAGGAACTGCAAGCTGACGCCAGCTGATGTTGAGGTATATGAGCTATTTACAGTGTACCGTTATTGGATATGAAATCTGCATTCATTTATTTCAAATGAATATTTTTTTCCTGTGAGTATTTTGTCTGTTTATCTGTACACAGTAACTTTAAGTGTTAGATGGAAACTGCTAAAGTGTTAATTTTAACATATGCTCCCATCCTACAGAGAGTAGATAGACCTTTATTAGTCCCACAGCGGGGAAATTTCCATCAGCCGCCAGCTTGACCGGCGCTAGTCCGACAGTGGAAGCAAGTTGCAGTACAAAACAATACAAAGTCAAAAACACATGCACATACAGTGGCACACAGTACAAGTGGAAACCTCGCTGGAATTTTTTCTTGGATACATCAGGACAGATAGATAAGGTCGGAGAGCAGACAGTGAGACTGTAAGGTGGGGGGGTGTATCTGCATCAGTGTAGTGAAGTGTTGTTTATAGAACTATGACCGAGGCCGACCAAGATGTTTACATGCTAGTCCAACAGTTGTCCTTGAAGGAAGCCACAACAAGGGAAAGAGAATAGACAGAGGCACAGCTGGTGAGCTAGATTGGACCCGGGAAGGGAAGGGTGAGAGAGAAGGGACAGAATAATACATAGCCAATTCTAGTGCATTTTGACAATCCACGACTAATTTGTCTACATCAATACTTCAATCGGTCGGAACCCACAGGAGGCTTCATCGCCTCCTGTGGGACCATGGGTCACCCCTGACATCTCCTCAAGTCTGTCAGACAAGGCTGTCACCAAATTCACCAAGTGTTCAGTCTGTCTGCAGATGTTATCCCGCAGTCTCTTGGTCTTCTCTGAACGGGCTGAGATCTTATTAGTCCTGTAATCCGGGCATCCAAAAAGGCTGAGACGTTACTAATCAGTTCCCCCAATCCTTGTCATCCTCTGACACATATCATCCGAACGAGCTGAGATGTTACTTGTCAGTCCATCAATCCTCCATCCTCTGGTGTAATTCCATCAGCCGAGTAACCATGGCCCCCATCGGGGTTTGTAGCTTCATGGCCGGTGGACACGCCGATACGTCGGTCGCAGATTTTAAAAGCAGGGCACCACCAAAGCCAATCATGAGTTGCCCTGTTATCAAAATATGAATAGATCCTCTGAATCCTCGATGGACAGAGGCTCCAGACATGCGGGGCACCAGGAATCCCATGCGTCCTGCATGTAGCTGGAGGCAAAAGTCCCCAAGGGGCAGAGTGGCTCTCTCCTGGTCATTCTTTCCTTTGTGAGAAAATTTGTGTGAATGACCAGTTGATTGGCTCCATGTTCAAAAATGTTATTCCAGAATAGCAGATCAGGTTACTCAGAAGAGACAGGACAAGGACACTGCAAGCAAAAGTAGAGTGGGAGCAGAGAGAAAACACGTCTGCACTCCTCGAGAGGCGGAAGAAGAAGAGTAAAATTTACACTGACTGTTGTGTAAAATTTTTAGTTCAGTGTAAATAAGTAACTCTTACTACAGTTAAATTGACAGTTTTAGTTCAATTTACAATATGGTAAGAGTTATTCAGGTTTTACAGTATGAGGACACTTACAACAACAGTGATGTTTATTTTTTACACAAATTAATTTGTTAATCAGAATAAACTCTGTGATTTGGTTGCTCCCTATACAGTTCATTTAAATTAAAAACAACAACAACAACAGCAAGTATCCATTCATAGATGTTTTATTAAAAGTAGAAATACAAACATAAACTCAGGGTTTCTGCTGGGATGCTGTTGCTCTGCATTCATTTCAGCTGTGGTCTCATCATGAACTCCAAAGCCTTCTGTGTTGATTGGCATATACTATAGAACATCAGAAAGCTTAGAAGCAGGCCCTAACCAATTTGATCGCCCTAGGCGTGCTTTCACTTGGCACCCCATTGCATTGCAGTTAATTCCACTACTAGTGCACAGTGAGGGAAAAATTATTTAAATTAAATTCCAAGGATGTCAGGGACAAGATTGTGGACCTACACAAGACTGGAATGGGCTACAAGACCATTGCCAAGATTAAAAAAAGATTGTGAGTATCTTTATTTCAACTTTATAAATTCACACAAAGTAAAGCATGGTGAGAAGCTATCTGAGGTCCCTGAGGCAAATCTGTAGATTAAGAATTAAACATCACACAGAAACCAATCTCTGCAACGTGGCAGTAGCACGATTATTTGTCTGTGTAGTTGATAATGCCCAGCTACTGTAATGGTGCTCTAACGGCTAAAGGCTATAGAAAACACAAGAGCGAAACTATGTGCCACATGAGTCCAGCTGGACAGACACAGACTGCTAGGTCGGTCTGGGCGACCGCTCTCTGGTTGTAGCTGACAGCATGCCACTAGTGTTCCCCACACATGTGGATCACTGCAGTAACTCACAGCAGCACATTTCAACAGGGCAAAAGCTTGATCCACCCCTCCCTGCCTGCAGCCGCTTGAATGTCGATAGCTATTAGCCTTTCCCCACACAGGTGTGTGATTGCAGCAGCCCACAGCAGCACATTTCAACAGGACAAAAGCTCGGTCGACTGGCTTTAGCCGTTAGCATAGCTAGCTATTAGCTTGTCTTAAACGTGGGTTAGTACTTTTTCAACAGATTAACATATTAAGACATCATAAGTATAATGGATGTACTTACTTCAGCAACTGGATGACAACTTGTCGGGATAGATCCTTCCTTTAATCAGAGCCGTAAAACAAACCCAGCATTGTAGCACCCTCGTTGTAGCAGCGCTTTCATTCATCTTTTCCGTCCTGTAGGTAGTGTGTTTGGTGTGTGTTACAGCAAAAAAAAAAAAAACTCATTGATCTCTTCATTATGCTCTTTGATTTTATTTTCTTTGTTTCAATGATGATTTGTGTGAGTCCAGTAGACAGATTAAACACGATAAACATGATATTATCGGCAAAAGCCAGTGTGCTCTACAACTTGCCACACATGCCACTAACAAGTAAAGACGTCGGCACACTGGATACAATCACCTAAATAACCCATCACCAGGTAGTGATCAGTGTCCGGTTCTTATCACATCTCTCTCTCTCTCTCTCTCTCTCTCTCGCCTGATGTGCCCTATGAAACAGCAGGTGCAAAAAGGGCTCATACATCAAATAGGATTTAAGACAACAAATTAGACTCTGCATTATTTGGCTCCAGTTTACCTGACGGGGAGCCAAGATGAATTGTGATGGATTGATGGATTGTGCCAGTGTTTACAGGAGATCCGTTATCATTTGTTTATAAGGGCTTCCGAACAAGCTATTGAGACCAAAACTACTAGAATGTTTTATTACAGTTCAATTCAATTCAATTTTATTTATATAGCGCCAAATCACAACAAAGTTATTTCAAGGCACTTTACAAAGTAAGGTTTAAAACCTCACACAACTAAACCCAACAAATCCCACATACAGCAAGCATTTAATTGACAGCAACAGTGGAGAGGAAAAACTCCCTCTATAACGAGGAAGAAACCTCCAGCAGAACCAGACTGGATGTGGGCGGCCATCTGCCTCGACCGGTTGGGGTGAGAGGATAGAGAGAGAGAAAAGCACAGCAACAGCAACAAGCAACAACAAGCAACAACAGAGCACAGGCAGGATGGTAGGACCAGGGACTGGATGCAGGCAGGATGGTTGGATCCGCAGCTGCCCATCACAGACACCAATCTTTGAGTCCAATGATACCTGTAGGTGAGGAGAGAGAGAGAGAGAGAGAGGTAGAGAGAGAGAGAGAGAGGTAGAGAGAGAGAGAGGTAGAGAGAGAGAGAGAGAGAGAGGCAGGCACAACTACTGGAGAGAAAGAGACAAGGTTAGTTAAACATGGGACAATGTTGGGAGGTTATTGGACAGAGGAGGTAGAAGGAAACAGAGGAGCTCAGTGTATAAATTAAGTCCCCCAGCAGTCTGTCTATTGCAGCTTAACTAAGAGATGGTTCCTGTGACTAACAATCATTGCCAGTGACCTGAACCATCTCTAACTATAAGCTTTATCAAAAAGGAAGGTTTTAAGCCTAATCTTAAAGGTGGAGAGTGTGTCAGCTTCTCGAACCTGAAGAGGGAGCTGGTTCCAGAGGAGAGGAGCTTGGTAGCTAACAGCTCTGCCCCCTGTTCTACATTTAAACACTCTAGGAACCACAAGTAGCCCAGGGCTCTGAGAACGAAGTGTTCTGCTGGGAGCATAAGGAACTATGAGGTCTTTAAGATAAGAAGGAGCTTTATCATTGAGTACTTTGTAGGTGAGTAGGAGAATTTTAAATTCTATCCTACATTTTACAGGCAGCCAGTGCAGAGAAGCTAATCTAGGAGAAATGTGATCTCTCTTTCCAAGTCCTGTCAGAACTCTGGCTGCAGCATTTTGAATAAGCTGTAGGCTTTTTAAGGAGCTGTTAGGACATCCTATGAGTAAGGAGTTACAGTAGTCCAGCCTAGAGGTAACAAATGCATGGATCAGTTTCTCTGCATCGCTCTGAGAGAGGATGCTTCTGATTTTAACTATATTTCTAAGGTGGAAGTAGGCGGTTCTGGAGATTTGTTTAATGTATGATGTAAAAGAGAGATCCTGGTCAAAGATGACACCAAGGTTCCTCACAGTAGAATCTGAAGCTAATGTTATGCCATCCAGGGTGGCTATCTGACTCAATAGTGTCTCTCTCAGATTTTTAGGTCCAACAATAAGAATCTCTGTTTTATCTGAGTTTAGTTGAAGGACGTTTTGGGACATCCAGGATTTGATGTCTTTTAAACAACCCTGAATTTTGACTAGTTGTTCTGTTTCATTTGGTTCCAAGGACATGTATAGCTGAGTATCATCTGCGTAAAAATGAAAATTAATAGAATGCTTTCTAATAATCTCACCTAGGAGACATGTATAGGCTAAACAGAATTGGACCCAGCACAGAACCCTGTGGTACTCCATAGCTAATCCTTGTGCATGTGGAGAATTCATCATTAACATGAACAAACTGGAATCTGTTCAACAAATAGGATTTAAACCATCCCAATGCTGTTCCTTTGATCCCGAATCTATGTTGTAGTGTCTGTAATAGAATGTTATGATCAATTGTATCAAATGCAGCACTAAGATCTAACAGGACAAGGACAGAAACTAGACCATTGTCCGAAGCTAATAGAAGATCATTAGTGACTCTAACCAGAGCTGTTTCTGTGCTATGATGTTATCTAAATCCTGACTGAAAATCTTCGTACAGGTTATTCCCACTCAGGTGGTCAGATAATTGTTTAGCCACGATTTTTTCCAGAATCTTGGAAATAAAGGGTAAATTTGAAATGGGCCTATAGTTGGCTAGTTGTCCAGGGTCAAGGGTTGGTTTTTTCAATAGAAGTTTGACCACAGCCACCTTAAAAGCCTGTGGTACATAGCCTAGTTGTAAAGATTGGTTGATTTGATTTAATATGGACGAGCTGATTAAAGGTAGAACTTCTTTAAGTAATCTGGTTGGGATTAGATCTAAAAGACAAGTGGACGACTTGGAAGAGTTAATTATTGAGGTTAACTCCATATGAGTTATGGGGAAGAAGCTGTCTAGGTAAGACAGAGGATTTAATAAATTTAAAGTTGATGGATCTAGACAGTGCTTTCTGTCATTTGGAAGAAGTCGCTGCTGAATGTTTTTTCTAATGATGATAATTTTATTAGTAAAGTAGTTCATAAAGTCATTGCTGCTGAGATTTAAGGGGATAGTAGACTCAATACAGCTATGACTCTTTGTCAGCCTGGCTACAGTGCTGAAAACAAACCTGGGGTTGTTTTTGTTTTCCTCAATTAGGGAGGAATAATATGTTTTTCTAGCAGCACAAAGTGCTTTTTTATATTTCATTAGACTGTCCTTCCATGCAATGCAGTTTACATTTGTTTTGTTGGAACGCCACTGTCTTTCTAGTTGTCTGGTCCTGTGCTTTAGGCTGCGGATCTCTGAGTTATACCACAGAGCTAACCTCCTCTGATTCACTGTCTTCTTCTTCAGAGGAGCCACTGTGTCTAACATTGTACGTAGAGAATCTGCAGCATCATCCACAAGACAGTCAACCTGTTCATAAGGATTAAGGTGACTGTTCTCTGTGTATCTACAAGACATTGAGGCAAAAGATGATGGAATCATCTGCTTGAATCTGGCAACAGCATTGTCAGATAAACATCTGCTATAGTAACATTTCTTTCCAGCTGTTATAGGGTCAGTTGTGCTAAATTCAAAAGTTAATAAGAAATGGTCAGATAACAGAGGGTTTTGGGGAAGAACTATTAAATTATCAATTTCAACCCCATATGTCAGGACAAGATCGAGGGTGTGGTTAAAACGATGAGTGGGTTCATTTACCTGCTGTGTAAAACCAATAGTGTCTATTAAGGAGTTAAAAGCAGTGCTGAGACAGTTGCTGTCAACATCTACATGAATGTTAAAGTCTCCCACTACAATGACTTTATCTGTGCTAAGAACTAAGTCAGATAAGAATTCAGAGAATTCAGTTAAGAACTCCGAATATGGAGCAGGAGGACGGTAAACAATACAAAACACAACTGGCTTCTGAGTTTTAGAGTCTGGGTGAGAAAGGCTCAGAGTGAGGCTCTCAAATGAGTTAGAACTATGTTTAGGTTTAGGAGTAATTAATAAATCTGATTTATAAATTGCTGCTACTCCTCCACCTCTACCTGTACTTCTTGGAACATGATAGTTGATGTGACTCATTGGAGTCGACTCATTTAAAGTAACATATTCATCCTGCTGCAGCCAGGTTTCAGTGAGACAGAACAGATCTACTGTATGTGATGGTCACTTATCAAGTCATTTATTAAAAAGGATTTAGATGAGAGAGATCTGATATTTAATAAACCACACTTTATTAGCTTACTGTTACTTTGTTCCGTAAGAGGAACTGTTTTGATGTTTAGTAAATTCTGGTAAGTCACTCCTCTTTGATTTGTGTGTGACTTGTATAGTTTAGGTGGTCGAGAAGCAGACACAGTCTCTATGCGATAACTAAGACTAAGAGTGGGTCGCGGCTGTAGAGAACATGCAGAGAGGCGTGTAAGACTGTGACTCTGCATCCTGGGCTCCACTCTGATTTGTCACGGAGTGGGGAGGCTAAGCAACATGGCCATGTTACTAGAGAGCAGAGAGGCTCCGTTTAACATTGGATGGACGCAGTCTCTTCTAATCAGCCCAGGTTTTCCCCAAAAAGTGCTCCAATTAGCCACAAAGCCCACACCGTTTGCAGGACACCACCTAGACAACCAGCGGTGGAGCGATGACAGCCGGCTATACATGTCATCGCTGGTCACATTGGGGAGGGGTCCAGAGAAAACTACGGAGTCCGACATTGTTCTGGCGAACGAACACACCGACTCAATGTTAGTTTTAGTGACTTCCGGTTGGCGTAACCGGGCGTCATTAGCTCCTGCGTGTATTACGATTTCAGCGTACTTACGCTTATCCTTAGACAGGAGCTTAAGATAAGACTCAATGTCGCCCACTCTGGCCCCAGGCAAACACCTAACTATGACCGCTGGATTCTCTAACTTCACGTTTCGGACTATGGAGTCACCAATGATCAGAGTGGGTTTCTCAGCGGGTGTGTCGCTGAGTGGAGAAAATCCGTTTGAAACGGGAAGCGGTTGGAGATGAACCGTGGGCGCCTGCCTAAAGCTACGTTTCTTACGAGCCGTGACTCAGTCGTTACCCAGCTGCCTGGGACCTGCCGGGGGACTGGTAGCAGCTAAGCTAGGAGGCTCCGCACCGGCTAAAGGGACCTGGCTAGCTGGCCTGTTTTCTAAAGTGCGAAGCCGAGACTCTAAGTCTAACAACCTCGCCTCCAACCCTGCAACTAGCGTACACCTATTACAGATACCATTACAGTACCATCACTAAAGGAGGCAGAGGATAAGCTAAACATAAGGCACACCGAGCACCGAACAGAGCGAGAGGGAGAGGAAAAGGGGGAAGCCATAGCAGGAAAGTAAGCTAGGAGCTACGCTAGCGGAGAAAACACTTAGATAACAGCGTAAATTAGCAGGACGTTTAATGAAAGGAAAAGATGCTTGAGTGTTACAAGCTTGTTTTGCAACTTTTAGCAGTCGCTATCAGATATAAAACGATAATATTTAGAAAAGAGCGGAGAGTAACCAAAACACTGGCCGTGTTCCGATGAGGTGCAAGTGGGTGAATTACAACAGTTCACCCACCCACTTAATCTCGTCTGTAGCTGTGAACATATGAGGGCAGACGAAGGATATGCCCAGGCCAAAAGTCTCCTACAACAGAGTTATGGTGATGAATTGCGAATTGCAACAGCCTACATGAAGGCTCTGAATTGGCCACAGACCAAAGTGGAGGACAGGCAAGCTTTAAATGCTTATGCTCTTTTGCTGATAGGCTATCGAAAAACTGAATTACATGGAATTTATGGATAAGATGGACAAACCAAGTAATATGAGGGCGGTTATTTCAAAATTTCCCTTTAAGATAAAGGAACGCTGGAGAAATCAAGTGTGAGATTCAAGCGAAGACGAATAGGAGGGCCAGGTTTTCTGATCTGGTAAATTTCAGTGACTGGTAAGCAAAGGTTTGCAATGATCCATTGTTTGGAGACATTTTGAACCACAGTTTTGAAGGAAAGGAGAACACGATTGATTACTAGTAAAAACTAATCCCAGGAATACTCATTTTGCAACAAGTATCTCCCTAACTGCAAACGAAAAATATACACAATCAAAGATAATGATGCATTACGCAGTCCATGCATTTTTTTGTCAAAGAAAACAAGCCTTCGAGAGCTGCGACAAGATAAAGGAACAGACCCACAAGGATAAAATTGAGTTCTTGGCTACTAAAGAGCTCTGTTTTGGTTGCTTTGTCATCGGAGTATGCAGTAATGCAATGTAGTAATGCAGTGTGAAGAGTGCTTCAGAAGACATCCATGTATTTTGAACAAAAAAGAAGTCTCACTTTCAGCTCAAACAGATAAGGATGATAGCAAACACAAATTTGTCAAAAGCGATGTCACTAGTGCCTTTGTGGAGGCGGGATTTGTCTCTGACAAAGATATTGGGGCATGCAATGGAGAAATTTTTTTGTCCATATGCAGTATGGTTGACAAGATGTTAAAGACTGAGTTACAGTTGCAGCCGTTGCAAGAATCTGTATAGAATGATGCAGCTCGGTATAAGACGTTTGTGGCTAACAGAGTATCACTCATTAGAGAAGCTACTAAACCTTCACAGTTCAGATATGTAAACACCGCAAGCAATCCTGCAGATCAAGCTTTAAGAGGATTAAATGCCGATGCTTTGCTGCATGTTTTGCTGCATAGTAAAGACCAGTGACGTGCGGTCAGGGGAGGCAAGGGAGGCGGGGCCTCACCTCACCTGACAGTACCATAACGTGACTAAAAAGCGTAAAATAAAAATTAATTTCTGTCCATTGATCTGTGTTAGACATGTTTATTAAATATTTTTTTCTATAATTTCAATTATCTTAACATTTTCCTGAGTAAAGCGAGGGGAGCCTCAGCCCCAATGTTGAAACTGTCAGTAAACAGGCAAGGCGTAATCCTTTTCTGTTTCACATTTTGTCTCTAGTATGATGTTGGCAGCCTTAAGAGGGATTTATTATACATTATGTTTATCTATGTTTTTGTAACGTAATTACTTTGTGGTCACGCTAAAACCGACAGAGAAAACTCAGGTCTGCGCATCATCGAGAAGGGGGCGTTGCTACCCTTTAATTTGTTTTCCCACAAATAGTTGTTCATTTTCTAAAAAGACTTACTGAATGACAAGTAAAACAACTCAAGTACTTGAGAAGTAAATTTGAACCTTGAGTAAAGTATTATATTCCTAATAAAGAGCAAACATGATAAAATGTGCAATTTGGCCAGTATTTATATGCATTCTGACAATTAAATAGTGAAAAATACACACTTTTAAGGTATTATGATTGTAAAATCTGACTCCAGAGGACTTTGTGCCTCACCAGCCATGAACCACACCGCACGCCACTGGTAAAGACTGGATACAGGGACCAGAAATCAGAATGAATGAGGATGAAGAAGGTAAAACATCTGATACAGTGTGTCTTGTGCAAGCAGTTGAAAAGAGAGATGCAATAGTGCAGCTTATGAACTACTACTCAAGTTGGCATAAGCTACAAAGGCCAACCACATGGCTCATGCACCTAAGGAAGATTCTGTTAAATTTGAGTCTGAAAAGAAAGAAACTTCAACAAGAGAGATGTTAAGTAAAATCGTTGAATAAGAAATGCTGAAATACAAACAAAGTCTTAAAGGTCAAATTCTTTAAACTGAAGATGTATCTGAAGCTGAGTTATTGTTAATTTGTCTTTATCAAATGCGAAAGAAAATTGAGATGCTGGAAAAAGGAATGGGATTCATTTTAGCAAGATTCAGACACCGATATTGTATACCGAAAGTCTCCTCAACAATACGATGGGTGATTTTGGAATGCAACACATGTAGGAAACTACAGGCCAAAGCCAGTGAACAACACAATTTGGTGTGCTTTAAACGTGCCGTGTTCGGTTGCTCTTCTTCGTTCAGACAATGGCAAAAATTTGGTAGGTAGAGAGAAGTTGCGGGAGGCACTAAAGGAGCTAAATCATTCCAAAATTCAAGGGGACATACTGTGAAGAGGAATTACTTGGAAGTTTAACACACCTTCTGCATCATACCATGGAGGCGTTTGGGAGAGTCAAATAAGAACAATAAGGAGGGTCGTAAGTTCCTTATTAAAACAGCAGATACTGGATGAAGAAAGTATCCTTAATGATAGGCCAATAACGACTACATGAAACAATCCAAATGACTTGGAGACACTGACCCCAAATCATCTATTACTGATAAAAAGACAACCAAACATTCCCCCAGGTGTCCTTTCTAAAGATGACATTTATGTGTGTCGTCGTTGGAGACAGTTTCAATATACGGCTGATCAATTCAGGTGTAGTTGGATAGAGGAGTATCTGCCTCTTTCACAGGAAAGTCAAAAATAGAACGTGATGAAGAGAAATTTTAAAGTGGGTGATGTTGTATTTATTGTTGATCCCTCTCTGAATAAAGGATAATTGTGAAATGTTCATGTACAACAACAAGAACAAACAAGTTGGTGAAACCAATCACTAATGTGTACCTCCTGGAGGAGGCAATATGAAAAGATTTATAAGCCACAAGAACTGTATACAGGCATACAGTCAACAGAGGCAAAGGTTTCTCGACTCTGTGAGCCCGCTCCATCTTAATATCCTGTATACTAATAGTATACTATAGTATACTAGTATACTAATACTGAAGGATGAAATGCTAATTCCTTTACCCTAGGGTAAAGACAGAGACAACACAAGCAATTACCAGTACAGTACAGAGTACTAGTCTAGAGGTAATATTTTACACTGCCACTAATCATCTGCTTTGATTGTAATTATTTTACACTGGTGAAATAACTCTGGATATTAACACCAACACTATCTAATGATAGATGTGATTTATCTTGTTGGTGTTGGAATAACTCAACATCTACAAACACTTCCACTGTATATTTCACACGGGAGAATTTACTGTATATTCCATACATATTTACAGTATATATTCTTGAAATAGGGAACAGCCTTGATATATGTATGCTCTCATGTGACTGTTATTGTTGTTAACCATTTACCAAATGTTGTGTGCTCAGTTCATCCAGCCATCAGGATCCCTGGCCACCGATGTGATGAACTACAGGCTTCCCCTGTCCTGTGTCTTTTTGATGCCCGCTGTGGCTCACTATCTCAGGCAGAACCTCCTCATCTTCCTGCATGTTCCCAAATACACCGACAGCAATACTGCACACCACTTTAAGGTATGACATAGGCAGACCGCTATGGGTTGAGTCTAGGGCTGCAAAAACAAATCGATATTATTATAATATTGACTGAAATTATTGATAATTATTTTTCAGCATCGATTGCCCGTTTTGTGGCGCAGCATGATAGCCGCTGGTGTAGGAAACAGATCAACCGGCAGCAGGAGAAAGGCTGCATCCTATTTTCTTCATTTAAGCATTAAATATTAATCAAAGACAACTTTAACCTGAAAGTCCCGCATGTAGTAGCGGTAATGAACGCTTGTTGCTTATTGTGCAATCATCTCGCTGGCTACATAGTAATGAACAATGCACAATGCAGACACTAAATTTAAAAGCAGCAAGTAACAGAAGCATTAAATTATGATGACATTTCTTTAGTGGCTGTCACTGTTGCCTCTCAGCCAGGAGTCTCTGATCTGGAGTTTACGTGTTCTCCCATGTTTACGTGGGTTTCCACCCACAGTCAGGTTGACTGGAGTTGCAGATCTTCACAATGTAACAAATCTCTACGCTTTCTTTGTTTGTTTATATTTTGGATACTAAAGTTTTTATTATTGAAACAATGGATTTTGTGTTTTACTTATAATTTAAAAAGTTGAAATAAAAATATAGTTAAAAAAATGACAAGGAATTTATAATAAGTAAAACATCAAATAATTAGTTTTATTCCTCTTAATCTGATTAATTGAATAATCAGCAGATTAATCGCTTATCAAAATAGTCATTAGTTACAGCCCTAGTTAAGTGTACGAAATGAATTTTACTGGAAATGAAAATCGTAAAATTCAAACGGATAACAGTCCATGATGATGATGATGATTTTCATCTAATCTAAATCAGTCACATACAGTACTGTACTATAGTTCTAGCTGCTATGGTATCGCATTTGTATCTTTATTATGACTTGTCCTGTGAAATTGATTTAAATGCCCCTAAAGACTGTGCTCAGACATTTAAAGTAATGCTAGATATACAGTAGCACCTGCTGATCGTTGCTGCACTAAACAGCATTTGCCTCTATTGTGAACCGTTTTCTACCAAGTCATTGTTTTGTCCTTGTTTTTGTCCTAGCAGGAGATATTTACACAGAAAGAGTTTTGTAACTTTTAATTAAATACGGTAAATGTTCTTTTTTTAGTGTCTGTAAATGGTTGGTAAAGTACAGCAGCATACCACAAAAGTAATTGACCTATATCTACTGCTGCATTCTGTGCATTAAAACCACTAAAGTGGTTGTCTTCAGTCTCAGAATTAAACGACCTCACAATTGCTTTGTTACACACTTTCTTTTGCTCGTAGTAAAGGGTGCTGCTCCCACAGAGTTGTCCATGCCCTGATGGATAAGCCTTTTGGACTCAACTTCTTAAGGGTGGCGATTGTTTTGGCTTTTGTTTTGCGAGGTCCTGCGAGGTTTGCGTGTAAGAATAAGTGAAATGTCTTTATATTCTCTTGCAAGTTATCCATTTATTTAAGGTAGAAAGAAAATTCTGCTCCGTCGGCTCTGTCCATACTTCTCTCTAACGAGACAGTAACTTCCAGCAGAACCAGGCTTAATGTGGGCTACCTGGGCTATCTGCCTTGATCGGTTTGGGTAAAAAGTAGAGAAAAGCACAACAACAACAGAGCACAGAAAGGATGGTTCGACCAGAGACTGGACATAGACAGGAAGGTTGAACCAGTGATTGGACACAGACAGGACGACTGGATACAATCAGGATTGTTTGACCAAAGAATGTACACAGGCAAAATATTAAAGTCATATTACGTCTAAGTAATTCAAACATTCTCTTTTTGCTAAGTGTTTCCTTCCTGATTGTACTCAGGGTGGACATCACTGTTGCCTAGCGCCTGCTCGAGTAGGGAGTATTACAGTAGCTTTGTGTACCGTAAGATAAAGTGGATTGAAATAATAATGTACTGTATAATGGTACAGTAGATGGTGGGATCTTTAAAGTCTGATTTTTACCTTGAAGAACTTTTCTTTTTTTTTTGGTGAACCCATCTTTAGATACATGCACCAGTCATCTGAGTGGTTATCAATCAATGTAATCAGTTCTCAAATGCTCCTTTTTTGTTTTTAATTAGATGCAAATACTTTTTTAAGTTGGGGTTGTATTTTTACACTTAAGTACATGAGTTTGACACAGGCCAGTGCACTTCAAGCGTTTAAAGCTCTGTTGAATTTTTTTCTCAGTCTCACTGTGATGAAATCAATGCAGTCCTTTTGTGATTTGGGTTCCAGGGGCTGATTTGCTCTCTTGTTGTATCTGCAGCATTACTTTCATATGAACAGTGACTTGGTGGACGGTGATATTTACCTCTATAACAAACCTGGAGGCCAGGGCACTGGAGGCAAAGGTAATCAGTGTGTGAGTCAACAATGAATGCTTTTTAACCCTTATGCCTCCCTTGATTATCGTTGTACATTTTTTTCAGTTGCTTATCATTTTGGCTGTGTTACAGCTGCTGTTGTGATTTTTGTCAGACAGGAGTTTGACCTGTAAGTCAAATCTGCAGCTGCACATTCGCCATGGAGACGAAAGGCGGGAAAACCAGGCTCACTCTGCTCTGTGAAAGCAGACTTTTCCCCTTGATAAATAGGCTTATTCCAGGAAAACCATAATAGTTATTACAAAAATATTTTTATTTTATGAATCCCAAGACTTCCCTGAACAACTGGGGTTAATTTTTTGTTTGAGGGCGAAAGCTTGTAGCCACAGTGGGAATTTCAAAATATGTCGCCACCTGTTTTTCTCCACAGACAAAAATTATCATTAGAGTGTATGGGAGAAATTCAGGATCTCTCTGCGCTTTAAGGTCGATAGCGACAAGAGTATAGGTCTGAGGGTATAGCTGGACACGCCATTATAAAGAAGACACGTATGACTACGGTTTAGTGAAATAAATACGTTGATAGAGTCAGAAATGTGGCTGTAGCGATGAATTAAAGACAGAAGTTCTGTCTTTAAAAAGTGTGCCCTCGCACTGTAGCTGTGAAATCACGCACTCTAGCTCATGCAATACACACTAATGGAAAAGCTGAAAATGTAACAAACAACACATGATATTTAAATGCTGAAAAGTTGAAAAGTATAGAAGATACGAGGACGCTGATTGACACTGATAAAGTTGAAAGATTATAGATGCTTTTGAAGTTGAAATGATGTTTTTACGCTAAAGTATGATGATGATAGACGCTGATGACAAGAGGGAAGTTGACAAAAAAGATAAACAGTGATTCCCATAGACGACCATTATAAAAAAGCGATGAAAAAAGTTGAAGTTTATTAGGTGAAAACATAAAAAGCCCACATCTCCTAGAGATGACACATGTTTAGAAAGTTGAACGATGATTCTACGATGAAGTGTTAAAAAGTAGATAGCGATGGGAAAAAAAGGGCGGAATAAAAAGAATAACTAGATAAAGGATTTCTATAGAAAAATGCACAATGCTTCCATGCTAAATGTATTGCTGAAGAACTCTAAAAACAGCTGAAACATCTAAAACATATCTGAAAGTAGCGTAGTACAGTAGTACTAAACTGTAAAATAGCCATATAATATAGTCATAATAAATCAGTTTAAAGCAGAAATATTGCTATATAAGAATATACCTATATAAGAAACATTTTCAATGCTTTAATGAGCAGGACTGGTGTGAGTTTTATGTTTGAGGAGTAAGAATTGTGGCCACAGTTGCAATTTAAAAATGTCAGGCCTTCTGTGCTTTTCCTCAAAAGCCCTACAGACAAATGCATTTCCAAAGTTTGGAACTGTCTGCACTTTGAGGCAAATACAGACTAAAGTATAGGTCTGATGGCCTAACCACACACATCATTAGAAAGAACACAAGTGTGACTACGAATGAGTGAAAAAATATGTTCAGAAAGTGAAAACTGTTGTAGTGACAAGTTAAAGACAAAGATTCTGCCTTAAAAAAACGTGTTCTCACACATCACCCACTCTGGCTCACGCAATACACACTAATGGAAAAGCTGAGAATTCCTCAAAAAACACCGTATGCTTAAAGTGCTATAACTCAAAAGTAATAAAGATATTAGAAAGCTTAACAACAGATTAATAGTTGAAGATTATTTTGTAGTTCAAATGGTGTCTGTATCTTAAAGTTTTTTCCATCTAGTAACACTGTAAAATATTCACAACCGCAGCGCTTTCTCTCATTATCAAGAAACCTGGTGTGGATCCCATATCCAGTCATTCACAAAGCAGACAGTGATAGGATTCTTATTCTACAAGAACAATAGCAAACTCATGCTTTGCTGTACACTAAAGACCCGGACCTACTGTATATTTATAATCGTATTTACAGATGCAGAGGATCAAAATTGCTCAGCAGCTGATCACTGCTCACTTTCTGAGTTTGAAGTAAAAACATAAGGGCTGTTGGAGTCCTAGTGTGTCTACTTAAGCATGTGCATACCTAGCCTTTATTAGGATTAAAGAATTACTTGTGATTTGACCAGTCAGTTATTGCAATGAATACTGTATATTCAGTATTTTCAGGTAATGAGTGATACATGATCTGTACATGAAGGAATCAAAGTCATGTCATTTTTAATGAATTCCTATGCTCTTTCAGGTATCGCCTGTATCACCCTCTCATTCGTGGATGCCCTTGGTCTCCCTGCTCAGGTTCCAGCTCAGACTTCACAGAACTGCACCATACCACTTCACCCAGACCGTTTTAACGAGCTGACCACTGTGGTTAAAGTAGACTTGCTCCCAGTCAGTTCAGGTACAGGTAAACCGGATGGAACAGGGATTGCATTCATCTACGGATTCCTTTTTTCAGTAATGTACCTGCTGTTGTGCAAGGCGCTGGCTTTACCTTACTCAGTTGATATGGTCTACTCTATTGATATTGATATAAGCTATTCTAGCTCTGTGCACGGGACTAACCAACAGTTATTGAACAGGCACAACTAGCCTGAACTAGCACCAGGTGGTGCATTTGAGATCAACATAGTACTGTGCATTGTAATGCATTTAATGTGGTGGTGTCTCCTTGGCTTGTGCCACTATATGTACTCAGACTGAGCCATCAAGGAGAGTGAAACTGAACCTGTTGCTGAGGTTACTTTAATTTCCAAAGAAATCACACAAACTGTAGCGTTGAAAGGCAACATTTATTTCGCAGTCTGCCTCAGAGCTCGTCATTGTCTGGACCACCTGGGTTCCAGGCATTATCAGTGATGAATTTGAGCTACTTTACTAAAGGGCCTTCTTGTGTTTCTATGAGTGATTTAAGAGAAACCTTTTCCTTTGCCTTTGGTGGCAGAGAGTAATATGACTTGTCTCCTAACAGATCCACATCTATATGTGCGCTTTGACATCTGGGAACAAGGCAACGTTAGCCCCTTACAGCTGAGCGACAAACTGCAGGGGGCTCTGCGCCATGCTCTGTGCGACGTTGTCATGGAACTGAGGGTTTTGCCCCATCCTCTGTGTGTCGGTGGGCTGTGGCCAGTAACCAGTGCTCAAACAGAAGAGGCCAAAGGTAGATTGTATTGATGTGATCTGAGTCTTCAACAAAAGGCAGTAACATGTTTATGCATGTGATTTCTCATTATAAATAGTTTCCCACTTATATCAACATTTTCTGTTGTAGATGTAGCTGAACAGTATATTACAGTTTCTAGAGGTATTTTAGTATTAACTGCCTTTATCATCAAGATCATATTTCGAGAGTTTCAGTTTTGTATTTATGTCTTTGTGTACGTCTTTATACGCAACATTTGACACCCAAGCACAGTGGATTTAAGGATGCATTGGTGTTCTGACCTTCTTAGCTAGTTTACAACCTCATAACCTAGTAATGACCACCTTCATAAAATGTTTGTCATCAGGCCTGATTTCGCCTGAGGTGAAGGAAGTCAAGGACAGCCCCAGGCAGCGCAGTGGCTCACGGGTTCTCAAATCCAGCCCTGCTCCTATGACCTTACCCCAAGCTGTTGGAAGTTCCTCACTGACGGGGGCCAGCACACCAGACTCCACCACACCGACTGGCAAGAGCACCCGCCGCAGCTTCTGGGACATACTTGTTAGTAGCTCCTCCTCTTTTGCTGGGTTCTTGAAAGGAGATTCTGTCAAAATGTTTCATTTGGCAGCTACTGTAATATGTGAGAATTTTGGAAGATTTAAACTGATGGACCCAAGAATATGTCAACACCGGTAACTAATAAAAAGGTTGTGGTGATGTGTGAAGGCACCATCAGGTAGTGATGTCCAGTGATGTGCCTGTAGCAGCAGCAGGATGTCAATGCTTACCAGTGTCCTTGTTAGCATATTCAAAGCTAGTGTAGCAGCCAGTATCTCTAAGCTTACAGAGTACTTATGTTCCCGTTGATCTTCACAGAGTAAACCAGATGCAACAGAGCTTGGGAGCCCAAAAACAACAGACGACATAGTGCAAGAGCGAGGAGAGGAGGGCAGAGTGGCACGGCGGCGACACAAGACAGAGACCATAAAGCAGCAGTGGAACCACGAGAAGACAATGGCTGTGGAGCTGGAGCAAGCACAGAGGTGCACATTGCCACTCAAACACTATCATGCATGCTAAGGTGAAGGTTTTGTGAAACATCTAAAGCAGGGGTGTCAAACGTAGGCGTCAGATGGGCCGGATTCGGCCTGCAAACAAGTTTAATCCAGCCCGCGAGATGATTTTGTAAAGTACAAAGATAAGCTGCAATTTTTAAATAAAAGAAACTGCTGTTCTAATTGTGTCGACTGGGTGGCGCAGTAGCAATTGTGTTAAGCAAATAGACTGTTTATACCGGGACAGAGCAAGTAGGTCAAGCAAGCACAGACCGTCTGGATGAGTTACTTTGTTTTGCCTGTAATACTTATTATGGGTCAAAGAAAAGTGTTCCAAGAAAAATGGTCATTGTCCTATTTATTCACGCAAGTGCATGGGAAAGTTCACAACATGTTGCGGTGCTGAAAGAATATAACCTTCGCCACCACTATATGAGTCTTCATGCTGACAAATACTGTATGACAACTTTTGAGGACAGTGGAGAAGACAGAAGGTAAATGTATAGTTGGCGTGTCTGTGTTTAGTCTTAGCCAAGACATCAGTGACGCTTGTAGTGTACGTCATCTACCTTATTGCTAATGAATTTGCAGTGGCTTCAAAACGATTTAGTGAGGGTGAACTTTTAAAAACATGCAAGGTGAAGGCAGCGGACATTGTGCCCTGAAAAGTGCCAGGCTTTTGCAAATATCAGCCTGATAAGAAACACTGTTGCAGAGAGGATTCACGATCTTTCGGTGGATTTGGATGGCCACTTGAAGCAAAAAGTTATTTTTAGATGGCGTGTCCTCAATGATTGGGTAAAAAGTAGGTGCAACAAAGTTGTTACTCAGTAGTATGACAACATACATTCTTTCACGTTGAAACGGTCATTGTGGCAACTCGCTGGGGGTGATGTAGCTCACTTCCCCTGTGTGACATGCAGGAAGCTGGACTGGTCATTCTAATAGTGTTTATCTGTGATGGACTGGTGAACTGACTCCAGCTTACCAGGTCTAAGACGAGGAAATGGAGGCCTGTTGTGGTACAGACAAAGCAGATGCTTACTTTAGATACAGTCTATGGTCTATAGTCTCTGAGTTGTAGCTAAGGTTCAAGAAACTCAACGAATAATACTGAGCTAGTACAGTAGAATGTATTCGCTTTTAGAGCAGCTTTGGCACATTTCCATTGACCTCAGAGGTAGGAATGAGGCTCAGTCAGTCTGCTGAATCCAAACAATATTGAATGTTTCCTCATACCATAAAACACAGATGAATGTGGACTGTCCCAGGAAAGGAAAACCAATTTAAGGACAGGCCAATGTACACATTTTGCATTAATCCAGATAAATGTGAGTATGTATGTCCAGATAGGCGGAGACAGTTTTTGACTGTGCACATGAAGTGTGTGGGGGAGGTGTGATGCAAAGGGGCTTCGTAACAAGCAACAGCTGTATCTGTGGCAGTGGATCAAAATGCACTTGGGATGGTTTGCAGTGAAGAAAAAAGACCTTCCTAATCCTTTTCCTTCCATCCACGTAACTGCCTGAACCTATCCTTCTTGATGGCACACTTTTGTAGCTTTTGGTATCACTATTTTGGTGGGAGCCTGCTGTTATATGTTAATATATACATATATTAATTCCTGCACATTTAATCATGTTTCTACATTTGTCTGCTGTATATACTGTAGGTGAATAACTGATTGTCCTACCCTTATCCTCTACTAAGTAATGTGCTGCTGGAGGGACTAGGTTTGTTTGTTTACTAAACTGTAAAATAGTCTCATTACTGTACCTATTTGAAAATACTTAGTCAGAACCAGAAATCTTTCTATGAAAGCTAATAATCTGCCTTTTGGTTATTTACTAAATTATGCAATAGTCTGTTTAAGAAGTCATGATTAAGTATTTAAAAGCAAAAATAGTGCTATTAAGCTGAATATTTAAATTGTTGCTTTTTTTGCTAATTACTAAACTTTAAAATAGTCTCATAAGTTAGTTATAATTACCCAAATGAAAGCAGAAATATTGCTATTAAAAATGATATTTTTTAATTGTGCTTGTATTTTTAAAGGATTTAGAGGAAGAGACAGTATAATGAACTAATCAGTAATATGGTAATATATGGACACTTAGCATCAGGAGGCTGACCTTTCAATCAAACTGTTTTTGAGCTCAGTCACTCCTCTGCTGCATCTGTGTCATTGTCATGAAGATAAAAGGTGAAGAAAATCAGGCCCACTCTGCTCTGTGAAAGCCGAGCTTCACCTTTTATATAACCTTTTATATAACAGTTGTTTCCAACTAAACCATAATATTTATCACAAACATAACTGCTTTTTTTTGCTTTAATGACCAAGTGGTGTAAATTGTATGTGTGAGGACCAAAGATTGTGGCCACAGTTGCGATTTCATAAAGTGCATTTCTCCCGAACGCCTGCGAAAAAATTATCATTAGAGTCTATGGGGGAAATTCAGGATCTTTTTGCGCTCTGAGGTCGATAGCGACCATAGTATATCACAGCTTATGCAGACACATCATTAAAAAGAAGACAAGTACGAACGAAAGGAGAAATTGCATTGCTATAATGAAGATTATGGCTGTAGTGACGAGTTAAAACAGAAGTTCTGTTCTAAAAGAACTTGACTGCGCACTCTAGTTGTGACATCACGCACTCTAGCTTACACAATACAAACAAATGGAAAAGCTGAAAACCACATGATATTTAAACGCTTACAAGTCGAAAACTATAGAAGATACAAGGACGCTGATTTACACTGATAAAGTTAGAAGATGATGGACGCTTTTGAAGTTTATACTTTGGTGCTCCTACAATGACAGATGTTGGAGAAAAGAGGAAAGTTGACGAGAACTTGACAATGATTCCTATAGACAACCATTATAAAAAAAACGATAAAAAAAGTTGAATAACGTTAAAAGTTTAAAAGCTGATGTTGCCAGCTCTCCCACTAATATGTTCATAACAGCTGTAAGACGACAAAGAGCATCTGTGAGTTCAGACTGAGCTCAGTTCACTTCATGTTCATCATGTGAAGAGCTATTGGGGTAGGTCACACACCAGCGAACATATTATTGCCCAGATGTAGGACAGTCGTAGAACCTCAGGGAATTAGACAAACTTTGTGCAAATATTTGTGGTTTACCAACAACTTGACTGCACAAAGCAATAAAGTTCTACATAGATTCCTGTTTTAATGAGTCAATCGGTTGTTTCTAGCGTTCTACACGGCTCCTTGCAGTAGGGCTCCCACAGTGTGCTGAGTGTAAGCTGACACTGGGTTGTCTTCCAATGCTCTGGGGCTTTTTGTGACTGTTAGGAGGCAGGCGTCTCAGATGGAGGAAGGAGATGTGGGCACTCTGCACCCAGTCTACCATGTCACCTGCCTGCCGTGGATCACTTTCATGGCTAAACATGGTAGGTACTCTTTACTTCTGAAGAGTTATTTTCAAGAGCTTTGTCTGACAGTGTGAGGTTAACCTTCTGTTCTTCTTTGATTGGGGCGTGGCTGAGCAGGCTGCCCTTCCATTCAGCAGTGTACAGCAGACATTGCGTCGCACTTCCTGCTACCCTCCATTTTGGCAGAGATCATGAGTTTGGTCGGTTCTTTGGCCAGTGACACGACTGTGAAGGCATTTGGGAAGACAAAGTGAGTAGTACTTAAATGAAACACCCTCTTGGTGGTAGCGTAATCCTACAGGCTTCATCTTCTGCTGTAGGATATTGAATCCATGACCTTAATTCTTTTTTATCTAGCAAAATGGTTTTATCCTTAGAGCAAAGTAGTTTTTGTGGAGTTATGAATATTCAGTGTGTCATGTCGGTTGCACCTTCTGAAACCATCATGATGACCAACACATATGTCCGTCACAGTAACAGGTTTCCCTCCTAAACCTTTTTAGCTGCCTCCAATCTGGAGATGTTTTCATACCATTCCGTGTGGTCCAGAACATCACCCAGCCACCGGACGCCACAAGGAGCTTCATTCTCATTGGTCGCAACTTTCACCAGTGGCATTGTAGCACAGAGCAAGGTCAGTGCTAAAGCTAGAATAGGTCCCCTGCTGCCCTTGTTCAAAGCACCTACTGCACTCAGTTAGCCTTCAGTCATACTTTTTACTGTTGCTGTTTGTAGGTTTTGGATAAAGACTTAAGAAATATGTGATATTATAGTAATATTTATTTTGGCTTTTTTTATTGTAAGAATGTGATCAAGCATTTCAGTGATAAGTGAAGCAACCAACACTGAAAATAAATGAACAGTAAAGTAGGTGAATAAGGAACCATGTCTGTGACACAAATTATGTTTTCTTCTTTGTCAGATCTAACCAATCGTAACACGTGTAGGACCAGTTAGTTATAACTTCAGCAGGTTTTACATAACTCAACATTTCAAAACTGACAGCAATAACTTTGCCAATCCTATCTCTGGATGTTTGTGAAATGTTTAGGGTCATGCTAGGAACAGAATGTGATCAGCTTGCTAGTGATCACTAGGAATCCAGCTGCTATTACGCATGTCCGCCTTCCACTAGCATGTTGCTAACAACTGTGTAGTATAATGTAGCTCCAGCTTTGTCCTTGCTTCCGCTCTTTGTTTCTGTGCTTCTCTGTCCAACATAGATGTTATTTTACAAGATTTTGCTTCTGTCAGTTTGTGTCCAGCGTGTCTGACTGTCAATGCTTCCTCTGTTTGTGCCATCTCTGTTTGCCTGCAGAGGACAGTTCAGATGAGGAAAACGCCACAGTTCTAAATAGGTTCACATGTAAGTTTGCCTTAGCTTGACGCATTCATGTCTTTATTTAGTTGTAGCTTCATTCCTTCGTTCTTTTCTAATGTTAGATGATGTATGTCTACATGAGGCTTGAGCAATAACTGGGACATACATTATTTTTTTTAAATCAAGGTCTGAGGAACAAATTTTAGTCATCCCTATACCTAGACTACCTACTCTAAGCTCTGGACTTCACATTGATATTCACATTTTGTGCTGTGCAGCTGCAAATAAATATAACCATTATTCAAATGAGAGGCTGGCATTAGAACTTGTAATGCTGTTTTAAAGCAGAGCATTTGCACCAAGAGAGTTTCAGAAGAACATTTGCTAAATGCAACATACAGTACCATCACAGTTTTTGGGTGAGTTAGAAATGTATTTTCTTTCTAATGGATTTTTCAGAGCAGCTGTTCTAATCATTACGGTTGTAAAAGACTATTGTGGTTAAAAATACAGAAGGGAAGCACACAACGCTGTGCTGTGATCAAGATGCATCTAGCTTTGAGAAAGCATCCTCACAGGTTCACCAGCTCACAGATCCAAGCTATTACCTCGCACCCTGAATCTGACGCTGCAGCCATGTAGCCAATGAGCTGCTGAACACGTAGATATCAAACATGGTGGGGAGGGGGAGGTAATAGTGAGAGTAAATATGATCATACAGCGTGATTCTAATAATTTTATTCTTTCATTTCAGCCCCTAGTTGGATCTGTAGGTTGAAGCAGCATGGAGTTTTGGCCTTTTTTGGTCATGAGACCCAAAAAGTATCTTAGAAGGTCTCTCTGTAAAATTATAAAACATACCCACGGAGAAAATGGGTCTTATATGCTGGTTTTCACAGTTATTATTTTTAATTTTAAATTAGCAATAGATAAGCTATCATTCTTTTCAGATCCATTTTCTGCTTGTATTTACTCAAGGGAAATCCTGGTGAGAAAGAAAATGAAACTGTAGACTTATTTACCAGTTAGATAATCAGTACAATTGACTGCTATGGTGTGCTATGGTGAAAACTACAAAGAGCACTTTGTAGAACTTTCCAAAGAGCCCAAACATTAACATATGCTCCAAAGGTTTAAAGAGTAGCTTTCAGGTGCTTTAGACAAAATGACCCCTGGAATGCAAGGCAGTGTCTTCTATGCTCTACTTGGTTCTGTAAGTCAAGCTTTGGTTAAGTAGATTTCTGCTAACTGATCACTTCAAAACTTTTCTCTGATTATGAATGCATTCATGGTTCCTGATACCTTTATGCTTACAGTATGTCCCAAAATACAACCAGATCCTTTTGTCTCTATAATGAATTTGGTGAAATAGAAGCGTGTTGCACCTGATACACATTTGTCATGAATGTAAGAGCAGCATTTGAAGCTCATACTATTTGCATTAGTGATTTATTTCCCAGCTCTGCTAGGATTAAGTGCCACAGCATGCTGTCCTCATTTGACTTATAATGCTGTCAATATGTCTCTTAGCTCATAAGGGCTTCCAGCGCTTTGAGTCTTTGGAGCAGAGTGAGTGGTGCAGTTCCACTCCGGTCAGGACAGGACTGGCTCCCCGCCAAAGGTTTCTCTTCATCAGTATCCTGGATAAGAAGGTGAGGTGTGTGTGTGTGTGTGTTTAATTCAATTCAATTCAATTTATTTATATAGCGCCAAATCACAACAAAGTTATTTCAAGGCACTTTACAAAGTAAGGTTTAAAACCTCACACAACTAAACCCAACAAATCCCACATACAGCAAGCATTTAATTTGACAGCAACAGTGGAGAGGAAAAACTCCCTCTCTAACGAGGAAGAAACCTCCAGCAGGACCAGACTGGATGTGGGCGGCCATCTGCCTCGACCGGTTGGGGTGAGGGGATAGAGAGATAGAAAAGCACAGCAACAGCAACAAGCAACAACAAGCAACAACAGAGCACAGGCAGGATGGTAGGACCAGGGACTGGATGCAGGCAGGATGGTTGGATCCGCAGCTGCCCATCACAGACACCAAACTTTGAGTCCAATGATACCTGTGGGTGAGGACAGAGAGGGAGAAAGAGTGGGGGTGGGGGGGGGAGAGGAGAGAAGCACAACTACTGGAAAGAAAGAGACAAGGTAAGTTAAACATGGGACAATGATGGGAGGTTATGGGACAGAGGAGGTAGAAGGAAACAGAGGAGCTCAGTGTATAAATTAAGTCCCCCAGCAGTCTATGTCTATTGCAGCTTAACTAAGAGATGGTTCCTGTGACTAACAATAATTGCCAGTGACCTGAACCATCTCTAACTATAAGCTTTATCAAAAAGGAAGGTTTTAAGCCTAATCTTAAAGGTGGAGAGTGTGTCAGCTTCTCGAACCTGAAGAGGGAGCTGGTTCCAGAGGAGAGGAGCTTGGTAGCTAAAAGCTCTGCCCCCTGTTCTACATTTAAACACTCTAGGAACCGCAAGTAGCCCAGCGCTCTGAGAACGAAGTGTTCTGCTGGGAGCATAAGGAACTATGAGGTCTTTAAGATAAGAAGGAGCTTTATCATTGAGTACTTTGTAGGTGAGTAGGAGAATTTTAAATTCTATCCTACATTTTACAGGCAGCCAGTGCAGATAAGCTTATCTAGGAGAAATGTGATCTCTCTTTCTAAGTCCTGTCAGAACTCTGGCTGCAGCATTTTGAATGAGCTGTAGGTTTTTTAAGGAGCTGTTAGGACATCCTATGAGTAAGGAGTTACAGTAGTCCAGCCTAGAGGTAACAAATGCATGGATCAGTTTCTCTGCATCGCTCTGAGAGAGGATGCTTCTGATTTTAACTATATTTCTAAGGTGGAAGTAGGCGGTTCTGGAGATTTGTTTAATGTATGATGTAAAAGAGAGATCCTGGTCAAACATGACACCAAGGTTCCTCACAGTAGAATCTGAAGCTAATGTTATGCCATCCAGGGTGGCTATCTGACTCAATAGTGTCTCTCTCAGATTTTTAGGCCCAACAATAAGAATGCTTTCTAATAATCTCACCTAGAGGAGACATGTATAAGCTAAACAGAATTGGACCCAGCACAGAACCCTGTGGAACTCCATAGCTAATCCTTGTGCGTGTGGAGAATTTATCATTAACATGAACAAACTGGAATCTGTTCAACAAATAGGATTTAAACCATCCCAATGCTGTTCCATTAATCCCGATTCTATGTTCTAGTGTCTGTAATAGAATGTGATGATCAATTGTATCAAATGCAGCACTAAGATCTAACAAGACAAGGACAGAAACTAGACCATTGTCCGAAGCTAATAGAAGATCATTAGTGACTCTAACCAGAGCTGTTTCTGTGCTATGATGTTTTCTAAATCCTGACTGAAAATCTTCATACAGGTTATTCCCACTAAGGTGGTCAGATAATTGTTTAGCCACGATTTTTTCCAGAATCTTGGAAATAAAGGGTAAATTTGAAATGGGCCTATAGTTGGCTAGTTGTCCAGGGTCAAGGGTTGGTTTTTTCAATAGAGGTTTGACCACAGCCACCTTAAAAGCCTGTGGTACATAGCCTAGTTGTAAAGATTGGTTGATTTGATTTAATATGGATGAGCTGATTAAAGGTAGAACTTCTTTGAGTAATCTGGTTGGGATTGGATCTAAAAGACAAGTGGACGACTTGGAAGAGTTAATTATTGAGGTTAACTCCATATGAGTTATGGGGGAGAAGCTGTCTAGGTAAGACAGAGGATTTAATAAATTTAAAGTTAATGGATCTAGACAGTGCTTTCTGTCATTTGGAAGAAGTCGCTGCTGAATGTTTTTTCTAATGATAATAATTTTATTAGTAAAGTAGTTCATAAAGTCATTGCTGCTGAGATTTAAGGGGATAGTAGACTCAATACAGCTATGACTCTTTGTCAGCCTGGCTACAGTGCTGAAAAGAAACCTGGGGTTGTTTTTGTTTTCCTCAATTAGGGAGGAATAATATGTTTTTCTAGCAGCACAAAGTGCTTTTTTATATTTCATTAGACTGTCCTTCCATGCAATGCAGTTTACATTTATTTTGTTGGAACGCCACTGTCTTTCTAGTTGTCTAGTCCTTTGCTTTAGACTGCGGATGTCTGAGTTATACCACGGAGCTAACCTCCTCTGATTCACTGTCTTCTTCTTCAGAGGAGCCACTGTGTCTAACATTGTACGTAGAGAAGCTGCAGCATCATCTACAAGACAGTCAACCTGTTCATAAGGATTAAGGTGACTGTTCTCTGTGTATCTGCAAGACATTGAGGCAAAAGATGATGGAATCATCTGCTTGAATCTGGCAACAGCATTGTCAGATAAACATCTGCTATAGTAACATTTCTTTCCAGCTGTTATAGGGTCAGTTGTGCTAAATTCAAAAGTTAATAAGAAATGGTCAGATAACAGAGGGTTTTGGGGAAGAACTATTAAATTATCAATTTCAACTCCATATGTCAGGACAAGATCTAGAGTGTGGTTAAAACGATGAGTGGGTTCATTTACCTGCTGTGTAAAACCAATAGTGTCTATTAAGGAGTTAAAAGCAGTGCTGAGACAGTTGCTGTCAACATCTACATGAATGTTAAAGTCTCCCACTACAATGACTTTATCTGTGCTAAGAACTAAGTCAGATAAGAATTCAGAGAATTCAGTTAAGAACTCTGAATATGGAGCAGGAGGACGGTAAACAATACAAAACACAACTGGTTTCTGAGTTTTAGAGTCTGGGTGAGAAAGGCTCAGAGTGAGGCTCTCAAATGAGTTATAACTATGTTTAGGTTTAGGAGTAATTAATAAATCTGATTTATAAACTGCTGCTACTCCTCCACCTCTACCTGTACTTCTTGGAACATGATAGTTGATGTGACTCATTGGAGTCGACTCATTTAAAGTAACATATTCATCCTGCTGCAGCCAGGTTTCAGTGAGACAGAACAGATCTATGTGATGGTCACTTATCAAGTCATTTATTAAAAAGGATTTAGATGAGAGAGATCTGATATTTAATAAACCACACTTCATTAGCTTACTATTACTTTGTTCCGTAAGAGGAACTGTTTTGATGTTTATTAAATTCTGGTAAGTCACTCCTCTTTGATTTGTTTGTGACTTGTATAGTTTAGGTGGTCGAGAAGCAGACACAGTCTCTATGCGATAACTAAGACTAAGAGTGGGTCGCGGCTGTAGAGAACATGCAGAGAGGCGTGTAAGACTGCGACTCTGCGTCCTGGGCTCCACTCTGAGTTGTCACGGAGTGGGGGGACTAAGCAACATGGCCATGTTACTAGAGAGCAGAGAGGCTCCGTTCAACGTGGGATGGACGCCGTCTCTTCTAATCAGCCCAGGTTTTCCCCAAAAAGTGCTCCAATTAGCCACAAAGCCCACATCGTTTGCAGGACACCACCTAGACAACCAGCGGTGGAGCGATGACAGCCGGCTATACATGTCATCGCTAGTCACATTGGGGAGGGGTCCAGAGAAAACTACGGAGTCCGACATTGTTTTGGCGAACGAACACACCGACTCAATGTTAGTTTTAGTGACTTCCGATTGGCGTAACCGGGCGTCATTAGCTCCTGCGTGTATTACGATCTTAGCGTACTTACGCTGTGTGTGTGTGTGTGTGTGTGTGTGTGTGTGTGTGTGTGTGTGTGTGTGTGCGTGTGTGTGTGTGCGTGTGTGTGTGCGCGTGTGTGTGTGTGCGCGCGTGTGTGTGTGTGTGTGTGTTTTTCCTTCAACGTGGCGACCATAAGCCGTGTTTTTGCTATCATGGGGACACTTGGTGGGTCCCCCCAGTCCGAAAGTTTTTTTTTTTTTGAGGGTCAAGATGTAATTTTAGGGCTCAGGTTAGGATTGACTTTTGGTTCAGATTAGGGCAAGGGTTAGATATTTGCCTTTAGTTGTGATGATATGATCAGGCTACACGTCCAATTGCATGCAGGGTCTAGTATACTTATCCTACATATCCTTTATTTTTTTTGCAACAATGAAAACGTTATCACACGGCTGCAAAGCATTCACTGTATTGTTATTTGAATCTTTATAGTTAATTATTATTATAAACTATATTTTTCTAATCTTTATTATTATAGTTCTTCTGTTTGCATTTTACTAGTCCCGCAGACTTTAAGATACAGATTTCTCATTTATGTGTTTCATATTTTTCAAGTTATTAAGCTTTTTCCATTTTTTTTTCAAATGAATGGAGAAATGTGCAATGCCTTATGGGTAAGGCATTACCCAGAAAAGGTTCCTAACCTTTGCCCTTTTACTTGTGTAGATATATCCAGGTGTTCCCTTTTTGTATCAACTACTTTTAGCTATTCTTCAAATTGTTAAATTGTTGTTGCTTGAGAAATAAAGTCAACATTAAAGCATTCAGTATTGTATGCAAATTAGATCGCAATGCATGATGGTTAGTGAATTGTGAACAATTGTGGCACCCTAACAGAAAGAGTGACCCTTCCAATGATTGACGTTGAAGTTTTGATGTTTTTGCAAGTCCACTTTTGTAAGCTGAAATTTGTGCTAATTGCATTTTCACATTGGTTTATGAGAACATGGTGGTGTTTGATCTTACCAGTGTTACGTTTTCTGATGCCTGTTCAGTTTTGTTCTTTTCTTAGATAAAGCAATTCAGCTATACTTTATTTGTGTTTACCACTGTTAGGTATTCTTTAAAATGCTTAAGCCTTTCTTGAGGAGCAAACTCAATAATACAGCATTCAAATTCAGAGCGCAATGCATTATGAGTAGTGAGTTTGAACAATTGTGGCACCCTAACAGAAACTTGTGTAAGAACGAGTGACCCTTTCAATGATTCAAGTTGAAGTTTTGATATCTTTGCAAGTCCACCTTTTTAGATTGTAACTCGTGAGGATTTAGTGATGTTTGAATGTATGCATAATCACTTACAAGCTTTTTCCATCAAGATGTTCCGTTTTATTTTTTTTAGATAAATATATTCAGCTGTACGTTTTGTTTATCAACCACATTCAGCTATTTTGATGAATAAATTAAACATTACGGCATTTGGCATTCTAAACAAATTTAGAGCACAATGCTTTGTGGGTAATGCACCCTAACAGAAACTAGTATGAGAAACAGTGACCCTTGCAATGTTTGGTAAGTGACTTTTGCAAAGGATTTTTCATGTCTGCACGTTAAAATCTGTTTTAAAAAGCAGCGTTTTGCTCAATAATTGGATGGCTCTCTAGCTTTGTCATCCTACTTATTGCTTATTATACATTTGCCTTAGGTTTACACCTTTGAAACTGTTGCGATATTCAAGTCTTTGTTTAATAAAGTAAACATCAGAACAGTGCTTCTAGACAAAACAAGAGGTTGTCTCCTTTTCGACGCTCCCTCTACATCTAATATATCACTGTGCCTTGAGGGTCACACACATGCACACCCTCCTCCCTCAGGGCAGCACCCCAAAAACAAGAACATAATACATATGAACAAAATGCTAAATTAATTTGATCAAAGTTATAATATTGCTTAAGTCCTAACTTTAACTATAACACTATAAACAAAAGAACGGTTACTTTACCCATAAGCCTTAGCGGTTCAGGACGGGAAAAAAACCCTAGGGCTGCTACATGTTAAAATCAGTAAGTGTTTCTCTCCATCTGGAGAAAGCTCTTGAGCTATTTCTTTATTCAGCTTTAATATCCTGTGGCTCAATGGCTAAAGTCCATGACTTTGGAGTGGGAGGCCTGGGTTCAACGCCTGTCTAAAACACAACGTAAAAATATAAATGTCTATTTCCAACACACAAAAAAACAATTTTTATGATAATGTATCACCAATGTGCAACTATATTTTTGATGTTTTAAGAAATTTTCAATTTTTCCAATATATGTCTAGTTCTGCTCTAAACTGTATTATCAGCAACTGGTTTGTCTGAGTGGTTAAGAAGCAATTAGATTTATTTATAGTATGATAAATACCCTGACAACCTACCTCATTTATAGCTCAAGATAAATTGAGTTTAAGGCATGAGCAACATTAAGCTATATTATTCAATTCAATTCAATTTTATTTATATAGCGCCAAATCACAACAAAGTTATTTCAAGGCACTTTACAAAGTAAGGTTTATAACCTCACACAACTAAACCCAACAAATCCCACATACAGCAAGCATTTAATTGACAGCAACAGTGGAGAGGAAACCTCCAGCAGAACCAGACTGGATGTGGGCGGCCATCTGCCTCGACCGGTTGGGGTGAGAGGATAGAGAGAGAGAAAAGCACAGCAACAGCAACAAGCAACAACAAGCAACAACAGAGCACAGGCAGGATGGTAGGACCAGGGACTGGATGCAGGCAGGATGGTTGGATCCGCAGCTGCCCATCACAGACACCAATCTTTGAGTCCAATGATACCTGTAGGTGAGGAGAGAGAGAGGTAGAGAGAGAGAGAGAGAGGTAGAGAGAGAGAGAGAGGCACAACTACTGGAGAGAAAGAGACAAGGTTAGTTAAACATGGGACAATGTTGGGAAGTTATTGGACAGAGGAGGTAGAAGGAAACAGAGGAGCTCAGTGTATAAATTAAGTCCCCCAGCAGTCTATGTCTATTGCAGCTTAACTAAGAGATGGTTCCTGTGACTAACAATCATTGCCAGTGACCTGAACCATCTCTAACTATAAGATTTATCAAAAAGGAAGGTTTTAAGCCTAATCTTAAAGGTGGAGAGTGTGTCAGCTTCTCGAACCTGAAGAGGGAGCTGGTTCCAGAGGAGAGGAGCTTGGTAGCTAACAGCTCTGCCCCCTGTTCTACATTTAAACACTCTAGGAACCACAAGTAGCCCAGCGCTCTGAGAACGAAGTGTTCTGCTGGGAGCATAAGGAACTATGAGGTCTTTAAGATAAGAAGGAGCTTTATCATTGAGTACTTTGTAGGTGAGTAGGAGAATTTTAAATTCTATCCTACATTTTACAGGCAGCCAGTGCAGATAAGCTTATCTAGGAGAAATGTGATCTCTCTTTCCAAGTCCTGTCAGAACTCTGGCTGCAGCATTTTGAATAAGCTGTAGGCTTTTTAAGGAGCTGTTAGGACATCCTATGAGTAAGGAGTTACAGTAGTCCAGCCTAGAGGTAACAAATGCATGGATCAGTTTCTCTGCATCGCTCTGAGAGAGGATGCTTCTGATTTTAACTATATTTCTAAGGTGGAAGTAGGCGGTTCTGGAGATTTGTTTAATGTATGATGTAAAAGAGAGATCCTGGTCAAAGATGACACCAAGGTTCCTCACAGTAGAATCTGAAGCTAATGTTATGCCATCCAGGGTGGCTATCTGACTCAATAGTGTCTCTCTCAGATTTCTAGGTCCAACAATAAGAATCTCTGTTTTATCTGAGTTTAGTTGAAGGAAGTTTTGGGACATTCAGGATTTGATGTCTTTTAAACAACCCTGAATTTTGACTAGTTGTTCTGTTTCATTTGGTTCCAAGGACATATATATAGCTGAGTATCATCTGCGTAAAAATGAAAATTAATAGAATGCTTTCTAATAATCTCACCTAGAGGGGACATGTATAGGCTAAACAGAATTGGACCCAGCACAGAACCCTGTGGTAATCCATAGCTAATCCTTGTGCATGTGGAGAATTCATTATTAACATGAACAAACTGGAATCTGTTCAACAAATAGGATTTAAACCATCCCAATGCTGTTCTTTTAATCCCGATTCTATGTTGTAGTGTCTGTAATAGAATGTTATGATCAATTGTATCAAATGCAGCACTAAGATCTAACAGGACAAGGACAGAAACTAGACCATTGTCCGAAGCTAATAGAAGATCATTAGTGACTCTAACCAGAGCTGTTTCTGTGCTATGATGTTTTCTAAATCCTGACTGAAAAACTTTGTACAGGTTATTCCCACTCAGGTGGTCAGATAATTGTTTAGCCACGATTTTTTCCAGAATCTTGGAAATAAAGGGTAATTTTGAAATGGGCCTATAGTTGGCTAGTTGTCCAGGGTCAAGGGTTGGTTTTTTCAATAGAGGTTTGACCACAGCCACCTTAAAAGCCTGTGGTACATAGCCTAGTTGTAAAGATTGGTTGATTTGATTTAATATGGACGAGCTGATTAAAGGTAGAACTTCTTTGAGTAATCTGGTTGGGATTGGATCTAAAAGACAAGTGGACGACTTGGAAGAGTTAATTATTGAGGTTAACTCCATATGAGTTATGGGGAAGAAGCTGTCTAGGTAAGACAGAGGATTTAATAAATTAAAAGTTGATGGATCTAGACAGTGCTTTCTGTCATTTGGAAGAAGTCGCTGCTGAATGTTTTTTCTAATGATGATAATTTTATTAGTAAAGTAGTTCATAAAGTCATTGCTGCTGAGATTTAAGGGGATAGTAGACTCAATACAGCTATGACTCTTTGTCAACCTGGCTACAGTGCTGAAAAGAAACCTGGGGTTGTTTTTGTTTTCCTCAATTAGGGAGGAATAATATGTTTTTCTAGCATCACAAAGTGCTTTTTTATATTTCATTAGACTGTCCTTCCATGCAATGCAGTTTACATTTATTTTGTTGGAACGCCACTGTCTTTCTAGTTGTCTAGTCCTTTGCTTTAGGCTGCGGATCTCTGAGTTATACCACGAAGCTAACCTCCTCTGATTCACTGTCTTCTTCTTCAGAGGAGCCACTGTGTCTAACATTGTACGTAGAGAATCTGCAGCATCATCCACAAGACAGTCAACCTGTTAATAAGGATTAAGGTGACTGTTCTCTGTGTATCTACAAGACATTGAGGCAAAAGATGGAATCATCTGCTTGAATCTGGCAACAGCGTTGTCAGATAAACATCTGCTATAGTAACACTTCTTTCCAGCTGTTATAGGGTCAGTTGTGCTAAATTCAAAAGTTAATAAGAAATGGTCAGATAACAGAGGGTTTTGGGGAAGAACTATTAAATTATCAATTTCAACCCCATATGTCAGGACAAGATCGAGGGTGTGGTTAAAACGATGAGTGGGTTCATTTACCTGCTGTGTAAAACCAATAGTGTCTATTAAGGAGTTAAAAGCAGTGCTGAGACAGTTGCTGTCAACATCTACATGAATGTTAAAGTCTCCCACTACAATGACTTTATCTGTGCTAAGAACTATGTCAGATAAGAATTCAGAGAATTCAGTTAAGAACTCTGAATATGGAGCAGGAGGACGGTAAACAATACAAAACACAACTGGCTTCTGAGTTTTAGAGTCTGGGTGAGAAAGGCTCAGAGTGAGGCTCTCAAATGAGTTATAACTATGTTTAGGTTTAGGAGTAATTAATAAATCTGATTTATAAATTGCTGCTACTCCTCCACCTCTACCTGTACTTCTTGGAACATGATAGTTGATGTGACTCATTGGAGTCGACTCATTTAAAGTAACATATTCATCCTGCTGCAGCCAGGCAGTGAGACAGAGCAGATCTATGTGATGGTCACTTATCAAGTCATTTATTAAAAAGGAGAGAGATCTGATATTTAATAAACCACACTTCATTAGCTTACTGTTACTTTGTTCCGTAAGAGGAACTGTTTTCATGTTTATTAAACTCTGGTAAGTCACTCCTCTTTGATTTGTTTGTGACTTGTATAGTTTAGTTTAGGTGGTCGAGAAGCAGACACAGTCTCTATGCGATAACTAAGACTAAGAGTGGGTCGCGGCTGTAGAGAACGTGCAGAGAGGCGTGTAAGACTGTGACTCTGCATCCTGGGCTCCACTCTGAGTTGTCACGGAGTGGGGAGGCTAAGCAACATGGCCATGTTACTAGAAAGCAGAGAGGCTCCGGTTAACGTGGGATGGACGCCGTCTCTTCTAATCAGCCCAGGTTTTCCCCAAAAAGTGCTCCAATTAGCCACAAAGCCCCCACCGTTTAAATTATGAATGTTTCATTATACTACAGCAATATTTCTTTCTATGTATGACTAGTTCAATGAATATTACAGTTTAGTAATTAGGTGCACACCTCCTCCATATCCTTTCAAAATAAAAGTACCAATCCAACTTATCCCCCAATGCTTACTTCCTCTGCAGCTACTCTCAGCTGTTTTGTTTTAACTATTCTTTCAGCTCTTGAACTTAAGTTTCTTCTGTAAATATTCAACTCTGTTTAAACAACTCCTAAATCTCTTCAGATACAATTATCTATGCTTCCTGCTTCCTTTGTGTACATTCAGCAAAGTTTAAACCACATTTTCAGATAGGTAGAGAGATAGGTAGACAGCTGTACATTCAATTTATCAGCAATTTCAGCAGTTCGTCAGCAATACATGCAGCATGGAAGCATTCATTGTGCATTCTCTTATGGAAATGCTTTTTCTAGTGTTAGCATTGATTGTAATGGACGGAACCTAACTCCTCCCACATGCTTTGAGCTACAGACACCGTTCAAATATCAAAATGTCCAGTTTTTGTAGGAGAGGTGTGCTATTATTTTTTGGTCATATCTTTTTTACCTTTTTAAAATATGAAGCTTTTCCATTTCCCATTTAAAATGAATGAGATTTTACCATTACCACTAGAATGTGTAAGCCAGGATTTTTTAGTTTTCCAAATAGTATGTATAGTGCTGCTTTGACTAGTGCTCTCAGCAGTTACTGTGGCTTTGCAGTTAGGGATTTGACTCCAACCTAAAAAACCCGAGTAGGTTTGAGTCCAGATTAAGATTATTGTTCTTCCGTACGTTTTTCGGCACATAACTAGTTCTAGTTCTTTCACTCGTTCGTAGTCATACTTGTCTTCTTTCTAATGATGTGCCTGAATAAGCTCTCAGACCTATACTTTAGTCTGTATCTGCTTCAACGCGCAAAGAGTTCCAGAGTTCCTACCATTGACTGTAATGCTTTTGTCTGTGAGACTTTTTAGGAGAAACGCAAAGGTACTACATTTTGAAATTATGACTGTCGGCCACAATTTTTAGTCTTCAAACATAAAACTCACAGCAGTTAATCATTAAAGCCTCGACATTCAAAAGGTTGAGGTTTTTTTGTGATAGGTATCATAGTTTAGCTGTAAGAAGCCTGTTTACCAGGGGTGCAACTCTGCTTTCACAGGGCGGAATGAAATTGATTTTCTGATTTTCCACGTCTTTTGTCTCTATGACATCGTCGCAGCTGCAATTTTGACAGACAGGTCATACTCCTGATGCTCAGTGTAGCAGCTCTATGCATATTACTGAGTTCATTGCAAGATCAATCCTGATCTTTATCTAAAAAATAGCAATATTTCTGCTTTCAACTGGTTTATTATGACTAGTTATTAGTCTATTATTCAACCCACACGGTCTTCCTTGATATCCTTTTAAAAGGAAAGCACCAATTCAGATCTTTTGCTAAAACTAGCAATATTTCTGCTTTTAACTAGTTTATTATGAATAGTTAATAAGACTGTTTTACTATTTGGCAATTACCTGCACGGGCCTCCTCCAGATCCTTTCAACATAAAAGCACCAATCCAGATCTTTAGCTAAAAATATAATATTTCTGCTTTTAACTGGTTTATTATGAGTATGCAATGAGACAGGATAGCTCAATCGGTAAAGTCACAGGACTTGCATGCGGGGGGTTCCCGGTTCGAATCCCCGTTAGGGCGAATAGGCATCCAGTGTGGGTCCTTGGGCAAGACCCTTCAAGCTACTGCCTACCTCATATCATGAGAGATACCGGCTCAGACGTCGCCCGGTCTAACAAGGTCTGCGCCAGGTGTTGGGGAACCAGAGCACCTTGGCGAGAAGTGGGCTACTGGAACAAGAAAGAAATGGCTGAGATGCGAGAACAAGGCTCTGTTGGAATGCTACTACTCAAGTAACCCTAGTCAGAGGGGCTACATGCAAAGAATGTGCGGTGAATGGGAACGGAGAAACCCACATTCAAGGCTGACGGCGAAGCAACTAGTAGCTCAGTGCTCCAACATCCACAAACAGCAACTGCTATCACGACTTGAGATTGACGAGATACAACACAAATGCTACGGCAAGGGGGAGCCAGGACGCCAGGTCAGAGGGGAGGTTTCACCATCTCCCCAACCGGAAATTGGGTACGAAGCCCCAATAAGCACAGATACGCTGAGCGAGGCAGCGACTGACCTGAAAGATAAGATCATGGCGAGATTGAACAGGCAACCCCGACGGCTAAGTGAAGTACCATCAGAAAGTCTCATGGAAGATGTGAATGCAGCATTGAGAGCACACCACAACAATCACAGAAACCAATGAGCTGATATACGCTTCAGCATCAGTGATCCTAGAGGTGCTTGGCTATAAGAGCAACCATGGGAGCCATGAGAAAAAATACCCACCATGGAAACGAAGGTTGGAGGCAAAAATCAAGGCAGCTCGGAGGGAAGTGAGCCAAATGACAGAGGCCCAGAGAGGTGCAATGAAAAGACCGATGCCCAAGAGGTACAGCCAGATGACCATACCTGAAGCACTCGAAACTGCCAAGCAAAGGCTACAAGCCTTGGCCAGCCGCCTAAAGAGATACACCAGAGATAACGAAGCCAGACGAATAAACCGGCTGTTCGCAACACAACCTGCGAAAGTGTACTCTCAATGGCAGGGTAATAACAACAGAGCAGACCCACCAAGGCTGGAAACTGAACAGTACTGGAAGGGTATATGGGAAAGGGAGGCATCACACAACAGTGATGCACAGTGGCTGGTGGATCTGAGGGAAGACCACAGCAACCTCCCTGAACAGAATCCAGTGACTATCACAGTGGCAGAGATCCAACATGGAGTCTCAGGTATGAAAGACTGGACAGCACCTGGCCCTGACATGATTCACGCCTACTGGCTAAAGAAGCTCACTGCAATCCATGAGCGCCTGGCAGCACAAATGAACCAGCTGCTAAGGGATGGGACTCACCCTGAATGGCTAACCGAAGGGCGAACGATCCTGATAATGAAGGATCCCTCAAAGGGCACAGTCCCATCCAACTACCGGCCAATAACCTGCCTCTCCACAACATGGAAGCTCATGTCAGGCATCATCGCAGCTAAGATAAGTGGGCACATGAGTCAATACATGAGCGAAGCACAGAAGGGCATTGGTAAGGATACCAGAGGAGCCAAACACCAACTCCTGGTAGACAGAACAGTCGCCCAAGACTGCAGAATGCGACACACCAACCTGTGCACAGCCTGGATCGACTACAAGAAAGCCTATGACTCAATGCCACACACATGGATCACTGAATGCTTGGAGCTGTACAACATCAACAGAACTCTAAAGGCCTTCATTGCAAACTCGATGAGGTTGTGGAAAACCACCCTTGAAGCCAATGGGAAGCCACTTGCCCAAGTATCCATCAAATGTGGCATATACCAAGGAGATGCACTGTCCCCACTGCTGTTCTGCATAGGTCTGAACCCCCTCAGCCAAATAATAAACAAGACTGGCTATGGATACCGACTCCGGAACGGGGCCACCATAAGTCACCTCCTCTACATGGATGACATCAAGCTGTACGCCAAGAGTGAGCGAGACATCGACTCGCTGATCCACACCACCAGGATCTACAGCTCGGACATCGGGATGTCATTCGGACTCGAGAAATGTGGGAGGATGGTGACAAAGAGAGGCAAGGTTATCCACACAGAAGGGATCTCACTCCCAGAAGGAACAATAGGAGACATTGAGGACAGTTACAAGTACCTTGGAATACCACAGGCAAACGGCAACACACACACACACACACACGCGCGCACACACACACACGCGCACACACACACGCACACACACACACGCACACACACACACACACACACACACACACACACACACACACACACACACACACACACACACACACACACACACACACACACAGCGTAAGTACGCTAAGATCGTAATACACGCAGGAGCTAATGACGCCCGGTTACGCCAATCGGAAGTCACTAAAACTAACATTGAGTCGGTGTGTTCGTTCGCCAAAACAATGTCGGACTCCGTAGTTTTCTCTGGACCCCTCCCCAATGTGACTAGCGATGACATGTATAGCCGGCTGTCATCGCTCCACCGCTGGTTGTCTAGGTGGTGTCCTGCAAACGATGTGGGCTTTGTGGCTAATTGGAGCACTTTTTGGGGAAAACCTGGGCTGATTAGAAGAGACGGCGTCCATCCCACGTTGAACGGAGCCTCTCTGCTCTCTAGTAACATGGCCATGTTGCTTAGTCCCCCCACTCCGTGACAACTCAGAGTGGAGCCCAGGACGCAGAGTCGCAGTCTTACACGCCTCTCTGCATGTTCTCTACAGCCGCGACCCACTCTTAGTCTTAGTTATCGCATAGAGACTGTGTCTGCTTCTCGACCACCTAAACTATACAAGTCACAAACAAATCAAAGAGGAGTGACTTACCAGAATTTAATAAACATCAAAACAGTTCCTCTTACGGAACAAAGTAATAGTAAGCTAATGAAGTGTGGTTTATTAAATATCAGATCTCTCTCATCTAAATCCTTTTTAATAAATGACTTGATAAGTGACCATCACATAGATCTGTTCTGTCTCACTGAAACCTGGCTGCAGCAGGATGAATATGTTACTTTAAATGAGTCGACTCCAATGAGTCACATCAACTATCATGTTCCAAGAAGTACAGGTAGAGGTGGAGGAGTAGCAGCAGTTTATAAATCAGATTTATTAATTACTCCTAAACCTAAACATAGTTATAACTCATTTGAGAGCCTCACTCTGAGCCTTTCTCACCCAGACTCTAAAACTCAGAAACCAGTTGTGTTTTGTATTGTTTACCGTCCTCCTGCTCCATATTCAGAGTTCTTAACTGAATTCTCTGAATTCTTATCTGACTTAGTTCTTAGCACAGATAAAGTCATTGTAGTGGGAGACTTTAACATTCATGTAGATGTTGACAGCAACTATCTCAGCACTGCTTTTAACTCCTTAATAGACACTATTGGTTTTACACATCATAGCACAGAAACAGCTCTGGTTAGAGTCACTAATGATCTTCTATTAGCTTCGGACAATGGTCTAGTTTCTGTCCTTGTCCTGTTAGATCTTAGTGCTGCATTTGATACAATTGATCATCACATTCTATTACAGACACTAGAACATAGAATCGGGATTAATGGAACAGCATTGGGATGGTTTAAATCCTATTTGTTGAACAGATTCCAGTTTGTTCATGTTAATGATAAATTCTCCACACGCACAAGGATTAGCTATGGAGTTCCACAGGGTTCTGTGCTGGGTCCAATTCTGTTTAGCTTATACATGTCTCCTCTAGGTGAGATTATTAGAAAGCATTCTATTAATTTTCATTTTTACGCAGATGATACTCAGCTATACATGTCCTTGGAACCAAATGAAACAGATCAACTAGTCAAAATTCAGGGTTGTTTAAAAGACATCAAATCCTGGATGTCCCAAAACTTCCTTCAACTAAACTCAGATAAAACCGAGATTCTTATTGTTGGGCCTAAAAATCTGAGAGAGACACTATTGAGTCAGATAGCCACCCTGGATGGCATAACATTAGCTTCAGATTCTACTGTGAGGAACCTTGGTGTCATGTTTGACCAGGATCTCTCTTTTACATCATACATTAAAAAAATCTCCAGAACCGCCTACTTCCACCTTAGAAATATAGTTAAAATCAGAAGCATCCTCTCTCAGAGTGATGCAGAGAAACTGATCCATGCATTTGTTACCTCTAGGCTGGACTACTGTAACTCCTTACTCATAGGATGTCCTAACAGCTCCTTAAAAAGCCTACAGCTCATTCAAAATGCTGCAGCCAGAGTTCTGACAGGACTTAGAAAGAGAGATCACATTTCTCCTAGATAAGCTTATCTGCACTGGCTGCCTGTAAAATGTAGGATAGAATTTAAAATTCTCCTACTCACCTACAAAGTACTCAATGATAAAGCTCCTTCTTATCTTAAAGACCTCATAGTTCCTTATGCTCCCAGCAGAACACTTCGTTCTCAGAGCGCTGGGCTACTTGCGGTTCGTAGAGTGTTTAAATGTAGAACAGGGGGCAGAGCTTTTAGCTACCAAGCTCCTCTCCTCTGGAACCAGCTCCCTCTTCAGGTTCAAGAAGCTGACACACTCTCCACCTTTAAGATTAGGCTTAAAACCTTCCTTTTTGATAAAGCTTATAGTTAGAGATGGTTCAGGTCACTGGCAATTATTGTTAGTCACAGGAACCATCTCTTAGTTAAGCTGCAATAGACATAGACTGCTGGGGGACTTAATTTATACACTGAGCTCCTCTGTTTCCTTCTACCTCCTCTGTCCCATAACCTCCCATCATTGTCCCATGTTTAACTAACCTTGTCTCTTTCTGTCCAGTAGTTGTGCTTCTCTCCTCCCCCCCCCCCCACCCCCACTCTTTCTCCCTCTCTGTCCTCACCCACAGGTATCATTGGACTCAAAGTTTGGTGTCTGTGATGGGCAGCTGCGGATCCAACCATCCTGCCTGCATCCAGTCCCTGGTCCTACCATCCTGCCTGTGCTCTGTTGTTGCTTGTTGTTGCTTGTTGCTGTTGCTGTGCTTTTCTATCTCTCTATCCTCTCACCCCAACCGGTCGAGGCAGATGGCCGCCCACATCCAGTCTGGTTCTGCTGGAGGTTTCTTCCTCGTTAGAGAGGGAGTTTTTCCTTTCCACTGTTGCTGTCAAATTAAATGCTTGCTGTATGTGGGATTTGTTGGGTTTAGTTGTGTGAGGTTTTAAACCTTACTTTGTAAAGTGCCTTGAAATAACTTTGTTGTGATTTGGCGCTATATAAATAAAATTGAATTGAATTGAATTGAAGAACGAATCCCGGGCAATAAACAGCTACGCTCTGCCAGTGATCAGATACCCTGCGGGAATAATAAGGTGGCCAAAGGAAGAGATACAGACCACAGATGTTAAGACACGAAAGCTCCTCACCATGCATGGAGGGTTCCACCCCAAATCCAGCACCCTGAGACTGTACGCTAGCCGCAAGGAAGGAGGCCGAGGACTAGTGAGCGTGAGAGCCACTATCCAGGATGAAACATCCAAGATCTATAAGTACATCAAGGATAAGGCCCCGACAGATGACGTGCTGAGTGAGTGTCTCAGGCAGTGGAGAACAGAGGATGAGATGCTGGAAGAGGGACCATCATGGGAGGACAAGCCCTTGCACGGGATGTACCACCGGAACATAACTGAAGTGGCTGATCTCAACAAATCCTACCAATGGCTTGAAAGGGCTGGGCTGAAGGACAGCACAGAGGCACTCATCCTGGCCGCACAGGAGCAGGCCCTGAGCACCAGAGCCATAGAGGCCCAGATCTACCACACCAGACAAGACCCAAGGTGTAGACTGTGCAAAGAGGCCCCAGAGACGGTCCAGCACATAACTGCAGGGTGTAAGATGCTGGCAGGCAAAGCATACATGGAACGCCATAACCAAGTGGCTGGCATAGTATACAGGAACATCTGCGCGGAGTATGGACTGGAAACCCCAAGGTCAAAGTGGGAAACACCTCCCAAGGTGGTAGAGAACGAGCGAGCCAAAATCCTGTGGGACTTCCAGATCCAGACTGACAGAATGGTAATGGCGAACCAACCAGACATTGTGGTGGTGGATAAAGAGCAGAGGAAAGCCGTAGTGGTGGATGTGGCAATACCAAGCGATGGCAACATCAGGAAAAAGGAACATGAGAAACTAGAGAAATACCAAGGGCTCAGAGAAGAACTGGAGACGGCTTGGAAGGTGAAGACCACAGTGGTGCCTGTGGTGATCGGAGCACTAGGGGCTGTGACCCCCAAACTGGAGGAGTGGCTACGACAGATCCCTGGAAAAACATCCGAAATCTCAGTCCAGAAAAGTGCAATCCTAGGAACAGCAAGGATACTGCGCAGAACCCTCAAGCTCCCTGGCCTCTGGTAGAGGACCCGAGCTTGGAAAGGGGATGAGACAACCCGCGGAGGGTGAGAATGTGTGTGTGTGTGTGTGTGTGTGTGTGTGTGTGTGTGTGTGTGTGTGTGTGTGTGTGTGTGTGTGTGTGTGTGTGTGTGTGTGTGTGTGTGTGTGTGTGTGTGTGTGTGTCTATGTATGTACAGTCAAAGCAGCCCTGGAGCTCCAGTTTAGACTCCTCCGGCCACATTTTTTTCCGTCCTGATCACAGGTTTACAGGCATCCATGAGCTCACTGACATCTTACATTAGCTTTTGCGAGGAAATGTGAGTACAGACAAAAACTGTACGCACATTCAACAACTACAAGCCATGGTTTTCAGCAGACTAAGCTGCGCCAGGCCAAGGAAGAAGCCTACAGAAGTGGTGACTGGTCCCTGTAGAGGCAGGCCAAAAACAGGCTGACAAAGGAGGTTAAGGGCAGCCAAAAGGAGATATGGCGAAAGGCTGCAAAACAGTTTATCAATAAACAACCCTGCCTCAGTCTGGAGAGGCCTGCATCAGATCACCAACTACAGGAAACCATCTCCATCTGGCAGACGACCTTAACAGCTTCTACTGCCGGGTTGAAAAGAACCACTTCACACCTCCCAGCCATACAATAGGTTCACCTACTCCCCTCAACACTCACACCCTCACGTCATCATACCCCCTACCCGCACTGAAGATCTGTGAAGATATCGGTCAACTCCTTCAAAGGCAGAAAACCACAAAGGCTCCAGGACTTGACTGTGTGTCCCCAACCTACCAGCTGGCACCGATCTTCACCCAGATCTTCAACCGGTCTCTGCAGCTGTCTACAGTGCCCAACTGCTTCAGACAGTCCACCATTGTGCCCCTCTCTAAGAAGTCCACCATCACCAGCCTGAACGACTTCAAACCTTTCGCCCTGACATCTGTGATTCATAAAGACATTTGAGAGGCTGGTACTGAGACATCTAAAGGACCTCACAGACCCCCTGCTGGACCCTCTGCAGTACTTTGGCACATATATCAGGATTCTGTTTGTGGACTTCAGCTCTGCCTTTAATACAATCACCCCTGGAATACTCCACCATAAACTGACTTGTCTCGCCGTTCCCGACCCCACTTGCCAGTGGATCAGGAGCGTCCTGACTGACAGGAGGCAGCAGGTGAGGCTGGGCAGCATCACATCTGGCACCCGCAACATCAGCACCGGCACACAGCAGGGGTGCGTTCTCTTCCCACTGCTCTTCTCCCTCTAAATGACTGCACCTCAGGGAATCCGTCTGTGAAAGTCCTGAAGTATGCAGACGACATGACCGTCATTGGGCTTATCCAGGACGGTAATGAGTCTGCATACAGACAGGCGGTGGAGCAGCTGGTCCAGGGGTGCAGTCAGAATCAGCTGGAGCTCAACACGTTCAAGACTGTGGAGATGATAGTGGACTTCAGGAAGAATCGCCTGCCAGTTCCTAGGGTCCACAATCTCCCAGGATCTCCCAGGACCCCCCACATAGACACTGTCTGCAAAAAGTCCCATGAGAGGTTGTACTTTCTCAAGAAGTTAAACCTGCCCCAGGAGCTGCTGACCATGTTCTACATGGCCATCATCCAGTCTGTCCTCTGCAACTCCAACACTGTGTGGCTTGGTTCAGCCACCAAGCAGGACAGTCACAGACTGCAGGGGGTGGTCCGGTCCGGACTGAACGTCCTTTTATTGAACACCTGTAGCGGGCTAGACTCAGAAAACGGGCTGTCAGCATCACAGCTGACCCCACACACCCTGCACACAAACACCCTGTTTTAACTCCTCCCCTCTGGCAGGCGTCACAGAGCCATAGCCACCAGAACCACTAGACACAGGGTCAGCTTCTTCCCCCAGGCTGTGTCTGAGTTGAACTCTACCGGATACATACAGCAATGACTTAGTGCAATTTAACAATATATGTGTAATAACCACTTTCAACCCCATTTGAATGTCACATAGTGAGCCACAGTTTTTTATTGTTTATTATTTGTTTTTGAAAACTATATTTTAAACTGTATTTAATTGTGTCTTTTCTGTGGGGGAACAGAGATGGACATTAAAGCTGATTCTGATTCTGAACTGGTTCAGCTTCTTCTGCAAACATTCAGCCCTGTTTAAACAACTCATTCTCTTCAAATACATTCATTTGTGCGTTACATGCTCCAGCTATTTTCAGCTGTCTTAAATGTCTTAAATTCTCCAGGATTACATTCAGCATGGCAACATTCACTGTGCATTTTCCTATGGAAATGCTTTATCTAGTTTAGTTTAGTTTAGTTTTGGGAACCTTCTGAGTACAACAAAGCTTTTAAAAATGGATCAGGGTAATTGTGACTTGTTAGGTGTTTGGTACTATTCCTAAACTAACTTTCCTCCTTTAGGTGACTCTCTACAGCTACAACTGGTCTGTAGACCTGGGCACCTCACTGAACCGTGGCCTGGTTCGTCTTGTTCAGTGGCAGAATGCAAGAGCTCACGTTGTACACTGCCTGCTCAGCCAGAAGATGGGGCTTTTTCATCATTTTTGCTTCTCTGATGCACCTATCCATGAAATGGACACTAAGGTAGATAAACAGCTCATTTCAACAATTATCAATACAATAATCTATGACTTAGAGCAGTTTAAGTCCCATTTTGATTTTCTTTAATTTAGAAACAGAAGGTTCTTATCTGTTATGTGTGCAACTCTAAATTGCTTTTTTGTGGTTGGACCATTATGGTCTGATGGTTATTGTAGAGGAGACACAGGAGGACGTAGCATATGAGTACCACTCTGTTCACCCTCAGTATGCACCTGTGTCTGAAGGTTTACTTGCTAACCACTTCCAGTCAAATGTCTTTTCTACTGAGCTCTAGTGTGTTTTCTGTCTTTCCTAGGATCCCAATCCATTCCTTAACCCTTCTATAGAGCCTGATGCATTATTGCGTAGTGCACTTCCTCCGCTGCACAGTAAGGAGCAGGGCAGACTTGGAAGCTCTAGTAGAAGTCTTGCTCCTCTTCACTTCCCATCTGAGCTACTTCCCTTTGATGAGGCTCTGAGGGATGTGTGCACCATCCAACCCCTTATGGATGGAGATGTGGTAGCTCGTCATGGTGGCCAACTCCTGGAGATCAAAGCTTTCGAACGCAGAGGTCAGTGTTGCTACAGCAACTGTTATATATGTTTATAAGGTTGTAATAATGAGTTTTACACTCTATCTTTATCAAAAACTAAACTGACTGAAAAGCACTGATGTGCGGGCAGGGGAGCAGGGCTTCACCTCGCCTGACAAATACCACAAAATGACTATAGTAACATAAAATACAAATTCATATGTGTCCTCTGATCTGTCTTATAACTGATGTGTAATTATTCTCTATAATTGCAATTATCTTAACGTTTTCCCTCTTTAAAAATCTGTGAATTTGCACATTTCCTAGTCTAATATGGGGACAGACCGGATGTATGGCCGTGACAAGGGGAGCCTTAGCCCAGATCTATTCAGACCATTACATGAGCTGATACTTAGTGCATTCCGTTTCTGTTTTACAGCTTAATCCTTATGCCGTCTTCAGGCATTTTTGTACATTTTTTGGCGTTTTTTGGGCAGCAATTTTTCAATTGCTAATAATTTTGGCTGTGTTACAGCTGCTGGCATGTTACTTTCTCTTTGAGTTTTTAAAATCCATTATCTTTTCACTTCTGTTGTCATTTATATAGAAGTTACACATTTTGTTTACACTTGTGACCTTCGTGGCCAAAAATGCCCCATAGACTTTAATGTAAACCACATTTTTTTAATTTCTCTGCCATTACACTACTTACTTGCCATTAATTACTGAATTTCAAGTAATTTTGCCAGTTTTATAATGGCAGCATGTGACTACCAGGGGCCCCAAAACAAATTTGTTTGTCCAGATGTGATGCTGTCATTTTTAAAAGAACAAATGATTCATCAGTGAGAACATTTATTTTATGAAAACTTTAACAACAACAAAAAAAACACGACGCATGCAGCTACCAGGGGCCCCCAAAACAAAATTGTTTGGATTCTTTTGGGGTGTGTGTGTGTGTGTGTGTGTGTGTGTGTGTGTGTGTGTGTGTGTGTGTGTGTGTGTGTGTGTGTGTGTGTGTGTGTGTGTGTGTGTGTGTGTGTGTGTGTGTGTGTGTGTGTGTGTGTGTGAGAGAGAGAGAGACTAATTGGTGTAATAGTTAAAATGTTTTTTTTTTTTTTTTGCATCTTTCAAAAGGTGCTTGAGTAAATAAATCATCTCTTTACTTTGTTGTACACAAAAACATGAACAAAAACAACTTTTAACGTGTTTGTGCAGCACCTGGTTGCCAAGACAAAAATGCGGCTTGGGTGAGAAGTTCATTTCATTAGTGAGCTGAGAAGGAGAAGGACCTGAACAAACAGAGAGTAAAAATGAAGAGGCATTTACAGTACGAGAGAAGAGCATTTAGACAGGATCATGTAGTCGTTAATGCCCAGTGAGCTGGAAGACTTATCTGATGAAGAAACAAGCGTTCACTGGGAGTCTGACACGGAGTACCTGTTGGAATCCTCCACTTCTGAAAGTGCATCTGATTCTTCCTCTGAAAGTGGAGAAAACCAAGAAGAAACCAATTTTGTTTTTAATCTTTGGCACATCCAAAACTGTAATCACAACCAAAACCCCATCCTCCTACTATTTAGTTGTCCTATTTACTATTTAAACTGAGTTTTGTTTTTTTTTTTGTTTATTTAAAAAAAAGCAGTACTTCACATAGAAAAACTGGCATGAAGGGTTAAAATTCTGAAGGAAATCAAAATCTTGGTAGTTTTAGGCAGGTCTGAAATTGTTTAAGTTTTTTACAAAAAAAAGCAAAAAAAGAAAAATAAGGATTTTATAGCCTTTTTTATGAGCGTGGCAAAAAAAAGCCACGAAGGCGGTGAAAGGGAGTCTTTGTGGAGGATGGCACAAAGGTTAAGTCACAAATATAATGTTTGCAGCCTACAGAAAGATTTATTCTACACCAGGACTTTGTACAATTTGCTTAATGTGTTTATTTATGTTTTTTTGACATACTTTTCTGATTGCGCTAAAACTGGCAGAGAAAACTGGATAGTGTTATCCAATGCTTGACCTTTAGGATAACATGGAATAATTCACTAATGAAGAGTAGGTAAAAACTGATTAAAATGGAATTTAAAGTTTAAAAATCAACTTAATACTGCTCTATACCTTTGAATAAGGAGGACACATGAAAGGTATAGATCAAATTAAGACAATTTGTCTCTTACTGCTATAAAAGAAATGTTCCTTCAAGACCAAATATGTTCCTTTGGATAAGAGAGGAATTATAATATAACATAAAATGTAGCCAGTATTAAAATGCATCTACCAATTGAATAGTTATTATAATTGTAGAATCTGACTCCGGAGGACTCGGTGCCTCACCAGGTATGAACTTCACCACAGGTCACTGCTGAAAAGGTTTATTCTTTGATTTTATTCTGACAGAACTGGAGAAACAGATGAAGATAGAGAACCTGTTTGTGACTTGGCAGCAGAGGTCAGCCCAGTCCAACATGCCTATTTCAGTAAGTGAGCCCAATTATAATATAATCATAATGTTACTATATAACATTAAAATGTTGTAATATAACAGTGTATATATAATATAATATAACATTGTGATTACTAACTAAGAAGAAGAATTAGTGCAGAGTTGGTGGAAATACACAAATCGATGCAAGCAGTAGTCTCTCACCCTGGTCCAAGGAGCATTTGCACAGGCCCTAAGCCCTTGGTACATTAGACTCCTGCAGTTCACCTACAACATATCCTTGGTTGGTACTGACCCAATTATGATTCACATTCGAGTCAGCAGATAGCAGAATGTTTTCTGTCACTAATTTTGGCTTGGTATCAGAGGAATCAGAGAGTTAATGCATTTGATTCTGGTGCCAGCAGAGTGAGTTTTTTATCTACCTTTTTAATTTTGGATCTAAAAAACAGCTGATGTCTAATAATTCTGTATTAATTCATGTTGAATGTGAGTGCTGCAGGGCCATAGTCGTCTACTAGTATTTATATAATGAATGATTAAATAAATAATTAGAAATAAGGAGAAGAAAACTACTAAATCTGTCCTAAACTCTAATGAATAAATGTGAGTTCCTCGGTGTGTCCGACTAGTTTAGCTAATCGCCCTCTACGGGTCATTGAGGTCTAACAAATATGAATCCTGCTATGAAGTGCTGCCACTGTAGCCTTCTCAACAGTTTAGCTGGTGACTGTATGTGAGAGGGGTGGTAATAATCAGTACACATTATTAACATGGTTTTAAGGACAGTCCATCTTCTGCACCTTCATACAACTGCAGATATAATGAACACAACCCACTGTTTGCCTTTTGGTAGGCTGCAGTTCTCATGTCTCATAAATGTCCTGATAGGGAACAGATTTGGAGATCCTGAAGCAGTCATCCCGACTGGTCCACTACTGCGCTACCCCTCTTTTCTTCGACCCTGTCCTGCGAAAGCAGATTCAAGAGGAACAGGTGATTCAGCCTCTAGTGAAGGTGGGTCTGTTGTCTTATTTAAAGAAAGGTTTTATATACACACACCACTCTATTCTCACCCTCCGCGGATGGTCTCATCCACTTTCCAAGCTCGGGTCCTCTACCAGAGGCCAGGGAGCTTGAGGGTTCTGCGCAGTATCCTTGCTGTTCCTAGGACTGCACTTTTCTGGACTGAGATGTCGGATGTTTTTCCAGGGATCTGATTTAGCCACTCCTCCAGTTTGGGGGTCACTGCCCCCAGTGCTCCAATCACCACAGGCACCACTGTGGCCTTCACCTTCCAAGCCTTCTCCAGTTCCTCTCTGAGCCCTTGGTATTTCTCTAGTTTCTCATGTTCCTTTTTCCTGATGTTGCCATCGCTTGGTATTGCCACATCCACCACTACGGCTTTCCTCTGTTCTTTGTCCACCACCACAATGTCTGGTTGGTTCGCCATTACCATTCTGTCAGTCTGGATGTCCCACAGGATCTTGGCTCGCTCATTCTCTACCACCTTGGGAGGTGTTTCCCACTTTGACCTTGGGGTTTCCAGTCCATACTCTGCGCAGATGTTCCTGTATACTATGCCAGCCACTTGGTTATGGCGTTCCATGTATGCTTTGCCTGCCAGCATCTTACACCCTGCAGTTATGTGCTGCACCGTCTCTGGGGCCTCTTTGCACAGTCTACACCTTGGGTCTTGTCTGGTGTGGTAGATCTGGGCCTCTATGGCTCTGGTGCTCAGGGCCTGCTCCTGTGCGGCCAGGATGAGTGCCTCTGTGCTGTCCTTCAGCCCAGCCCTTTCAACCCATTGGTAGGATTTGTTGAGATCAGCCACTTCAGTTATGTTCCGGTGGTACATCCCGTGTAAGGGCTTGTCCTCCCATGATGGTCCCTCATCCAGCAGCTCATTCTCTGTTCTCCACTGCCTGAGGCATTCGCTCAGCACCTCATCTGTCGGAGCCTTATCCTTGATGTACTTATGGATCTTAGATGTTTCATCCTGGATAGTGGCTCTCACGCTCACTAGTCCTCGGCCTCCTTCCTTGCGACTAGCGTACATTCTCAGGGTGCTGGATTTGGGGTGGAACCCTCCATGCATGGTGAGGAGATGTCTTAACATCTGTGGTCTGTATCTCTTCCTTTGGCCACCTTATTATTTCTGCAGGGTATCTGATCACTGGCAGGCGTAGCTGTTTATTGCCCGGGATTTGTTCTTGCCATTGAGCTGGCTTCTTAGGACTTGCCTTACTCGTTGGAGGTATTTTGCTGTTGCCGCATTCCTTGTTGCCTGTTCAAGGTTGCCGTTCGCCTATGGTATTCCAAGGTACTTGTAACTGTCCTCAATGTCTCCTATTGTTCCTTCTGGGAGTGAGACCCCTTCTGTGTGGATTACCTTCCGATGTCCGAGCTGTAGATCCTGGTGGTGTGGATCAGCGAGTCGATGTCTCGCTCACTTTTGGCGTACAGCTTAGAGTACGTATATATATATATATAATATAGCTTGATTAAATATACTTCAAATCACAAAAAATTGTTAATACATCTGTTTATCTGAGGCCTCAGAAGCCAGCCAGGCCACTCACTTGAGGTGAAGCATGTATTGCCTTACCTGGTTTATTTAAGTAAACTAAATCAAATACCCTACAACCAAACAAAAATTATTTTTAGAACAAAAAAGTTTGGCAGTCAAATCTCAAAACAGCTGCTACTTCTAGAAGACCTGAATGGCGTGCGTATAGAAAATAAATTATATACTGCATTTTAAGATTATGTAAAAAGGTTTGGATTATTACATATTTGTTTAAAAATCCTGGAATGCAGAGGGACATGCTGATTCAATAATGTGTCCATGATTTCTAGGCCCAATTATGAAAAGCTCAGTTTTATCTGAATGTAGTTGAAGGATGTTACAGGATATCCAGGATTTTATGTCTTTAAACAAGGTTGAAGTTTGTTTCAAATGTTTTATAGAGAGATAAACTGAGTGTCGACTTCATAGTAGTAACTATGTAGAGTTCTTTAGATATTTATAAAGATGACCTCTTCCTGGATCCACTGGAGAAATTAATCGTTTCCCCATCAACTGGGGGTTCAGTTTTTGTGTCCACTTTTCTCCTTCCGCTTTATAGATATAGATATATAGATATTAGAAGTTCTAAAAAAGAATTTCAACAAATCTCAGCAGACAATAGTAAGTTAAGATGCAGGTACACACAGGGAAATGTTTCAGTGTAGAGAGGACAGATCTTGTACTACAAGGAAAGAAGGAAAAACATCAATAAATTACCTTTGACCTATAACATGGGGTCCAGGGTCCAGTCCTGCTTCTTCTCCAGCTCTCAGCTAGTTACTACTGTTCACGCTGATCAGGTGTGTTCATTCAGTCAGCAGCTAGAACACTGACACTTGATTAAGGTGATCAGCAGGGAGAGTAGAAACCAGCAGTAGAGTGGAGGACTGGGGTTTTCCACGCAAGTAGAGGGTCTGAGAGGATGACCTTGTGGGAATTCCAGCACACTGTAGCAGGGTAAATCTTGTCTCAATCTGTACTTATCAGATTACTTTTCTTCTATTCTGTAAATGTTTATGAAATCACATGTGTTTCAGAAACGACACCGATCCAATGACTCCACAACATCAGGCTGGGACCGAAGCTACAGTACAGACTCAGGAGAGATTCTGCCCAGTCGACTGAAAGAAGAACCTTGGCTGCTTGAGATTTCTAGCACCTTCCTCCAGCAGTATGTCCAGTACCTACAGAGCATGGGCTTCATTTTGGTCCAGGTCAGACCTCAGTCTCCAGCCCGCAGGTTTGTATTTGCTGAAATGGTTCACTGTTACTGTAACTTTTTGTAATGTTTGCCACGTGTTGTTTGACTTGAATTCTCCCTACAGTACATAGACTGTAGCCCTTGGGCTAAGACCTGCTTGGTTTGAACAGACTATCTGTGACCCTTCTCCATCTCTTTCAGCGTTGCCCGAGCTCGTGCTGCCATGCTGAGCTCTATGTCATCAGAAGGAAGGATGTCTTTTTCCTATGTAAAACAGAAGAGCGAGGACAGCCCTAAGGTTGGTCAACCACACAGCGTGTTTGACTAATGACAAGTGCTTCTTCTGCATTTGTTGCTTGTGACATCATCTGGAACAGGGGTGGGCAATCCTGGTCCTCGAGGGCCAGTGTCCCTGCTGGTTTTCCAACTCTCCCTGCCGATCACCTTCATCAGATGTGTCTGATTGAATGAACATGCCTGATCGAGGTAATTAGCATTAACTGGGGCAGAGGGGTGTTTGAAAACCAGCTGGACAGAAGACAAGAAGAATATCTACATTGAGTAATGGGGCAAATGGGAAGAGGCTCCCTGAGGCATAAACATTCCATGATACGACAAACATGACCATTGGCCAAGGCCTACTGTTCATAACCAACCGGTGGCAACACTTACTGTAGGTTCATGGTGGTTCCATCATTATCAAACAATGAGATTGTTAGCTTGTTGTGTTTTACACTTCTTCCACAGACGACAGCATCTGGCTCTATTGCATATCACCTTCAGAGGGCGCTGCCAGGGGGCATTGTCTTAATGGAACTAGCTTTTCAGGTAATATGGGAGGTAGAAGAGCTGCATAGCACAATACACATCAACATACAGTACAGCTCACATCCCAGTGAAGCACAGTCAATTCATACAATGTTGCACATTGTATGAATAGGATCAAACCAAAAGCTCCCCTAAAATCATAAGTGGTAACCAAACGTGTAAATGCTGGTTTCAAGCAGCTCCTTACATGTCTACCTACCTACATGAGGTCACTTAGTTGGTTTACAGCTAAGCTAAGTAAGAAACACTCTGATGTTTGTTCACTGACATCCCATGAATAGATTTAGAAACTTGTCATTTAGTCTAATGACTTTGATTCTAATAACTTTGAATTGACCATGGGCCTTTTCTTTCTCACAGGGCTGTTACTTTTGTGTGAAGCAATATGCACTAGAGTGTTCCCGCATTCCCATGGGTCAGACCGTCAACTCCCAGGTGAGTTCTGCTGGATTAAAGTTAGGTCCTACTTGATAGGTGGCTTCATAAAACTGTGCAGACTCCACAAGGTTGTGTTGCAGGGGATGTCGGAGGGCTACTGGGTTGGCTTGTATAGTAATTTACTTGAATCTTCTTTGAACAAAAACAAATGGAAAAGCTACAGCAGTTTGTTACCACCACCCCCAGACACCATCAATCACTGAAAACTACATTGGACAACTGTAATAAAGCACAATGAAACAACCAACTGACTTAAAATATTGTTGCATTGCTGCAGTTTTACAGCTAGTCTGCTAAATGCACATAATACATGGCATCACATCCATGGTGTGGCTAACATTAAAATAATTGGCCTTAACAGTATTGGTTTAATTTGCTTGGTGGAGCTACTATTTGAGGCTCGTTGAGGTAACACAGGTAAAGCATGTGTACAATTGTGTTTTCTATCATTACTAACTCATAAAGTGAGATCCTAACATTTAGACATGTCCACATCAGACATTTTGTGATGTTTTTGTCTACACTATAAGAATAAGAATGCCTTTATTTGTCCCACAGTGGGGAAATTGCACCTCACAGCAGCTGCCGGACAGAAAACAGAGAGAAACCATACAGTACAAACACACATCCATGAACAGAGCACACATCCATAAACAAAGCGAATGAAGTTAACAGTTTTGATTGTAGAGTCTAACAGCAGCAGGTAGGAAAGATCTGCGATATCCCTCCTTCACACAGCGAAGTCTGTTACAGAAGCTGCTCTCCAGAGCACACCAAACAGAATGGCTGATGCCACCACAGAGTCATAGAAGGTCTTCAGGAGTGGCCCCCTCACTCTAAAAGACTGCAGTCTCCTCAGCAGGTAGAGTCTGCTCTGACCCTTCCTGTACAGTGCATCCGTGTTATAAATCCAGTCCAGTTTATTGTTTAGATGCACACCCAGGTACTTATAAGAGTTCACTCTATCAATGCCCATTCCCTGGATGTGCATATGTCCTTTGTTTTCCCTGCATTGATCAGGAGGTGGTTCCACTGGCAACAGTATAAAAAGTTCTGAGTAAGTCCTTTGTATTCTGCATCGTCATCATCGGTGATCAGTCTGACAATCGCAGAGTCATCAGAGAATTTCTGTGGAACACAGCTTTCAGTGTCTGAAGTCTAACTGTGGCCTGTTTGTGGGATAGTCCATAATCCACTCTGTCAGGTTGAGGTCCACACCAGCATCCTCCAGTTTGTGTTTAAGAAGCACAGACTGGATGGTCTTAAAAGCAGCACAGGAGAAGGAGGATGGCGTCCTCTACTCCTATGTCGTGTTGGTAGGTGAACTGAAGCGGGTCCAGGTAGGTTCCCACTGCAGATCAGAGGTGACCCAGGAACACTCCCTCCAGTGTCTTCATCAGATAGCCACTGGTCTGAAGCTGCTGAGGTTTTTGGCGGGCTCTGTCTTAAGCACTGGTACAACGCAGGAGGTCTTCTAGAGCTTACCATCCTCAGCTTAAGGCTAGGATTGAAGACATGTTCCATAACTTTGCATAGTTCACCTGCGCAGAACTTTAGGAGTCTCGAGCTGCTGCCATCTGGTCCGGCTGCTTTCCTGCCCTTGATTTGTTTTTAGCTCATTTCTCACCTGGGTGCTAGAGAGCGACAGGGGTTGAGGGAGTGTCGAAGTATCAGGGTGGTGTGAAGTGAGGTGGTGTTGTTGGGTTTGTAAGGCTGATTGTGCAGGGCTTTGTGTAGGGGTGTGAAGATCATTGAAATTCAGCAGGTGAGCAGAGTCCCAGGAAGAGTAGGAGCAAACTTGGGAGACGAAGGGCCAGGTAGCGTGAGACATGATCTGTCAGAGAGGGAGACTGTGAATGAAGGGTTGTGTAGTCTGGTGGTGGAACCGGAAGGCAAGAATGAGTCCAGTCCAGTTATGTCTGAGAGAGAGGTCCGATGGAGAGCAGAGCAGCAGTGGCCACAAAGCCACGATCTGCGGCCGCTCTGGCTTTTAAATTGCTGCACAGCTGATGGGACACAACTTACGGCTGGTGACTATCCCTACCCTCGAACGACGACCAGCCACAAGGAGACAGCCACCAGGTCACGCTCCTCCGCAGGACATAACACCAACTTCCTAAATGTTTTGTATCTGCTACTCACTTCTGGTGCTTCCTCTACTATACTCTGTGTACATAGAAGTTGTTCCTTTATTTACTTCCTAAATAGTGAATATAAGATAAACATTATGTTTATTTAACTTAACAACAAACAATGACTCGTACTGGAAGAACCTGAGAACCTCTTATTTACTCTGAGTCTTTGTGGAAATGATCCTTTGGTTCCCACGGAGCTACGACAGGCTACGGCTGCCGTCAGGCCTGTCCTATCTGCTTTACCTTGTAACATGTCTCTCAGGGCTTTCCTTCTCTGACCTCTATTCAGTGTAAAAACTCATTAATTGAAGGCACAAATCAAACAATACAGTGTGTGAAGCGTTACCGATACACAGCATGTGTTAGACCTTAGTGACCTGTAGGGGGCCATCAGCTAAACTACTGCCCTGCCAGGTGAGCTAACATTGGTGGGGAGGATAATTAATGGAATGAATATTAGTGAACGTAGGATTTAGGGCAGATTTAGTATGTTTAATTAATTAATTATTTTTGCATCAGATGTTCTAATGTAGACATATTCAGATAATGAGTCATTAAAGCCGAATTTATGTATCTGTAGACGTTTGTTTTGGGCTTCATGTATTCAGATTCTTGGTTGTGCAGACACACTTGTTAAGTTGAAACATATGATGCATGAAGCTTAATAATAATAATAAACATCATTGTCCCATGTTCTAAAATTTGACTCCGCACCTGAATGGAATTCATGTTGTCCAACACATTCCAATTTTCCAAATTGTGATTTTAACTAAGCTGCGATCACATATTGTGTTGGTAAGTAAACTTCATCTGTTTCATAGAGAAGCAAAATTTAAAAAGCGCTCTGCATCACAGTGCATCGCTGCTGTTGGATGGTCTAAAGGTATTCATGAAATCCTTCCCCCAGCTCCAGATGGACACGTTCACATGTTAGTGTTTTGGCTGACTGAAGTACTGCAGTAAAAGGTTCTGCAGTGAAAACGCTGGACTACACAGAAAGTGGTGGTCGGTCACTAGGCCTTAGTAGCTGTAGTAACTGGAGGTTACTGTGTGTGTCTCACGGGTCTTTGTACCTCTTGTCGAAGAACCATATTGTTATTTTTGTGGGTGAGGATCCTTTCAGTCTTTCTTTCCACCCATCCCTCTGTCTGCCTGTTCCCACCTCATGTCATCTCTCCATCAGGGCAGCCTCCTCACCAAACCTCGTTGCAAGCCGTTCCCAGACGCCTCCCCAGTATCTGACTGTGCGGTATGTCCCAGCCATTCTCTGGGAGGGGTTCACCTCTCCCCTTCACTCTGCTTTCTGCAAAAAGCGCTTTTCTCCACTTTTCCAAATCTACCTGTATCTTTATTGGAATTAATTGTTTTCAGCATCTTTCTGTTTAATCTGTGGGAGCTCCAGTTGCCACAGCATACTACCTCTGAGTCCTGGTTTCAGTAGTAGGCTGGTACTATTTGGGCTTGTGATTGCCTCCTGCCTATCACCAGGCTGCTGGATTTTGCTTGAGATATTTGTGGGTGTCTAATCTCATGATTTTCTAAGTGTCTGTGCAGCTGCTGCCTTTTCTTTAACAACCTTCTTGTATCATGAGTAGCAGGGCTTCACTGGACCTAACTGCTATCACTTCCACTTGCATTTTACCCATTAATTGGGTAATGAGTTGTTTGCAAACCCTGTTATCACTAAGTGAAATGTTTGTTTATCTGACATAAGGACAAATGTAGCACATGTGGCTTGTTGCAGCAGAAGAAAAGATGCATCTCTGAACCCAGCATTCTGTCTGAACTATGATTCACAGCTGAACTCAGCATCTGAACGCCAAGCACATAGAAATGAAAACTATCTAAAATCAAGGTTAGATACCTTTTGACTGAATTCACACTTTACCACCACCTGCTGGTGACTCTCCCTGGTGTCGGGGGTCTGTAATGGATGGGTGTGCTCTGTCACTGACCCTGTGACGAAAGGTCCACCACATCCCTGCAGGTTGTTACTGGCTCTTAACGACAACCCGTAGGCACAGTTCAAGTGTGTCTCGGTGTAAGGTTGCGTTACCTTTAAAATCCATGTTTACTGTGATCACTGAATGTTCATGTCTTTATTTATATTAACTTGTTCCATGTTTTCTTATTTTTTGAGTCATGACAATGTAGCCAATGTCATGTCTTTGCCTTTGATTAGCTAGTTGTGAACTGTTCAGCCCTCCAACTTAGGAAATAGTGGGAACTCCTAGTTCCTGGACTGAAGTCACACTCAGCTTGTTCTTCTTAAGCCCTCCTGTCCTTTTGTGCTCAGGAAAAACAAAGAATACTGTGGTTCCACCTGCTGATTTGGTTTCTTCAAGCCTATTTGTGCATGTTGATAAAGAATGAGTGGAGCAGTAGCTTTATGCAGTGTTTTTGAGCCAAGGTACATTTCTATTGGGAAAAAAACACAAGACACATCACCAACCAAAAATGTTAAAGATGAAACTCTGTAGCCTCTATTAAGAATATAGTCATTCTCATGAAAGTGTCAAATGAACAGAAATAAGTATTTTATGGTCTTTGGTATTTCTGCCTACTCAGTGTGAAACCTGAGCCTGTTTGGATGCACACAGGGCTGATAATTTGGCAGGAATTAAACAAAGGCACACAAAACTGCTATGTGTTTAGTTTTCATAGCGTTCAGGCTTGAGAAGCTCAGCTCACACAAATTTGTGGTGGGAAATGGGGAGGATAGTCAAGATAGTTTTATTTGTCAGACAATAAGAACTACCACACCACCCATCACATGTAGGTAGCTTTGTGTAATTGGTCCTCTCATTGGTCACAAACACTTTAACTTCCTCCTGCATCTCACACATACAGACATACACACGTACATACTTGGGCCAGCATCTTGAGGCGCCATAACCATTCGGACCGCCGTATGAAACGACAAGGCTTTATGCTCCACTGCCATTTGCTCACACAAAGATACAAATATGCGTTAAACAAAGTTTACCATGCTAACAACATTTTCCATCACAGGATCTAGGTCTTTTGCTAAAATCTTGGCTACAAGAGCCTTATGGTGTAAAAGACGAGCCATCACTGTCTTTGTGGTCTCACTAATGACAATGCCACTGTCACTGCCAGCTGTCGCATCCATGCATCACTAATTCTCTTGTCTCAAAGTACAATTATCTCCCTGCTGTGGAGGAGTATTACATGATAACACTGCCAAGCACTCTAATGTTTTTTAGGTAAAATTGAAGACAAACCCCTGTACCACGGTACACTGGTTGAAAAACACTGCTTAATTGCTTCATCTGGGCTTTCACCCCAGTCTTATCAGTGCACCCGTTTGCATCTGCCATCAGTCTAATCAGTACGTTCGGTTGTTATTTTACTATTGTGCATAGATTGTAAGTAGCTCAATGTAACAATGTCACAGCAGCTACTGTAGAACATCAGGATGTTTTACACACACACACACACACACACACACACACACACACACACACACACACACACACACACACACACACACACACACACACACACACACACACACACACACACACACACACACACACACACACACACAGAGACACCAACTATGAGCTTTGTCTGTCAGATTCTTATTTCACACAGTCCTGCCTTTATAAAAGTGACCAGATGTGGGTCTTGGTAATAACTCCCTTTGATGTTAATGTCTGTTCCCGTCTTCCCCTAGCTCTCCATGCTCTTCACTGAGGAGTGTGACAAGGTGCGGGACCTGATGCACGTTCATTCCTTTAGCTACGACTTCCATTTGCGTGTGGTTCATCAGTACTTGGTTGGCTGCCATATGACCCTTCGCCAGGGCTATCAGCTCACCGACTTCCTGGATGACTTCATCTCCCATCACCCAGACATTCCTAAGTTTGGCCAGAACCACGTCTTCCAAGGTGACCTTGGCTGAAGTTTAGATCAGTGTTTTAGTTTACAGTTAAATAATCAGCATTTCTTCAAGACTTTACCTGACCTAAATTACTGAACCTGATGCTGAATCAGGCTTGATGTTATCAAGTCCATACTGTGGGCCAAAAATATTGTCACAAAATCAAGTAAAGGGGAAGTGGATTGTGATCAACTGGGTTTTCTGACTTTCTAACCCTTGTCTAGGGAGCTTTTCCATTAATACGGGGATGATAACCGCTCACCAGCTCTATAACTACATCACTGACCATGCTGGCACCTATGGCATGAAACCAGTGCGCATGTCAAGGACAATGTTAGGCATTGAAAACAAGAAAGGAATGCCTGACCTGCACGAGTACGCTCTGGTGGCCCTCTGGAACAAGTATGTCTGGTTCTGAACTGCAGTCTTTCATTAGTGGCTTCATATTTACATCTTGCCTTGTTATAGCTCAGGGTCTTACAAGGATCTGGAGGGTCTGCACCACCATGATGACTTTGATGTGTCTTTGGTGGTGTGTCATAATGCTGCTCCGTTCGAGGAGCAGTCGGATGGAGAGAGACATTTACTGGGGTAAGACCGTGAATCCATCTGACACACAAGTAATATGAAGCTGTTCACATTAGCGTTACCAAGTAAATATGAAGCTCACTTCAATTCACTATGTATATCTGGAGATTGCATCAGATTTAGAAGGAAGCTGGAAGGCTTTCAGTTTATAGTGGCCTCACTTCCCCCCCAAGCTTCTTTTCTGTGGCAGCTGGACTGTCTTTTTAACCCCATCATGCATAATGTTCTCTGCAGGGGTTAGTTTTGTGCAACCTGCTGTCATTTGGGAAGGTTTTCTTCTTATTCTTTAAACAATAAATCTAAGGTACCGACTGTCACTGTAGTGTAACGTTAACCCTCAGGCAAGAGGCGCTCCGCTCCCATCTAAATAAATGCTGTGTCAGCATCATGCATGAGACCTGCAAGGTCTTAGCAGTGATGGGCACATGGGGCAGAGTAAGCGGCTGAAGCAGCATCTTGAGTAGAACATTCATGTCCTAAATACACTTTGTTGGGTACACTTGAGAAATCCAGTTTAACCTTTAACACGCTCTGCTATGGTTTGATGGTTTAAACAGTAGTGGAAGTAAATAGAACATGCAGTTTGGCAAATACACTATGTGTTGCAGCCCGTTTGAGTCCATTGTGTGATGATGAGAATAAAGGGCTCAACATCAGTAACAAAGGTATTGTAGAGCAGCATATGATATAGTACACAGTCCATTAATTGCACTTAAACGCCACATCCTGAGCTCCATCTTCTCATTGGGCGCTGGAATCCGTAAATGCAGGTGAATGCACTGGAATGTTCTGCTTCCAGCAGAAAAGAAGTGAAGGATGCGATCAGTCACAACTATTTGAACTGCTCCATCTGCATTGATTCAGAGAGAATCCAGAGAATGGATGATGTACTGATACACCTTCTCTGCAGGTTGCGGTTCTATGTGATCATGACGAGTCAGAGGGAGCTCTTTCCACGCCTCACTGCTGACATGCGCCGTTTTAAGAAGCTTCCCCACATCTGTCGTGATCCAGCTGAAGCAGGTGGTCGGATGCCATCAGAGCACTTAGAGCCTTCTGGAGTACATGGTGCTGAGCAGGACTCCTGGGAGGAAGCTGAAACCTCCTCTGTTCACAGCGATGGTAATGAGTTCTACCCTCTGGTGGGCGGTGGCGCAGGTGCACAGGGGCTCTTCTACTCCTCCCCCCTGTTCCCTCTGCTCAACAATGAGGTTGCCTCAGCCCGCAGACAAATACAGACTACTGTGGAGCAGGCAATGGGTCACTGCCGCAGGGACAACCTGTGGCGGAGGCTTTTCCACGGAGAAAACCTGGCCCTGGACAAACTGAAGCTGACCAAGCTGTCATTCAGTGAGCTGGAGGAGCTGCTGGAGGCTGTGCAGAGCCGCTCGGTTGGGGAGATAGACCCACAACTGGTAAGATTCCTGCTGAAGCCTGGGCATGACATACATGGCATGCAACAGGCCTGTGTTCTTTAGTTAACTTGCTGTACATGCAGCAGTTAATTGTTGCTGCTGGTCTCATTTTTGACGATAATGTGCGTTTAGTGTCGTTCTTTGGAGCAATGTGCATCTCATGACATTTGGCTTCTACGGTGTTGTTGCAGGACTGCTTCCTCACCATGAGTCCAGCCTGGTATCAGAGTCTGATTAAAGTCTTGCTGAGCCGCTTCCAACAGAGCTGCAGACACTTCGACAGCAATGGCATCCAGTACCTGGTAAGACCAAGGTCTTTATTTGGGCTGCATTCTCCATGAGAACCCGTGGACTTTTCACCTATTCTTCAGTCTGTGCCCACACATCGTTTTTTAACAAACACACTGGTTTGATTCTGATGCAAATCCCAAAGATGTTTCTTTTAATAGTTGGTCGCATACAATTGTTATATTATGTACAGTATAATACATATTATGTATTATGAATGTATCAATCATGTTAATGTTTCTTCACTCTTCAGGCTGTCCTGAACCAGAAGTTCACTGATTGTTTTGTTTTGGTTTTTCTGGACACCCCAGCTGGAAAAACAGTAAGTTCTTTGATTTGTGCTGGGTTTCCATCAGACCTGGGCAAACATTTCACAGCTGCTACTTTTGCATTTTATTCCTCCCAGGGTCTGAAGGTTGTGTTTCGGGAGCCCCTCCCATCAGCCGTGCTGCCCAGCAGCGGTCCTCCTCCTCAGCTGGTGTCCATGTATCATCACCTGGAGTCTATCATAAACACTGCCTGCTACAATCTGTGGACTGGGCTCCTGTAGAGCTGATCAGATATGCTCCACTAACAGCATTAACCCTCTGATGAGTCTGCTGATGGCTGCTATTATTGGTTGCATGTATCATACTCTCATTATATAGGATTGGCTGTGTGAGACCGTGTTTCAGTACTGGCCAGTGATTTTCCCTGTGAACACAGTGGCATTATGACACTGAACTGAATGATTAGGAGCCAGCTTACTTTGAAAACAATGGGCTGATACATAGCGACGTGAGGTGTCAGTAATGAACAACTCACATCTCTCGATACTATAATGTGATATTTATAATAGTTCATGCATTGATTATTGAGCAGCCTGAGTTTTAGCTCCTATCTCAGACCTGTAGCACAGAACATCACACACAAGGGAAATATATGCAAGTATAAAACATGAGTGTGATGATTAACCTGCTTCCACATTGTGGTTTAATCCTGGTGTGGGGGATCTTGTGCCTTCTGACAGTTCCTCATACCACATCAATGTTTTGAGGGAAAGAAGTCAGGTGTTCAACCCCACTGCCATCTATCTGAAGTGCCTTCCTTCCTTGAGAAGTACAGCTGCTGTCATTTTCATTATCCTAAAGTTCCTCAGTAAAAGTGCCTGAGTCAGAAATGTGACATGAGGTTGAGTTTATGTGATCAGTGCTGCTGTTGAATCTGACTGGGTTGTGTATTGTAAGCCACCCTCAAACATGACAGCAGCACCTTCACTGATGACGTCCAGCCTTAAACGTCTTAACTGATTCTCACAGAATTCAGTGTCAGTCAGTCAATGGGGTCCTGGGTTAGGATTCTGTCAGCAAGAACACTGTGAACTTTCCAAGTGAGTCTGGAATATTTTGACACTGTACATTAAAAGCAGCACTGTCTCTAGCTGTATAATGTAATTATGTATATACAGAAGACTTTATACAGTGTGTGAAATGCTAAATAAACCAGTAGGAAAAAAAATTGCGTGACATGGATTCTTTATAAAGACGGATGAATCAAAGTAAATTTTACTTTATGACTAAAGTCTTGTTTTATGTAATGCAAAACTGAAGGTTTTATTTGGACCTTATTTTATGAAAATGAGTAAAGAAATGTTGAAGTATTGGAACCTTACAAAATAAAAGTTAAGTAAAATCATTCTAATAGTAATTATCAACAGTTAAGCCAAAAATACCAGCACCCTTACAGTTTTGTCAGAAAATTTAACCGTGCAAATGTTTTGTTTCTCACATGTTGTTTCTCATGTTTCTATCATATATTTTGTTTTCCTATACACACTAAACAGAGAAGAAAAGTCAAATCTGACCCAAGTCTGCTAAACTAAAAAAATGCACTGGACAGAATTATTGGCAGTGGACAGATGACACCAAAGCTGTTAGGTGAAGGGCATCATGGTACAAAAAAAGACAATAACAAGTCCCTACAGTCAACTATGGTGGAGGCTGCTTTGCTGTTTCTTGCACTGGGGAGTGTTCCAGAAAGCAGGGTTGATTAACCTTCTGCTAAACCCTGAACTCTGGGTTGATGAACCCAGAACCTGCTTACCCTGAGTATGTCGGTTCCAAAATACCTGATAAGAGTTAGGTTACTCTACCTCCTGTCGGTAACCCAGAGTTAACGCACGTGCACGGCGTATATATAAAGACATTGTCAATGGATCGCCGAATTCACGAGTCACCAAGGAAATCCGAAGCGACACTATAATGGCAGCGAAGAATGAAGAATTTGGGCCGATTATTAATAGAAAAAGCAACACAGCTGCATCGGCGAGGGAAAAAAAGAAAATTTAGTTTATTTAATTACCGTTATGTTGCCCCTCCTCTTTTATTGTAAAGGAAAATTGAACATAACTTCCACATCATTTTGTACTATTAATTCCATGAGAATAATAATAATAATAATAATAATAATAATAATAATAATAGATAATAGTAATATTCTTGTTCAATAAGGTGCCATCCCTCTAGAGAAAGAGGAACTCTGTCCCAAGTCAAAATAAAACACAAAATCCTACAAAAAGGTAAGATTTGATTACACAATTACTCTCTATATTTTGCATAGGCTTCTACAATGTTGTAGTACTCTGCCTTTTTTCACATTGATCTTATGGGTTGCATTGTGTTGCAGTCACTCATGGACGGACTGTATTTTTATTATTGTATATACTCCAGAAAGCACAGTCTGGGACATTGTGTGAAGCAACGTAAATAATATTCCATTTTATTTTTCAGGACATGAAGAAATGATGAGTGCTTTGGTGCAGAAACCTTAATAAAAGTGATTCTGACAAATCATGTGTCTTAAGAGTCTTCCATCTCTGTGGTCTACTTGGTTCACTACTGGATCCTCATGGTCATCTTCAGCAGGACAAGGAGGGTGGTTCTCCTCGTATTGTGGCAATGTTGTGAAGGACAACACAATCCACTATAACGTCACATGCCCTCTCTGGACTGAACCTGAGGCCACGCAGACACTGGAACCTCGCCTTCAGGACGCCTGTGGTCGTCTGCACCTTGGCCTTGTTCTGCTGTGGGCTCGGTTGGAGATGCATTGGAGATGCTGAGCACGTTAGTGAAGCCACTGTATGTAGAATAGTTCGACCTCAAGCACTTTCCTTGACACAAACTCCTTAAAGCCATTAAAGAGGAGTTTCACAGGATTGCAGGTATGTAATATTTATTTTGTTTAATTGAGGCTAATCTGAAAAATGATGAGGTAATAATATCTTGCTGTGATCTGAAATAAACTGATAAATGTGCAGGTGCACTGACTACTCTTTCTAATGGTCACTGTAACTGACGTGTCATTGTTTACATCACTAAGATCCTATGTGATGCTGCACATATAAACGTGGAGGCCAAGTCTGACTCTGGTCATGACTCATGAATATATCGTGAGTCAACCCTAAGTAACAGGCTGCACTGTGGTAAGTAAATGTATGTCCTACACACTTAGTTCAATGCATGCACTACACACTCACAGGAGCACTTCTATGCAGCACTAAAGTAATGTAAACTTTCTTCTAGGAGAGATTGACGGCTTTCTGCTGGGGTTAGGGGTTAATGCCAGCCCACACTAACGACCCCTTACCCAGAACCTGAAGCGGGCCCCCAGCAGCGCTTTAATGTGACACACTGCAGAACAAGAGCCCGAGCCCTTCAGTGTCTACGTCACCTCAGGGTAAAACCTGAGAGGCCTGTGACATTAATGTGGCATGTGTTATTATCCACAATATTGCAATTATTAAAGGGGAGCAACACCCTGCCCTACAAATACAAGAACCTGAGGAAGACTCCAGACTTCCATCACAGTAATCTGCAGAGTGGATGGACAGTCAGATGTGATTTGCTTCAACGATCACCACCACCACCAATAAAAGAAACTGAATAAATGCAAATCATAATTTATTTGGTTTTCTTCATTTCCTACAAATACAAAGGCAATTGTTAGATTTTATGATTCTTCCAATATTCATACAATTCACCTTTAACTGTATAGTTATGTCATCTCTAGCTTGTGTTTGGGAATTTCAATTTCTAGATCTGTCTTTTCAATCTTGTGGTACAAATATACGATTTTCTTGAGATTAGGTTTATACAACTCTGTAACCGGTAATTTAAAATACAGAAGATTTATAGTTACAAGACATAGTTCCTCATTACTCTTACAGAATTGAACTCTGGCATTTACTGAACATCACTGAACTGTGTGCATCTGTGCAGCAGAATGTGACGGACCCTCCTCCTGCTGTTCTTTCACACTCTGGGGCAGAGGGGAGATAATAAAGTCAGTATCCTTGGAGATCAAGTTACATCATTCAAGCTGCGCAACACAAACATCAGAAATCATGTAATGTGTATAAACTGTATTAATATTACACTTTATAATACTGCTTATCATAATTTAAGCTTAATTTAGTAGTATACTCACAAAATCATGGGCTTCTGTTGTGACAGGAAGATTCACATATTACCATCAGAATCTGTTAAGACCAGCAAAGAGCCCAACCCAGACTCTAAGAAATTAATATATCAAAAGTAGCCTATGTAAAAAATCAAATATATAGGTAGGCCTCTTACATTTTACAAATGCACTTGTATCCTGGGGAGTGACGGGTTCTGATGAACTCCCTCCAGGAATTCCTTCAGCCTCTGCTTTCCAGTGTTCAGGCTGAGTGCCTTCTCCTCTGCATGCGTCAGTGGTGGAGGTGCAGGTCCTCCACCAGTTGTTCTAGCCTCTGCCTTCTTTCTGTTGGCTGAGTAGAAGTCAAATGATTTAACTGTGTGAAGACATTACACCCATGTTGACAATGCTGCTGCACTGCTATACTCTGCATGCTATTTAGTTATTTAATATGTCAAATGTTGCAAAGTCAGGTATTCTACACACATGATATGATGGTGCTTTATACCTGTTTGAATTATGTTTTTACATTCCATTTTTAGCCCGTTCTTTTTATACCTATGCACTTACATAAAAATTGAAATTAAATTCTTATATTATTAAGTGTTTTGGGTAACTTTTAAAAACCTAATTAGATTAATGTAATAATTGCTCTCCATAAAATGTATTGGATTATTGAATTATCATTACTTTACAAATCCCACATCAACCACAACAGGAATTTTAAAAATGCATAGACATAACACTGCACTTTTAATTCATACAAACATCGGTATTTATGCAATTACTGAAGAAACTTCTTAGATGAGTGAACAATTACTTTACAAGTCCTTACTTTATGAGTGAAATATAACAACAATACTAAAATTATTTAGTAATTAGTTACGCTGTATGATTAAAATGTAAACTTACGCATTGACTCGGGAAGATATTTTCTTCCAAGCTAATTCTTTCTCTTTCGCCGCTGCAGCCGTGTTGCTTATTCTACAGATTATAGACTCGTAGTCGTTATATGCTTGACGTATCATATCCATTTCCGGACGTCTTTTGTTGTCCTGTTGCCATGGTGACTCGTAATATCTTCACTCCATTGATCAGGGCTTTGTATCGTCGCGGTGCACGCGCTTAAATCTGAGTCAGTCAACTCAGAGTTGCTTAAACCAACTATTTTCAGCTGTTCTGAAACCGAAAACTCCAGGTTTGCAAACTCAGACTAAATCAACTCAGAGTTTAGTTTAAACTCAGAGTTTGTTAAACCTCCTTCTTGAAACGGGCCCCTGGAGGCCTTGACTGTGTGAACGACATCATGATTAGCAACAAAGTGAGCAGTGTCAGGAAGTTGTGCGTCCAGCAGAGGTCATGGTTCTTCACCAGGGGTCATGATTCTCCAGGTGATTTTAATGTTTTTAATTTTAATAATAAAGGTGTTTTGTTAAGTTTTTAACTTCTTATCACTGTTTATGGCAAATAAAGCTATTTCACCTTGCCAACAAATATTGTGATCGCCTCCATTGGCCTGTGTGAAAATGTGACAGTACAGGGCCCTGCGATACAGCCCAGTTAAATTAACATCGACGGTAAAGCTCAACATAAGCACAGGGAGAAGGGAGGAATACCGGTGTGAAAGGCAGCTCCAGCATTTTCCTCCTTATAGGAAATATATATAAGTTAAACTGTAGAAGAACTAAGTGAATTTAAATATAATCAGAAGTTCTCTACTCTATTGCCTCTGAGTATCATGGGCTGTGTTACTGATTAGTGATGAAATGAAATGACAACTTTGTCGGCAGCTTTACATATTAAAAAGACAGATTTCTGAAGCTCACTGATCAATTCAACACAGAGTTGGGTCATTAGGCATTCATTTCTTCATGCATTCATTTGGTGGTTTTACAGACATGTCAGGTTCACTTCCCAGTGTTTTTTTCTCTTGTCTGATCTGAAAAACAGCCAACTACCACTGGAATCATACAATCCTACATATCACATACTCTGCAGCATGGATGTAAAAATTCTTCTTCATGTTACAGTGTGTCACTAATAAATCACTGTTTGGATAGTGTGTGAGAAACACTTAGTTAAACTAAAGGAAACAGGTGGGAACCTAATTTAATTCTATTTATTTCATTTATTGTGCTGTGGGACTATTAAAGGTTTTCTTATTCTTATTATTCTCATCTTTACAACCTGCAGAACCTTTACAGCCTTAAGAACATTTACAACCTGTAGAACCTTTACACCTTTTAAAAACTTTAGCTTTACAACGTGTAGAATCTTTAGTCTTTAAAACCTTTACAACCTGTAGAACCTTCAGAACCTGTACAGCATTTACAGATTGCCCTGTTCATATAACTAACCAAGTGAGCATTATTTAAATTCTAAAGACTGCTGACAAACTAACCGTTTGACAAAAATCAGTGCATTAGAAGGAAACCTCCCCGACCAATAAAGGAGCTAAAATCTAAGCAAAAACTAACAACAACAATAATAGAATTTATACTAAATGCTGCACAGTGGATGAAGAGGGCGATTGGTTAAATAGAGGTGGATTTCTTCCTAGTCCTTCCTAAAAGGTCAATCCCAAACTGTAGAAGTTGCCGTAAAGCCTGTAATGTGTGCAGATGTTAAACTCTGTGACACTTTCCTGTTTAATAGTTTCATAGAGGACAAACAGAAGTGGGGATGCATCAAAGCAACCTTTGACAGCAGAGAAGGCACTAGATATGCTTTTAGCCTGCCCCTAATGGCCAATTAAAAAAATAGAAGAAAGCAAACTTTGTGTTCCTCTGATGGCCCTCTTCATCACAGCATCACTAATGGGAGCAGACAGAAGGCAGAGTCAGAGCAGCAGAAAATTTGCCTAAACCAAGCTTCATCTGTCATCGTCCTGATGAGAAGCAGAGGGAGCACCAGTGTAGTTTGAGGCTTCAGCCCGTGGGCAAAGTGGAGCCAGCGTTGTCACACTGGGGCATCTGGGACTGAGCTGCTCCGCTGAACTAACTTGGCCCAAACTTTCTGCCACCGAGGCAGACAATGACTTCAAGCTATTAATGAACCATGCAGAAGATATATACATTCTATCTACCACCTTTAGCTTTAACTACATCCTAATGATACTTTAGTTTCCACATTAAGAGCATAAAATGTTTGCCTTGCTAATCTTGTTATAGATTTTGTTTTTTTATTTTTTAAAAGGCCATCTTTTCAAAGTAATATCACTTAACAACAAGGCGGCCATGTTCTCCAACTCTCTCTATTAAAACTTGAACAGGTGTAAGGTGGCTCATCTAGCTGTTGATTGACTGAACACACGTGATAGGGGTGATCAATAGGAGCTGGAGCAGGGAGAGGTGGAAAACAGCAAGGGACTGGTTTCTAGGTTCATTTACAACAATGTACACGAGTAGCTAAGAGAGAAACGAGGCTGCTATCAGCAGTTTTCATCTGTCCTCTGGTCACTAACATCTGATAGTAGATGCCAGATTGACAGAACATTCAATAAAATAGTGGATTGTTCATTTTGAATCAACTTTTGTGAGCTTAAAGTATTAATATGTGTATCAATCTTGTTCTTTCTGTTAGCATCTGCATGAGGTTGAATCCTGCATGTGACCATGTAGTGCAGGTGAAAACCAGTCATATCAAATCTCACAAGCTGTTTCACTTTTGCTTACATGATGTTGAACACATTGACATAAACAATCTAAAAATAAATTTGCACTGATCAGGAATTATGAACAATTATGAACACATATTGAAGTATGAAATATATGAAAACTGCTCTGTGCAGTCTGACAGGCAACAGAAACTGGAGGGTGCTGCCTTTCACTAAGCTACAATTACAATGATCGCTCTGGGAAACCATTTAGTATTTCAGGAACATGTAGGCTTATCAGTCTGCCACAGAGAAGGGGTTACATGCATTCTTTTTATGAGCAGGATACTTCTATACAAAACAAACTCAAGCACATCCAAGCAGAGGTCAGCAGTCTGACTTGGGTCCAGGGGGCTCACATGTTTCCCATTGCATGTGGTTATTTATGCTGCTGATGAACTATTACATGTGAGCAGATTCCGACCGTCTGTATGTGAATGTGAGTGCTTGTGTGGATGAATGTGATGCAATGTTAAAAACAATGTGATAAACATGAGACACTTTACAAGTTTAAGACTTTACACAACTGTATTTAAAACTCTATCCCACCAAATGAATCAAATAAGTTTTAATGAAAGTCAATCAATCAGTCATCATTATACTGTTTACTTTATAAAATGTAATTACAACCTATAGCTTAGTTCTCCTAACACAAGCCCAGTGCAACTCAATGTGCCTTGACTTCTGATGGCATTCACCGACATGCATAAGCACAGGGTTCACCGAAGCATGAACCTTTTTTGGTGGTCAAAGCTCAAACACAGACATGTGCTAGGGCTCCATTACTGGCACCGGTTGGCAGTTCTGTGCTCATCACTCACTTCAAGTCCAGTAGTCTTTGATCCAACCCAGACCATCCTTGGTGGAGCCTGAAGTGACATAAGATCCTCAGCATACATGTCCTAGTTCCCACTGACCATAGTGACATGGACAGAGCTCTCACCTCGTGGCTTGTACTCACAGCCAATGTAGCCCTGGTAGCTGTGCTCTTCCAGTGTTTGGAACAGGTACTTGTAGTTGAGCTCTCCAGCACTGTCTGGCTCGTTCCTGCCTGGAACCTGAGCAACTTGAATGTGACCTGATGAACAAAACGCTTGACTTCAGAATGATGGCCTCTGACTGACATGTGTCACGTCGTCATACAGCTACAGGCTAAATATTCACCGCACACTGAACTAAGGTGTTTAAAGTATAAGGTTTGCTGTTACACATTAGCCACACAACCACTGTGACACATTATCCAACTACAGTGACTCTATTGGCCCAACAGGTCTCCAATAAACACCAGTGACCTAGTTTCATAGGCAGCCACAATGGTTTGAGACCAAACACCATAAAGTGAGATTAGATAAGAGCTTTACTGGATGAAATGATAAAGCATTTCCAGTGTTACTGTTGTTATGAGTGAACTGCAACTCCACCATGTGTGACAATAAACCATTTACTCACCAATTATGGGGAAATATTTGAGTATGTTTTGTGTCAGATTTCCATCCATTATTTGCCAGTGAAAGACATCCTGAAACAGTGGTCAGCTCCATGTTAAGATAAGATAGACCTTTATTCGTCCCACAATGGGGAAATTTCCATGTTGCAGCAGCAGTGCAAAACAAGAGCAGGATCAAAATTACAAATAATTTAAGTAAAATAAAAATGTATCCATTAAATACACACATGCACACTGAGGTGATGGGTAATTCCACCATGGATTGACCGAATTTTCCACAGAGTAAAAGTTTGCCCAAACATTTGGATGGTGACTACAGTATAAGGTGACCATTGTAGCAACAATTACAACAACAGTGATTGATGTGCTTTTACTTGTCTCAGTACCACAGATCAGGAAGGCACTTACCATTTGCAGCTTGAGGTTTGGCTTTCCAACTTTCTCCAGTATTTCTGCCGCTACAGACGCAGAACACAAGCTCAGCTTAGACACAACTCCTGTCAGAGTGCCACAATACAGCATTAAGACTGCTAACCACATCTACAGCTGTCTGATAACATCAGATTACAGATGTATGTTTACATGTCAGTACATACTGTATGTGTTGTCTGTGTCTTACCCTGATGAGGAGAGTCCAGAAAATACCTGGGATCCGTGATCCTCGTGTTAATTGGTTCGATTAAACCAGTGATGCCTTCCTGTGAGGACAGTTACAGTGAAGCTGGCATGAAGTTGTCATTTTACACATGCACTGCAACCACTAAAAATAACAATGAACCTCAGAAAAATGGCATCTGTAACAGCTGCTACAATAGCTTGAGCTGGACACCAAGGCTCCACCCAGTGACTAAATGAACCATCCCTAACCCCGAAACACGTCTCAGAAAGACATGTCTGATCTCATGTAGGTTTGCATGAATATGTGTATCAGTGTAGGCACTAGATAAGATCACTTGCATGAGGCTGCTACACTATGCCGATGCTGTTTGTTTATGCAACACAAAAGGTCATTTACTTTCGATAGGAGATCAGCAGCATACTTCAGGTTCTGCACAAAAATGGCTTCCATCTCTTTGGCAACAGCAGACCTGGTTGAGCCCACAGGAAGCCTCCCTGCCATCAGGTGGATCCTGCTTAAGCATCCAAAACAGTTATAGCAAATCTACATCTCCTTGGATCTAAACAGACATCTGGTTTTATTTGGTTCCTGTTTATTGTGAGGTACAAATTAAATCTTTTATCTTTTTATTGATTTAACTTATTATTGTTGTTGGAAACGATGGCAGAAGGAGTATGGGGTTGACCACAGGTTGCTCCCTGAACTGGAGTTTTACAGTTACAGTAGGAAATAAGAGGTTTGGGCCTTTGTGAACTACCACCATTGGCTCAACATGAAAACTGTCCAAATGTAATTAAAGCGTTTTTTCTGTACACGTATGCATAGAAACTGCATACTTCTCCAAAGTATGTAAGCCTCCAAATGTATTGTATTGCATTAAGTATATGTCCAACCCATCATTTTAAAGTGTTTGTCATCTGGGTCCCATGGACAGAACCAAGTCTGGAGTTATTGCAGCTGCTCATCTGTCGCTTGCAACCCTCAGTCATATGTAGTTTTATTTCAAATCCGCTGTGGTGACATCATTGTCGTATGTGTATTTTGAGTCACATCCAGTCAATTAAACTTGACAACCATGATGGATTACAATCTCTAAGTGATGAAAGTTGCTGGAAGCTGAGCTTCACCTTTTGCAGTCCAAGGCTTTGGCATACGTTACTGCCAGGTCGAGACCCTGCCTGAACTCTGCGCCTCTTCCAGGAACCGCTCCCAGGCCCAGGTCTCCTGCCTCCAGGTCTCCTGCAAAGCACATACGTAGTGACGTTGAAGCCGCAGCGCTGGTTGCACAGCTATGCAGCAGCCGACCTGGCGGGGTGTTGATGAGGACCACGTCCACTCCTGCAGCCTGCCTGGCCCGCTGCAGCTCCCGCAGCTCGCAGTCGTAGAGCCAGGCCGCCTCCACAGCCTGAAACCCCGCGGCGGCGGCGGCGCGCAGTCTCTGGCTGACGTCAGGCAGCTCCGTGAACAACCACGAAACATTGGCGCAAAACTTCAGCGGAGACATGTTGCTCGACGCGAGGAGCCGACGACCAGTTCAGTCCTAGCGTCGAACGGACACGAACCATTCACGCGTCTTCGACTTCTTCTTGCTCGTTTGTATTGACGGTTTACAATCGACAGCTTGTGCACTAGCGCCACCCTGTAGGTTGGACTATGAAATAGCTTTCTATTTCATCTACCGCTATTTCCTAAACTAGAAACAACTAAATAAAAAACAAAAACACCCTGTATTCTCCTCTTTAACATCAAGAAAATAAAACACAGGCATACTTTAATTATAATTAATCATTATTTTCAACAAAACTTGTAATTCCACCTTTGTTTTCTACCGATTACTTTCTTAGTTGTCTATATAAAGGACAATATAAAACCACGTGCTCCAATGCTTCATCCTTTCCAAATTCATACTGTCCTGTTGTTGTTGTTTGTTTCCCCCTCGCCTTCAGTATGCTGTTGAGTCCTGTATGTCCAACCCTCATCCTTCCACTGCACCCTAGGTGGCTATTAGTTGTTGTCTTCTTAACTCCAGCGACCTTTCATTCATCTTCTTATTGCTCCACTGCTCAATCTTAGAGCATAATGCATTCAGCTTGTTTATTCAATTCAATTCAATTCAATTTTATTTATATAGCGCCAAATCACAACAAAGTTATTTCAAGGCACTTTACAAAGTAAGGTTTAAAACCTCACACAACTAAACCCAACAAATCCCACATACAGCAAGCATTTAATTTGACAGCAACAGTGGAGAGGAAAAACTCCCTCTCTAACGAGGAAGAAACCTCCAGCAGAACCAGACTGGATGTGGGCGGCCATCTGCCTCGACCGGTTGGGGTGAGAGGATAGAGAGATAGAAAAGCACAGCAACAGCAACAAGCAACAACAGAGCACAGGCAGGATGGTAGGACCAGGGACTGGATGCAGGCAGGATGGTTGGATCCGCAGCTGCCCATCACAGACACCAAACTTTGAGTCCAATGATACCTGTGGGTGAGGACAGAGAGGGAGAAAGAGTGGGGGTGGGGGGGGAGAGAGGAGAGAAGCACAACTACTGGACAGAAAGAGACAAGGTTAGTTAAACATGGGACAATGATGGGAGGTTATGGGACAGAGGAGGTAGAAGGAAACAGAGGAGCTCAGTGTATAAATTAAGTCCCCCAGCAGTCTATGTCTATTGCAGCTTAACTAAGAGATGGTTCCTGTGACTAACAATAATTGCCAGTGACCTGAACCATCTCTAACTATAAGCTTTATCAAAAAGGAGGGTTTTAAGCCTAATCTTAAAGGTGGAGAGTGTGTCAGCTTCTCGAACCTGAAGAGGGAGCTGGTTCCAGAGAAGAGGAGCTTGGTAGCTAAAAGCTCTGCCCCCTGTTCTACATTTAAACACTCTAGGAACCGCAAGTAGCCCAGCGCTCTGAGAACGAAGTGTTCTGCTGGGAGCATAAGGAACTATAAGGTCTTTAAGATAAGAAGGAGCTTTATCATTGAGTACTTTGTATGTGAGTAGGAGAATTTTAAATTCTATCCTACATTTTACAGGCAGCCAGTGCAGAGAAGCTAATGTAGGAGAAATGTGATCTCTCTTTCTAAGTCCTGTCAGAACTCTGGCTGCAGCATTTTGAATGAGCTGTAGGCTTTTTAAGGAGCTGTTAGGACATCCTATGAGTAAGGAGTTACAGTAGTCCAGCCTAGAGGTAACAAATGCATGGATCAGTTTCTCTGCATCGCTCTGAGAGAGGATGCTTCTGATTTTAACTATATTTCTAAGGTGGAAGTAGGCGGTTCTGGAGATTTGTTTAATGTATGATGTAAAAGAGAGATCCTGGTCAAACATGACACCAAGGTTCCTCACAGTAGAATCTGAAGCTAATGTTATGCCATCCAGGGTGGCTATCTGACTCAATAGTGTCTCTCTCAGATTTTTAGGCCCAACAATAAGAATCTCGGTTTTATCTGAGTTTAGTTGAAGGAAGTTTTGGGACATCCAGGATTTGATGTCTTTTAAACAACCCTGAATTTTGACTAGTTGATCTGTTTTATTTGGTTCCAAGGACATGTATAGCTGAGTATCATCTGCATAAAAATGAAAATTAATAGAATGCTTTCTAATAATCTCACCTAGAGGAGACATGTATAGGCTAAACAGAATTGGACCCAGCACAGAACCCTGTGGAACTCCATAGCTAATCCTTGTGCGTGTGGAGAATTTATCATTAACATGAACAAACTGGAATCTGTTCAACAAATAGGATTCAAACCATCCCAATGCTGTTCCATTAATCCCGATTCTATGTTCTAGTGTCTGTAATAGAATGTGATGATCAATTGTATCAAATGCAGCACTAAGATCTAACAGGACAAGGACAGAAACTAGACCATTGTCCGAAGCTAATAGAAGATCATTAGTGACTCTAACCAGAGCTGTTTCTGTGCTATGATGTTTTCTAAATCCTGACTGAAAATCTTCATACAGGTTATTCCCACTAAGGTGGTCAGATAATTGTTTAGCCACGATTTTTTCCAGAATCTTGGAAATAAAGGGTAAATTTGAAATGGGCCTATAGTTGGCTAGTTGTCCAGGGTCAAGGGTTGGTTTTTTCAATAGAGGTTTGACCACAGCCACCTTAAAAGCTTGTGGTACATAGCCTAGTTGTAAAGATTGGTTGATTTGATTTAATATGGATGAGCTGATTAAAGGTAGAACTTCTTTGAGTAATCTGGTTGGGATTGGATCTAAAAGACAAGTGGACGACTTGGAAGAGTTAATTATTGAGGTTAACTCCATATGAGTTATGGGGGAGAAGCTGTCTAGGTAAGACAGAGGATTTAATAAATTTAAAGTTGATGGATCTAGACAGTGCTTTCTGTCATTTGGAAGAAGTCGCTGCTGAATGTTTTTTCTAATGATGATAATTTTATTAGTAAAGTAGTTCATAAAGTCATTGCTGCTGAGATTTAAGGGGATAGTAGACTTAATACAGCTATGACTCTTTGTCAGCCTGGCTACAGTGCTGAAAAGAAACCTGGGGTTGTTTTTGTTTTCCTCAATTAGGGAGGAATAATATGTTTTTCTAGCAGCACAGAGTGCTTTTTTATATTTCATTAGACTGTCCTTCCATGCAATGCAGTTTACATTTATTTTGTTGGAACGCCACTGTCTTTCTAGTTGTCTAGTCCTTTGCTTTAGACTGCGGATGTCTGAGTTATACCACGGAGCTAACCTCCTCTGATTCACTGTCTTCTTCTTCAGAGGAGCCACTGTGTCTAACATTGTACGTAGAGAAGCTGCAGCATCATCTACAAGACAGTCAACCTGTTCATAAGGATTAAGGTGACTGTTCTCTGTGTATCTGCAAGACATTGAGGCAAAAGATGATGGAATCATCTGCTTGAATCTGGCAACAGCATTGTCAGATAAACACCTGCTATAGTAACATTTCTTTCCAGCTGTTATAGGGTCAGTTGTGCTAAATTCAAAAGTTAATAAGAAATGGTCAGATAACAGAGGGTTTTGGGGAAGAACTATTAAATTATCAATTTCAACCCCATATGTCAGGACAAGATCTAGGGTGTGGTTAAAACGATGAGTGGGTTCATTTACCTGCTGTGTAAAACCAATAGTGTCTATTAAGGAGTTAAAAGCAGTGCTGAGACAGTTGCTGTCAACATCTACATGAATGTTAAAGTCTCCCACTACAATGACTTTATCTGTGCTAAGAACTAAGTCAGATAAGAATTCAGAGAATTCAGTTAAGAACTCTGAATATGGAGCAGGAGGACGGTAAACAATACAAAACACAACTGGTTTCTGAGTTTTAGAGTCTGGGTGAGAAAGGCTCAGAGTGAGGCTCTCAAATGAGTTATAACTATGTTTAGGTTTAGGAGTAATTAATAAATCTGATTTATAAACTGCTGCTACTCCTCCACCTCTACCTGTACTTCTTGGAACATGATAGTTGATGTGACTCATTGGAGTCGACTCATTTAAAGTAACATATTCATCCTGCTGCAGCCAGGTTTCAGTGAGACAGAAGAGATCTATGTGATGGTCACTTATCAAGTCATTTATTAAAAAGGATTTAGATGAGAGAGATCTGATATTTAATAAACCACACTTTATTAGCTTACTGTTACTTTGTTCCGTAAGAGGAACTGTTTTGATGTTTATTAAATTCTGGTAAGTCACTCCTCTTTGATTTGTTTGTGACTTGTATAGTTTAGGTGGTCGAGAAGCAGACACAGTCTCTATGCAATAACTAAGACTAAGAGTGGGTCGCGGCGGTTTAGCAATGTATTGGAACCAGAAGAATAAACAATTATTATAAGATTCGTGAAATATTTCTGTCAGCTCCCATTTCCTTAAAATTAAGAAAACAGGCAAAATGTAAAACAAATTAATGCAAAAGAAGTTTAGTTATGAAAAATTTAGATTTTTTCCCAATGTTTGCCTGGAAAATAAGGCTGTCATGCTCATTAAAACAACATGCATTCCCACATGGTGAATGGTCCGGCTCAATGGCAGTGATACAGTGCCTCAGATGTACAGGCAGGTAAGTATAGATAGTTTAATGGCATACTCGTAATTCAAGATACAGGCAGAGATTGGTACACAGGTTACGTCTTTTACAGTAGCTCTGACTTTTCAAGAGGAGGTAATTAATTAAATCATTTGGATGGAAGAGCAGAAGAAAGATTTCAGCCCTGACCCCTCAGGCTTGAAGGCCAAACTGTCAGAACGATGTCAACGACTGAACTGTGACAGACATGTTATCTTCTGGCACAACCAACGTTCTCTTCAAGAAAAAAGACACCATTGCTCAGTCAGGCCTTTTACACGTCACCCGAGGACCGGCATTGTGTGTTCATTAACATGAGCTGATGTTTATTGAGATCACTGCCCTGAATGACCCTGCTGACCTCTGCTGCTCAGGGATGGCAAGAGTGAGGCCTCTATGGGCTAGTCTACTGGAAATATCTTTTGATTTGGGTTTAATGTTTGTCGTCATTGTGTTTGGTGAGATTCACCTACAAAACGCACTTGGTGACAAGTCCTTCTCGTAACTTAACTGACTCCAGAAAGAGTCTCAACAATCACAAGTTTTCAATTAGTGGCTAAAATATTTTTGAACGGGGCGCACAACACATCAAAGACAAATCAGATAAACAAATGAACCTTGATTTGGTCAGCATCCTTGCAGTTTCTCTGCATGTACATGTGTACAGGTGAAAGAGTCATCATGGATGCATGAATGAGTTACATGTGATATGTCATGTGGACCAGCTGTACTTTGGTTCTACTTCACGTCTTTTGCTTCAGTCACTTCCTTAATTGTCTCACTTGGGTTCTCACACTTGTCTTCTGAAAAGTATTGTCTGACTTGTTTGTTTGTGCAAGCGATTAAAGTTCATGCCACATGAACTAACAGCACTTATACCCACTAACTAGTCGTATACAGGGATAATAACAACTATGCTCACTACTCTTCAGAGCCAGTCAGGACCAACAAACGAACTCGGAGAGGAGGACCTTAATGCTACCACCCACAGGTGAACTGGTACATTCAGTAGATTTAATTACAATAAACAGAGAGGTGACAAACACAATGTTTGCTGGACATGATCATCATTAATATAATAATGGTAAAAAAATTAAACAACACTCACTGCATACACTGCAATACAAACAAGTGAACACAAACTAATTATGATGGTTAATACCAACATCATAAAAAGGCAAAATGAGTAATATAGACTTGGACAATACAAACACCTCCATACAAACATCATACCACCACTTAACACCCAGAAACACACAATAACTTTAGAATCAATTAGATTTAACTTTATTGTCATTGTGTAAGGTACATGTACAGAGCCAATGTAATGCAGTAGCATCTAACCAGAAGTACATGAGTGGCCTATTTACAAATAAAACAATGGAACAAGGGAAAAATTTAATGTACAGTAACATGTATGAATATACGGTGACTGTATGACAGTGAATGTAATGTACATTAAAAAGTAAGCTCATTATTGAACAGATGTAGATAGACAGACATTCACTAAGTGTTCAGTTGAAACAGAAAGGTTTGAAAGGAACATTAGGTTGGCCTGTCGTTAGTTACTGTAAAAATAATGTATTGTTATTGTAATGTAATAATGCATTTATAATAATTTAGATTGTAAAATAATAATTAATAAAACATTTATAAACAATTTAAAATTATTAAGGAATGTCATGGTAACATTTTATAATAAAAATCTTTTATTAATTATTTTTTAAAAAATCGTTTAATTAGCACAAAATAAAAATGCAGTGTTGGCCAAGGCTCTGAACAAGAGGTAATACAACAATTAGAACATGATTAAAATCAATGCATCATGCCAACACTCAAGTGCTGTGGATAAATTTGAATGGCTCATTATTTCCCCACTGTGGAACAAAAAAAGGTTTATGTTATCTTAAAAGGTTTCTGATCCCAAGAGGGGCAGAGTGGATCTTGATTTGTAAGCTTAGTGCTTGCCTTGAGAGCATAGAACAGAGCTTGATAAGTCAAATGCAGTAATTATGCAGGAACATATACACGTATTAGACTGATTAAATAAGAACTTGCAGAGCCATGAGTCACCTTAAAGCAATCACTAACACACTTATAGAGCACAGGACTAGTGCAACAGCACTGAGGTCAAATATGGAGCTGCCGACTTGTTGATGCAAGTGTATGGGGTGTTACAGTAGTCCAGTCTAGAGATGATGAGAGCATAAATGACTCTTTCTAGGTGCTTCCCCCTCCTGAGGCGGTCAATGGTTTGTCCGAATCTCTTTGAGACCAAACGATAGTCCTCCTCAATGGCCTCCCTGAACTCCTCCCAGGCCTGAGTATGTGCCTCTGCAACAGCATGGGCTACAGCACACTTGGGCAATTGGTAACCATCAGTGCCTCAGAAGTTCCACAGATCATCCAGACCTGATAGGACTCCTTCTTCACCTTGATGGAATTCCTTAAATCTGGTGTCCACCGTTGGGTTCGGGGATTAGCACTACAACAGGCACTGTAGACCTCCACAGCTCCGAATGGCCTGGTTGACAATGGACTGATCACTTGATGATCGTTACTCGAGTATCCAAAACACATGGCCAAAGGTCAGATGACATGACTACAAAGTCTATAATTGACCTCCAACCATTCAACGACAATGAGTGACCTATCTTCAACTTGAAGATGCAGAGAAACAACCCTCTCATCTACCAGGGAAAACTTCAACACGTGGCCTCTCACCCTGGGCAACTCCAGAGTAGAGAGATTCCAGCGCCTCTCAAGGAGTTGGGTTTCGGAGCCCAGGCTGTGTGTGGAGGTGAGCCTGACTATTTCTAGCTGGTTCTGCTCAGCCTTCTGCCCAAGCCCAGGTTCCTTTCCCCTAGTGACGTAACATTCCATGTCCCAATAGCCAGATTGGTTGTCCAGAGACTGGGTCGTTGACGCTCAGGGCCTTCGACTACCACCCAATCTACTTTGCACTGCCCCCCTACGGCTCCTCTGGGGGTTTGGGGGTCCACATGAGGATGGTTCCACGTTGCTCCTTTGGGCTGTACCCTGCCGTGTCCCATGGGAATAGGCCCGGCGCTCGCATGCATGCCCCAACCCCGAGCCTGACTCCAAGGTGCGGTCATACCAGGCGATGTCTCCTTGGTAGTTTATCCATCATAGGGGGGTTTGTGAACCTCTCTTAGTCTGTGCCATAACCCAGGACCTTTTTGCCATGGGAGACCCTACCATAGTAATGTGCTACTACTATTAACACAGCTCCCAGAGTCCTTCGGACACACAAACTCCTCCACCACAATAAGGCGGCGGTTAATAATCAAACAAAAGCAAAGCTGCCAATATTACAATGTCCACCACTCTGTACCAGAGGTCAATTAATAGAATGCTTTCTAATAATCTCACCTAGAGGAGACATGTATAGGCTAAACAGAATTGGACCCAGCACAGAACCCTGTGGAACTCCATAGCTAATCCTTGTGCGTGTGGAGAATTTATCATTAACATGAACAAACTGGAATCTGTTCAACAAATAGGATTCAAACCATCCCAATGCTGTTCCATTAATCCCGATTCTATGTTCTAGTGTCTGTAATAGAATGTGATGATCAATTGTATCAAATGCAGCACTAAGATCTAACAGGACAAGGACAGAAACTAGACCATTGTCCGAAGCTAATAGAAGATCATTAGTGACTCTAACCAGAGCTGTTTCTGTGCTATGATGTTTTCTAAATCCTGACTGAAAATCTTCATACAGGTTATTCCCACTAAGGTGGTCAGATAATTGTTTAGCCACGATTTTTTCCAGAATCTTGGAAATAAAGGGTAAATTTGAAATGGGCCTATAGTTGGCTAGTTGTCCAGGGTCAAGGGTTGGTTTTTTCAATAGAGGTTTGACCACAGCCACCTTAAAAGCTTGTGGTACATAGCCTAGTTGTAAAGATTGGTTGATTTGATTTAATATGGATGAGCTGATTAAAGGTAGAACTTCTTTGAGTAATCTGGTTGGGATTGGATCTAAAAGACAAGTGGACGACTTGGAAGAGTTAATTATTGAGGTTAACTCCATATGAGTTATGGGGGAGAAGCTGTCTAGGTAAGACAGAGGATTTAATAAATTTAAAGTTGATGGATCTAGACAGTGCTTTCTGTCATTTGGAAGAAGTCGCTGCTGAATGTTTTTTCTAATGATGATAATTTTATTAGTAAAGTAGTTCATAAAGTCATTGCTGCTGAGATTTAAGGGGATAGTAGACTTAATACAGCTATGACTCTTTGTCAGCCTGGCTACAGTGCTGAAAAGAAACCTGGGGTTGTTTTTGTTTTCCTCAATTAGGGAGGAATAATATGTTTTTCTAGCAGCACAGAGTGCTTTTTTATATTTCATTAGACTGTCCTTCCATGCAATGCAGTTTACATTTATTTTGTTGGAACGCCACTGTCTTTCTAGTTGTCTAGTCCTTTGCTTTAGACTGCGGATGTCTGAGTTATACCACGGAGCTAACCTCCTCTGATTCACTGTCTTCTTCTTCAGAGGAGCCACTGTGTCTAACATTGTACGTAGAGAAGCTGCAGCATCATCTACAAGACAGTCAACCTGTTCATAAGGATTAAGGTGACTGTTCTCTGTGTATCTGCAAGACATTGAGGCAAAAGATGATGGAATCATCTGCTTGAATCTGGCAACAGCATTGTCAGATAAACACCTGCTATAGTAACATTTCTTTCCAGCTGTTATAGGGTCAGTTGTGCTAAATTCAAAAGTTAATAAGAAATGGTCAGATAACAGAGGGTTTTGGGGAAGAACTATTAAATTATCAATTTCAACCCCATATGTCAGGACAAGATCTAGGGTGTGGTTAAAACGATGAGTGGGTTCATTTACCTGCTGTGTAAAACCAATAGTGTCTATTAAGGAGTTAAAAGCAGTGCTGAGACAGTTGCTGTCAACATCTACATGAATGTTAAAGTCTCCCACTACAATGACTTTATCTGTGCTAAGAACTAAGTCAGATAAGAATTCAGAGAATTCAGTTAAGAACTCTGAATATGGAGCAGGAGGACGGTAAACAATACAAAACACAACTGGTTTCTGAGTTTTAGAGTCTGGGTGAGAAAGGCTCAGAGTGAGGCTCTCAAATGAGTTATAACTATGTTTAGGTTTAGGAGTAATTAATAAATCTGATTTATAAACTGCTGCTACTCCTCCACCTCTACCTGTACTTCTTGGAACATGATAGTTGATGTGACTCATTGGAGTCGACTCATTTAAAGTAACATATTCATCCTGCTGCAGCCAGGTTTCAGTGAGACAGAAGAGATCTATGTGATGGTCACTTATCAAGTCATTTATTAAAAAGGATTTAGATGAGAGAGATCTGATATTTAATAAACCACACTTTATTAGCTTACTGTTACTTTGTTCCGTAAGAGGAACTGTTTTGATGTTTATTAAATTCTGGTAAGTCACTCCTCTTTGATTTGTTTGTGACTTGTATAGTTTAGGTGGTCGAGAAGCAGACACAGTCTCTATGCAATAACTAAGACTAAGAGTGGGTCGCGGCGGTTTAGCAATGTATTGGAACCAGAAGAATAAACAATTATTATAAGATTCGTGAAATATTTCTGTCAGCTCCCATTTCCTTAAAATTAAGAAAACAGGCAAAATGTAAAACAAATTAATGCAAAAGAAGTTTAGTTATGAAAAATTTAGATTTTTTCCCAATGTTTGCCTGGAAAATAAGGCTGTCATGCTCATTAAAACAACATGCATTCCCACATGGTGAATGGTCCGGCTCAATGGCAGTGATACAGTGCCTCAGATGTACAGGCAGGTAAGTATAGATAGTTTAATGGCATACTCGTAATTCAAGATACAGGCAGAGATTGGTACACAGGTTACGTCTTTTACAGTAGCTCTGACTTTTCAAGAGGAGGTAATTAATTAAATCATTTGGATGGAAGAGCAGAAGAAAGATTTCAGCCCTGACCCCTCAGGCTTGAAGGCCAAACTGTCAGAACGATGTCAACGACTGAACTGTGACAGACATGTTATCTTCTGGCACAACCAACGTTCTCTTCAAGAAAAAAGACACCATTGCTCAGTCAGGCCTTTTACACGTCACCCGAGGACCGGCATTGTGTGTTCATTAACATGAGCTGATGTTTATTGAGATCACTGCCCTGAATGACCCTGCTGACCTCTGCTGCTCAGGGATGGCAAGAGTGAGGCCTCTATGGGCTAGTCTACTGGAAATATCTTTTGATTTGGGTTTAATGTTTGTCGTCATTGTGTTTGGTGAGATTCACCTACAAAACGCACTTGGTGACAAGTCCTTCTCGTAACTTAACTGACTCCAGAAAGAGTCTCAACAATCACAAGTTTTCAATTAGTGGCTAAAATATTTTTGAACGGGGCGCACAACACATCAAAGACAAATCAGATAAACAAATGAACCTTGATTTGGTCAGCATCCTTGCAGTTTCTCTGCATGTACATGTGTACAGGTGAAAGAGTCATCATGGATGCATGAATGAGTTACATGTGATATGTCATGTGGACCAGCTGTACTTTGGTTCTACTTCACGTCTTTTGCTTCAGTCACTTCCTTAATTGTCTCACTTGGGTTCTCACACTTGTCTTCTGAAAAGTATTGTCTGACTTGTTTGTTTGTGCAAGCGATTAAAGTTCATGCCACATGAACTAACAGCACTTATACCCACTAACTAGTCGTATACAGGGATAATAACAACTATGCTCACTACTCTTCAGAGCCAGTCAGGACCAACAAACGAACTCGGAGAGGAGGACCTTAATGCTACCACCCACAGGTGAACTGGTACATTCAGTAGATTTAATTACAATAACAGAGAGGTGACAAACACAATGTTTGCTGGACATGATCATCATTAATATAATAATGGTAAAAAATTAAACAACACTCACTGCATACACTGCAATACAAACAAGTGAACACAAACTAATTATGATGGTTAATACCAACATCATAAAAAGGCAAAATGAGTAATATAGACTTGGACAATACAAACACCTCCATACAAACATCATACCACCACTTAACACCCAGAAACACACAATAACTTTAGAATCAATTAGATTTAACTTTATTGTCATTGTGTAAGGTACATGTACAGAGCCAATGTAATGCAGTAGCATCTAACCAGAAGTACATGAGTGGCCTATTTACAAATAAAACAATGGAACAAGGGAAAAATTTAATGTACAGTAACATGTATGAATATACGGTGACTGTATGACAGTGAATGTAATGTACATTAAAAAGTAAGCTCATTATTGAACAGATGTAGATAGACAGACATTCACTAAGTGTTCAGTTGAAACAGAAAGGTTTGAAAGGAACATTAGGTTGGCCTGTCGTTAGTTACTGTAAAAATAATGTATTGTTATTGTAATGTAATAATGCATTTATAATAATTTAGATTGTAAAATAATAATTAATAAAACATTTATAAACAATTTAAAATTATTAAGGAATGTCATGGTAACATTTTATAATAAAAATCTTTTATTAATTATTTTTTAAAAATCGTTTAATTAGCACAAAATAAAAATGCAGTGTTGGCCAAGGCTCTGAACAAGAGGTAATACAACAATTAGAACATGATTAAAATCAATGCATCATGCCAACACTCAAGTGCTGTGGATAAATTTGAATGGCTCATTATTTCCCCACTGTGGAACAAAAAAAGGTTTATGTTATCTTAAAAGGTTTCTGATCCCAAGAGGGGCAGAGTGGATCTTGATTTGTAAGCTTAGTGCTTGCCTTGAGAGCATAGAACAGAGCTTGATAAGTCAAATGCAGTAATTATGCAGGAACATATACACGTATTAGACTGATTAAATAAGAACTTGCAGAGCCATGAGTCACCTTAAAGCAATCACTAACACACTTATAGAGCACAGGACTAGTGCAACAGCACTGAGGTCAAATATGGAGCTGCCGACTTGTTGATGCAAGTGTATGGGGTGTTACAGTAGTCCAGTCTAGAGATGATGAGAGCATAAATGACTCTTTCTAGGTGCTTCCCCCTCCTGAGGCGGTCAATGGTTTGTCCGAATCTCTTTGAGACCAAACGATAGTCCTCCTCAATGGCCCTCCCTGAACTCCTCCCAGGCCTGAGTATGTGCCTCTGCAACAGCATGGGCTACAGCACACTTGGGCAATTGGTAACCATCAGTGCCTCAGAAGTTCCACAGATCATCCAGACCTGATAGGACTCCTTCTTCACCTTGATGGAATTCCTTAAATCTGGTGTCCACCGTTGGGTTCGGGGATTAGCACTACAACAGGCACTGTAGACCTCCACAGCTCCGAATGGCCTGGTTGACAATGGACTGATCACTTGATGATCGTTACTCGAGTATCCAAAACACATGGCCAAAGGTCAGATGACATGACTACAAAGTCTATAATTGACCTCCAACCATTCAACGACAATGAGTGACCTATCTTCAACTTGAAGATGCAGAGAAACAACCCTCTCATCTACCAGGGAAAACTTCAACACGTGGCCTCTCACCCTGGGCAACTCCAGAGTAGAGAGATTCCAGCGCCTCTCAAGGAGTTGGGTTTCGGAGCCCAGGCTGTGTGTGGAGGTGAGCCTGACTATTTCTAGCTGGTTCTGCTCAGCCTTCTGCCCAAGCCCAGGTTCCTTTCCCCTAGTGACGTAACATTCCATGTCCCAATAGCCAGATTGGTTGTCCAGAGACTGGGTCGTTGACGCTCAGGCCTTCGACTACCACCCAATCTACTTTGCACTGCCCCCCTACGGCTCCTCTGGGGGTTTGGGGGTCCACATGAGGATGGTTCCACGTTGCTCCTTTGGGCTGTACCCTGCCGTGTCCCATGGGAATAGGCCCGGCGCTCGCATGCATGCCCCAACCCCGAGCCTGACTCCAAGGTGCGGTCATACCAGGCGATGTCTCCTTGGTAGTTTATCCATCATAGGGGGGTTTGTGAACCTCTCTTAGTCTGTGCCATAACCCAGGACCTTTTTGCCATGGGAGACCCTACCATAGTAATGTGCTACTACTATTAACACAGCTCCCAGAGTCCTTCGGACACACAAACTCCTCCACCACAATAAGGCGGCGGTTAATAATCAAACAAAAGCAAAGCTGCCAATATTACAATGTCCACCACTCTGTACCAGAGGTCAATTAATAGAATGCTTTCTAATAATCTCACCTAGAGGAGACATGTATAGGCTAAACAGAATTGGACCCAGCACAGAACCCTGTGGAACTCCATAGCTAATCCTTGTGCGTGTGGAGAATTTATCATTAACATGAACAAACTGGAATCTGTTCAACAAATAGGATTCAAACCATCCCAATGCTGTTCCATTAATCCCGATTCTATGTTCTAGTGTCTGTAATAGAATGTGATGATCAATTGTATCAAATGCAGCACTAAGATCTAACAGGACAAGGACAGAAACTAGACCATTGTCCGAAGCTAATAGAAGATCATTAGTGACTCTAACCAGAGCTGTTTCTGTGCTATGATGTTTTCTAAATCCTGACTGAAAATCTTCATACAGGTTATTCCCACTAAGGTGGTCAGATAATTGTTTAGCCACGATTTTTTCCAGAATCTTGGAAATAAAGGGTAAATTTGAAATGGGCCTATAGTTGGCTAGTTGTCCAGGGTCAAGGGTTGGTTTTTTTCAATAGAGGTTTGACCACAGCCACCTTAAAAGCTTGTGGTACATAGCCTAGTTGTAAAGATTGGTTGATTTGATTTAATATGGATGAGCTGATTAAAGGTAGAACTTCTTTGAGTAATCTGGTTGGGATTGGATCTAAAAGACAAGTGGACGACTTGGAAGAGTTAATTATTGAGGTTAACTCCATATGAGTTATGGGGGAGAAGCTGTCTAGGTAAGACAGAGGATTTAATAAATTTAAAGTTGATGGATCTAGACAGTGCTTTCTGTCATTTGGAAGAAGTCGCTGCTGAATGTTTTTTCTAATGATGATAATTTTATTAGTAAAGTAGTTCATAAAGTCATTGCTGCTGAGATTTAAGGGGATAGTAGACTTAATACAGCTATGACTCTTTGTCAGCCTGGCTACAGTGCTGAAAAGAAACCTGGGGTTGTTTTTGTTTTCCTCAATTAGGGAGGAATAATATGTTTTTCTAGCAGCACAGAGTGCTTTTTTATATTTCATTAGACTGTCCTTCCATGCAATGCAGTTTACATTTATTTTGTTGGAACGCCACTGTCTTTCTAGTTGTCTAGTCCTTTGCTTTAGACTGCGGATGTCTGAGTTATACCACGGAGCTAACCTCCTCTGATTCACTGTCTTCTTCTTCAGAGGAGCCACTGTGTCTAACATTGTACGTAGAGAAGCTGCAGCATCATCTACAAGACAGTCAACCTGTTCATAAGGATTAAGGTGACTGTTCTCTGTGTATCTGCAAGACATTGAGGCAAAAGATGATGGAATCATCTGCTTGAATCTGGCAACAGCATTGTCAGATAAACACCTGCTATAGTAACATTTCTTTCCAGCTGTTATAGGGTCAGTTGTGCTAAATTCAAAAGTTAATAAGAAATGGTCAGATAACAGAGGGTTTTGGGGAAGAACTATTAAATTATCAATTTCAACCCCATATGTCAGGACAAGATCTAGGGTGTGGTTAAAACGATGAGTGGGTTCATTTACCTGCTGTGTAAAACCAATAGTGTCTATTAAGGAGTTAAAAGCAGTGCTGAGACAGTTGCTGTCAACATCTACATGAATGTTAAAGTCTCCCACTACAATGACTTTATCTGTGCTAAGAACTAAGTCAGATAAGAATTCAGAGAATTCAGTTAAGAACTCTGAATATGGAGCAGGAGGACGGTAAACAATACAAAACACAACTGGTTTCTGAGTTTTAGAGTCTGGGTGAGAAAGGCTCAGAGTGAGGCTCTCAAATGAGTTATAACTATGTTTAGGTTTAGGAGTAATTAATAAATCTGATTTATAAACTGCTGCTACTCCTCCACCTCTACCTGTACTTCTTGGGAACATGATAGTTGATGTGACTCATTGGAGTCGACTCATTTAAAGTAACATATTCATCCTGCTGCAGCCAGGTTTCAGTGAGACAGAAGAGATCTATGTGATGGTCACTTATCAAGTCATTTATTAAAAAGGATTTAGATGAGAGAGATCTGATATTTAATAAACCACACTTTATTAGCTTACTGTTACTTTGTTCCGTAAGAGGAACTGTTTTGATGTTTATTAAATTCTGGTAAGTCACTCCTCTTTGATTTGTTTGTGACTTGTATAGTTTAGGTGGTCGAGAAGCAGACACAGTCTCTATGCAATAACTAAGACTAAGAGTGGGTCGCGGCGGTTTAGCAATGTATTGGAACCAGAAGAATAAACAATTATTATAAGATTCGTGAAATATTTCTGTCAGCTCCCATTTCCTTAAAATTAAGAAAACAGGCAAAATGTAAAACAAATTAATGCAAAAGAAGTTTAGTTATGAAAAATTTAGATTTTTTCCCAATGTTTGCCTGGAAAATAAGGCTGTCATGCTCATTAAAACAACATGCATTCCCACATGGTGAATGGTCCGGCTCAATGGCAGTGATACAGTGCCTCAGATGTACAGGCAGGTAAGTATAGATAGTTTAATGGCATACTCGTAATTCAAGATACAGGCAGAGATTGGTACCCAGGTTACGTCTTTTACAGTAGCTCTGACTTTTCAAGAGGAGGTAATTAATTAAATCATTTGGATGGAAGAGCAGAAGAAAGATTTCAGCCCTGACCCCTCAGGCTTGAAGGCCAAACTGTCAGAACGATGTCAACGACTGAACTGTGACAGACATGTTATCTTCTGGCACAACCAACGTTCTCTTCAAGAAAAAAGACACCATTGCTCAGTCAGGCCTTTTACACGTCACCCGAGGACCGGCATTGTGTGTTCATTAACATGAGCTGATGTTTATTGAGATCACTGCCCTGAATGACCCTGCTGACCTCTGCTGCTCAGGGATGGCAAGAGTGAGGCCTCTATGGGCTAGTCTACTGGAAATATCTTTTGATTTGGGTTTAATGTTTGTCGTCATTGTGTTTGGTGAGATTCACCTACAAAACGCACTTGGTGACAAGTCCTTCTCGTAACTTAACTGACTCCAGAAAGAGTCTCAACAATCACAAGTTTTCAATTAGTGGCTAAAATATTTTTGAACGGGGCGCACAACACATCAAAGACAAATCAGATAAACAAATGAACCTTGATTTGGTCAGCATCCTTGCAGTTTCTCTGCATGTACATGTGTACAGGTGAAAGAGTCATCATGGATGCATGAATGAGTTACATGTGATATGTCATGTGGACCAGCTGTACTTTGGTTCTACTTCACGTCTTTTGCTTCAGTCACTTCCTTAATTGTCTCACTTGGGTTCTCACACTTGTCTTCTGAAAAGTATTGTCTGACTTGTTTGTTTGTGCAAGCGATTAAAGTTCATGCCACATGAACTAACAGCACTTATACCCACTAACTAGTCGTATACAGGGATAATAACAACTATGCTCACTACTCTTCAGAGCCAGTCAGGACCAACAAACGAACTCGGAGAGGAGGACCTTAATGCTACCACCCACAGGTGAACTGGTACATTCAGTAGATTTAATTACAATAAACAGAGAGGTGACAAACACAATGTTTGCTGGACATGATCATCATTAATATAATAATGGTAAAAAAATTAAACAACACTCACTGCATACACTGCAATACAAACAAGTGAACACAAACTAATTATGATGGTTAATACCAACATCATAAAAAGGCAAAATGAGTAATATAGACTTGGACAATACAAACACCTCCATACAAACATCATACCACCACTTAACACCCAGAAACACACAATAACTTTAGAATCAATTAGATTTAACTTTATTGTCATTGTGTAAGGTACATGTACAGAGCCAATGTAATGCAGTAGCATCTAACCAGAAGTACATGAGTGGCCTATTTACAAATAAAACAATGGAACAAGGGAAAAATTTAATGTACAGTAACATGTATGAATATACGGTGACTGTATGACAGTGAATGTAATGTACATTAAAAAGTAAGCTCATTATTGAACAGATGTAGATAGACAGACATTCACTAAGTGTTCAGTTGAAACAGAAAGGTTTGAAAGGAACATTAGGTTGGCCTGTCGTTAGTTACTGTAAAAATAATGTATTGTTATTGTAATGTAATAATGCATTTATAATAATTTAGATTGTAAAATAATAATTAATAAAACATTTATAAACAATTTTAAAATTATTAAGGAATGTCATGGTAACATTTTATAATAAAAATCTTTTATTAATTATTTTTTAAAAATCGTTTAATTAGCACAAAATAAAAATGCAGTGTTGGCCAAGGCTCTGAACAAGAGGTAATACAACAATTAGAACATGATTAAAATCAATGCATCATGCCAACACTCAAGTGCTGTGGATAAATTTGAATGGCTCATTATTTCCCCACTGTGGAACAAAAAAAGGTTTATGTTATCTTAAAAGGTTTCTGATCCCAAGAGGGGCAGAGTGGATCTTGATTTGTAAGCTTAGTGCTTGCCTTGAGAGCATAGAACAGAGCTTGATAAGTCAAATGCAGTAATTATGCAGGAACATATACACGTATTAGACTGATTAAATAAGAACTTGCAGAGCCATGAGTCACCTTAAAGCAATCACTAACACACTTATAGAGCACAGGACTAGTGCAACAGCACTGAGGTCAAATATGGAGCTGCCGACTTGTTGATGCAAGTGTATGGGGTGTTACAGTAGTCCAGTCTAGAGATGATGAGAGCATAAATGACTCTTTCTAGGTGCTTCCCCCTCCTGAGGCGGTCAATGGTTTGTCCGAATCTCTTTGAGACCAAACGATAGTCCTCCTCAATGGCCTCCCTGAACTCCTCCCAGGCCTGAGTATGTGCCTCTGCAACAGCATGGGCTACAGCACACTTGGGCAATTGGTAACCATCAGTGCCTCAGAAGTTCCACAGATCATCCAGACCTGATAGGACTCCTTCTTCACCTTGATGGAATTCCTTAAATCTGGTGTCCACCGTTGGGTTCGGGGATTAGCACTACAACAGGCACTGTAGACCTCCACAGCTCCGAATGGCCTGGTTGACAATGGACTGATCACTTGATGATCGTTACTCGAGTATCCAAAACACATGGCCAAAGGTCAGATGACATGACTACAAAGTCTATAATTGACCTCCAACCATTCAACGACAATGAGTGACCTATCTTCAACTTGAAGATGCAGAGAAACAACCCTCTCATCTACCAGGGAAAACTTCAACACGTGGCCTCTCACCCTGGGCAACTCCAGAGTAGAGAGATTCCAGCGCCTCTCAAGGAGTTGGGTTTCGGAGCCCAGGCTGTGTGTGGAGGTGAGCCTGACTATTTCTAGCTGGTTCTGCTCAGCCTTCTGCCCAAGCCCAGGTTCCTTTCCCCTAGTGACGTAACATTCCATGTCCCAATAGCCAGATTGGTTGTCCAGAGACTGGGTCGTTGACGCTCAGGCCTTCGACTACCACCCAATCTACTTTGCACTGCCCCCCTACGGCTCCTCTGGGGGTTTGGGGGTCCACATGAGGATGGTTCCACGTTGCTCCTTTGGGCTGTACCCTGCCGTGTCCCATGGGAATAGGCCCGGCGCTCGCATGCATGCCCCAACCCCGAGCCTGACTCCAAGGTGCGGTCATACCAGGCGATGTCTCCTTGGTAGTTTATCCATCATAGGGGGGTTTGTGAACCTCTCTTAGTCTGTGCCATAACCCAGGACCTTTTTGCCATGGGAGACCCTACCATAGTAATGTGCTACTACTATTAACACAGCTCCCAGAGTCCTTCGGACACACAAACTCCTCCACCACAATAAGGCGGCGGTTAATAATCAAACAAAAGCAAAGCTGCCAATATTACAATGTCCACCACTCTGTACCAGAGGTCAATTAATAGAATGCTTTCTAATAATCTCACCTAGAGGAGACATGTATAGGCTAAACAGAATTGGACCCAGCACAGAACCCTGTGGAACTCCATAGCTAATCCTTGTGCGTGTGGAGAATTTATCATTAACATGAACAAACTGGAATCTGTTCAACAAATAGGATTCAAACCATCCCAATGCTGTTCCATTAATCCCGATTCTATGTTCTAGTGTCTGTAATAGAATGTGATGATCAATTGTATCAAATGCAGCACTAAGATCTAACAGGACAAGGACAGAAACTAGACCATTGTCCGAAGCTAATAGAAGATCATTAGTGACTCTAACCAGAGCTGTTTCTGTGCTATGATGTTTTCTAAATCCTGACTGAAAATCTTCATACAGGTTATTCCCACTAAGGTGGTCAGATAATTGTTTAGCCACGATTTTTTCCAGAATCTTGGAAATAAAGGGTAAATTTGAAATGGGCCTATAGTTGGCTAGTTGTCCAGGGTCAAGGGTTGGTTTTTTCAATAGAGGTTTGACCACAGCCACCTTAAAAGCTTGTGGTACATAGCCTAGTTGTAAAGATTGGTTGATTTGATTTAATATGGATGAGCTGATTAAAGGTAGAACTTCTTTGAGTAATCTGGTTGGGATTGGATCTAAAAGACAAGTGGACGACTTGGAAGAGTTAATTATTGAGGTTAACTCCATATGAGTTATGGGGGAGAAGCTGTCTAGGTAAGACAGAGGATTTAATAAATTTAAAGTTGATGGATCTAGACAGTGCTTTCTGTCATTTGGAAGAAGTCGCTGCTGAATGTTTTTTCTAATGATGATAATTTTATTAGTAAAGTAGTTCATAAAGTCATTGCTGCTGAGATTTAAGGGGATAGTAGACTTAATACAGCTATGACTCTTTGTCAGCCTGGCTACAGTGCTGAAAAGAAACCTGGGGTTGTTTTTGTTTTCCTCAATTAGGGAGGAATAATATGTTTTTCTAGCAGCACAGAGTGCTTTTTTATATTTCATTAGACTGTCCTTCCATGCAATGCAGTTTACATTTATTTTGTTGGAACGCCACTGTCTTTCTAGTTGTCTAGTCCTTTGCTTTAGACTGCGGATGTCTGAGTTATACCACGGAGCTAACCTCCTCTGATTCACTGTCTTCTTCTTCAGAGGAGCCACTGTGTCTAACATTGTACGTAGAGAAGCTGCAGCATCATCTACAAGACAGTCAACCTGTTCATAAGGATTAAGGTGACTGTTCTCTGTGTATCTGCAAGACATTGAGGCAAAAGATGATGGAATCATCTGCTTGAATCTGGCAACAGCATTGTCAGATAAACACCTGCTATAGTAACATTTCTTTCCAGCTGTTATAGGGTCAGTTGTGCTAAATTCAAAAGTTAATAAGAAATGGTCAGATAACAGAGGGTTTTGGGGAAGAACTATTAAATTATCAATTTCAACCCCATATGTCAGGACAAGATCTAGGGTGTGGTTAAAACGATGAGTGGGTTCATTTACCTGCTGTGTAAAACCAATAGTGTCTATTAAGGAGTTAAAAGCAGTGCTGAGACAGTTGCTGTCAACATCTACATGAATGTTAAAGTCTCCCACTACAATGACTTTATCTGTGCTAAGAACTAAGTCAGATAAGAATTCAGAGAATTCAGTTAAGAACTCTGAATATGGAGCAGGAGGACGGTAAACAATACAAAACACAACTGGTTTCTGAGTTTTAGAGTCTGGGTGAGAAAGGCTCAGAGTGAGGCTCTCAAATGAGTTATAACTATGTTTAGGTTTAGGAGTAATTAATAAATCTGATTTATAAACTGCTGCTACTCCTCCACCTCTACCTGTACTTCTTGGAACATGATAGTTGATGTGACTCATTGGAGTCGACTCATTTAAAGTAACATATTCATCCTGCTGCAGCCAGGTTTCAGTGAGACAGAAGAGATCTATGTGATGGTCACTTATCAAGTCATTTATTAAAAAGGATTTAGATGAGAGAGATCTGATATTTAATAAACCACACTTTATTAGCTTACTGTTACTTTGTTCCGTAAGAGGAACTGTTTTGATGTTTATTAAATTCTGGTAAGTCACTCCTCTTTGATTTGTTTGTGACTTGTATAGTTTAGGTGGTCGAGAAGCAGACACAGTCTCTATGCAATAACTAAGACTAAGAGTGGGTCGCGGCGGTTTAGCAATGTATTGGAACCAGAAGAATAAACAATTATTATAAGATTCGTGAAATATTTCTGTCAGCTCCCATTTCCTTAAAATTAAGAAAACAGGCAAAATGTAAAACAAATTAATGCAAAAGAAGTTTAGTTATGAAAAATTTAGATTTTTTCCCAATGTTTGCCTGGAAAATAAGGCTGTCATGCTCATTAAAACAACATGCATTCCCACATGGTGAATGGTCCGGCTCAATGGCAGTGATACAGTGCCTCAGATGTACAGGCAGGTAAGTATAGATAGTTTAATGGCATACTCGTAATTCAAGATACAGGCAGAGATTGGTACACAGGTTACGTCTTTTACAGTAGCTCTGACTTTTCAAGAGGAGGTAATTAATTAAATCATTTGGATGGAAGAGCAGAAGAAAGATTTCAGCCCTGACCCCTCAGGCTTGAAGGCCAAACTGTCAGAACGATGTCAACGACTGAACTGTGACAGACATGTTATCTTCTGGCACAACCAACGTTCTCTTCAAGAAAAAAGACACCATTGCTCAGTCAGGCCTTTTACACGTCACCCGAGGACCGGCATTGTGTGTTCATTAACATGAGCTGATGTTTATTGAGATCACTGCCCTGAATGACCCTGCTGACCTCTGCTGCTCAGGGATGGCAAGAGTGAGGCCTCTATGGGCTAGTCTACTGGAAATATCTTTTGATTTGGGTTTAATGTTTGTCGTCATTGTGTTTGGTGAGATTCACCTACAAAACGCACTTGGTGACAAGTCCTTCTCGTAACTTAACTGACTCCAGAAAGAGTCTCAACAATCACAAGTTTTCAATTAGTGGCTAAAATATTTTTGAACGGGGCGCACAACACATCAAAGACAAATCAGATAAACAAATGAACCTTGATTTGGTCAGCATCCTTGCAGTTTCTCTGCATGTACATGTGTACAGGTGAAAGAGTCATCATGGATGCATGAATGAGTTACATGTGATATGTCATGTGGACCAGCTGTACTTTGGTTCTACTTCACGTCTTTTGCTTCAGTCACTTCCTTAATTGTCTCACTTGGGTTCTCACACTTGTCTTCTGAAAAGTATTGTCTGACTTGTTTGTTTGTGCAAGCGATTAAAGTTCATGCCACATGAACTAACAGCACTTATACCCACTAACTAGTCGTATACAGGGATAATAACAACTATGCTCACTACTCTTCAGAGCCAGTCAGGACCAACAAACGAACTCGGAGAGGAGGACCTTAATGCTACCACCCACAGGTGAACTGGTACATTCAGTAGATTTAATTACAATAAACAGAGAGGTGACAAACACAATGTTTGCTGGACATGATCATCATTAATATAATAATGGTAAAAAAATTAAACAACACTCACTGCATACACTGCAATACAAACAAGTGAACACAAACTAATTATGATGGTTAATACCAACATCATAAAAAGGCAAAATGAGTAATATAGACTTGGACAATACAAACACCTCCATACAAACATCATACCACCACTTAACACCCAGAAACACACAATAACTTTAGAATCAATTAGATTTAACTTTATTGTCATTGTGTAAGGTACATGTACAGAGCCAATGTAATGCAGTAGCATCTAACCAGAAGTACATGAGTGGCCTATTTACAAATAAAACAATGGAACAAGGGAAAAATTTAATGTACAGTAACATGTATGAATATACGGTGACTGTATGACAGTGAATGTAATGTACATTAAAAAGTAAGCTCATTATTGAACAGATGTAGATAGACAGACATTCACTAAGTGTTCAGTTGAAACAGAAAGGTTTGAAAGGAACATTAGGTTGGCCTGTCGTTAGTTACTGTAAAAATAATGTATTGTTATTGTAATGTAATAATGCATTTATAATAATTTAGATTGTAAAATAATAATTAATAAAACATTTATAAACAATTTAAAATTATTAAGGAATGTCATGGTAACATTTTATAATAAAAATCTTTTATTAATTATTTTTTAAAAATCGTTTAATTAGCACAAAATAAAAATGCAGTGTTGGCCAAGGCTCTGAACAAGAGGTAATACAACAATTAGAACATGATTAAAATCAATGCATCATGCCAACACTCAAGTGCTGTGGATAAATTTGAATGGCTCATTATTTCCCCACTGTGGAACAAAAAAAGGTTTATGTTATCTTAAAAGGTTTCTGATCCCAAGAGGGGCAGAGTGGATCTTGATTTGTAAGCTTAGTGCTTGCCTTGAGAGCATAGAACAGAGCTTGATAAGTCAAATGCAGTAATTATGCAGGAACATATACACGTATTAGACTGATTAAATAAGAACTTGCAGAGCCATGAGTCACCTTAAAGCAATCACTAACACACTTATAGAGCACAGGACTAGTGCAACAGCACTGAGGTCAAATATGGAGCTGCCGACTTGTTGATGCAAGTGTATGGGGTGTTACAGTAGTCCAGTCTAGAGATGATGAGAGCATAAATGACTCTTTCTAGGTGCTTCCCCCTCCTGAGGCGGTCAATGGTTTGTCCGAATCTCTTTGAGACCAAACGATAGTCCTCCTCAATGGCCTCCCTGAACTCCTCCCAGGCCTGAGTATGTGCCTCTGCAACAGCATGGGCTACAGCACACTTGGGCAATTGGTAACCATCAGTGCCTCAGAAGTTCCACAGATCATCCAGACCTGATAGGACTCCTTCTTCACCTTGATGGAATTCCTTAAATCTGGTGTCCACCGTTGGGTTCGGGGATTAGCACTACAACAGGCACTGTAGACCTCCACAGCTCCGAATGGCCTGGTTGACAATGGACTGATCACTTGATGATCGTTACTCGAGTATCCAAAACACATGGCCAAAGGTCAGATGACATGACTACAAAGTCTATAATTGACCTCCAACCATTCAACGACAATGAGTGACCTATCTTCAACTTGAAGATGCAGAGAAACAACCCTCTCATCTACCAGGGAAAACTTCAACACGTGGCCTCTCACCCTGGGCAACTCCAGAGTAGAGAGATTCCAGCGCCTCTCAAGGAGTTGGGTTTCGGAGCCCAGGCTGTGTGTGGAGGTGAGCCTGACTATTTCTAGCTGGTTCTGCTCAGCCTTCTGCCCAAGCCCAGGTTCCTTTCCCCTAGTGACGTAACATTCCATGTCCCAATAGCCAGATTGGTTGTCCAGAGACTGGGTCGTTGACGCTCAGGCCTTCGACTACCACCCAATCTACTTTGCACTGCCCCCCTACGGCTCCTCTGGGGGTTTGGGGGTCCACATGAGGATGGTTCCACGTTGCTCCTTTGGGCTGTACCCTGCCGTGTCCCATGGGAATAGGCCCGGCGCTCGCATGCATGCCCCAACCCCGAGCCTGACTCCAAGGTGCGGTCATACCAGGCGATGTCTCCTTGGTAGTTTATCCATCATAGGGGGGTTTGTGAACCTCTCTTAGTCTGTGCCATAACCCAGGACCTTTTTGCCATGGGAGACCCTACCATAGTAATGTGCTACTACTATTAACACAGCTCCCAGAGTCCTTCGGACACACAAACTCCTCCACCACAATAAGGCGGCGGTTAATAATCAAACAAAAGCAAAGCTGCCAATATTACAATGTCCACCACTCTGTACCAGAGGTCAATTAATAGAATGCTTTCTAATAATCTCACCTAGAGGAGACATGTATAGGCTAAACAGAATTGGACCCAGCACAGAACCCTGTGGAACTCCATAGCTAATCCTTGTGCGTGTGGAGAATTTATCATTAACATGAACAAACTGGAATCTGTTCAACAAATAGGATTCAAACCATCCCAATGCTGTTCCATTAATCCCGATTCTATGTTCTAGTGTCTGTAATAGAATGTGATGATCAATTGTATCAAATGCAGCACTAAGATCTAACAGGACAAGGACAGAAACTAGACCATTGTCCGAAGCTAATAGAAGATCATTAGTGACTCTAACCAGAGCTGTTTCTGTGCTATGATGTTTTCTAAATCCTGACTGAAAATCTTCATACAGGTTATTCCCACTAAGGTGGTCAGATAATTGTTTAGCCACGATTTTTTCCAGAATCTTGGAAATAAAGGGTAAATTTGAAATGGGCCTATAGTTGGCTAGTTGTCCAGGGTCAAGGGTTGGTTTTTTCAATAGAGGTTTGACCACAGCCACCTTAAAAGCTTGTGGTACATAGCCTAGTTGTAAAGATTGGTTGATTTGATTTAATATGGATGAGCTGATTAAAGGTAGAACTTCTTTGAGTAATCTGGTTGGGATTGGATCTAAAAGACAAGTGGACGACTTGGAAGAGTTAATTATTGAGGTTAACTCCATATGAGTTATGGGGGAGAAGCTGTCTAGGTAAGACAGAGGATTTAATAAATTTAAAGTTGATGGATCTAGACAGTGCTTTCTGTCATTTGGAAGAAGTCGCTGCTGAATGTTTTTTCTAATGATGATAATTTTATTAGTAAAGTAGTTCATAAAGTCATTGCTGCTGAGATTTAAGGGGATAGTAGACTTAATACAGCTATGACTCTTTGTCAGCCTGGCTACAGTGCTGAAAAGAAACCTGGGGTTGTTTTTGTTTTCCTCAATTAGGGAGGAATAATATGTTTTTCTAGCAGCACAGAGTGCTTTTTTATATTTCATTAGACTGTCCTTCCATGCAATGCAGTTTACATTTATTTTGTTGGAACGCCACTGTCTTTCTAGTTGTCTAGTCCTTTGCTTTAGACTGCGGATGTCTGAGTTATACCACGGAGCTAACCTCCTCTGATTCACTGTCTTCTTCTTCAGAGGAGCCACTGTGTCTAACATTGTACGTAGAGAAGCTGCAGCATCATCTACAAGACAGTCAACCTGTTCATAAGGATTAAGGTGACTGTTCTCTGTGTATCTGCAAGACATTGAGGCAAAAGATGATGGAATCATCTGCTTGAATCTGGCAACAGCATTGTCAGATAAACACCTGCTATAGTAACATTTCTTTCCAGCTGTTATAGGGTCAGTTGTGCTAAATTCAAAAGTTAATAAGAAATGGTCAGATAACAGAGGGTTTTGGGGAAGAACTATTAAATTATCAATTTCAACCCCATATGTCAGGACAAGATCTAGGGTGTGGTTAAAACGATGAGTGGGTTCATTTACCTGCTGTGTAAAACCAATAGTGTCTATTAAGGAGTTAAAAGCAGTGCTGAGACAGTTGCTGTCAACATCTACATGAATGTTAAAGTCTCCCACTACAATGACTTTATCTGTGCTAAGAACTAAGTCAGATAAGAATTCAGAGAATTCAGTTAAGAACTCTGAATATGGAGCAGGAGGACGGTAAACAATACAAAACACAACTGGTTTCTGAGTTTTAGAGTCTGGGTGAGAAAGGCTCAGAGTGAGGCTCTCAAATGAGTTATAACTATGTTTAGGTTTAGGAGTAATTAATAAATCTGATTTATAAACTGCTGCTACTCCTCCACCTCTACCTGTACTTCTTGGAACATGATAGTTGATGTGACTCATTGGAGTCGACTCATTTAAAGTAACATATTCATCCTGCTGCAGCCAGGTTTCAGTGAGACAGAAGAGATCTATGTGATGGTCACTTATCAAGTCATTTATTAAAAAGGATTTAGATGAGAGAGATCTGATATTTAATAAACCACACTTTATTAGCTTACTGTTACTTTGTTCCGTAAGAGGAACTGTTTTGATGTTTATTAAATTCTGGTAAGTCACTCCTCTTTGATTTGTTTGTGACTTGTATAGTTTAGGTGGTCGAGAAGCAGACACAGTCTCTATGCAATAACTAAGACTAAGAGTGGGTCGCGGCGGTTTAGCAATGTATTGGAACCAGAAGAATAAACAATTATTATAAGATTCGTGAAATATTTCTGTCAGCTCCCATTTCCTTAAAATTAAGAAAACAGGCAAAATGTAAAACAAATTAATGCAAAAGAAGTTTAGTTATGAAAAATTTAGATTTTTTCCCAATGTTTGCCTGGAAAATAAGGCTGTCATGCTCATTAAAACAACATGCATTCCCACATGGTGAATGGTCCGGCTCAATGGCAGTGATACAGTGCCTCAGATGTACAGGCAGGTAAGTATAGATAGTTTAATGGCATACTCGTAATTCAAGATACAGGCAGAGATTGGTACACAGGTTACGTCTTTTACAGTAGCTCTGACTTTTCAAGAGGAGGTAATTAATTAAATCATTTGGATGGAAGAGCAGAAGAAAGATTTCAGCCCTGACCCCTCAGGCTTGAAGGCCAAACTGTCAGAACGATGTCAACGACTGAACTGTGACAGACATGTTATCTTCTGGCACAACCAACGTTCTCTTCAAGAAAAAAGACACCATTGCTCAGTCAGGCCTTTTACACGTCACCCGAGGACCGGCATTGTGTGTTCATTAACATGAGCTGATGTTTATTGAGATCACTGCCCTGAATGACCCTGCTGACCTCTGCTGCTCAGGGATGGCAAGAGTGAGGCCTCTATGGGCTAGTCTACTGGAAATATCTTTTGATTTGGGTTTAATGTTTGTCGTCATTGTGTTTGGTGAGATTCACCTACAAAACGCACTTGGTGACAAGTCCTTCTCGTAACTTAACTGACTCCAGAAAGAGTCTCAACAATCACAAGTTTTCAATTAGTGGCTAAAATATTTTTGAACGGGGCGCACAACACATCAAAGACAAATCAGATAAACAAATGAACCTTGATTTGGTCAGCATCCTTGCAGTTTCTCTGCATGTACATGTGTACAGGTGAAAGAGTCATCATGGATGCATGAATGAGTTACATGTGATATGTCATGTGGACCAGCTGTACTTTGGTTCTACTTCACGTCTTTTGCTTCAGTCACTTCCTTAATTGTCTCACTTGGGTTCTCACACTTGTCTTCTGAAAAGTATTGTCTGACTTGTTTGTTTGTGCAAGCGATTAAAGTTCATGCCACATGAACTAACAGCACTTATACCCACTAACTAGTCGTATACAGGGATAATAACAACTATGCTCACTACTCTTCAGAGCCAGTCAGGACCAACAAACGAACTCGGAGAGGAGGACCTTAATGCTACCACCCACAGGTGAACTGGTACATTCAGTAGATTTAATTACAATAAACAGAGAGGTGACAAACACAATGTTTGCTGGACATGATCATCATTAATATAATAATGGTAAAAAAATTAAACAACACTCACTGCATACACTGCAATACAAACAAGTGAACACAAACTAATTATGATGGTTAATACCAACATCATAAAAAGGCAAAATGAGTAATATAGACTTGGACAATACAAACACCTCCATACAAACATCATACCACCACTTAACACCCAGAAACACACAATAACTTTAGAATCAATTAGATTTAACTTTATTGTCATTGTGTAAGGTACATGTACAGAGCCAATGTAATGCAGTAGCATCTAACCAGAAGTACATGAGTGGCCTATTTACAAATAAAACAATGGAACAAGGGAAAAATTTAATGTACAGTAACATGTATGAATATACGGTGACTGTATGACAGTGAATGTAATGTACATTAAAAAGTAAGCTCATTATTGAACAGATGTAGATAGACAGACATTCACTAAGTGTTCAGTTGAAACAGAAAGGTTTGAAAGGAACATTAGGTTGGCCTGTCGTTAGTTACTGTAAAAATAATGTATTGTTATTGTAATGTAATAATGCATTTATAATAATTTAGATTGTAAAATAATAATTAATAAAACATTTATAAACAATTTAAAATTATTAAGGAATGTCATGGTAACATTTTATAATAAAAATCTTTTATTAATTATTTTTTAAAAATCGTTTAATTAGCACAAAATAAAAATGCAGTGTTGGCCAAGGCTCTGAACAAGAGGTAATACAACAATTAGAACATGATTAAAATCAATGCATCATGCCAACACTCAAGTGCTGTGGATAAATTTGAATGGCTCATTATTTCCCCACTGTGGAACAAAAAAAGGTTTATGTTATCTTAAAAGGTTTCTGATCCCAAGAGGGGCAGAGTGGATCTTGATTTGTAAGCTTAGTGCTTGCCTTGAGAGCATAGAACAGAGCTTGATAAGTCAAATGCAGTAATTATGCAGGAACATATACACGTATTAGACTGATTAAATAAGAACTTGCAGAGCCATGAGTCACCTTAAAGCAATCACTAACACACTTATAGAGCACAGGACTAGTGCAACAGCACTGAGGTCAAATATGGAGCTGCCGACTTGTTGATGCAAGTGTATGGGGTGTTACAGTAGTCCAGTCTAGAGATGATGAGAGCATAAATGACTCTTTCTAGGTGCTTCCCCCTCCTGAGGCGGTCAATGGTTTGTCCGAATCTCTTTGAGACCAAACGATAGTCCTCCTCAATGGCCTCCCTGAACTCCTCCCAGGCCTGAGTATGTGCCTCTGCAACAGCATGGGCTACAGCACACTTGGGCAATTGGTAACCATCAGTGCCTCAGAAGTTCCACAGATCATCCAGACCTGATAGGACTCCTTCTTCACCTTGATGGAATTCCTTAAATCTGGTGTCCACCGTTGGGTTCGGGGATTAGCACTACAACAGGCACTGTAGACCTCCACAGCTCCGAATGGCCTGGTTGACAATGGACTGATCACTTGATGATCGTTACTCGAGTATCCAAAACACATGGCCAAAGGTCAGATGACATGACTACAAAGTCTATAATTGACCTCCAACCATTCAACGACAATGAGTGACCTATCTTCAACTTGAAGATGCAGAGAAACAACCCTCTCATCTACCAGGGAAAACTTCAACACGTGGCCTCTCACCCTGGGCAACTCCAGAGTAGAGAGATTCCAGCGCCTCTCAAGGAGTTGGGTTTCGGAGCCCAGGCTGTGTGTGGAGGTGAGCCTGACTATTTCTAGCTGGTTCTGCTCAGCCTTCTGCCCAAGCCCAGGTTCCTTTCCCCTAGTGACGTAACATTCCATGTCCCAATAGCCAGATTGGTTGTCCAGAGACTGGGTCGTTGACGCTCAGGCCTTCGACTACCACCCAATCTACTTTGCACTGCCCCCCTACGGCTCCTCTGGGGGTTTGGGGGTCCACATGAGGATGGTTCCACGTTGCTCCTTTGGGCTGTACCCTGCCGTGTCCCATGGGAATAGGCCCGGCGCTCGCATGCATGCCCCAACCCCGAGCCTGACTCCAAGGTGCGGTCATACCAGGCGATGTCTCCTTGGTAGTTTATCCATCATAGGGGGGTTTGTGAACCTCTCTTAGTCTGTGCCATAACCCAGGACCTTTTTGCCATGGGAGACCCTACCATAGTAATGTGCTACTACTATTAACACAGCTCCCAGAGTCCTTCGGACACACAAACTCCTCCACCACAATAAGGCGGCGGTTAATAATCAAACAAAAGCAAAGCTGCCAATATTACAATGTCCACCACTCTGATCTCTGATTGGCTGTTTTGGTAGAAGCTGAAACTGCAGAATATATTTGAGAGTAAATCATCTAAATCATTATCTAATCATAAATATACAGTTTATACATACACACAGTATATACATACATATAGTATGGACTGTATAGATCTAAAACACAGGTGCCAGTAACTGCTGCAAACAGACTGCATGACAGTGGAGCTAACATCTAGAATATTTTGCAGCTCAAAGATGGCCTCTACACGGAATATGCGGATCATCACAATCGTACTGTAGCTAGTCAAGAATGTTCAGTGTCCAAAGAGTGTAATGTAAAATGAACAGCATTTGCTCAAAACCCAGTGTGTCAACATAAAATTCAGTTGCTTTATTGTAGTCAAGGACAGGCTTGGGTAAACATCCATCCATTTCCCATACCGCTTAATCCCATATGTTGGGTCGCGGGGATGCTGGAACCTATCCCAGCTGGCTATGGGCGAGAGGCAGGGGACACCCTGGACAGGTCGACAGCCCATCGCAGAGCAACACAGAGACAAACAACCAGTCACACATGCACTCACACCTATGGGCAATGGAGAGAGGCCCATCCATCCATCCATTTTCTGAACCGCTTACTCCCTAGTGCGGGGTCGCGGGGATGCTGGAACCTATCCCAGCTGGCTATGGGCGAGAGGCAGGGTACACCCTGGACAGGTCGACAGCCCATCGCAGAGCAACACAGAGACAAACAACCAGTCACACATGCACTCACACCTATGGGCAATGGAGAGAGGCCAATCAACCTAATGCATGATTTTGGACTGTGGGAGAAAGCCAGAGACCCCGCGGAGAACCTACGCGAACACGTTGAGAACATGCAAACTCCACACAGAAAGGCACCCGGGGCGGCTCCAGGAATCGAACCCAGGACCTTCTAGCTGTGAGGCAACAGTGCTACCTGCTACCTGTACCCAATATTACTCTATAGATGTTTGGATGTTTATTTCCCTATGCGGAGTGCAGTAAGAGCCCGACAGAATCCTGAATCATCCAAACCCCCACAGCAATTTTAAAACCTCATTGAAATTGTCCTAAGAAGCAGTGTCAACCACATGGAAGAAACCATGTGCTACATGGTTAGTTTTCATTCACATTGAGTCAAAGATGTTCACATGCCACCTGGAAGTACCTTGAGAAACATTCTAATATCTAATATTAGCTGTGTTTCCCAGCATACATGCCTTCAGATGCAGTATCCTGGGGGGGACCATCTGTTGGCTTTGTTCAGGACATGAACGAAATGTGAGTGGAGGAGGAAAGGAGCCGCACACAGACACACTGTATACGTAGAATGATCAAAGAGGGCCTTTTATGCCAGCTTCCATGTGTAAAGAAGAATGTGAATTCTGTTAATGAGCAACGTCCTTCAGCTTGCGATAAAAGAAAAAAGATCCAAACCACGTCCTGCAAAAGGTTGTGTATCAAGTGTAGGACTTCTCTGCATCAGTGAGTGTAAAAGAACTGCAAATTGCTTTTGACAAAACCTTTTGCCACAGGCATGTACAGTATGTAGCTGCATAGTCATATAGCGTCAGAGCACAGTAAGCAGTATCTAGTCACTGATCTGGAGGTAAACTCCAACAGCATAAAAGACGGAATTACAGTCTTTTCAGTATAAGCTCAGTACACCTGCTGCTGGGTGATATTCCTTTGTGCTTGCATAAGGCTGATATTAGAGAAAATATTTGCATTTAACTTCCAAAAATCTCTGATTATGTCTAATGATTAGAAGAGGATTAGGGTTTGTAACTAATAAGGTGTGATCACTGTTCATTATTTACACAAATCAGTGGCAACTGGACCTGCTTTTAGCATCAAAAAGGCCTTGTCGCTTTTGAAGGATGACCCCTGTGGTGTCAACAATTTGCCCATGGACTGTCTGTGATGTCTTTGTAAACAACTGTGGAACTGTTCATTGTCAGGATCACATAATCAGCAGGATTTCAACTTCATTCATAACAATTTTATTTCCTGTTTTATGTGGCCCATCACTTAAGTGTGTCGGACCCACATGCACAGCCAGAGACGGCAGGTATGAATAAAAAGGGTTTAATGGCACGGCACAGACAGGAATCAAGCAGAACGGCGGTCAAAGGCAGGCAACAGTCAAACCTAACACAGGCGGACAGGTATGGCAGGGACAAGACTGGAGATGAGGTCGGGTTCGGAACAGGATTAAAAACATGGCAATGGTAACAAGACAAAACGCTGGATAGTGGTGAGGTCACGTAAAAATCTGGCAATGGTTCAGGTGAGTACTGGATCTTAAATAACAAGAGACTAATGATGAATTAACTGCAGTTGGAGGAGTCATGACACGATGGCAACTAAACACAGCATGGTATGACCTGAAGTGGAAGTCGAACAAAATAAAACCGGAAGCAGCTGGAAACAAGATGCATGAAAAGAGTCATGACAACGTGCTGTGGTTTTGATTCACATACACTGGGCTCTAGTGACCCTCAAACACAAATTGCCACAGCTGAAGAGAGAGCACAGAGGGAGCCTGCACAGGTGTTAGTGTGGTGGTCAAGCCTTCGTCTGCCTGCTCTTCCTCTCACAGTTCTGTGATTTACAGCTACTGTACTATAGCATAGGCTCCAGCAGGCCTTCAGCCTTATGGGCTAAGGAAGCTCAGCGAGTGAGTTGACATGGTAGCTCTCCATAGCTTAACACCATTAATCAGACTGTTGACTTCAAGAAGTGAGTATTAACCTCCATAGTCCAAACACAAGTAGCCCCTGCACATCCTGATAGCAGAATAGTTTATACAATGCGCTGATAAAAATGTAGAATATTACAAAGCAGTTATGTCTAAATGAGATTTTGCTACTGAATGGCATATTTTTCATATTTCATTTCATAAACGCTAGAATGAATATTAAAACAATGTTTCAGATTACATTTAATGCAATTGACGTTGCATCTACAGCACATTTGAGTTTGAATGTGTTCTTGTTCCCACACAATGTTATTACTTAACTGCAGGAACATACAATAAACTGGTCCCAGAGCAGCCTGTGGTGCAGGTTTGCTCATGTGGAATCAACAAAGTGTCCAACAAAGTCTTTTTCAAGATAAATATTTTGACAGGTTTTTTGTTCATATGTTTGTTCTTAAAGAGACACATTAATAAGATGAATTGATATAAACTGATTATATGTCTCCAATTTCTCAAGCTCATCAAGAAGATCAAAAGCACGTCTCAGGTCCAATGACCCTGTAATGATGGATGCTTTTTGTTCACATACCGAGCCCATCGTTTACAAATGGGAGGACACAACTCTATGAAGGATAAATGTGTGGCCTTCAGCTAACTTTCCTCAGACTGAAGAAACTACTTGGTTGGTAGGTAGGCCGTCCTCTAACTGCAAGAATGGCAATTTGAGCCCAAGGCCGATATGACAAAGTCCTTGGGCAAGACACTGAACCCCAAGTTGCCTGTTGTCCTGGCAGTGTGAATGAGTGAGGGCATGGGTGAATGAGAAGCTATTTTAAAAGGGCTTTGGATCTCTAAAAAACATAAAAATATTTTATTTACACAATAAAACAAGATAACATATAGTAGTCCTTTATTCGTCCCACAATGGGGAAATTTCCACATTGCAGCAGCAGTACAGTACCCTTCATGCATGAGGCCCCATGTATTCAGTAATCCAAATTTTCTGTTCCTTCCATAGTGAAACCTGCACTACGTCGTCTACCACAAGTTGTATTGTTTACAGCTTGAACTTACTGTATGTTGTTGTGTAATGATTTTGACCAGTGTCAGTCTCTTCCCTTGTACCCTCAGTTTGCCTACAGGTCCCTGTAAGATTAGTGTCTGTCCTCTGTGTGTGCTTGTACTGAAGACAAGCTGCTGACCGATCTTGTAATAGGTTTTACTTTGCCGTGTCATTTTTCTTGTCAAGTGATTCATGTCTTCATTCTGAGCCTTGAAGGTTAAGACCTCTTGCCAAGTAGAGTACACTATACGTGTAACTCATAAGGTATTGAATGAACCATAATGTTTTTATGTTATTCACAGTATGGGAACGTTTGTGCACACAAACCATTATGATATTGCCTTACATGATAAAAATAACAAAACAAACAACAACAAAAAAAAACATAAACCAAGAAGACATCCCAGTTGCCGCCATTGAAACGTGTCCTCCTGAGCACGCTGCCCGTGAGCTTTTGAAATATTTGGTAGCATGATTCGCTAAATCATAGTGCTTTGTGCAATAGTGGCCAATTGATGTTAGTGCATTCGCGCCACTATAACATTCTTCCATTATGGCGTTTTGTGATCCGTGTTTTTTTAACTAATTTGTACAGAATCACACTTCAGGTTACTGCAACGTTAGGTATTGTGCTGAAGAAAACCCCTGGACATTCACCCACAGGCAGCAACTCTCCTGGGTCTTACCCAGCGGGGGTCACTGCTCCTTATTACTGGACCAGCTTCTGTGCATTTACAACAGTCTCCAGCATCATCCATTCTCATCAGCCTCATCACTTTGAGTTCAGGTTTCCTTCCCCTCTTCACCACTAGATCGCCATGTATGGTATGCATATCATTCTTGCTGCTACCTGTACCTTTTGTTCTGATCACTACAAAGATCGTACAGAATTGAAAAGCACAACTGTATGAAACAACAAAACAAATCCCACTTGAACAAGGTTCTCAATTTTTAAATCAACAAATAAATTCCTTGTGGATGGACCCTGGTACATTAGTGGCATCATTCACCTCTGTCTTTGCTTGAATAAGCTAGCTCTGGTCCAACAGTGACCTGACCTGGCCCCAGGTGCTCTTTTTGTAGCTACTGGAAACCTGGTCATGGAGGCAGTGGGTGCTCAGTCCTCTGGCCCCCTTGTGTTGTAATGCAATAGTGGTGTGCAATAGTCGTTTGACCCCACCCCCTTTCCCCTCCATTAACACAAATTTCCCCACTGAAATGAATGGAAAACCATTTTTCAAATCCTTTTCAGCCTTGTTTTATCTAATTCAGCATACTTCAAGCTACAGAAACCATTAAAACTACAAAACAATCTTCAACTATTTAACTATTAATCTCTTTTTCAGCTTTTTAACATTTTTAATACTTTCTGATCTATAGCAGTTTAAATGTGTGGTTCTGAGGAATTTTGAGCTTTGCCATATGTGTGTATTGCGTGAGTGCATAATGGGGACAAATTGTTTAAGCCAGAACATCTGTTTTTAACTGATCACTTGTCTAAAAATTCATAAAGTTTGAAAAGTAATTACTGTTGAGATTTAAGAAGACAATGTTACGGCACCTGCTGTACTACAACAGCACCCACTGTGGCAGGTGTGGATAATAGCACTCACTCAGTCACGTGTGTAAGGAGACCCGGTTATGCAACAGAAGTGTAGTAGCACCAAGACCATTAAAACTACAGTGTGTTTTACTGACCTAGATAGGGCAGGTGGGAGGAGTGCAGCTTCTGCTGCAAGCTCCTGACCTACAGTAACCTGACCTTGGGAAAGTGAAGGTTTGGAGGGGAGCTGCCCCGCCCTGGGAGAAAAGGGCAGAGCAAGTGTCTTCACTTTGTTTGGGATTATGATTGGGTAAAAAATACCCTAAAAAGGTCAAGATGATAAACCCCACCCCGTGAGCAACAGGTATATAAGGTGATGTTGTGACCAAAAATCCTCAGTCTGTCTTGTCTTCTGTCACTTTTCTGTGGAATAAACGCTTTGTCGACCCTTTATCTTACAGCCTTGCACTTAGTCATTTTTTGAGACCCTTCTGCTGGGACTAATAATTTTGGGATCTGGCTGCTGGGACTTAGAATAACTTTGGGATCTTGTTTTGGACGTTTATTTTCCACACATTTTTAGTTTTATCTTTTCACCTTTTTGGAAAGTTACTAATTTTCTGGAACCTTAATACTGTTAATATCTCTTCTTTTTGGGATTTATCATTTAATCTCTGGAATTTATATATTTATTATTTCATCACCTCAACAAAGGATAATATACACCTATTGGATTTATAAAAGCTCAGTCAGATTGGAATACAAATTTAAAGGCTTTAGTGTCGAACACGACACACTACAGCCACAGTTTTCACTCTATGAACAAATCTTTTTCACTCATTCGTAGTCATACGAATGAGTCTGTAGCTGTCAGGCAGCTTAATATGGCGGACCCACATGCCCGGCGCCTGAGACAGGTAGGCACGATTGAGGGCATTAATCACAAATCCAGGAATGCAGGTACAGTAATCAGACAAACAGATGATCAGATCAGGCAACAGTACAGACAGGGTTCAGGCAGAATCGGAGTACAGACACAGCTTTTACTGGTAACCAGGCAATCAGATTAGGCAACAGTACAGACAGGGTTCAGGTGGAATCAGAATGCAAACGAGACTTACTGGTAATCAGGCAATCAGATCAGGCAACGGTACAGACAGGGGTCAGACAAAATCCGAGTTCAGGCAAGGTTTGGTCACAGATTCGGTAACAGGTTAGATCTAAGAGAAACGCTGGAAAGTGGTGATAACACGCGACAATCTGGCAGAGGTATGAGGTAAGTACTGGAGACTAAATACAAGACAGATTGTTAATTGACTGCAGCTGCATGAGTCATGTGACCGTAAGATCTGGAGCGGCAGTAACTGGAAAAGCACAAAATAAAACAGGAAAGGGAACCAGGAAAAATAATAAATACAAACACGAGTCCAGAGTATGACAGTAGATGCCTTAAAGCATGGAAAGTTCCACAATTTCTCCCATAGACTCTAATGCATTTGTCTGAGAGACTTTTTTAGAGAAAACACAGCAGTACAAGATTCTGAAATCATGACTGTGGCCACAATATTTAGTCTTCAAACATAAAACTCATACCAGTTGCTCATTAAAGCCTTGGCATTCATAAAGTAAACTTACTTTTGAAAGTCATTATGGTTTTGCTGTAACAAGCCTGTTTAGCAGGAGTGCAACTCTGCTTTCACAGAGAAGAATGGAGCTGATTTTCACGCCTTTCGTCTCCAAAAGTACAGTTGCAGCTTTGACTGACAGGTCAATCTATCGATGCTCAGTGTAGCAACTCGATGCATGGTATTGATTAGTTCATTACACTGTTTGATTGTTTAGTAATTAATCAGACATTTCCTCTCAATCCTTTCAAAAATAAAAGCACCAATCCACCAATGGGTCCCTGCTGGTTTTCCAACTCCCCGATAATAACCTTGATCAGATGTGTCAGTTGGCATTTCCAGCTTGTCATTGACTGAACACACCTGGTCATGGTAATTAGTAGGAGCTGGGGCAGGGAGAGGTGGAAAACCAGCAGGGCAGTGGCCCTCGATGGCATCAGTTTGACACCCCTGCTTTAGCCTAAATAGCACCTTTTTCTGCTTTTGACCAGTTGAGAAGTTAATAAGACTATTTTGCTGTTTAGCAATTACCTGCACATGCGTCTATTTCTTCTGAAAACTTCAGCTGTATCAAATATTTCCACAACTTTGAGCTATTCTTTCAGCTCTTGAAATCAGACTATTACAATATTTCACCATTTTAATACATTTTGATATATTCCATCAAATTAAGCAAACCTTTATACACTTCCTTCATTTTCAGCAGTTCTTCAATTTCTTCAAATAATTCAACAGCATTATGTCCAATTAATTAATAAACTGTATATATTGATAATGTGTCTTTAAATTATTTGTTTAACATCTGAGCAGTAAAATGACAGAAAGCAGTTTCTTCATCAAACAGGCAGTGCAGTATCACAGCTAGAACGTCACTGATGGGACAAAACCTTAAGCTAGTGCTTCCGGAAACAGCCGACTGCAGCCGACACTTCTCGAGAGTGTGTACAGTATATTGATGAAGTGGTAGAGACGATGCTTTGACACGGCGGAGACACCGCGGACGTCCAAGCTGCGCGCGGCTGTGTAAAGCATTGAGAAAAGAGAAAGTCCACGACGGAGCGGAGGATTTAGCCCAGCAGCCGCTGCAGCTTCGCCAGGTTTTACCGGAGGATCTGCAAGACGTTTCTAAACCGTTTTCATTTTCCGTCTCAGGGTTCTTTCCAGGGAGACAAATGCCGAGGAACCGCCAGAAGATGGTGAGTTGTAGCATGTTTTGAAGTAGACCGGTGCATGCGTTGATATTTGTGACGCTGCAGAGCACTGACCAACAACTTCCACAGTCCATGAGGGGAATAAATCACAGCCTGTGGCCGCAGCGTCATCTCTGCTGCAGCTGCAAATATGTAAACATTGAACTTTCTTAATTGAATGGAGCCAACACGTTCCTGCATAAATAATTCAGCTGCATCACCACATCTCCATCTCCAGCGGATTTAATGAGAAAGACTAATGAGTCAAGAAATGACACTTGATGCATCAAAGTTGCACTGCACGCGCTACTTTCATCATGTGTTCACATAGTTTGCTTCGTTCTTTTGCTTATGCAACTTACATTGATAAGACGCAGGTGTCATTGTCAGTCCATCACATGTTAATTCACCAAGTGTTTTTGCTGGTTTTATGCTTTTTAATATGTTTGAAGCTGTTTGCTGTTTCTTCTAGAGACATGTTGTCTGCTTCTGTGATCCACTGGGCTCTGCAGTCAGTCCCAGCTCTGTAGCTTTGCCCAGTTCATGCTTAACATACAAAAATCCAAACGCTTCGAACTGGCATTAGACACTGAAAAAGAAGAACAGTGACTTTGCGACGTGGTGGTAATTAGCTGTAGGCTCATCTAGATTTTGAGTAAGCCTTAATTAGGCTGTATAGAGTATAGAGAGAGAGTGAAGAGTGCAACAGATGGAGAGAATAGACTGTGGGGGGTGGGGGGGTTGTGTAGTTCATCCACCCCTGACCAGCTGCATGATGGAAAGCCCTGGCTGTGTGCTCTTTACTAAGCGTGATGAAGGATGCATGCGAGCAGAATCAATTAAGCATTGCCACACACACACACACACACACACACACACACACACACACACACACACACACACACACACACACACACACACACACACACACACACACATCCCAGTACTTACATCGAGGTGAGGACCTCCATCCATTGACAACCAAGCAGAGTCAGTGGCGGTTGGGGTTAGTGGCAAACAGACAAAGAAAAGAGCACAGGCAGATGGGTTGGGCCCACCACTGGTGACACACAGGTCACTGGGACCATAGCAGCGCCTCCTTACTTTGTACAGACTTGGGTGAACATGGAGGAGAGATAGCGTAACACTGGAAAACTGATAAGTCATAAGCAGCTACAAGAAACAGTAAAATGTAAAAACAGTGAGAATTAGAAAATGTGTAAACATAAAAGCATTTAACAAATCTACAATTTATACAATAAATGTATATGTACAGTGTCCAAAACTGCTTTCTACATCGTGTGTATACAGTATAAGTCTGCTACTAAAGGAGATGCTCAGAGCCTCCACCAGGGCAGACTCTGGGCATAGGTGAACTAGGTGGTCGCCAAGGGTGCCACCTTCTGGGCAAGTGCTGCTCCAAGCCTTCAGAAAAAGAGGGGGTGGAGAAGTGGTGAGTAGAGGGCGCAAAATCAGGATCTTGCCTAGGGAGCCAACTTGGCCAGTGGCCTCCACTGTCTGATGTAGTGGATGTAAGAAATTGTCTTAGATGAAAGTCAGCTTGACCAACATCCTCCTCCACAGAGTTCAGTGGACAGTCCAGGACAGAGCTGACCTAGCTTGTTCAATCCAAAGGACTTCAATCTCCTCAGCAGGTGGTCAGACACTGTTTCCAGAACAGGTCTGATCCCCGATTCTCTTGGTGGCCAAGCCCCCATGACAGCTGTTTGTGACAATAAAATATCAATTGGACATTATTATAGAAAATTATTTGTATTCTTCTATGCGTATTTACCTTCGACATGCTTCTGGACCAGGTTCAGACATGTTTGTTCTTAAAGATGTAACGTAATGTATCACATTTAAATAAATACTTTAACTTGCAGATTAAATTTGAAGAAAGTGGGTTGTTAATGTTTGTATTTGTCTGCTCTTTCTCCTTCTATTGTTTCCGGCTGGATTCTAATAATTGTCTGTCTTTTACTCGTACTTCTGGGTCTTTGTGGACTGGTTCATCGAGTCAAGCTTGTCTGTTCTTTGTCGTTGGTTGGGTTTTGATGTTTGCCATATGTAGGTTAGCTTGTGCCACCTTAATGTGTAAGAACAGTTTCTTTTTTGGTTATACTATTTTCTAGTTATGCAGTCAGCTTGTTTTTGGACTTGCTTTGTATTTGATAGTCCTGATTTCATACTTTGCTTATTGGCAGTCAGTTGGTTAGTTTGCTACTAAGCTGCTGCTCTGTGAGTTTATTCCATGTTTGATCAGTAACTCTGTGATTGATACAATGCTATCTCCATTATTTCATTCCTACTACACTTCATTCCTACATTCCTAATGTAAACTGTTTTATGTTTAAACGTATCAATCAACTCATATAATTAATTAATTAATCAAACTAATGTGTTTCTTTCCCACCTTTAAAGATTTTTAGAAGTGTTGGGAAAGTAAATGTGTGGATTTTGGTGGCGTCCATATGTGTCCTGCATACAGTATAACACAATACTCAACTGATTCCTGTTTCACTGCCAGAACAGTCCTGGGCATCGGGACATGGTTTCTACCAGAGCCCTGATGGTGTGCTGGGACGTTAGCAGCATACCCAATGCGTCACATAGTGCATCCTGTTGGATGTGATCCTCAGGAAAGTGATAGACATGCATCCATTTATCTACGTGACCAGGTCTCCTTCTTCCTGAAGCTCAGGTGCTCATTGTGGGTGGACAGGAGCCTAACTGGTTTTAGGCTATGCTCCCTTATTAGCCTCTCCGACAGGTTACTGTATGTTTGTACTGGATAATGTCAAGGGCTGAATGCTAGTTCTAGTTGTGTATTCCACAAGTGAAACAGTTAGAGGGCTCTATTGTGTGTTGTTCAGGCAAGGTGCAGGGTTATTTCACTTACAGCAGAGTGACTGCTCAGCACTGACAGACCTGGGATTTGATCAGTCTGACATTGTTGGTGTTGCTGTCAGAAATGTATGTTTGCAATGTGCATTTGACCTGTGCAGAGTTTGATAGTGTGGGCGGCACGGTGGTGCGGTGGTGGGTAGCACTGTCGCCTCACAGCAAGAAGGTTCTGGGTTCGATTCCCGGAGGCGGACCTCGTGCCTTTCTGTGTGGAGTTTGCACGTTCTCCCCGTGTTTGCGTGGGTTCTCTCCGGGTTCTCCGGCTTCCTCCCACAGTCCAAAGACATGCATTAGGTTGATTGGCCTCTCTCCATTGCCCGTAGGTGTGAGTGTGTGAGTGAATGGTTGTCTGTCTATGTGTTGCCCTGCGATGGACTGGCGACCCGTCCAGGGTGTACCCTGCCTCTCGCCCGTAGCCAGCTGGGATAGGCTCCAGCACCCCCGTGACCCCGCACTAGGGAGTAAGCGGTTAAGAAAATGGATGGATGGATGGATGGAGTTTGATAGTATTCTGCTGGTAGAATGTCACTGACAATCTGCTGAGGCACTATGAAGAAAACCTCCAGACTGCAGTGGAAGAAATCTTTAGCAATGATGACACAGAAATATTCTATTAGGAGTAAACATCTGTCCACTGGATGGATCCTTCTTTGGCCTTTTATCCAGTAGAGACCTACAGACCTCTTCCTCTGGACACTACCTTCAGCTCTACTAAGGCATTCACATCCAGATTTGGAGACCAGCTCAGTGGAGTCCTCTCAATGTGGAGGAGCAGCAGCTGTACACCCACAAGCCTCTGATGTGTAGGTTTAAAGGTTGGCCTCCCTCAGGATCTCGTCAAAACTCCTCTAGAGGTAGATGTTAAAAGAGGTTTAGCTGCATGTTCCCATCAGATTCTCATCATACTGTACATTTGGGCCTGTCAAGTCTGTCTACCTATGTATTACCATGTAGGCCCTCATAGTGTATCCCAAAGCAATACGCCTTGAACTGGGAGCTGGGAGTCAAACAGGCCACCTCTGTCTATTGATGTGATGCTATACCGAGTTAGATCAGGAGCTTTCACTTCAGTTTGATTAGTAGTCCAGCGTCTCTGCAGTGACTCAAAGTGCCATTCAGCGCCTCTGCTTTCTCTAGAATCACGGCGCCGCTGGGTGATAAGGCTTCTATTTACTGCACTGCATCCATTAATGTGGCTCCCGACTGCCGGAGCTTATGGATGAATATGTCCCAGTGTTGGAGCTGTGACCTGCACATGGCCCTGAATGCTTTGTGAATGTAAAAGCTTTCCTTCTCATTAGTCTGAGACTGTGGGCACTATTTTGACATACAGTAAAAGTCGTTGGTAGTAGCCAAACAACATGAGAAGCAGTCATTACTCCCTTATTGTAAATCTGATTAAAGATTAAAGGTCAAACAACTGTTCCACAAACTGATAAGTCACGCACTGAAACTTTAGTCCATGATCTTTTGCCTCAGAATGTTATAGTGAAAAGCACAAACTAAAGCTAGATATTAAATCTATAGCAGCACTGTGATGTCCTGTCACCTGCAGCAGAGCAGGTTTACAGTCATACTAAGGTTCCGTACTGTATATAGCAGCGAATGTGTAGATACACAGAGCCACATAAGCATGTGCAGCAGTTCTGGAACAAGTTAAGGGACATGTTCGAGGCCTGCTTCTCCAACTGTCTGCTAAAGAAGATCAACTCCATTCACTACTGAATCCCTCGGAAATATTTTAGCTCACTATAATAATTTGGTTAACTAGGCTAGATCAACGAGCACTGGTCAGACAGACAAGGACCCCACACAGGGAAATTCTTCTTACTATTTTTACTTACTATATTCTAATTAGAAAAAATAATTTCTTGAGAAATGGGGGCGCTGTTATGTTGCCGAAAATATGCCAAATGCTGATAAGCTGCTGACGTAAAGACGTTGACTACAACAAAACAAAGTAGACTAACATTGAAGAGTTGACCAACATTGAAAAAGTGACCAAAATAAAAATGTTGACCAACATTGAGAAGTTGACCAACATTTCATTTTGACCAACGTTAAAAAGATGACAAAGGTTAAAAAGCTGACCGAGGGACATTGTTAAGGATCACAAAAAATCTAGGCTGATACAAATACTTATTTGATAAAGGAAATATGTAAGAAATCTAAGCAAAAGAACATAATAAACACACTCTGTGAATCAGGACACCTGCCAGTCAAACTGTTTCAGTTAATGTTGCCATGCAGACGAAAGGTGAGAAAATCAGGCTCACTCTGCTCTGTGAAAGAAGAGTTTTACCCCTGTTACACATGCTTATTACAGTTAAACCATAATAGTTATAAGATAAGATAAAAAAAGATAAGATAAGATAAGTCCTTTATTCCTCCCACAATGGGGAAATTTCCACGTTGCAGCAGCAGGATGGTTATAAAACAAGAGCAGGATCAAAAGTATGTACAATTTGAAATAAAATAAAGATGTATCATATATATAGACACATACATACTGAAGAGGTGATGGGTAAATCCACCATGGATTGTCTGGTTATTGGCTGTAGTGACGAATTAAAGATAGAAGTTCTGTCTTAAAAAACGAGCCCTCGCACGCTAGCTGTGACATACACACTAATGGAAATGCTGAAAATTGCTGAAAAAAACCCAAAAACTACCCGGTATAAAGCATTGAAAAGTAGATAGCAACAGAAAAATAAGATTGTAAAAGGAGCACGAATAACTAGTTTTCTCACATTTACCTAAATGACAGAATATATTTTTTCACATTTAGTTATATTTTACAAAGTCTAAATGTAAATGTAAATGTTAAATGTAAATATAAATATTAAATGTAAAAATAAATGTGGAATGGTAAATATAAATTTAAATGTTGAATGGAAATCTAAATAATGTTTCTAAATGTTAAATGTTAAATATAAATTTAAATGTTAAATGGAAATGTTAAATGTTTCCTAAGTGTTAAACTGAATATTCATGACATGTGCCAGTAGACTTCACCCCTACCCTCAAAGTGCTTGTAATGCTGAACTCAGATCAGCGACTCAAACACCTTAAACAATGCGTGCAAACCCAGCCCACATCTGACCTGGAAACCTTCGTTTATAGCTTGCAAGTAAGTTACAAACAACGGCTAGCTAATAAAGTTAACTAACTAGTTCTCCACCGGTGCAACAAAAATATTCCATTCCATTAATTCACTGTTAATGGTATTTACAGTGCCTACGGAACAACAGCTTAAAGCGGAACCTCAGCCTGCACACCTTTTATTACAGCCCCTTCAAACTCTGCTAACGGGAGGAAGCCGGAGTTGATGGCCATGATGGCTTTATTAGTGGGAGAGCTGGCAACAGCTCTTACACTATTGATATCTTTGGTCTTTATTCTTCTTCTTCTCATTTATTATTCCAACCCATTTTTCCATGGCAACAGCGCAGCTGCAGATTTGACTTACAGGTCAAACTGCTGTTGCTCAGTCTACACAACAGTCCCATGTTTATTACTGATTAGTCAACTACAATATTGGAATGTGTAGAAATTAAGGACACACTTCCTGTAAATCCTTTCAAAATAAAAGCACCAATTCAAACAATTAGCTTTTATAGCAATATTTCTAATTTTGCCGGGGTAATTATGACTATTTAAAGATTGCTTGACAGTTTAGTAATTACCCACTCATGCTTCCTTTAAATCTTTTCGAAATAAAAGCACAAATTCAATTTATTAGCTTTAATAGCACCATGTTTGCCTTTGAATGGTTACTTATGACTATTAAGACTAATTGACAGTTACATGATTCCCCCACACACTTCCTCTAATTTCTTTCAAAATAAACGCACCAATGGAAATAATTAACTTTAATAGCATTTTTATGCTTTTGAATGGTTAATTATGAATATTCAAAAACTGACTGATAGTTTAGTAAATACTCCCACACATTCTCTAAATCCTTTCAAGATAAAAGCACCAATGGAATTTTCAGCCTTAATAGCATTCTGTTTTTGCTTTTAAATGGTTAATTATGATGATTTAAAGACTAATTGACAGTTACCCTCACACACTTCCTCTAAATTCTTTCAAAATAAAAGCACCAATGGAATTTATTAGATTTATTAGCACAATTGTTGCTTTTGAATGATTAATTATAACTAATGACTAATTGACAGTTTAGTAAATACCCATGCACACTTCCTTTAAGTCATTTCAAAATAAAGCACTAAACCAAATCTTTATCTTTAATAGCACTATTTTTGCTTTTGAATGATAAATTATGACTATTTCAGGACTATTTTAAAGTTTAGCAATTACCCATGCACACGCCCTATAAATCCTTTCAAATAAAAGCAATAATGTAATTCATGACCTTAAATGGCAAGAGCTTTGGTAATTACTGGTTCATTTCGACTAGTTATTAAACTTTTTAAAAGTTAAGCAATGAACCAGAAATACTTCCTTCAATTTTTTAAAAATAGCTTTATCATGATCGTCAACGATGCACCTTGGTCACCTATTTAACCTGGTGAACTGTTTAATCTTTGTCATCTTTTTACCTTGGTTAACTTTGTAATCTTTATCATCTTTTTACCTTGGTTAACCTTTTAATCTTTGTCATCTTTTTACCTTGGTCAACTTTGTAATCTTTATCATCTTTTTACCTTGGTCAGCGTTTTAATAGTTGTTATCTTTTTAATATTTGTCATCGTTTTGTCGTAGTCAACGTGGCATTGTTTCGGCAACAAAACAGCTCTCCCACATAGCGTTTTTTTTTTCTTATTACTGTATTTCGCCCCGTTTTTCAGTCAGTTTCATTGTCTTAACGTTTCATCATAAAAATGACGTTCTTTCTAAATTTGTGTCGTCTTTAGGAGATGGGGGCTATTGCTTTTCATGTTTTCAGCTTTTCAATTTTTAATGTTATTCAACTTTTTTTGTTGTTTTTTTATAATGGTCATCTATGGGAAACATCGTCAACATTTTGTCAATTTTGCCTCATCAACTTTCCCTCGTTGGGCATGGCATTGTCATACTTTATCGTACAATCATCGTTCAACATTCTCAACGTGCATCATCATTAGACGATCAATGATATCAATTTTCACGTTTTTAGCTTTTCAACTTTTAACGTTATTCAACTTTGTTCATCTCTTTTTTATAAGAAGAAGAAGTGGACGATTAAGACGTCTGCATCAGAAGCCTGAGTGGAACCTCAAAGACAAAGTTATGAATGAAAGTCCTACAATAAGAACAAAAACCTAGAAAAGACATAAGTTAATACTAAGTTTATACAAATCTGTGTGTGAGCCACAGGGAAGCAGGGGTGTTTGGCTCAGAGCGTCCTCTGAAAAATAAAAATAAAAACAAAAGCATGTAATGTCATTAGAATGTGGAGGTACCAAGTTCACTGTTTGTTAAGCATGACAGGCAGAATAAAAATATTAAGAAGTTTTCTAAAAGCATGTAAAGTGGGTAAAAACGTTACGTGGGGTCAGAAATCGTCCACCAGTCTCCACCCCGTTGATATCTGTTCACGAAAGGACCCACATCCTGCCATCTGTCTCCATCATGGTTTCACAGAGGGACGTGCGGAACTGTAGAATAAAATTTTAAAATCTTTTCGTTTGTTAGTAAGAGAAATTGCAAGCGCAGACCTGTGTTCATCCCAAAAGAGGGAAGTTGAGGTCACTTTGAGTGTGTGTGTGTGAAATCACAAGTCTTCAAACTTATCATCAGGACCAGATGACACATGTGCTGTACAGGACCATTATATATATATAATTATAATATATATTTTATATATTAGTCTGGTACGTAAAGTAATTATTACTACTTTTCCCTAATAGTCGTCTTCCCTTTAATAGTCATTAATAGTCTGTTTCAGTCTTTTAGTATTCCTATAGTCTGGTTTTGTTTTGTTTTCTTCTAGTCTGGCCAGACAAACCTATAGTGTGCACAATTTTTTTTAGAAACTGAGGATTTTATTACTGAATTTGTTGCAAATTGAAATAGTTTAAACCATTCAGACTGTAAAGTCATGCAGCAGTTGTCATTTAGCTGTTTGTTATAATTTTAAAATCACTCTGTGGGATTTTTTTGAGCAAAAAGAGGTTCTTCATTGCAAGCAGATAAGCATGAATTTGGATTAATTGAGCAAAGATTTGGATCAAGATTTGCGGTACCGTCTTCTGTCACCTTCCTCCTTCCCCAACCATCAGTCTGATTTGAGCGCCAGAGTGGGTGAAGCCTGACGTAGATGGGACAGTGGTACTTCCATGACAGACATTTCCTGGATCCTTGGATGCAGCTCTATTGGGCCAATCACATCTGAAGCCTCTCCTGTTGTTTCAAGCGGCGTCTTCTCACATGGAGCTCACTCTGCTTTTTCTCTGTCCTTGTTTTCCTTTGCTGATTATCATAAGCAGGTGTCTGTGTCAGACACACACGCTTGTAGTAGATGGTTCATCTGATGAGCCCAGAACGTGATGGCGGCAGACGTTGTGGGAGTCGCTGAGGCCTCCATGCTGTGGTCTGTGTCCTCCAGCTGCTGTGGTATCAGAGCTTCCACCCTGTTCTGGTTGTTGATCAGGCGCTTCTTCTCCTTCGGTTCTTCTGCTGATGGTGGGAAAGGAGTCCAGATCCGGATTTACCCTCATCGCGCTCAGTTCTGCATTAGGACAGAGAGCAGAAACAATGGGAGCATTTGCCCTTGCCCTTGTGTGTGTGTGTGTGTGTGTGTGTGTGTGTGTCTGTGTGTGTGTGTGTGTGTGTGTGTGTGTGTGTGTGTGTGTGTGTGTCTGTGTGTGTGTGTGTGTGTGTCAGTCAGAGCGCAAACAATTCTTCCCCAGAGTTGTTATCTCCTTTTTTTCTGTTACTCTCATTTCTCTTTTGTTTCTTTTAGGGGTTTAGTTTTAATAGTTTTGCTTTTTCACATCTCATCTTTTGTATCTAATTCTTCTTTTAAGATGCGTATGTCCTTTACACTAAGCGGTTCTCCTTTTGAACCCATAATCAGTTTCCCGCTCATGGAAACATGAAACGCAATAATAACCATATTTACTTTTTACTTTAAATTACTTTTAATTTTGCAAGGTTGCTGTCTGGTGGTGAAGACTCCCCGAGTCTGCCCTGACTGCCCCGAACCCGTCTTTCAGAGTCTGGCGGTTTGCGCTCAGATCTGCACACTGGTCTGTATCCTCAGTACAGACAAAAGCTCGGTTCCACAAGCCAACCCTTAGCAACCATCGTCTCACCAACCAGAGCAGACTTTGACCTAATTAAGAACATGTATTATTGGGATTATTATTTTTTTTTTCGATCTAATTAATTTTCCTAATCAAATTTAGTGTTTCAACCAAATAGAAGATTTCTTTTTTTTTCTTCAACCAATTAAAATGTTTCAGCCAAATGAATAAGTAGTTCCAAACTTTTTTTTTTTTCCAAATCAAATCAATCACCACAAAAAAATCTCTCTTACCGGGCCGAGCCAAGTTAAGATTTGAGTTTGAATTTGAGTTCGTGGATCTCGCCAGAGGTGATCCAGACGGGTGAGCATTCCTTAGGACTATCGTCCCTGGTCACACCGTCCAGACAACCTCCAGCGGATCCTGTTTGTGACGCCAAAACTGTGGTGGAAATTTCCCATAAAGAGGCAGATGAAAGAGTTGTCTTTTGTGAGATTTATTATAAAAATAAAGGAAAATAAAAATAATTGGGAAAGCAAATCAAAAACATGGATGTTGATCGTGCACATCAACAAACCAAAAACCAGCTGGGGAGATCAGTGCATCACACCTTTGTGGTGTATGCAAAGAGCCCACGATCCTCAAGTTGCTTCTGCCTTTTAACCCCTTTCTCTGGCTATGGTGGAATGTCTCTCTGCAGCAATGGAATTGTTTGTGCCACCTTATCTTGCTGTGAGTAAGAATGTTTACATTCTCACTTCTGCATCGTCGTGTCTTGTTATCAGAAAGGAAGGAACACCAAGCTTTGAAGACAAGGTGCATTCGCTTTAACAGCCTTGGGTCTGGTGGGGAGTCAGATAGGATGGAGCCAGAGTCCGGGTATAAAAGACAAACATTTATCATAAATTATTACTCAGTCAAATGGAACATCAGATGTTTAGACTTGATGTACGACAGGGCACAAGAGATTAGATGTTTGTGTAAGAATGTTCAGTATTGCACCTAACCAGCACATGACGACTGTGTTGGATAAAAAATAGCACAAAGGCACAATTTTTCCATTACAGTCGTCTATGGGAATCATCGTTCCACTTTCTGTCAACTTGCCTTTTTTCGTCAGCTTCTGTCATCGTCATACTTTAGAGTAGAAACGTCATTTCAACGTCAAAGGCGTTTATCATCGTTCAACTTTCTCCTTGTAAATCAGTGTTCTCTTATGTTTTATACTTTTTGACTTGTGAGCGTCTAAATATCCTGTGGTTTTCAGTGATTCTTCAGCGTTTCCATTAGTGTGTATTGCGTGACCTAGAGTGCGTGATGTCACTATATAACTATTATGGTTTTGCTGGAATTACCCTATTTATCAAGGGTGAAAGTCTGCTTTCACAGAGCAGAATGAGCCTGATTTTCCCGCCTTTCATCTACATGGTGACTGCGCAGCTGCAGATTTGACTGACAGGTCAAACTCAACAATCTGACAAAATAAATACTCCATACCCTGTGCAGCTGTCTGGTCCAGCTGATCGTCCATGAGAGTAGAAAAGTAGATCCAGCATTAGCACAGGTACGCAGCCTTGATGTGAGGAAACAAGATGAACAGTATTTACAGCACTGAAATCCCACATTCATAAGCAGTAGCTTCTTCATTAGATTTAGTGTCAAGATCCCAGGCTGTAAACACCTGCAGTCACGGATAAATAACTATGATCTGCATTATTAGTGAAGCCATAAAATTATAAATTAATAATTAGAACCCATTACTGAATCAGACGGTTACTGGATGTCATGATATTGGTACAAATCGCTCTACTTTCGGCTGTCGGCTGCTAAGGCCAAAAGACTGAATCCCAAACTGAGAAATGTTAAACCTACTGCATTTGAGGCCAGCTCTGTTTGGAGCTGTGGACAAACCGACAGACAGAGCTGGGGAAGAACCCAAATGCAGGACCCACAATACACAACAATTAATACTTGAATTTAATAAAGAACATAAATAATATAGACACGGACAAGGCAATGAACGACGTTACAGGGTGACACAAGACACAAGACACAAACTAAAGTAATAAGAACTCAAACTCACTGCAGGAAACATAAAGGGAAAGCAGAAAAACACAGAACACCAGAACCGAATCACAGCACCTCTAAAAGCTGGAGAATGGGTATCACAAACTTTAGAGATACAAGATAATGAAGAAAAGTTAACTCCACTGTTCGCCTTGACCTGTCAGTGAGTTGGGACCAGAGTTAAACTTTCACCTTGACCTATAAAACCTAGTTAAACCGAGTGGCAGCGAATTTTACCTTAATACTGTGTGTGACAGCGTCAGTAGTAGTGTGTGGTACAGTAATACAATACACGATGAATTGAAGGCTTATCAACCTTCCACATTTGGACTCCAGATGAACCAAGTATATGTGAGTGTATTCTAAGACTTTGTTGCATACACATCAATCATTTCTACCAGCTTGTAGCTGCAGGTCTTTGGGTGCTGTGGCCTAATGAATCGACTGATACTAAACACTAGTAGCACATCCTGTAGTTGTTATGTGGTGGAAACATGCTTCACAAGCTTCCTTCCACTCAGGGACATTTGTCTCCTGGGTGAGTCAGTACTTTCAGACAGTGGCAGCTAACACTCCCAGGTATGAGACATTAACACAGCAGGTATATACACCCATCTGGTGTTTTTCTACATTCTGCATGAAGCAGAGTGCTTGTATGTTTCTAAGTCACATGTTTAATACGAGTACATTAACTAAGCATTGGGTTAGTGCTGCTTCTTGTTGTTGATCTGCTTCCTGATGCTGTGATATACAAGGCACTACTCCACAGCCCACAGTGACCAGGAGAGAAGCAGATTGCTGGGGCCATGGGCACTGCCAGGCTCAGTGGGTCACATCCCCTCAAAGCCTGGGCCAAGCTGCAGAGCCCGAAGCCAAAGCTCCTGCCACTTGGGACGTCACGAGGCCGGACACCCACTGGTCCTCTCCTTATTCATATGGGCACATTACGTACGGGACATATGGGAATGATTCATATCTGAGAATCACTCTCTCCAGAGTGGAGACAAAGTCAAAGAAGACAGTAGAGAACTGACAAGAATACAAGAAATGGGAGAAGTGATACACGACAACACAGAGAAGACAGTGGTCATGAACAAAACCCAGTGTTAACTGGGTGTTCTGTCAGTCCAGCTTCCTTCACTTTAATGAACCTGGACAGAAGGAAGGAATCATCCAGCGTCAGTGTCATAGGCAACAACCTGATGAAGAAAAGCTCGTTGTCTACAGCTCCAGCAGTTCTATAGTCTGTGACACTGTGAGCTATTGTATGGTTCAGTAAACTGCTGTCACGTTCTCTGGGATTAAAGTGTATATTAGACAAACCAGGCTTCTGATCAGTAAAGGTTTTAACATGTTGTTTTCACACTGTTAAAATTTTATTATTCAAGTTATTGCAGTAAATTAGTCCCTCTTAATGTTCCTCCTTCTGATGGCCCACAAAAGGGGTCCATAAATCTGTTACCACAACCAGGCAGTCAGAACTGAGCCTTTGGTGCCAAAACAGTATGTCATGTGCACACACCTGATACCTGCAGGCTATGTTTATATGTGACTGCACATGTGAGGAGGCGCAGAAGCTATGTCCACAATCTAGTTAAGTATCACATGTGGCCTGGTAGCTCAGTACTGTAGGTAGAGCAGGTTAGAACCCTGCTTCTGGCAGCAAAATATGTCCTTGAGCAAGACACTTTACATTAGCTCCCCACTGTGGCTGCCCACTGCTCCCCTTGGGATCAGTAAAAATGCAGAGATTTAATTCCCCATGTGGGATTAATAAAGTTTAATTATTATTATTATTTTTATGCTCTTACCTATAATTGTTACACTGGTAGCAGTCGCGAGTGGACTGCTGAAAGCTGGTTTCACTCACTGGTGTCAAGGTGCCCTGACTACGAAACAAGTAAATAATCTAATATTAATTATATTCACTTTACTGCAAAGTTTGCTCTCCAGGTGTCTGAGCAGTGTATGCCATAGTGGGAATCTGCGTGTGTGTGTGTGTGTGTGTGTGTGTGTGTGTGTGTGTGTGTGTGTGTGTGTGTGTGTGTGTGTGTGTGTGTGTGTGTGTGTGTGTGTGTGTGTGTGTGTGTGTGTGTGTGTGTGTGTGTGTGTGTGTGTGCTGAAAGGATGGGTGATGCCAGATTTACACACACTGCATCCTGTCTTCTGTCATAACCTGTATTTGCAATTTCACAAAATGTGAGAAACAGTGATCACAAACTGGGTTGATAAATACATTTCTCCTGATTGTTGGAGAATAATAGACACAGTTAGAGAGAAAGGAGCTGGGCATCAGTGAAGTTTAATGCTGTGTGAATGCAGACTAACGTGTTTAAAAAAACTCGTCTCTAAGCTCATCTGATTGTTATTGTAATGATGTAGCTGAAACTGGTGCCAGTCAGAATAATGCTTTTTCATTCATTCTGTGTAGCCATATAAACTAGCCATAGCCATATCCTCTGAATCTCTCTGGAGCCACAAAGGCAGATTCCTGTCCATGTGTCTGGTCTGGTGAAGGGTGCTCAGCTTTAAGGAGCTTCACCCTGGCCAGGATTGCCAGAAGAAAACACAAGTATTACACAACTATAAAAGAAGGTTTAAATTAATTTTTAAATACCTACTACAGTATATGCTAGTTAACAACATGATATAAACATCAAACTGCAGGTGAAAAGCAATGAACACGCAACCAAGCCCTTATCACTCTGCATGTTTTGCTTTTCACACTGTTTGGTTTCACACAGAGTGTAATAATAATAATAATAATCAAAGGCGGGGGGGGGCCACACCACAGACCCCGTTAGTTCACCGGGGCCACAGTCTGCTCCGTAAACAGCCACTTAGCTGGCCGAGCAACATGCTTTCCTCAAGGCTGCTTCTCACCCACAGCGTCCATGATTGCTTCAACGCTGGCCTGACAGGCGTCTTCAAACTATGCACTGCTCAGCATCTCTCTCCTTGTCTGTTACAGGTAGTCACCTCAGCGACTGGCCTGACATGATGCTGTATATCTGATACCACAGGGTCCAATCTGGCTTCTTCTCATAGCTTCCTGTTCGTCCCTGTGCTATCTACAGACTCCTCTGTGTTTTATTATCAAATAGACAACAATAGATGTTGATGAAAATGCATTTAATGCACATAGAGTATCTATTATAACACAGCAACACAGTTTCTTCAACAGGAGTTCCTCACATCCCCACCTTCATGTTTTCATGCTATGTTCAACTGATTTGAGCAGTGACTGAGTAGGCATGGATCTGTAAGCGCTAGCAAACCACTGGTCATTAGAACCAGCTGGTGGGATTGAGGCGATATAGATATAAGACTGTCACCTCTGTTAACCAGACTATTTGCAGCGTTGATGTGTCTAGCTACAGCTCCTAGTACTTATAAGTAGTCCAGGACAGACCTTTATATTTGCAGGTTTAGAATCTACAAAGCGTGTGTGTTTAAGATGAGCATTAGATGTCAGGATTTGGAAATGTATGGTGGAAATACAAAGTATTGCAAACTAGATATTAAGGTATTAAACAACAACAGACATCATCACATTCATAGGAGAAAGACCCCATAAGCAAAAGCCCTAGGCCAATGAAAGGTTGGAAACACTATCTGCAATTGAGTTTTTTGTTCAATATCTTTCAGAATTTACAGCTGAAAGTTGAACTGTGGCCAACCAAATGATCATTCCCCTGCTGGTATCACTGCTAAGGGCTAAAATTGTGCAGCTATAAATCAGCAGGGCAGGCTGATGACTTCTCATATCCATTTACCACTGATAATCCCTGTTGAGCCAGATCCCTTTGTACATTACAGACCTGCTCTGTCCTTCAGTGAGACTTTGTTCTGGATGCTGAAGAAGTCATAGAATAGCACCTATGCTTGTAAATCTACAGATTGTTCAGATTGATTCAACTTCAGGATTGATTATATGATGCACCGACTAAAACCAAAGGAGATAACAGGTGTCCTCATCCCAAGCAGTAACTGAGACGAAACATTCGAACATATGTTCACAAAAACAGCTGCATGCAGAATGCATATTATGGTGTATACATGTAGAGTATGATTTCAGTTAGGTTTAAATGTTAATCTGCATTTACTGCACATGTTCAAAAGGAAACATGTGATTTGTCTGTGGCTGCAGGTGAAGCCCAAACAAACCTTCATACAGTACATACACACAGCAGATAAATGTGTCTGTTTATCCTAGTGTCTGTTTGTAGAGTAGTGTCACATCTGGCCCATTTGCTGCTCGTGTTCCTCCCCTGCACTGTGTATTTACTCACTCTTGCCACCACACTTGTCGTTCACATGTTGTTTGTGGTCCTGGGGCCCGTTTCAAGAAGGTGGTTTTGTGGAAACTCAGAGTTTGTTAACCCCGAAATGAGGAAAACTGTAGGAAAACCCAGAGTTTCCTTCGGTCTCCGCCCCTTTTTTAAAGTGAACAGTGTTTAAATGCCTCGTTTAATCTTTCAGTACATTCATAGATTTCACCTGTTTCCTTCGCGCAGAGACCAAAATGTCCGTTTCTAGAGGATCCTGTAGATGAGGACGCTGTATTAATTCACACGGCATTGAATTTACGCCGCGAGAGGATTTTAACGCCACAAGTTAATTTTCTGTCATATCGCCGTGCATATTTATTTGAGCGGTACCGTTTTTATCGAGACTCCATACATATATTAATAATCTTATTCACCCATACGTCAAACACATCACCCATCGTGGCCGTGCTTTTACATCCGAACAGATTCTTTGTGTTGCGTTACGTTTTTTTTTTTGCAAACGGTAGTTTTCTTTATAACATTGGAGATGCTGAGCACATTAGTGAAGCCACTGTTTGTAGAAAAAATCGACCTCAAGCGCTTTCCTTGACACAAACTCCTTAAAGCCATTAAAGAGGAGTTTCACAGGATTGCAGGTATGTGGTAATTAATTTGTTTCATTGAGGCTAATCTGAAAAATGATGATCAGTTAATAATATCTTGCTGTGATCTGAAATAAACTGATAAATGTGCAGGTTCACTGACTACTCTTTCTAATGGTCACTGTAACTGACATTACATTGTTTACATCACCAAGATCATATGTGATGTTGCACATATAAACGTGAACTCATGAATATATAGTGAGTCAACCCTAAATACCAGGCTGCACTGTGGTAAGTACATCTATGTCCTATACACTTATTTCAATGCATGCACTCACACTCACAGGAACACTTCTATGCAGCACTAAAGTAATGTGAACTTTCTTTCTACCTGAAGCAGGCCCCCAGCAGCGCTTTGTCACTGCAGAACAAGAGCCCGGGTGGAAATGACCATAGGCCTGTTGAAAGCACGTCTTCAGTGTCTACGTCACCTCAGGGAAACACCTGAGAGGCCTGTGACATTAATGTGACATGTGTTGTTCTCCACATTATTGCAATTATTAGAGAGGAGCAACACCCTGCCCTACAAAGACCCTGAGGAAGACTCCTTCCATCACAGTAATCTGCAGAGTGGATGGACGGATTTGCTTTAATGTCTTAATCAACCATCACCACCACCACCAATAAAAGAAACTGAATAGATGTAAATCATAATTTATTTGTTTTTTTTTTTCATTTCCTACAAATACAAAGGCAATTGTTAGATTTTATGATTCTTACAATAATTCATACAATTCACCTTTAACTATACACTCATCTCCAGCTTGTGTTTGGGAATTTCAATTTCTAGATCTGGCTTTTCAATCTTGTGGTACAAGTATAACATTTCCTTGAGATTTAGTTTATACAACTCAATAACCGGTAACTTAAAATACAGAAGATTTAGAGTTACATGACATCTTGAAATGACATGTTCCTCATTACTCTTACAGAATTGAACTCTGGCATTTACTGAACATCACGGAACTGTGTGCATCTGTGCAGCAGAATGTGACTGACCTCCTCCTGCTGTTCTTTCACACTCTGGGGCAGAGGGGAGATAATAAAGTCACTATACTTGGAGATCAAGTTACATCCTTTAAGCTACGCAACACAAACATCAGAAATCATGTGATGTGTATAAACTGTATTAATATTACACTTTATAATACTGCTTATCATAATTTAAGCTTTATTTAGTAGTATACTTACAACATCCTGGGCTTCTGTTGTGACAGGAGGATTCATATATTACCATCAGAATCTGTTAAGACAAACAAAGAACCCAACCCAGACTCTAAGAAAAGTAAAAGAAACTAAGAAATGGATATATCAAAAGTAGCCTATGTAAAAAAATCAAATATATAGGTAGACCTCTTACATTTTACACATGCACTTGTATCCTGGGGAGTGACGGGTTCTGATGAATTCCTTCAGCCTCTGCTTTCCAGTGTTCAGGCTGAGTGCCTTCTCCTCTGCATGCGTCAGTGGTGGAGGTGCAGGTCCTCCACCAGTTGTTCTAGCCTCTGCCTTCTTTCTGTTGGCTGAGTAGAAGTCAAATGTTTAACTGTGTGAAAACATTACAGCCATGTTGAAAATGCTGCTGAACTGCTATACTCTGCATGCTATTTAGTTATTTAATATGTCAAATATTGTAAAGTCGGGTAGTCTACACCCATGACATGATGGTGCCTTATACCTGTTTGAATTATGTTTTTACATTTCATTTTTAGCCATGTTCTTCTATGTCTGCAGGATTGCGCCTACATAAAAACTGAAATTAATTTCTTATAATATTACGTGTTTTGGGTAACTTTTAAAAACCTAATTAGATTAATGTAATAATTGCTCTCCATAAAACGTATTGGATTATTGAATTATCATTACTTTACGAATCCCACATCAACCACAACAGGAATTTTAAAAATGCATAGACATAACACTGCACTTTTAATTCATACAAACGTCGGTATTTGCAATTACTGAAGTAACGCCTTAGATGAGTGAAAAAGTCCTTACTTTACGAGTGAAAAATAACAACAATACTAAAATTATTTAGTATTTAGTTAAGCTGAACACTGTATGATTCAAATGTAAACTTACGCATTGACTCGAGGAGCTATTGTCTTCCAAGCAAATTCTTTCTCTTTCGCCGCTGCAGCCGTGTTGCCTATTCTACGGATTATAGACTCGTAGTCGTTATATGCTTGACGTATCATATCCATTTCCGGACGTCTTTTGTTGTCCTGTTGCCATGGTGACTCGTAATATCTTCACTCTATTGATCAGGGCTTTGTATCGTTGCGGTGCACGCGCTTAACTCTGAGTCAGTCAACTCAGAGTTGCTTAAACCAACTCTTTTCAGCTGTTCTGGAACCGAAAACTCCAGGTTTGCAAACTCAGAGTATATCAACTCAGAGTTTCGTTTTAACTCAGAGTTTGTTAAACCTCCTTCTTGAAACGGGCCCCTGTTGCGTTCCACAACATGGTTTGTTTCTGTTTAGTCTGTCGTCCTGTGTTCACGTACAGCATGTATCTGTCAAGTCTGTGGTTAACTCTGTGCTTTGACTCGGTTTCCTGTATAGCGCTGTTGTTCAGTTCATTTCTTTGTGACCTGAACCATCCTGATGCAATGGCCCTTGGAGATTGAGTTGTAGTGTATATTTGCTGTTGCTGTATTTAAATTGTATTTAAATTAGTCATTAGTCATTAGGCAAAAGGCTGTGTCTTCCCTCCACTCTGATCCTGAGACTAATTATTGGGAGAGCTGGCAACACCTTCACACCTTCCAGCATTCACTGTATTGTTTTTCTAATCTTTATAGTCACTGTGAAGGCTTCCAGCATTCAAAATTGGAAACACTAACTGCACTTTTTTTTGTTTGTTCAATATCTTTCAGTGAATAGATATACAGAATAGATATAAAGTTAATGTTTCCAACATTCACTGTATTGTTTTTCCATTCTTTATTATTACTATTATTATTATTATTATTATTATTATTATTATTATTATTATTATTATTATTATTATTATTGAGTTTGATGCAGGAATTCCTATTTTGAAACCTGACTAGATCAAGTCCTTCAACAAAATTCAGAAGAAGGATTCACAGGACTGTAGTCATGTGTGAAACATTTAATAATTTTTATTGAAATCTACTTTAAACTACTTTATTTTTGCACATTCAGCTCTGCAACTTTTTCTTTGCAGATCTGATCAGGTATACATTTAACTCATCATTTACAGTTCTAGCACTTCAAAGTGACCATCTTTTTTAATGCAGTACGGTTGCGTTGCCACTGTGCAATGGGTGCGTCCCCGACTAAGGATTTTTAAATGTAGAGAAGTTCATTTTTAAATAATATAGATTATTATGCGTCTTTGCTTGCTAGTGCACGCTAGTCTTTGTTGTCAATTGCCGAAGCTGCTGATGTTTTTACACAGTTCCCAGTCCCTCCTCCAGCCAATCTAATAAAATAATATAAGTATAATAACATAAAATAGGAATCTATATTTATTTATCAATCTGTGTTAAAAATGTATTTTATCTGTATCTCTGTACTTGTCTTCTGGTGTATTGTTAATAAAGAAAAAATACAAACAAACTGTTTTTTCTTTTCTCTTAATATGAGCGCCAAACGGAATTTAAGTGTTTGTTTGGTTTTTTCGACACAAGGCACAGAGTTGGATTTAAAGCTGTTTTTTCGATTTGGGGACCACAGGATAGCATCTCTGCTTTTTGCAGATGATGTTGTCCTGTTGGCTTTATCCGGCCAGGACCTCCAGCGTGCGCTGGTGCGGTTTGCACCTGAGTGTGAAGCGGTTGGGATGAGAATCAGTTCCTCCAATCTGAGGCCATGGTTCTCAACCGGAAAAAGGTGGTTTGCTCTCCCCAGGTTGGAGAGGAGTTCCTGCCCCAAGTGGAGGAGTTCAAGTATCTTGGGGTCTTGTTCACAAGTAAGGGAAGGGTTAGGGTGAGTTTGACAGACGGATCGGTGCGGCGGCTGCAGTAATGGGGTCGGTGTTTCGGTCCATCGTGGTGAAGAGGGAGCTGAGCAAAAAGGCAAAGCTCTCAATATACCGGTCAATCTACGTTCCAGCCCTCACCAATGGTCATGAGCTCTGGGTCATGACCGAAAGGGCAAGGTCATGGATACCAGCGTCTGAAATGAGCTTCCTCCGTAGGGTGGCTGGGTGCTCCCTTAGAGATAAGGTGAGGAGCTCTGTCACCCGGGAGGAGCTTGGAGTAGAGTCGCTGCTCCTCCACATCGAGAGGAGCCAGTTGAGGTGGCTCGGGCATCTGGTTCAAATGCCTCCTGGACGCCTCCCTTGTGAGGTGTTCTGGGCATGTCTCACCGGTTGGAGACCCAGAGGAAGACCCAGGACACGCTGGAGAGGCTATGTCTCTCGGCTGGCCTGGGAGCACCTTGGGGTTCCACCGGAAGACCTGGAGGAAGTGTCCAGGGAGAGGGAAGTCTGGAACTCTCTGCTCAGTCTGCTGCCCCCGCGACCCGGCCCCGGATAAAGCGGATGAAAATGGATGGATGGAAAAAAGCAGAGAACGAAAAAATAAGTTCACGCGTTATAGCAGCTTTTAGGTTTGTGGAGAACCAAACTCTTAAAATTTATACAGACCGCAATGACCTATAGTTTGCTCTGACTCTGAATGAAATGTAAGAGCCCTAATGACAGATGATGTGTCTAGACAGAGCATAAACAGAAATATATGTGCAAATGCAGGCAACGAGAGAATTGGGGAAGTGGCGTCGCCTCTGAAACAGACAGTGATGTGAACTTGTTCTGCGTCGTAAACACGACATTGAATGTTTGTTCACAGTTGCTAAAGCAAACTTCACATCCCTTCCCCCTACCCCGTATTGGCACAAACACATGTTAACATCTTGTTACCACCCGGTCAAAAGGTGTACTTTAGCTCCGAGACAAAGAAAAAGCTCCATGGGAGATCGGGCAGCGTGATCAGCTGCACCTACGTAGCTGTGGGACGCCAAAACCTTTCACTTGACTTTTTTAAAACGCTCTTCTTATGGTATTTCAAACAAGTCTGGCAGACTACCACTGCTAACTTGTAAAGGACATTATATAATAGAAATAAATAAATTGTATTTAACTCTCTCTATGGTATGCCAGAACGCCAGGACTCAGCAGATCTCCGGCTTGTTTGTTCTGCATATATTGATTCTGCATGAGAAATAAGGACTGTTTTACGCTTATTTAGTTGAAGACAAAACTCAAAAGGAGATCGAACAATTCGCTCAGCTGCTCCTAGTCTGTGGAGCGCTCTCCCAGAGCACACGAGAATGCCACAGACTGTGGATGCTTCGTAAAACTTATTTATTTACCGGAGCTTTCAAAGTTGGAAATATCAAGGATCGCACATATTTATTTGCAACATCTGATTCTCCAGCAGAATCAAAATGTTCAGCTTTTTAAGGAGAAGTGTGCTAGAAACTCATCAACTACTTAGAATTGATATTTTAGTTCTCTGCTTTGAAAATCCTAATGCAGAAGTGCAGTACTTTACCCATGTGAACGTTTTTTGTGATTCCAATCCAATGTAAAGTTGTTGTTTTTTTCAAAGGCTGATCTGAGGACAGCAGCAGGTCCACAGCATGTGGGAGAGGGAGGACAGCATACAATAAGAGTCCGAGTGAGTCCAGCAGATGTTCTGTGGTTCCACATGTTCAGGAGTTTGTGACCCCGACAGGATTGTGGCTAAACACGTCATGTTACTTTTGACCACTGAGGTTGTCAGTGAGGATATGTTGTCAACATATGTGCCTAACATTGATGTGAATGATGCTTTAGTCTCTGACAACTGGAGAGTAGATGCATGGAAATCCATAGAATCAGTGGGTGTAGTGTTAAAGCCGTTTACCTTGATCTCATCATAGCATTTCTACCATGTTAGGTGGTTACAGCTGTGACAGCAGCTGATCACGGCTTCATGAATGGACAATCAGCATCTCTCTAAACATCCTCTGCTACAGCTACTATCTTTATTAGATGTCATTTATCCTGGTGAATAAACAGTTGTGTGTCGATGTGATGTCTTCTGCCTGCAGCATCTGCTCTAACAAAGGCATCATCACGTCGCCTGGGGAAACTGATCTATGGACTAAAGCACCGCCGGGTACTGTGTGCGAAAGGGCTGCTGATTAGCCCCAGTGAGCACAGCTGGATTCTTGTCAGCAATCATGCGGTTCTCTATGGTCTCGTCAGCTAATGGTCATGTTATCATGTAGTGACACATGTGGAGAAGCGATGATGGTGAATATGAAATGTTCCCACCCTGAGGTCGGAGGTCGTTCTGCTGAGGTTTGCTGCTGTCTAAAACAAAGTAAAAGTAGTGAAAATCTTTCCTCACCAGTGACTTTGCATCTACTGTATGTTGTAGTGTATGCTCCAATCTACACATCATAGTTTGAGGCGATGTTTGACTCTAAACTATGGTGTCAAATTAGAGTCAGATTAGATTTGTGCAACTGATCTGTGGGTGTGTAACCAGATGTGTGCGTGCGTAGCCAGATCTGTGCGGGTGTAACCAGATGCGTGCGTGCATAATCAAATCTGTGCGTGTGTAAACCGATCTGTGTGTGCGTAAACCAATCTGTGCATGTGTAAACCGATCTCTGCATGCGTAAATTGATCTATGCGTGCGTAAATCGATCTGTGTGTGCGTAAACCAATCTGTGCGTGCGTAAACCGATCTGTACGTGCGTAAATTGATCTATGCGTGCGTAAATCGATCTGTGTGTGCGTAAACCAATCTGTGCGTGCGTAAACCGATCTGTGTGTGCGTAAACCGATCTGTGCAAGCATAAATCAATCTGTGCGTGCGTAACCAGATTTGTGCTTGTAGACTTAGTGTGGCTATACTTACACTTAAATTTGGCTAAATTGTGGCTAAATTTACAAGTAAAATAATGTGACCTTAATTTGCCTCTACGCTCTGATTGGCTAATGAAACAAGGAAGTTTTAGTACACAGCAACAAGCTAGTCCACTGACTGATGACTTTAATCATATTTAATGACCAAACAGACATAATGGCTCATATTCATGTGTATGAAGTGTTACGTTACTCTCGTGATTTGCGGAGGTGATTCAGTTGCGCAAAAGTTAAACTGGTGTTTCTATTAGACGTTCATGTAACATGTTAGCCAACAGGCTATTAGCAATGCCATGCTATATGATGCAGCTGGAGTTAAGGTGGTTATGTTGTAGTAACGCTACCGTGACTCTGTGTGATCGTTTATTAGACCACAATAAACACGTTTGCTTTAGGTGAGCACTTTTACTTTAACAATGCCTTTAAACAGCCTGATATGTAATGCAGTTGTTAGACAGGCTTGGATTTCAGTGCAGAATCATGGTGCTTCTCGCTGAACAACACCTGTCTACAAGGAGATAGATGCTCAGTGTTGCTGCAATATCTGAGATATTGTGATTGTTTGTTTATTTATTCGTAGCATTCACTTTCGACTGGCAGCTGAGACCTGCACCACTCTGACTCTGCTTTGCTTCACCCAGTTTACTTAGGCACTGATAGCGCCTGCCGACAGGCAACTGGTAAATCGGTAAAGGACAATACACTCCTGATTGTTCACAAAAAACACTTAAACACTTAAACTTATCCGTCTATGAACAGAGAAGTTTAAGCGTTTAACTTGTGTTTTGTGTCGTGTTGATGATGACATGATGAATGCAGCTCATGAAAAACATGAGCTATAACTCTGATGTCTTCAGCCAAAGCAGAAGGAGACATGATTTTGTTGTTGCTCTCACAATATGAAGTTATTGTTTATTAACAAGAGGCTACATTTTCATACTGTAGCTTGTAACACTTTACACGTCTGTTAGCTGTTGTACGTCACACACACAATATACAATCATCATGACAAACCTAGGTGTCTGCATGTGACTCTAGAATAAAAACGCACACTCTAAGTTATAGTTCTGTCTATACTAGTGTCTGGTCCAGTTTTCAGCATGTCAATCATTCTACCATGAACATCTGCAGTAAACACGCATCTTCTGTCTGCTAACCTGAATAATCCTCACAGGTCTTCGCCTCTTCGTTGGACAAGAAAATGTGTTTGTAAAAACCTTTGTAAAAAGGTAAAAATTAGCTGCATAGGTGTGGAAGTCGTGACTGGTTTCAGCTCATTTCTCTTTGTCTGTGTCAGAGACCATGAAGTCCCATCCCTGTCTGTTTGTGGGACTTCCTGCTGTGTGGAGGTGAGCGATGAGCACCGCACTGGGCTTGTAGTCAAAAACCAATAGCAGCAAGACAAATGCGCTGCATGTGAGACATGCATGTAAAGCTAGGCGTGACATGTACGTGGCTAAACAACAAGGCTAATCATAAGGCTAGACATGGCATGAGCAACACTACACAAACGCTTATGGAAGTTTTTGAGACTCCAAAATCCAATTCGCAATACATTTGTCAATTGGCAATTAGAGCCTCAAAATTAAAAAGCGTCATTCAAACTTGATTGGCCGAGGTTAAACTCGTCCTAACCAATCAGAGTTCACTACTGCAACTTCAGCAAACAAACAGAATGGCAGAGGCAGCGTCATACAGTAGCTGCAAAACACCGTTGAGGCTTTTTTTACGAACACAATAGAAATAGCATTCCTCCACGGTCAGACAGGCCTGTGCACTGTGTTTACTACTGTATGCAGAGACTCACTCTAGTGAACAATGGAGATTATATTAAAGCTAACGTCCTACAGTGCAGGACTGGCGAGGCTTGACAGGATTCTATTATAAACTCCACCTGTCAGTACCAAACTGGCAGTGCTTGGCAGGGTATAGGAGAGGAGATGATGTGGAGGCGGAGGAATGAATTAACGGTCACTAAAGCGGGGAGTTACTACTCCTTACCAAGTGTAGGTTACACGCACTCTCACTGGGCTACTACGGCCCCAGTGCAAATGCACACGGCTGCGACTCTGTCGCGCTATTAAAACACAGTTTTACTCCTTAACCTTACATGTCTCCCTGGCTGCACCCACGGACCAGGTAACAGGTAAAAGGGAAGAGGGAGAACCTAAATGCACGACCCACTACTGAAGTAAAGTTAACGTAAAATGATTTATTAACCATACAACACAAAACATAAACTCACTGCACGACTGGACTAAGCTCTAACTAATATGTGAGGACTAAAAATCACTGCTATGCCAGAAAACTAAACACTACTTGAAAAACCTAACACTCCGTTCACTACGGGCAACACTAATACTAGACAGGGAACACACAAGACATAGACACTGGACAACTGAAACTAATCTAAGTGGCGGAGGAAACAAAACAGCGCCTTAAGTGACGTGAAAGGCCAATGAGTAAAATACTACTCATACGGTAAATACATAAAACACCAATGACCATACATTTAAGTAATGAAACTGCCACTTTTAATATTGAATTGCAAAATGTAAAATGCATTTTCAAATTGAACGACAACATTGCATATTGAATTGCCAATTGACAAATGTATTATGAATTGAATTTTGAGTCTGAAAAACTTCCATAGAGGGGAAGGTCCAGGTGTGTGGAATTGTCCTGATTGCAGTGAGTTTACTGGGGTAAAGAGAGGGAGTGGGCGTGGTCCAGAGCAGAAACGTGGTGAGGAGAGAGGGACACAGAATGGCTGGCTACAGTAGCAGAATGATGGACGAATACCAGTAAAAACACCAACAGGAAAGTAAACACCAACAGTAAAAAAAATGTGCAAAAGGAAAAAAACAGTAATAATAGTAAATACCCTACCCTGTACCCTACATATTCACAGTGGCAAACATTGTCATGATGATAGTGGAGACCCGAGACACTGCACAGCAACAAATCGTGACAATTGTAGAGTCTGATGGCTGTGGGGAGTAATGACCTGCGGTAGTGCTCCTTCTTGCACTGTGGGTGTAACAGTCTGGTGATGAAGGAGCTGGCCAGAGCCTCTACAGTGTGGTGCAGTGGGTGGGAGGGGTTATCCGTGATAGATGTCCTTCAGCATGAGACTGTTTAAAAAACTTCTATAGCTGACAGTGGTGGGAGTTGTAATTAAAGCCTGGTGTGTACAAAGTGAACAGAAAGGGGGAGAGCACAATCCCCTGAGGTGCCCCTGTGCTGCAGACTACCACACAGTCTGGAGGCAGCAGAGAGGAAGATGTTGAGGTTCTCCTTAGGAGTGACAAGGTTGGACAGGAAGGAACAAGCTCATCAGAGGGATAGCTCGCATTGCCATTATTAGCAACAAAGTCAGAGATGCTAGACAGAGGAGGGATAGTGAATATATTGGTAGAAGGATGTGGGAGATGGAGATGCCAGGCAAGAGGGCAAGAGGACGACCAAGAAGGAAATATATGGATGTGCTAACATAGGACAGAAAATGCCCAGGATAGTCTAAGGTGGAAAAGGATGATTGGCTGTGGCATCCCCTGATGGAAAAAGCCTTCTTCTTCCGCCTCTCAAGGAGTGCAGACGTGTTTTCTCTCTGCTCCTACTCTACTTTTGCTTGCAGTGTCCTTGTCTTGTCTTTTTTTGAGCATCCTGATCTGCTATTATGGAATACCATTTTTGAACATGGAGCTAATCAACTGGTTACTCAGTGCATTGGACAAAATGTTCTCACAAAGAAAAGAATCTCTGGGAGAACCACTCTGCTAGTGATGTGTCGTTCATGAACGATTCATTCAATATGAACTGATCTTTTTTATGACTCAGGAGGAACAAGTCCTCTCAGTGAACGACTCGTTCAGTATGTGTAGTACCTTCTCTCGCCACATGGCAGCAGCTGCTTAAGCTCAGTCAGCAGGACAGGAAACAGAAATGATTCGTTCAGGACTGACTCAACAGAGCAACGTTCCTCAAGGATTAGTTCTTTTGTCTCGTGGTCACCTGATAGATATATTATTTATTCATGGAATCATAATTAATTAGTGGTCTTTGATTCTTGTAGATGTGTGTAGTTTTATTATGTATATAATGTAAAGTGTGTTTGTAAATAAATACTTGCGAACATTATATCAACATGTTGATTTTGTGGTCCTGTATACTCTGCCACAATCATAAAATATGATAATAATAATATTTAATACTACTACTACTACTACTACTACTACTACTACTACTACTACTAATAATAATAATAATAATAATAATAATAATGTCACGTTTTGGCCAAGATAAATGCACCAATGCACAAGGTAAATATTTTAGGGAACTTATGGTTACTGTTTGCTTTAAAACTCTCACAAATTGTCAAAATAAGTTTTACTTTCACTTTACCAGCCGTCACGTAAATGGCAGTTCGGGCTGCACGGTTTAGTTCATCGTTCTCCTTCATCGTTCACAGCTCAGGCACCAAGTACTACAGTTCTTTTGGGACTTGTTCTTATGGATCGTTCGTTCACTTGTCATGTGACAGCAGAGCCCCGCAGGCTCTGTAGCGAGCAGCAAGCTGTCCAGTTCGTTACTACCGCTACCAAGCGACTGTCGCGCTGTTAAACAACAATGACAGGAAAGATGCAGGACATATGTCACGTTAATGTGGTGCGTATTTGCTAGGTTTTCATATGGTTTGAATTGCTAGTGGTCAGTATATAGTGTTTGAAAACCGCGGGCATTATCGAATGCCCACAGCGCCACCTGCTGTAAATGAACGAAATGAACGACTGACTCTAAATGATTTGTTCACTTTACTGAATGAGACTGAATGAGTCAGTTGAAAAAACGAAACTTCCCATCACGCCACTCTGCCCCTTGGGGACTCTTGCCTCTGGTTACGTGTGGGACGCGTGGGGATTCCTGGTGCCCTGTGTGTCTGGAGCCGCTGTCTATTGCGGGTGCAAAGGATCTATTCATATTTTGGACTTTGATAACAGAGCTACTCATGATTGGCTTTGGTGGTGCCCTGCTTTATCAGAAGATTGGAAAGATTGGAAAATTTGCGGCTGGCTTATTGACGTGTCCACCGGCCGTGGAGCTACAAACGCCGATGGGGGCCATGGTTACTCGGCTGACAGAATTACACCGGAGGATGGCCCGGATTGATGGACTGACAAGTAACATCTTAGCTCGTTCGGATGATATGCATCAGAGGATGACCCGGATGGAGGGACTGACTAATAAGATCTCAGCCAGTTCGGAGGAAGACAAAAGACTGATGGATAACATCTGCAGACAGACTGACCACTTGGTGACAGCCTTTTCTGACAGGCTTGAGAAGATCACGGTCCCACAAGAGGCGATGAAGCCCTGAGTTCTGACCGATTGGAGTATTGATCTAGACAAATTAGTCGTGGATTGTCAAAATGTATTAGAGTTGGCTGTGTGTTATTCTGTCCCTTCTCCCTCACCCCACTCTTCCCGGGTCCAATCTAGCTCACCAGCTGTGCCTCTATCTATCCTCTTTCCCTTGTTGTGGCTCGCTTCAAGGACAACTGTTGGACTGGCATGTAAACATGCCAGGAGGAGGAAGGAGCAACATGGGCCTGTCCTCAGGTGGACCCACCATCCGCAGGGGGAGCTGTAGGGGGCCGGTGCATGGTGAATTGGGCAGCAGTCGAAGACAGGAGCCTCGGCCACCCAATCTCTGGACAACTAATCTGGCCACTGGGACATGGAATATTACTTCACTGGACCTTGTGCAGGAGGGGATCCACTGTTCTGCTTGGGGATTTTAACGCTTACATGAGAAATGAAAGTGACACCTGGAGAGGCGTGATTGGGAGGAATGGCCTCCCGGATCTGAACGCTAGTGTGGACTTCTGTGCTAGGCACAGACTGGCCATAACTAACACCATGTTCGAACATAAGGGTGTCCATCAGTGCACATGGCATCAGGACACCCTAGGCCTGAGGTCAATGATAGACTTTGTAGTTGTGTCACTGACCTTCGGCCATATGTCTTGGACACTCAGGTAAAGAGAAGGGCTGAGCTGTTAACTGATCACCACCTTGTGGTGAGTAGAAACTGCTGGCAGGGAAGGAGGCTGGAATGTAGGGTCTGTTGGGAACGTCTGGCCGAACCCTCTGTAAGAGGGATCTTTAATTCACACCTTTGGGAGAGCTTCAACCAGATTCCGAGGGAGGCTGGAGACATTGAGTCTGAGTGGACCATGTCTTCCACCTCCATTGTCAACGTGGCCGTTCGGAGCTGTGGACGCAAAGTCTCCGGTGCCTGTTTGGTGGTGGCAAACCCCGAAACCAGTGGTGGACGCCGGAGGTAAAGGATGCCATCAAGCTATGGAAAGAGTCCTATGAGGTCTGGGTGACCTGTGGCACTCCTGAGGCAGCTGATGGGTACCGACGGGCCAAACATGCTACAGCCCATGCTGTTGCGGAGGCAAATACACAGGGCTGGGGGGAGTTCAGGGAGGCCATGGAGGAGGACTATCGTTCAGCATCAAAGAGATTCTGGCAAACCGTGTGACGCCTCAGGAGGGGCAAGCAGTTCTCCACCAACTCTGTTTTCAGTGGAGGTGGTCGAGTGTTGACCTAGACTGAGGATATTGGAAGGAGTATTTTGAGGATCTCCTTAATCCCTCCGACACACCTGCTGAGAAAGCAGAGCCAGGGGTCTCAGAGGTGGACTTGCCCATCACCCAGGCTAAGGTCACTGAGGTAGTTCGCAAGCTCCTTGGTTACAGGGCAGCGGGGGTGGATGAGATCCCTCCTGAGTACCTCAAGTCTCTGGATGTTGTGGGGCCGTCTTGGGTGGAACGCCTTTGCAACATTGCGTGGACGATGGGGACAGTTCCCTTGGTTTGGACAACTGGTGTGATTGTCCCTCTTTATAAAAAGGGGGACAGGAGAGTGTGTTCCAACTATAGAGGTATCACGCTTTGGGTCATGACCGAAAGGGCAAGATCACGGATACAAGAGGCCAAAATGAGCTTCCTCCGTAGGGTGGCTGGCCGCTTCCTTAGAGATCAGGAGAGGAGCTCTGTCACCCGGGAGGAGCTCAGAGTAGAGTCGCTGCTCCTCCACATCGAGAGGAGCCAGTTGAGGTGGCTCGGGCATCTGGTTCAGGAGCCTCTTGGACGCCTCCTTGGGGAGACGTTCCTCCGGGCATGTCCCACCGGTAGGAGGCCCCGAGGAAGACCCAGGACACGTTGGAGAGACTATGTCTCTCCGCTGGCCTAGAAATGCCTTGGGGTCCCACCGGAAGAGCTGGAGGAAGTGCCTGGGGGAAGGGAAGTCTGGAACTCTCTGCTCAGACTGCTGCCCCCACAACCCGGCCCCGGATAAGTGGATAAAAATTGCTGGATGGATGGATGGTGATGTAATGATTTTTCTTGGTGTGTCAGCTACTTTGCGTTCTTCTACAGTACTTGTTGGGCCCCTTGGTTCCTTTACCACTCAACATAACAAAACTAATAATAGGCTTCGAAGCTTCTGCAATAAGGACCATAGCTGGGCTCACACAATGTGAACAACCACTAGTTCCCATTTAGTTTGAGGTTTGAAAGCGAAACCATTTAAAGTCTACTTCCTGCCATTAAACTGCTCCAGTGGGTCGGTTACTTAGTACGTAAGCCTCTCCTCTAGCTTTAGCTAATCTACTGCATGCTGTATACCTACGGCAGCCGGTTTCCTCTGTATAATTGAGTTCAGACTCTCAGTACATGATGTGACAAACTTACCCACGGCCCCAGGATGCAGCCCTTCTTCATCCTGGGGATGAACTCTGTGCTGTGGTGTTTGGATGGCCCGTGTTGCATCTCAGCAGGTATTTTGACTTGATATACTGTGTAATTAATCAGCTTCTGTGTTGCTGCTAAGGGCAGATGTCTCTCAAGAGGAAGTGTCCCCCTTTCCCAGTTATCACAGTTTTTGCCTATTGCTTACACACTTTTTTGCAGAATTTGGCCCATTATGTCAAAATTCTACTCACAAACCAATTAGACATCAGAACTTGGGGATTAACAACTCACATCCTTTCCAAAATGAAACACTGCAAACAAAATTTAACAAGCCTTTCTAAGATTGAAATTTTTCACATCACCATCAACACACGGGTGGGCTTTATGGTTATGGATCTTGTTTTCTATTTTATTCTATTTTATTTATCTGGCCACAAGACCTCATCGACATTACAGGTGATGTCCTTGTCCTCTTCCATGTCCAACTCCCCCCTTTCTCTCTGTCCTCCTCTCACTCTACAGTTCCATTCTCGTGTTTACTACTGTGGGGTCAGGTCGAGCCAAGCCTGATCATCAGCTGGTTGCAGCGTGAGTAGGGCTGGAGATGTAGTTTGGCTTTCCTCTTGAGCAGAGCCTGGTCTGGACCGTTCTTCTACTGCGTCCAGCAGATGTTGGCTGTCGAGTAGAAGGAGACCAGGGGGAGAGTGTCGGGAGCTTTTATCCTTTGGGATTGTCCATCCTTCAATATTAATCCAGTCGCCTCAGGTGAAACTGGAAGCTGGTGTCCCAGCATGACCTTAGTTCAGAGAGAAGGCTGCAAAGCATCCTTGGTTCTTGGTAGGCACACGAGGGCCAGCATAGGTTTTACATATGACATATAAATCTGCATTTACAAATTCTTTTTGCATGTTCATGTGATGGTACATGTACATGCTGATCATTGGTTCTCTTGTCTTCTTGCAGTTGTCCCTCTGTGATGGATGAGGTCTTAGACAGCACCAGAGGAGGGTGTACCACTGGTCCCACCATGGATCTGAGATTCAAACAGCTGTCACTTCTGACCCAGGCAGTGTTTGACCTGCTGCTTTTGGCCACACTGGTTCTGCCATCTCGTACAGAGAGTGAGTAACTCTGAACGTCCTTCACAGCTCACATGCTGACTTTCATTACAGCTGCATTCACTTCCTTACATTGACATCACATTATTTCTAATACAGTAAATGCAGGCTTTCAATGAATCACTTTTTGCGCTAGTGTTCCGTGGCCTTCACCGTTTTCACACATCTACACACTGAGTCTGGTAGATGTGCACCTCCTCTTTTCTTCACAATTTTGTCTGATTAGTGCAGTTGTGACCCAATGTTCTGAACCTTGTTTTCATAGACTAGGGACGGTCTGTGGTCACAAAAGCACAACCTAACAATCAGCCCTGACAGAATAAACTCGGCAAGACATAAGAGATTTATTGCCTACATATAATCTAATCATTTAACAAGGCGGTGCTATGGGGTGCCGAATGTTAAAGGGAGCACCTATAACTAGTTTTCTCACATTTAACTAAATGACACAACATGTTTTCTCACATTTAGTTAAATGTGCAAAAGTCTAAATGTAAATGTAAATGTTAAATGTTAAATGTAAATGTTAAATGTAAATGTTAAATGTAAATGTTAAATGTTAAATGTAAATGTTAAATGTTAAATGTTAAATGTTAAATGTAAATGTTAAATGTAAATGTTAAATGATCGCAGAGTGCAATACTAAATATTCATGAATGTGCAAGTAGAATCCACCCCACCCTCAAACAGCGCTGGTCTCAGATCAGAGACGCGAACTTAAGTCCGTTTGAGTCCGCGTCACTGATCTAGGATCATAGAGGATGGAGTCTACTTAAATATTCAGTTCGATCATTTAACATTTACATTTAACATTTACATTTAACATTTACATTTACCTTTAGCATCTACATTTACCATTTACATTTAACATTTACATTTAACATTTACATTTTCATTTAACATTTACATTTAGACTTTTGCACATTTAACTAAATGTGAGAAAACATGTTTTTTCATTTACTTAAATGTGAGAAAACTAGTTATAGGTGCTCCTTTTACATTCGGCACCCCATACAGTGCAGCATAAGAAATGAACTTTTTCTGTTACAGCGGTCAGGGTCCTGTTCCTGGTCAAAAGGTTTACCATCAGTGCTCATAGCTTCATGGGGCAATCAACGCAGTGTACTGTAATTTAGCAGACAGGAACTCACCAGGACGCCCTGTCAGTAGACTGGAAAGCTCAGAACAATTAATTTGCTGCTTCAAGTTGAAAAATCCAATTCAGCTAAGGTGTTTTGCTAAAAAATGCTAAAAGGTCATAGTGATAAACAGTATGTGGTTTATGTTTTACTTCATCCGTTTCCTTTAGCAGTTTAAGATTTTAACCAAAATCTCCCTGCTAATGCAAATATGTCCATTTGAAATCTGAAAAATGTGGTTTTACCCATTTAAAATGCATTTATCACACCCTCAAATGTTCATGTGCTGATGGAGGCGGCCAATTCAATGTGAGGAGGGGTACACCTTGGACAGGTCGCCAGTCCATCACAGGGAAACACAAACAGACAGAAAACTGTTCACACACACTCACTGGCAATCTAGAGTGACCAATGAATCTAAGGCATGTTTTTGGAACGTGGGAGGAAGCTGGACAACACATGGAAAGGCACCTAGCCCGCCCCGGGAACCGAACCCAGGACCTTCTTGAGGTGACATGCTACCCACTGCACCACACTCGATTCAATTTAATTCAATTCAATTCAATTTTATTTATATAGCGCCAAATCACAACAAGGTTATCTCAAGGCAGTTTGCAAGGTAAGGTTTAAGACCAAACACAACTAAACCCAACAAATCCCATATACAGCAAGCCTTTAATTACAATTTGACAGCAACAGTGGGGGGGAAAAACTCCCTCTCTAATGAGGAAGAAACCTCCAGCGGAACTAGCCTGGATGTGGGCGGCCATCTGCCTTGACCAGCTGGGGTGAGGGGATGGACAGAGAAATAAGCACTACAACAAGCAACAACAGAGCACAGGCAGGGTGGTTGGACCAGGGAATGGACACAGGTAGGATGGTTGGATCCACAGCTGCCTTTCACAGACACATAGCTCTGAGTCTGATGATACCAATAGGTTAGGACAGAGTGGGGGAGAGAGAGAGGGAGTGGGATAGCAGCCCAACTACTGGAGAGGAAAAGACAAAGTTAGTTAAACATGAAACAATGATGGGGGGTGTTTAGACAGAAGAGGTAGAAAGAAACAGAGGAGCTCAGTGTATAAATGAAGTCCCCCAGCAGTCTATGTCTATTGCAGCTTAACTAACAGATGGTTCCTGTGACTAACAATCACAGCCTGTGTCCTGAACCATCACCCTAACTATAAGCTTAATCAAAAAGGCAGGATTTAAGTGTGATCTTAAAGGTGGAGTGTTTCAGCTTCTCGAACCTGAAGAGGGAGCTGGTTCCAGAGGAGAGGAGCTTGTAGCTATAGTAAAAGCTCTGCCTCCCATTCTACATTTAAAGACTCTAGGAACCACAAGTAGTCCAGCGGTCTGAGAATGCACTATTCTGCTGGGAGCATAAGGAACTATGAAGTCTTTAAGATAAGTTGCTTTTATTGGCAACAGCTCTCACAATATTAATATCTTCGGTCTTTATTATTAGTGGGAGAGCTGGCAACAGTTCTTACACTCTTACAATGCTTCCAGCAATCAGTTTTGTTTTTGGAATCTTTATAGTAAGTGGGAGAGCTCTCACACTATTGATATCTTCCAATTTCTTTATTAGTGGGAGAGCTGGCAACAACTTTTTGAGTTATAGCAGTTTAAGCATAGGGTGGCTTTCAAGGAATTCTCAGGTTTTCCATTAGTGTGTATTGTGTGAACTAGAGTGCGTGATGTCACAGCTAGAATGTGAGGACACGTTTTTTTAAGACAGAACGTTTCTCTTTAACACGTCACAGCCACAGTTTTCAATCTCTGAACATACTTTTTCACTAAGTCGTAGTCATACGGGTAAGCCCTTACACCTCTACTTTAGTCTGTAGCTGCCTGAAAGTGCAGAGAGTTCCAGAAATGACTGAGACGATTCCTATCTGTGTCATGTTTATGCAATCACATGATAATTTGTATTTGTATTTCCCAGATAAATTGAGTTATACGCTTAAGGTATTACTATATTAGTAATCCATATCATAGATGAAGACATTTTAGAAAGTTTCGTTTTTTTCAGTAGTATGTATATTGCTCCTCTTAGCAGTGCTTTAAAGGTCCCTACACATGCAAAATTCACTTTTTTGACATTCTGGTACATTTAAATGACTCCCTGGTTCACATTAGGACACTCCTGGTGTCTCAGAAGTACATTCCCTACTTATATCACATTTTGGGACATTATCCAATCCGGTTCAAGAACGAGCAGTTTCAAATTTCCCAGACTGTTTACGTATCCAGTCTTTAGACCACTCATAGAACCAGCTCCAGCCCCGCCCAGATAAACCTGGACATGGAAATTTACCTGCAACATTGCGTTTCAGTCACTCACTGTGACACAAACTGTCATGGGACCAATAGGGTTCAAAAACTGCTCTGTTGTTGGTTGTTCCAGCCAGCATCGCAGCCTTTTCATTTAACCAGCGGAGCAAGAAAGGAGAACTTTATGGATTCATTTTATTATAAATGGATTGGTGCCGGCACTGCTGCCTAAATGCTTGTTCGTGTGTGGACACCATTTCACCTCCGACTGCTTTGAAAACGAAGTTATATTTATTACTGGGCTTGAAGTTGAAGAAGGGCTCTGTTCCTACAAGACGTGATCCACTTGCATTCCAGCTATCAAAACGTAAGGAGGTTGCTTCTCAAACTGACATGCCACTGCAGGCTGTGGGCACACGGCTACCTTGTAGAAGAGTTGTTGGTCACCTCAGTAGCAAAGGTATGTAAATTTAACAGCAGTATTATAATTTGTTGGCCAAAAAGCAGTTTTATTTGACAGACATTTTGGATTTCACATTTCAGTAGTTGTAGTTGAAGTATTCATAATCTGATCTACATTATTGTCTATATATTTACTCTGTATGCAGTAGGTAAACTTATTTTGATATTTTTGTTTACTTTGTAATTCCCATGGTATGGTGCAGATTATGTGGAAAACCTGATGGAAACCATCAATAAAGTCCGTCTGGACCCAGGTTGTCATATCGAGGACCTTATGAACACCCCTGTCCCACTGATTGTCTGAGCAGACATTGAGCAGCCTGACAGAAAGGAGGTCAGTACAGTAATGCCATGCCAAGATCTAACAAACCATCACTATAAAAGCTTTAAAAGGTCCCCAGGGAGGCGTCCAGGAGACATCCGAACCAGATGCCTGAGCCACCTCAACTAGCTCCTCTCGATGTAGAGGAGCAGCGACTTTACTCCGAGCTCCTCTCGGTTGACAGAGCTCCTCACCTTATAGAAGGCATGTCGAAGGGGTTGAGGAGATCCTCAAAGTACTCCTTCCACCATCCAATAACATCCCCAGTTGACAGCTCCCCACCTCCACTGAAAACAGAGTTGGTAAAAGACTGTTTCCCCCTCCTGAGGCGCCGAACGGTTTGCCAGAATCTCTTTGAGGCCGAGCGATAGTCCTCCTCTCCTCCTTATGTTTGAACATGGTGTTTGTTATGGCCAAACTATGCCTAGCACAGAAGTCCAATAACATATACCATTCGGGTTCAGATCAGGGAGGCCATTCCTCCATATCACGCCTCTCCAGGTATCACTGTCGTTGCCCACGTGGGCATTGAAATCCCCCAGAAGAACAATGGGGTCCCCAGTTGGAGCGCTTTCCAACGCTCCCTCCAGGGACCCCAAGAAGGCCGGGTACTCCACACTACCGTTTGGCCCGTAAGCACAAACAACAGTGAGTGACCTATCCCCCACCCGAAGGCGCAGGGAAGCGACCCTCCCGTCCACCGGGGAAAACTCCAACACATGGCGGCTAAGCTGGGGAGCTATGAGTGAGCCCACACCAGCCCGCCACCTCTCGCCGCAGGCAACTCCAGAGTAGAAGAGGGTCCAGCCCCTCTCAAGGAGTTGGGTTCCAGAGCCCAGGCTGTGTGTGGAGGTGAGCCTGACTATTTCTAGCCAGTACCGCTCGACCTCCTGCACAAGCTCAGGCTCCTTCCCCCCCAGTGACGTAACATTCCATGTACCAATAGCCAGATTGGTTATCCAGGGATTGAGTGGCCTAGGCTCCCGCCTTCGACTGCTGCCCAATCCACTATACACCGGCCCCCTACCGTTCCTCCTGCGGATGGTGGGTCCACCTGAGGGCGGTCCCATGTTGCTTCTTCGGGCTGTGCCACGGGGCCTGGCCACCAGGCGCTTGCATGCAAGCCCCAACCCCGGCCCTGGCTCCAGGGTGGGGCCCCAGCTGCACCATACCGGGCGCCGTCTCGGTCCAACTATTCTATTCTCTATATTTTCTAGAGTAGTGTCACGGAAAACAGCTGCATCCTCCATTTGTACAGCTGCTGCACTCCTTTCAATCAAAATGTCTTCCAAAATGGGATGAGCACAACAAAGATCCTCACATCTCCCCAGCTAACTGCCCATGACTGTACCATGTCTGCTCCAGAAACTGTACTTTCAACTAACCGTGAATCCTACCCATTCATTCTGCAGTCTGCACATTGAACTGTGAAGGTAACTTATCCAGCATTATAGTGCTGAGGCATTGGTTGACAATAAAGTTGGCTTTGACTATTGCTGTTTCACTGAACTCTTTTTTTCTGAGGGGAAGAAATACAAATCTTTTATAATATTTCAGGTTTTATTGAGGTATTGCCACAAAAACAATAATTTAGGTATTTCACAGGTGGTCTAAGTCCAACATAGGTGCCTTGTCCCTCAGGAAACACTGCCCTGATCCACAAGACCAGGGAAGATGTGATGACAATTTGGAGTCTTCAACCTAGAAGTCCCCAGCACAGCTGACAAACAGACAAATACGGCAAAATATAAGCTGCAGCTAAATACCCCATTATGGAGAAATTATTTTGACACAGCAGCATCACAAGAAAGAAAAAAACGTGTAAAAATGAGTTTGTTTTAGTTCATCGAGCTATGCTCCCAAACAAGCTGGTCATGTTAGGAATATTCTGTTTTATTAATTCAGGCTGCATATTGGCAACCATTACTATTAGCATTAGCAGCCACTAATCAAGTTGCATATTATATAAATCAATAAATAAAATTTAATGTGAAATTGACAGTTAGACATACCTTGCACCAGTTGAAGTGTAACCACTTTAACAGCCTCCCATTTAACTTCAGAGTCAGATTTTGGATCAAACATATGGTTGAACTCCACTGCGGGATGAGGTAGCCAGTTTCGCTGTTACAATGGATTCAGTGACCGTGACTTTTGATCCTCGTGGCAGATCATGGCTATGCGCTTCCTCAAAGGGGTGTGGCGATCAACTTTGCTTGCGACACACCCCTAAAACAGAGCATTGTGGACGAGAGCTTAAAACACACATGTTCAGACAGGCCGAGTGGGCGATCGACAAAGCTTTTTGGCATGAAAAGTTACAGACACCTTATTGAGACATCAAGGTCCAATTTTTGGCATTATTAAGTGTGGAAAAAAGCATGTGCATAGACCTTTAAGTCATTGAGCCACAGGATATCTAAGGTGAATAAGAAGATAGTTAAAGAGCTTTCTCCAGATGAAGAGAAAGACCTTTTCTAAATACTCATTTTAACAAATTGTAGCAGGGCTATTCCTGTCCTGAACCGCTAAGGCTTATGGGTAAAGTAACCATAAAGTAACCATTGTTGTAGTGTTATAGTTAAAGTCAGGATTTAAGTAATGTTATAACTTTGGTGAAATTAATATAGCATTTTGTTCATGTGTATGTGTTTTTTGTTCTTTTTTTGCATGCTGCACCCTGAGAGCGGAGAGTGTGCGTGTGAGTGACCCTCAGGGCACAGTGATCCATCCATCCATTTTCCAAGCCGCTTATTCCCTAATGCGGGGTCACAGGGGTGCTGGAGGCGAGAGTCAGGGTACACACTGGACGGGTCGCCAGTCCATCGCAGGGCAACACAGAGACAGACAACCATGCACACACACACACACACACCCTCACACTGGCAATGGAGAGAGTCCAGACAACCTAATGCACGCCTTTGGATTGTGGGAGGAAGCCGGAGAACCGGGGGGGAGCCCACGCAAACACAGTGAGAACATGCAAATTCCACACAGAAAGGCACCAGGATTCCGGGAATCGAACCCAGAACCTTCTTGCTGTGAGGCAACCCACCGCAACACCATGCCGCCTGGGCACAGTGATATATGTGTGAAAAATAAATGAGATTTGCACTCTACTGACAGAGTGTTGAAAAAAAGACAATTTCTTGTTGTGTCCAGAAGTACCGTTCTGATGTTTACTTTTTTTAAACAAATACATGAACGTCCCAACAGTCTCAAAGGTGTAAACCGAAGGCGTATGTCAACGTTTTAGTATGAAATCATTTATCAATCATATTTATAAGCAAGATGAAAAGCTAAAGAGCCATAAGTAAAATGATTGGGCCAAAGAGCTATAAGTAAAATGACAAAACTAAAGAGCCATCTAAGCGTCTAATAGTATCAAGATACTTCAAGTAGTTTCATTGAAGAAACACTGATTTATACAACAGAATTTAAGGCGCAAACATGAAGAGTCTAATGCGAAAGTCATGTACCAATCATTGCCATGGTCACTCCTTCTCACACCAGTTTCTGTTAGGGTGCATTACCCATAATGCACTGCATTTTGAATTTGCATATAATGCTGAATGCTGTAATATTGACTTTGCTCCTCAAGAAAAGCTTAAGCATTTTGAAGAATAGCTAAAAGTGGCTTTACAAATAAAGTATAGGTGAATTGTTTTATCTAAAAAAGAACAAAAATCAGTCATCAGAAAATGTAACATTGGTAAGATCAAACACCACATACCACCACATTACCACCACCATAATGTCATAAAACAATGCAAAAATGCAGTTATCACACATTGTAGCTTACAAAAGTGGACTCGCAAAAACATTAAAACTTCAACGTCAATCGTTGGAAGGGTCACTCAATTTCACACAAGTTTCTGTTAGGGTGCCACAATTATTCACAATTTAATAACCATAATGCATTGCGATCTAATTTGCAATACTCTTAATGACTTAATATTGACTTTATTTCTCAAGAAACAACAATTTAACAACTTTTAAAGAATAGTTGAAAGTGGTTGATACAAAAGGGCACACTTTTGGATATATGGATATATTTATATAAGTTAAAGGGGCATAGGTTAAGAGGCTTTTTTCTGGATTAGTAAGTAATTTAGTAAATGTGTAATAGTATTAACATACAGTAACCAAGATAAGGGCAACTAAACAAAAAGCTAAATGTTGCAACCCTTTGAAAGTTACAGCTCTGACGTAAATGTTGTAAAAAAAAAAAAAAAGCTTGTAAGGCAAACTCATAAATAAATTCTCGCAAGGATAACTCATTCACACACTGTTAGGGTCAATTACCCACAAGACATTGCACATTTCTACATTCATTTCTAGCTTAAAGTACTAGTTAGATGCAGACGAAGATTAAAAGTACAATACAGTAAATGCTGGAAGCACTGTGATTAGGAACTTTATGATCCCACATTAGGGAAATTAGTCTCTGCAAGTTGTTTGCAATTTGATTGCAAGTTGTGTTGTTTGAAGTAAAAATTTTCTTTTGTTTCATATTTTCAGTGTGTCATGGTCAAAGCTTTTAGCAAAAGCACCATTTTGATGATGGTGCTGCTGTTTAGTCCTGTGTGTTGACTGTTTTGAAAATGTGGAGTTTTAGTTCACAGATACATCAAAGCAATCAAGAAAAACTGTAATAGTTAGGAACAGATGGTTTCTGTTTGGTCACCAAAGCTAAAACAATGGCGTATAGACTGCTCAAAAGACATCCATGGTAAAATGTTTTGATCCAATAAGAACGGGTTTACACATTTAGAAGACATGTCTTCTGCTCTGATTAAATAGTTATGATGAAAACTGAATGGAACTTGCTGCTCAAACTGCTCAAAGCAATCAAGAAAAGAGAGGTTCTTTTTACCAGGAGATGCATGGGGCAGCACTGTTTTTGTTCAGTGCTGTGAAGAGGTGTGTCTATAGATACTGACTCCTTTTGAAGGAGAACATTGTTATTGTTACAGTATTTGGCTATTGTTTACACACTTTTTGCAAAATTTGGCCCATTATGTCAAAAGACTATAGACAAGCCAATTAGACAACTTGAAGATTAACAACTCACATCTTTAGCAAAATGAAACACTGTAATCAAAACTAAACCCTCCTTTCTAAAAATGCAAATTTTGCAAAAAAGAACCTTACACACAAGTGCCATTTGCTTTTTTATTTTTACAGTTTTATTGGTCACTTTGACACAGTCGTCCAATGAAACATCACATTCTCTTAACAGTTCACACACAGGTCTACACAGTGCCACACAATGCCAAAATGACACACTTTGTTTGCAAAAGGCCCTATCCGTGTCAAAACATTTGAAATATGTAGCAAAAACTCATTTTGCCTTGAAAAAATACAACTATGTACAACCATGTATAAAAAATATATAAAAAATAAATCTTGCCCGTTTGACTCTCTCTCTCTGTCCTCCTCTCACTGCAACTCTTGTAGCCTTCATGTTTGCATAGGTTCTCAAAATGTCTTACCTGGGGCCTATTTGTAGTGCTGAGGCTCAGACTGATTGGTGTTCTGTTTTTTGTGCAGGTGCTTTCAGATGTGTATGTGAGTGACTACAACTGTCAGATGAACATTGCTTTTTGAGTGTTTTTCCAATGACAACAGGTTTTGAAGAAAATGCCTAATGTAAGACATGTAGTGTTTCGCAATGTGTTACAGAATTCAAGTACAAACTTGAAAATGTGTTTAAGTTATGGTTACACTTTGTTTAACACTGTGCTACAGGAAGTTTAAGTATTGAGGCTTTGGGCTAAGCATTTCCTTTTAGTGTGTAAGCAATAGGCAAAAACTGTATTGCAGAGATACAAGACACAGGTTCATCCCCCATGGTAGTTCCCTCTCATCTTTTTCTTCTTGTCTCTCTTCTTAGGTATGCCCAGCTTCATCAAATCCCCTGACGATCAGATAGGGATTTCTGGAGGAGTAGCATCGTTTGTATGCCAGGCAGTAGGTGAGCCCAAACCTCGTATCACCTGGATGAAGAAGGGGAAAAAAGTCAGCTCCCAGCGCTTTGAGGTGAGTCTGAGGTGTCAGCTATGTCACACTGTCACTGCTCATTAGCTCTTTGCTGCTGTTTAACTGAGTAAACGCAGTAAAACTAAAACGATTATGCCTGACGCTGCCATGTTAGCCCAGGAACAAACAGGCCAGCAACTGAGATGAACGGCCAAGCAGAGGGAGTTGTGGATGAGTGGGCCACAACACTTTTCACATGCTGAGAGATGAGAACAACAAAGCACAACAAGCCAACAACTTTGTTTTACTTGCACAAGGGGAGGCCGCCTGAGGTCTTAGCATTGTAAGCGCTTCACCCAGGTACTGTGAAAACTACAATGGTCTTCCCTTAGTGCAGGCTTTTTATTAACATGTGACACGCCTTGAAGTTGCATGATATGGGTACGTGGTATGGTTGCTATGAATACATGAAAATCATACTGCAGAGAAGGAAATTCCATATAAGGGTAAAAAACTTGATTGGTTTGTACAAGCATAGGCGTAAAGCATCATGAACTGTTTAACCCTAAGACTGCTGACCTTTTTCTGGCCTTTCAGTTATCCCAGCAGAAGTCAGCGGGCCCCCACCACTTCCTGTCTCCATGTTTGTATGCAGGGTGCAGCTTCAGCAAAGTATAACATGTTCCTGTTTCTGACAGGAATAAAACATTGAACACATATATCCTTTATAATAACAATAAGTATAAAACATTAAATCAGCCTTGTGAGTGACGTAACATCATAATAGGAAAATCATAAATCAGTCAGTAAATCTTATATACTCTAACATTTCCCCCTGTTTGTCATTATAAGGATTTACTATGAAGAATCAACATTACATCATTTAGTTTCCTATTTTCAATGTATGCCATCATTACACAGCATCCTCATACTGATAAAACTGGAGGGCAACCTTGTCGTAATCAAAAAACAGTTCATCATCCTGTTTAATCACAGTGGGGTCAGAAGCCTGTAGTAACAGGTTATCTTCCGTACCATAGCTCATAGGCATGGAATCACGCATGTCATTAAGGGGGAAAAAAAAGTATCACAATCAAAGGAATCAGTAGTTTTCAATAGCAAGGTAAACTATGCCGGTATCACATCTACTGTGAGTAGTTCTAGTCTCAACTGGTTCTGCAATAAAGGTATGGTCAGACACTCTCACAGGAGTGCAACGTCCAGACCACTTGTGAGGTAACATATGCTCTGGAACCACGAAGCCACCAACCTCCCTCTACCATAATAGTGACAATGGCCATTTTATGATGAGGTTGGATGGTCACACAACATAACGAGTCTTAAGAATTAAGAGAATCAAGAATGCCTTTATTAGTCCCACAGCGGGGAAATTCCCATCAGCAGCCAGGTTACCCGGCACTAGTCCGACAGTGGAAGCAAATTGCAGTACAAACGCACACACATACAGTATCACACAGTACAAGTGGAAACCTTGCTGGAATTTTTTCTTGGATTCATCAGGACAGATAGATAAGGTCGGAGAGCAGACAGTGAGACTGTAAGGAGGGGAGGGGGGGGGTGTATCTGAATCAGTGTAATGAAGTGTTGTTTATAGAAGTATGACCGAGGCCGACCAAGATGTTTACAGGTCAGCCCAACAGTTGTCCTTGAAGGGAGTCACAATAAGGGGAAGAGGATAGATAGAGGCACAGCTGGTGAGCTAGATTGGACCCGGGAAGGGAGGGGTGAGGGAGAAGGGACAGAGTAATACACAGCCAAAATTAATACATTTTAACAATCCATGACTGATTTGTCTAGATCAATACTCCAATGGGTCAGAACTCAGGGCTTCTTCGCCTCTTGTGGGACCATGGGTCACCCGTGACATCTCCTCAAGCCTGTCAGACAAGGCTGTCACCATATTCACCAAGTGTTCAGTCTGTCTGCAGATGTTATCCCTCTGTCTCTTGTCTTCCTCCGTACGGGCTGAGATCTTATTAGTCAGTCCTGTGATCCGGGCATCCGAACGGGCTGAGATGTTACAGATCAGTCCTTCAATCCGGGCAATTCTCTGGTGTAATTCCGTCAGCCGAGTAACCATGGCCCCCGTCGGCGTTTGCAGCTCCACAGCCGGTGGACACGCCAATGAGCCGGCCACAGATTTTCCAATCTTTCCAATCTTCCGATAAAGCAGGGCACCACCAAAGCCAATCATGAGTAGCCCAGTTATCAAAGTCCAAAATATGAATAGATCCTCTGCATCCTCGATGGACAGAGGCTCCAGACACAGGGGGCACCAGGAATCCCACGCGTCCCGCACGTAGCCGGAGACAAAAGTCCCCAAGGGGCAGAGTGGTTCTCCCGGAGATTCTTTCCTTTGTGAAAACATTTTGTCCAATGCGCTGAGTAACCAGTTGATTAGCTCCATAATGTTATTCCAGAATAGCAGATCAGGGTGCTCAGAAAAAGACAAGACAAGGACACTGCAAGCAAAAGCAGAGTGGGAGCAGAGAGAAAACACGTCTGCACTCCTCGAGAGGCGGAAGTAGAAAAAGAAAGTCTGAGAGTCGTCCTACTCTAGTGGCGTTGTTTGTATGTTGGTGTTCAATACAATACGGGAAACAATGCGGTGATTAGTTGGATTGAGTGGCAAAGCGCCATTTGGGATTGCTACTCTCTGGAGGATGGGTTCCCCACAAAAATTGAGATTGAGTTTTGTGACTGGCACATCGAAACAAGATGTATTTCTGAAATCAGAAACTTTGAGATTGCCCTGAAGAAACATGATTTGAAGATCTTTGGACGTTTTTGGTGGTAGAAATTACTCTTCTTGTTTTTGGCCTTGCACAGGATGAAATAAAAACAAACACCCCTATGATAGTCCATTGGGGTCGCATAAAGAGTTGGATGTGAGGAAGAATGTGGCATGTATGAAAATACATTACACTATACAACAGTTAGACTTAGTATAGGATTTGGCTAAAACTTTGACATTTAATTCAATAAAGTCTATGTAAAGGAACTGGAATGGATGCTTTGCCTCTGGGAATTGCCCTCTTTTTTTCACATTATGTTTATGTCAAACAAGCCTTTCGAACATTTGTTGAATAGTCATTAAATCCATGAGCATAAAAATGCTGTTCCACCACCTTTACCATTCCTCCCATTGAGACATGGCATGGCTTCCAGCATTCACTGTATTTTTCTAATCTTCATCATAGTTCTTCTGTCTGCATCTAACTAGTCCCGCATACTTTAAGCTACAGAAACCATTAAAATATCAAAACGTGCAGCTTTTTAAGACGACGCGGGCTCTTACTTTTCTCATTCATATGTTTCATATTTTTCAAGTTATTAAGCTTTTTTTCATTCATTTTTCCCATTGAAATGAACAACAACTTCTCAAATCCTCTTCAGCTTTGTCTAATTTTAGCTTTAACGACTTCCACATACTTTAAGCTACAGACACCATTTGAATTACAAAATACTCTATTAATGTATTGTTCAGCTTTTTAATATCTTTAACAGATTCTGAGTCATAGCAGTTTAAGTATAGGGTGTTTTTTAAGGAATTTTCCGCTTTTCCATTAGTGTGTGTGCGTCTGATTGATGTCACAGCTAGAGTATGAAGAGGCGCTTTCTTATGCAAGAACTTTTCTCTTTAACTTGTCACTACAGCCACAGATTTCACTCTATCAACCCCTTTTTTTCACTAGTTTGTAGTCATACTTGTCTTCTTTCCAATGATGTGCCTGGCTAAGCCATCAAAACTATACTTTAGTCTGTACAGATGGAGCGGTTCATTTTCGCTGATTTCAGTCGACCCTTTCTGACGCTGATCACACACTTATCACACCCTCATGAGCCGACTGTCAGCAGCCCCCCTGGTATTAAAAATGTTAATGAGGCCACCCCCATTTTAGCACCAAAGACCCAATTCCAGGGTAAAACATGGAGCTTTTCGTATCGGACCTGTATATCTGACCTGGGTCAAATTACAAGTTCTCTCTGTTCAGTTTCCTTGGTGGGTCTGCTCTGCTGATATTACCCTGCCATTGAGAGTACACTTTCGCAGGTTGTGTTGCGAACAGCCGGTTTATTCGTCTGGCTTCGTTGTCTCTGGTGTATCTCTTTAGGCGGCTGGCCAAGGCTTGTAGCCTTTGCTTGGCAGTTTCGAGTGCTTTGGTCTTTTCATTGCACTTCTCTGGGCCTCTGTCATTTGGCTCACTTCCCTCCGAGCTGCCTTGATTTTTGCCTCCAACCTTCGTTTCCATGGTGGGTATTGTTTCTCATGGCTCCCATGGTTGCTCTTATAGCCAAGCACCTCTAGGATCCCTGATGCTGAAGCGTATACCAGCTCATTGGTTTCCGTGATTGTTGTGGTAGGGATCGCTCTCAATGCTGCATTCACATCTTCCATGAGACTTTCTGATGGTACTTCACTTAGCCGTTGTAGTGGGGTTCGGGGTTGCCTGTTCAATCTCGCCATGATCTTATCTTTCAGGTCAGTTGCTGCCTCGCTCAGCGTATCTGTGCTTATTGGGGCTTCGTACCCAATTTCCGATTGGGGAGATGGTAAAACCTCCCCTCTGACCTGGCGTCCTGGCTCCCCCTTGCCGTAGCATTTGTGTTGTATCTCGTCAATCTCAAGTTGTGATAGCAGTTGCCGTTTGTGGATGTTGGAACACTGAGCTACTAGTTGCTTCGCCGTCAGCCTTGAATGTGGGTTTCACTGTTTCCATTTACCGCACATTCTTTGCATGTAACCCCTCTGACTAGGGTTACTTGAGTAGTAGCATTCCAACAGTTCTCTGTTCTCGCATCTCAGCCATTTCTTTCTTATATATATATATATATATATATATATGTATATATATATATATATATATATACCAGAGGCCAGGAAGCTTGAGGGTTCTGCGCAGTATCCTTGCTGTTCCTAGGACTGCACTTTCCTGGGGAATCATCGTTCAATTTTGCCTCTTTTCATCAGCGTCTGTCATCATCATACTTTAGCGTAGAAACGTAATTTAAACTTCATCTTTATCTTTTCAAGTTGTGAGCGTCTAAATATTGTGTGTTTTTTAACACACAATATGTTAAATTTTCAGCTTTTCCATTAGTGTGTATTGCATGAGCTAGAGTGTGATGTCACAGCTAGAGTGCGAGGGCTCGTTTTTTAAAGACTGAACTTCTGTCTTTAACTCATCACTACAGCCACAATTTTCACTCTAGCAATGTAATTTTTTCAATAAATTGTAGTCATACTTGTCTTCTTTCTAATGATGTGTCTGGCTATACCAGACATTTTTTAAGCTAGAATTGTTTATTTAACCTGTCACTATAGCCACAGTTTTCAATCTATCAACGTCATTTTTCTCTCATTTGTAGTCATACTTGTCTACTTTTTAATGACGTGTCTGGCTAAGCCAGAGGCTTGCAACACTGTCTATCTCTGTCCCTGTAGCTGTTAGCATCAACTGTTCTAGCCATTAGCATTCCTTACACAGGAGGGAAGCTAGATTATAAACAAAAATACTTCTGGAGTACATACCTATCAATCGTGCATCAAACATGTACTTACGTTTGGGGAAGCAGCAAGTTAATTACGTCTTTTAGGACCAGAGCCCTTCTTCAACCTCAAGCCCAGTAATAAATATACCCTTGTTTTCAAAGCAGTTGAAGGTGAAATGGTGTCCACACACGAACAAACATTTAGGCAGCGGCGCCGTCACAGGTCCATTTAAAATAAAATGAAAACATAGAGTTCACCTTTGTTGCTTCGCTGATAAAAACAAAAGGCTTTGATGCTAGTTGGCACAACCAACAGACTTTTAATGTTGACTTTATTTCTCAAGAACCACCAATTTAAGACTAGCTGAAAGTGGTTTATACAAAAGGGAACACCTGGATACAGTATATCTATATAAGTAAATGGGTGGCGTTCAAAGAGTCAACTCTGGATTAGAAAATAATTTGTGTAAATGTGTAATAGTATTAACATAATCAAGATACTGGTAACTAAACAAAAAGATGAATGTTGCAACAATTTGAAAGCCACAGCACTGATGTAAAAAGCTTGTCATGCAAAATCATGTATCAATCATTGCATTATCAATCATAACTTCTTAAAGGGCCCATATCATGCAAAATCCACTTTTTAGACATTTTGGAGCGTTCCTATGACTCTATGGGTCACATATACACACACTGAGCACGGTAGAAATGCATTTCCTGCTTTTTTCACATTTTGAAAACGTAAATTTTCTTATCCAATGAAAACAGCCACGACCTACTCTGAGGCCGTTCCCCAGTTCTCGTCACACTGGTTGAAAGTTCTCCTTGCAAATCCTGAACCACCACCCCCACAATGATCCCGAACCAAAACTGGACTTCCGCCATTTCCCCCCTCTCACTCACCGTGAACAGACCAGCACGGCAGCGCCCAAGTCCTCCCATAGAAATAGTTCGGTTCTTGGGTGTTCTAACCAACACCAAAGTCTATTCATTTTACCAGGGAACAACAAGTGAGGATTTGTGGGTCACTTTTATTTTTAACGGACCGGTGCCAGAAACACTGCCTCAGCATTTATACGTATGTGCATTTCAAACGAGGGTGCGTACAATGCTGGATTTGTTTCACGGCTCCTGTTGGAAAAAAATGACGTATTCCTAAAGTCCGTCATCCACTCACTGAAGTAAGTACATGCTTGATATTTATAATGTTTTAAAATGTTAGTTTGTCCGTTTAAAATATAGTAACCTATGTGTGAGTCAAGTTACTAGCTAGCTATGCTAACGGCTACAGCCATTCGACCGAGCCTTTGTCCCCTTCAAATGTGCTCATGTGGGCTCCTGCAGCCACACACCTGTGTGGAGAAAAGCTAATGACTAACGGCATCGAGCGGCTACAGGCAGGGAGCGGTGGGTCTAGCGTCTGTCCTTTTTCTGTAATCACATACACCTGCGGGGAACAGCTGATCGTTATCGCCCTTACAGCGGCGACAGACAGGAAGCGGTGGATCTAGCTCGCTGTAGTAAGTTTGTGCTTGATACTTGTGATATCTAAATATGTTAGTTGGGTCTGTTTAAAATGCAGTAACCCACATGTGAGACAAGCTAATCGCTAGCGTCGCTAACGGCTACAGTGAGTCAACTGAGCCTTTGTCCCTTTCAAATGTGCTACTCTGAGTTGGTGCAACCACACACCTGTGTGGGGAACAGCTAATAGCGATGGGCCTTCGATCGGCGACAGGCAGGAAGCGGTGGATCGAGCTTTTGTCCTGTTGACGTGCTGCCGCTCCTGTTTGTGTTGCGTTAGCCGTTAGCATGCCTTTAGGCCTTTGCACTTTAGAGCTACAGCTGGTCATCGCTACAAAAAGAACCTGCAGATGAACGCGGTTGTGTTTGTTATTACCCCGTCCTGTATCACAGCCTAAATCAACTTGTGATTTGGGGTTATGTCATTGTTCTATCAAATTCTAACATGATTAGTTGGAATGATTACTGTGTTGTGTTTCAAGCTTAGTTGCTAATTAGTCACATCTCTACAATACCTGCTGCTTATCTGGTCAGTTACCGATAGCTTGTACCATAGCCATTATATTTGTAGGACCAATACAATTTACAGTAAATGTAACAGTCTTTTCTATACTGTAGGAGGGCAAATCCCAGTTGCCCACATGCAAGGAGGCTGTCAAACAGAGAAATCACTGCAGACTGTTGGTACACAGACATCTGCTGCCCAGCTCAGGAGTAAAGGTATGTAAGTTTGTATGTACCAACAGTAAGATAGGTAATAGAAGATTTTAATTGGTATATACTGTTTAGATTTTATATTTGAATTGTAACAACTGTTTATCTGTTGTTTTAGCACAGACAGGCCTGTCCTCTTGTTTGGTTTAATTTTTTGTCTGGTATTGTGTGTTCCTACATTAGAGAAGGTTTTGACCTACATAATAATTAACATTTCACTAATCTACAATTCTGATTGCACTACCTTTTGTTTTGATGAGGTGATGGTGAGGACAGCCACAGCTTCCATCTGGTAGAGGACTGCTTCCGCTCAGTCTTCCAAATAGTGATGAGAACAAGGATCACCACATCTCCCTGTTTACCCTACTTTCATGCATTTCGTCTGCAAGGCCCTGCAAAAGCTTCTCCTTCGTCCTCAAACCCCCAGACTTCTTAATTAACTCAGTAACCTATACATTGCACATTGGAGTGTGAAGGTAACAGTTTGTTCTAGCTTTGGCGTAGTGGTGTATTTTTTTTGGTTTACAATAAAGTTGGCTTTAACTATTATGTATTTCACTGAACTCTGTTTCTGAAGGGAAAACACTTTTATTTAGGAAATCATAGTATTGAAATTACATGTTTTTCTCTTTCTAATATGGTAAGCTATAAAGTTGAAGCGGCCATAAATAAAACGCATATAAATTATATATAAATAAAGTTAAAAAAATTCTTAATGAGTGTTGCACTCACAAAAAACACATTTTTACTCAAACGGTAAAGGAGTTATTCTACAGGTGGTCTACATCAATCATACTATGAGTGTTTTAGTGTTTTATCCATCAGGAAACTGCCTTCATCTACAACCCAAGCATGAAGAGATGGCAACTCAGATTCTTCACCCCAGGAATCCTCAGCACCAGCTCACTAGCCTCTGTAGACAAGATACCTGTAACAACTTCAGATACAGAGACATATTACTGTCAAATTTATCATGAATGACAAAAAACATAATTAAAAGCAGTAAAAATACGTTAGGTCAATATATAATTTGAACCAATGCTTTTTGTTCCCAGGTAGGTCATGCAGTGATTGCTCTAAATATTAATGCACATTTTTTAAATAAAATTGTCAGAGCAGCAGCACAAGTAAGACAAAAACAGTGAAATGTGTAAATGTAAAATGTATTTATATTATTTCAGCTATGCTCTCAAACTTATTTATTTGTATAATGTGAGCTAAAGTAGTGTTTTCTATTAGTGAGAGTTTTCCAGGTAAGTCGTGTTGTGAATATTGAAGCTGCACACGCCATTTAGCATTCGCATTAGCAACCGCTAGTCGCTTTGCAAATTACATAAATCAATTAAATTGAAGTAAATGCGACATTACCAATGAGACACATCTTGCATCAGCCGAAATGTGGTGACTTCAACAGCCTCCTCTTCAGCTTCAGGGTCAGATTCGGGATCGTAGACGTATGGTTCTACTACGCTATGAACCAGCTGACTAATGTCGTGCAGTTCTGTAGTGGGTCGTCTTCTTCTGTGGTGGATTGCATTCTCAATGTCGCACTACTGCCACCTATTGTATCCTAACCGTGCGGTGGCTCGTATCCATGGAGCCAATTTAAAAAAAAAAAAACAACAACAAAAAAGGTATGCGCTTCCGCACAGAGGTGTGGTGAGCAGCTTCGCTTGCGACACGCCCAGAAAACACAGCGTTTGCTGATGGAGAGTGAAAACCACATATTGACAGGGGCAGTGTGGACGATCTAAAGGGTTTTATGGGATGAAAATTTACAGAGACCTTACTGAGACATTAAAGTCAAATATTTTTTAGAATGAAAAGCATGATATGACTCCTTTAACACACTGTTAGGGTGCATTATCCATAACGCATTGCACTTTTCTTCATTAATATCAATGGAGCAAAAAAAGTTGGAAAAAGCTTATAATTTTAAAATCTAAAACAGATATAAAAAAGTTGGATAAATCCGCACTTTTCCTGAAGTAACTAAACATTTTGATATTTGAATGGCATCTATAGATCAAAGCGTGTAGGACTCGTTAAGTGCCAAAATACGTATCTAAGGAAAATAATAATTACAAATTTTTACAAAGCATTTCCAGTGAAAAGATGCACATAGAATGCTTCTATGATGAATGTATTTATGAGGAATTGCTGAAAGTAGCTGAAAAAGAGCTGAATATGCCCCAAAAAGCAAAAGCAGTTTGATTTTAATAAAAGAAGTAACACATGGTATTATAAGTCTTAAAAGTCTTGAAACTACTCAGCCACACTAGTTGCTCATGTAGCTGCTTAGAGCAAAACTATACATACTATTTGAAAAAATGTAAGTTTCCTAAGACATTAATAATATAGGTGAACATTGGTGATACATTACCATTTAATACTGAAAATCAAGGAAGTGTGTAATGGTTTGCTGAACTGAGTTAAAGAGCTGAAATAATAGTTGAAAGTTGTGTAAACGTTTAAAACAGCTGAGAGTAGCTGCAGTGGACGTAGTTTTACATTGAGAAAAGTTGAAGCATACGAGAAAGCGTGCACAGGTAATTGCTAAACAATAAAATAGGCCCATTAAGTAATCATAATTAACCATTAAAAAAGCAGAAAAAGTACCATTAGGCTAAATAGTTGGATTGGTGCTTTTATTTTGAAAGGATTTGGAGTGTGTGTGTGTGTGTGTGTGTGTGTGTGTGTGTGTGTGTGTGTGTGTGTGTGTGTGTGTGTGTGTAGTCTCTTGAAGCAGTCGAATTTAACCAGTGAAAACCAAAAATCTTATATATAAAATTAGTTTTAGTTGGTGCTTTTAGTTTGAAATGTACAGTATTTGGAGAAGTTGTGCGGACAATTGCTACATTGTAAAACAGTCTTAAAAATTTGAAGTCATTACCCATTCAGAGGCCTAGAATCAACTAAAAAAGCTGACAAATTGAATTGGTGCTTTTATTTTGAAAGGATATGGAGAAAGTGTGTGTGCCTAATTACTAAATTGTATAATAGTGTCATGAGCTATTCATAGTAAATCAGGTGAAAGCAGAAATATTGCTATATATGGAGGATATGGAAGAAGCATATGTATTATTTAATATGTATATTTATATGAAATAACATGAAATTTAAATGTGTCAGAACGTCAAAGGCGGCGGACCCACATGCACGGCACAGACAGACTGGGGTATGAAAACAAAAGGAATTTATTCCAAAGCTCAGAGTCAAGATCAGGCAGGGTCATACACAGGTAAGCAGAAAGGCTCAACACAAGGGTTCAGGCAGGCTCGGTTCCGTGGACAGGCAGTGTTCGTTAACCGTGTTGGCAGAGATAGAAATACCGTTCAGGACAAGGCAGAATCGTAGTCATAAAACAGGCAGGGTAATTACCAGGCAGGTTCAGCAGACGATGCAGGCAGGGATCAGGCAAGACTCGGTAATGGTAGGAAAAACAAGATCGGAAACACAGGTCAGGACAAGAATAAAACCGCTGGGTGATGGTGAATACACGCAAACATGAACTAACAATCTGGCAAGGTACTGGGGTGAGAGCTGGTGCTTAAATGCTAGGTGACTGATTACTGATGAAGTGCAGGTGTGGATAATTACCGGTAGAAGCAGGGAACAGCTGTGACATGACGTAAACAGGAAGTCCTTTCAAACTAATATCGGAAGTGAAACCAAGACGTGACAGGAAGTCCTTCAAAATAATGGCGAGAAATAGAACCTTACTGACAGGAAGGACTAGAAAATAAAACCAGGAGCAGGACCAGACTGTGACAAAATAAAGTAAAGTAGTCTCATTAAGTACTCATAATAAACCAGTTGAAAGCAGAAATGTTGCTATTTTTTTTAGGAGGAGGGGTGTGTGTGATTAATTAATAGTTTGATATTAATGCAGAAACTTTAATATTCCTCGAAGTTGGGGCAGTTCATTAGCCAATCAGAGCGTGGAGGCAAATTAAGGTCACATTATTTTACTTGAAAATTTAGCCATGATTTGTGCGTAATTTTAACGCCCCAAATTATAAGTGTAAGCATGGTATAGACCCACTAAGTCTACAGGTACAAATCTGGTTACGCATGCACAGATCTGGTTACGCACGCACAAATATAATGTGACCCTAATTTGACTCCATAAACATTGACTTACTTAAAAAGACAACACAATGAGGTTACATAATTTACCTGCTGTGCCTAGCATATATGTATGGTGCACAGATTAAAAGAAAAGGGTGAGTATCTTTATTTCAATTTTATACATTCACACAATGGAAAGCATGATGATAAGTTGAAGTCCGTTTGTTGTTCTTGAAGAATTTCCTTGCAAATCTGTAGATCAGGCATTTAACATAACACAGAAACCAATCTAATATCAAATAATAGCATTTTGTACACAAAATACAATGGCATCAGTTTCATGACAGTTGAAAGTTCTGGTGCATCTGAACCAGAACTTCCAAATGAAGAGTTTTCCTTTTATTACTTCACATTCCTGTTTTATGATCCAGATCTCATGGACTAGTGGGAGAGTCCATGAATAAGTCTTGGTAGAGAAATTATGAGACAAGTCTTGGTCTGGTTACTGATAAGTGTTACAAACCATGATAGAGGAAGGACCCAAATGCACAGCGTCGACTTGGTTAAGATCAAAAGTTTTAATACTCAAGGTCAGGCAGGCAATGATCATACACGCAGCAGGCAGAACTAGATCCGACAAGGAGTAGGCAACGGCGAGGTCAGAATACAGGCAAAGGTCAAAACTTATGTTACTGGATTCTCAGAGGCTGGACTAAACCAAGGTCGTTAGCAAACTGGGTCAGACATGAAATACAAGGTGCTGGAATGCTGGTCAAAACAACGCAGACAATCTGGCAAGGTGCTGGGGTCGCCTTCGGAACCGGACAGCCGAGGTGGCCAACGATGCAGGAGGCAGCACCATCCTTGCCAGAGGATGTACCCAGGGCAAGACCCCCCATCAGACAGACAAGACGAGAGCCGGCGGGATGCCGAAACCAAGGAACAGGTCAGACCTGGGACCAGAACCAGAGATGAGGGCAGATGTGAGGTCGGATCCACAACCAGAGACGAGGACAGACAAGATGCAGGAGCCATGGACCAGGACAGACGGGGGACTGGAACCAGAGACGAAGACAGACTAGACGTTGGAGCCAAGACCAGAGACAGAGACAGACGAGACAACGGAACCAGGACCAGAGAAAAAGACAGCCGAGGCGTCAGGACCAGAGACGACCCCAGACATGGAGCCTTGGCGGACGTCGTTCGTGCTGGACCATCAGGAACTGAGGCAGGTGTGGCCAGGGCTGGGCCACCAGGATTCATTGCGGGTGTGGTCAGTGCCGGACCACCAGGAGCTGGGACAGACGTAGCCGGATCCGGACCGCCAGGACCTGAAGCAGACGTGGTCGGGATCTGACCGCTAGGAGCTGCACCTGCACACAATGGACCAACAGACACTGGAACCAGGAGTGGAGCAGCCACCTCCAGTTCACCAGAGACTGGTCTGCCAGCTGTGGTCACCTGAGCACCCCTACGTCCTTCGGAGGTGCCAGACACATGCACAGAGAGAAACAGAGGGCTCGGAGCCCCAGGCTGGCATTCGCCGACCCTGCTCCTGGGACTGGGGTGGCCCATTCAGGAGGGCCGACAGGAACTGGAGCAACCTCCTCAGGGAGGCCGACAGGAATTGGGGCGACCTCCTCAGGGAGGCCGACAGGGGTCGACAGGAGCATGAGCGTCCTCTTCTGGGTCGACAGGAGCATGAACGACCTCTTCTGGGTCGACATGAGCATGCGCGACCTCTTCGGGGTCGACAGGAGCATGAGCGACTTCTTCGGGGTCGACTGCTGGGGCTTGAGCGTGACGTGGCTGAGCTGGAGTTTGAGCGTGATGTGACTTTACTGAGGCCAAGACAGGCCTGGGGCGTGAACTGTGACGCAGGAACCGATACAGACTGTGACGCAGGAACCGATGCAGACTGTGACGCAGGGACTGATGCAGACTGAGGCGCTGGAACTGATGCAGACCGAGACGCTGGAACTGATGCAGGCTGAGGCACGGAGATTGATGTACTCTAGGCTGGACCGCAGACTCTGACTGCGGCTCAGTGAATCCCAGGGCCTCACGCAGTGCAAGTTTTCTGATGGCAAGCGCAGTTTCTTCCCGGAGCAGATTGTCTTTGAGGTCTGGGTCGAACGTAGCCTCAGCAGAGTTAAGTAATGGGCGAACAGAAACGGGACTGGAGGGGCACATTGGGAACGGATCCTCTGGAAGATGCTGTTCGGGATGCCTGCGATGGAGGTGGGGATGTCGTCTGGGGGAATGAGGAGGCCCTCTGCTGGAGGAGAGGGTTGCTTGGTTACAGAGACCGAGGCCTCTGGAGCCTGGACAGGGGAACCCGGCTTTCGCTGCCGCCGTCTGGGCCACCGCCGACTAGACGTGGGCTCCATCTCTTCAACCGCCGTGGCTAAAGCAGGAACTGGGGCCAAGGTACGGACTGAATCAGACTGGAGAGCTATGGTGGTAGCGTGGGTTCGGGCTTGGGCCGATGAGATGGAACATGAGCTGGATCTGACTGAGCGGCGGCAGGAGCTTGAGCTTGATCTGACGGAGCGACGACAGGAACGTGAGCTTGACCAGACTGAACGACAACAGGAACGTGAGCTTGAGCCGATTGAGCGGCGACAGGAACGGGAGTTGGAGCCGATTGATCGGTGACAGGAACGGGAGCTTGTGGCAATGAGTCGGCAGCGGGAACAGTTGGAAAGACGCCGGCGGGTGCCGCACGCGTACCAGATCCCGCCGCACTGACCTGAGCCCCTCGAAGAGCGCCTGTACTCCAGGGTACTCACGCCACCAATACTCCTCCTCCAGGATAGCGATTGATCTTCTGGTGAAACGCAGCTTTGTCTCTGTAAAAGGGAGTGAAGCTCACACGTGGTGTTAAGTTACCTAGGTCCAGACGTGGATTGCTACAATAGCTAAACTAAAATAGTCTCATTAACTAGTCACAATTAACCATTAAAAAGCAGAAATAATGCTATTAAAGCTAAGAATTTGCTTTGGTGCTTTTATTTTAAAATCATTTGGAGAACATATGAGTCCCTTTACCAGACAACACTGAATGACAATGTGTACAGAAGTGCATCCAGTTGTTATCATGTTGAAAGATCTGACACTCAAACCATTCATGTGGCATCTAGTATTGCTGTGGCTCCATCTGCTGTGCTGGCCGCTTGTTACAAAACCTTCAGTCTTTTTACATTTTACTGTGTCAATAAGAATAAGAATATCTTTATTGGTTCCACAGTGGGGAAACGATCTTTAGGTCCTCATCCATTGACCACAGTGCACAGACAAAAATGAATTTTAAACATGGATGACTGATGATTACTTAAATCCTGGACTGCTGTCATCTCTGCAACTCTGCAGGTAATTGAATTTGATGATGGCTCTGTCTCAGTGCTGCGTATCCAGCCTTTGAGGACACATCGTGATGAAGCCATCTATGAGTGCACAGCCACCAACAGTGTGGGAGAGATCAACACCAGTGCCAAGCTCACTGTCCTAGAGGGTAAGTCCAGTTCATCTTCTCCCCTACATGTTCATGTTCCGTGGTGGCTTGTACGCCAGTTGGTATTCATGTGAACAGACAACTCCAGATTTATCCAAATCCATTTATCCTGTGTGCCAAGCTTTCTGATGGTAAAAAAACTTTCAGGGTTCTGTGGCTCTTATGATGCATGTGCTCACCACTGCTCAACTGTAAGTACACATAAGGTCCCAATCTGTAAGTCCATAGAGTCAGATCATATTCAGATAGCAAAACTTGATGCTAGGGGGTAAATACAACCTGAAGGCAAGATCCAATCCTTGGCAGCAAAACACAGCTCTCTGTGTGTCTTAGTTCTATCTGTAGAGTAACTTACAAGTGATAGTTAGTTTGTGGCAAGGACAACCATGCAGGTTTTGTACAGCAATGGTCCCGAACCCCCGGGCTGAGGACCGGTACATAATAAATTTGCAGCCATGTTTATTAAACAGTAATGAGTACTGAAGAACTGGTCCTGGCTGGGATGCTCCTGTAGGTGTGCCTCTAGACAGACAGACAGACATGGAGTCCAAACACATAATCAGTAATTTAATCAGCGTCTGGTCATAGAGTGGATAAATGGGGAGTAGAGTAGCAAAATCTTTGAGAAAGTCGTGTGGTTTAGGGGGCATTTGTTGTCGGAATAGGAGCAGGTAGTTTTGAGTGCGATACAATCCAGTGAGCTGTATTGGTAAAGTGTCAGGACTTTCCACATCCTCCTCTATGAGAGCCTCGGGGTTGACAGATGTAAACAAACCTCAGGGAATTGTAGTCATTGAGTTGGCAAAAGTCATTATACTGTTGCCATGTTGCAGTCAAATAACTTAGCTCTACATCTTGCTTCATCAAGAGTCCATGTCATAATAAAACCTGATGTCATTCAAGTCACTGTTTTGTGTGTGTGTGAGAGTGAATGTGTGCCTACCAAAGAGAATAGTGGTCCAAGTTAAAACACATTTATACAGAGTGGGCAGGAATGTGAGAGGAGAGAGAGAGAATGAGGGAGAAAGAGGATAAAGACATGAGGCGTCGACAGCAGGACTTTGGGTAATGAGAGTGCAGCATTACAATCTCCTCAGAAGTTAGATGCGACTTTGGCCCTTCTTGTACAGGGCAGCAATGTTGTGCTGCTCAAAGCCCATCAGCGATGCTTCAAAGCTACAGAACAGCTGGCCATTAATCGTGGGCAAAGGCAAATGCTTCACTTGGTTGAAATGTGTAAGATGGGTGGAGGCAGACAGTCCCTTCCCAGGCCAAGTGGAGGAGGCAGTTACTGGAGAATCCATGGCAGCACAGTGTGGAAGTTACCTGCAGGGGGTTTGAGTGTGGGGCATGCAGTGATGTGAATGTGTATGGTTCCTGCAGCATTGGTTTGGCATTTTGTCAACATGCATGGCTGTGCGGAATGGCACCGCTCTGGGTCATGGGTGAAACTTCGTACGTTTTTAGTCACATCTATTGGGTTACATTCAAATCATTCAGTTTGTGTTTTTGTGTTTACCTCATTTAGGAGCCTTTAGGGCACTATGCGAGTCGCCGCAGCCCTTAGATTAAAGCATTCCACACATTATGTCTCCACAACCCACTGTATGCACATTTGAGATGGCATGTGTGTGGTTTCTCCCTGTGACGGTTATCTCTTCAAAGAAGGCTCACACTCATACCAGATATACCAGCAAATATAATGTGCAGTACATTGAGGCAACCATGCAAGACACCGGAGGTTGGAATCTACTTTCTAGTGACAGGATGTTGAAGTTCCTGTTTGATGTCTGTAGTCATGCTTTAACTTTATGTGTCTGGTAGCTGGAATCACAAGACACAAGGACTGTCCACAAAGTGTGCAGCTCTGCCTTACAGTCACTCTGGGCAGTAAATCACAGATTCATAGCTCACAGGTATCCTTTGTTGAATGTGTGTCATAAATCTTAATGTTAGGATTTTTATTTTATTATTGTTGGTCACCCTGAAATGGAGAAAAAGCACTACACTGTCCAGCAGCCGCTAGGCTCCGCACTGTGGCTTTCTGCTTCACAAGCTAAATGACATCTCTCACCAGAAGTTTTTAAGATGTGGCTCAGTCCATGTCACAACACACATTGCAGTGATTGATGCCAAGGGTTGTTGTAACCTTTGTTTTTGAGGGAGGCTGGAGTAGAGAGTGGCGGCTGGAGGCTGGAGTAGAGAGTCCAAGGTGGCGCAGCGCTTCATAGCAGTGGCTATGGTCCAGGGTTTGATTCCTGGAAGCATAAGGTCATAAGTGTAAAGTGGTCAATGTAAAATGTAGGCCTACATTGATGTGTGGATGGCTGTTGTGTCTGCCAGTCCAGGGTGTAACCCGGCCTCTCTAAGGTATATAGTGAGGGAAAAAAACAATAAGTCAATAAAATACTAATTTTAAGTGCGGTGCATTTGAATAAATGAAAAACACAAAACATTTTAGTTTAAATAAATTTGTTGTTTTAAGTTATTGCTTACTTAAATATTATTATTCATTGACTTAAATATTTTGAGGTAATCAGTTTCCTCATAAGTTTTGAGTTCTGTTAACTTGTTTGGTTTTACGATGTATCCGATACACCATAGATGTGACAACACATCACCTAATGAACACTGATGGCTAGGCCTTCAATCACATCCTAGTGTCAAGTCGCTGGATCGTTGCCTGGTGGCTGCTGATCATAGTCGTGGTGGGCTCTTGAGGGCAACATGTCTACATTACAAAAGGAGTGTCATACATTCAGGTGTCGTTGTCTTACATACATTAAGACATTGCGTTACAGACGATGGCAGCCTTTCTAATCCTCTTCCACATTTACACTACGCACTTTACTAAACGTCTAACGTGTTTGGCTGTTGTACCTGTCCAGTCCAGGTGTCTGAAGCAAGTGTCCTATCTCTTTCTCAGAGGACCAGATCCCTCATGGCTTCCCCACCATAGACATGGGGCCGCAGCTTAGGGTTGTGGAGAGAACACGTACCGCCACAATGCTGTGTGCAGCAAGCGGGAACCCTGACCCAGATATCTACTGGTTCAAAGATTTTCTACCGGTGGACATCAACAGCAGCAATGGGCGCATTAAACAGTTACGTTCAGGTAAAGCACTGGGTCACACAAATATCATCAGCTTCATTTCCTTTGATTACAGCGATGATTGATGGATTCTGAAAGTGTTCAATGTGAAGGTTTGTAATTGAACTGGATGTTTTTAGACTGTGATAGTTACCCATGTGGGGATAGTGGCGTGCCAGCAGTGTTAGGTACAGCACAGACTGCTGCATGTGAAGGCATGGGCCTTCCAGCACCCAATAATAATGATGGACGCCCAGAAACACAAGCACCTGCACAATGTGGAGCCTTCTTGCTATCATTCCATTGCTCTTTGGGGGGCAGCTCCAGTCTCCCAGTCACTTTGAGGAATCAGCTCCTCAGGGGTCTCAGAACTGCAGTGACAACGTTTTCTTTTCTGTGGGATGAGAGTTTGTTGACTTCATCACTTAAAAAAGGACAGAAGATTAATGCAGGTTCTCAACAGGAGGAACCTGGGGTCTCAACTGAACCAGTGTCTTCCCAATCCTCACATTGTGAAAACATAATAATAGCTTATTATTTTTCACAATCAAGCCTGATCTCTGTCATTTCACCCTGAGGGTAGGTGTCAATGTTGACCAGCCCTTGGAGAGCTGCTGGGATCTCCCACGGGTCACACAGCTTCCAGGGCCACCTACCAGAGAGCAGCTCGGTTCATTATCCAGATCAGAGCATCTGCATAGTAACTGCCTCTCTCGTCACTGTTTGATGCATATGCCATCAGTGCTTATGCCCAAACAGCCCCGCACTAATGCCCCGTGGACTTACAACAGCATTCCAAAGGCTGGGCGGTCAGTAATAGTATTTCTGCATCACTTTGCCTGTAACATGCTAGAACTGGGACTGCTAGTAGACATTCATATGTGAAAGAGAGTCTGCAGCTGTATGAGGCATCAAAGCTGTGTAACAGAATTTAATGAATACACACAGACTTAGAGCTAGGTGGCCAGGAATCCTATCAGGGCTAACTGAAACTGAAACCAGTTGCTAAGCACTTACTGGAGTCACTGGTTAGTCTCGGATCTTTGAGACAAATGGTTGGCAGTAGGTTGGATGAGCCAAGTAACATGGAGATGATGTAAAGAATTTTACAATATTTCCAGCCTCACATGCAGGTTTATTTGAGTTGCATCAGAGAGAAAAGATGTCTTGTGTTAGCAGGATGCAGCAGAATCACAGCAGCAGGTGTATAGAAGAGCTCATGCTGCTGCTGCTCCCTGCTCTCCTTAAACGGGTGTCTCTCTCTGTTTCATTCTTGCTCTGTCTTCTTTTAATACTAATGATTATCTCTAATCTTATTTGCATTCAAATTACCTCACCAGGTGGTACACCGATCAGAGGTAAGACAATGCACACATCTGTCCTCCATTGCATCTGTCTTCTTCCTTCCATTACCTCTGTCCTTCTGCCTGCTCTGACACTAACCTTTCACAGCTGTGTACTGTATGGTTCTCACACCTGCCTCGTTAGTGAGTTCAAACATTCACACACACATTCAGCCTGTTTCATCAGACACCAGGCGAGATCGAAGCCCCTCATCATCCTGTGCAGTTTTGGCTGCAGTGTGATATTTGCTCAACTGCGAGACATTGGGAGCCAGTGAAGATCCATCTGCTTGAGTATCACTTGCATACGATGCCTTGTGCTCACCTACATACATCCAAGAACCTTGGAGGACACACAGGTCTGGGTCTGGAGGATCTCTAGGCTTGTGTCAGGCCTTCGAGACATTGCTTGTTCAAACCCATCCCATGATGCGTTTCAGGATTTAATTCTGAAATATGTACATTCTGAACATTTCACGTTGCTTATTGTCTGTTACAAAACTGCATGTGTTACATTCACAGCCAGAGTATAATCCCTCACGGTCCTTGAAAACATTCATACTTTGTATCTGACACCAAAGCTCCCGACTTTATATTAAATGTTTGTACAAAAGCTATTAAATACAGTAGTTTGTTCTGAATTGTGGTTTCAGGTAAGTTACAGCTTATTTTGGGGGTCTTCACACAAAAACAAACCTCCCAGCTACTGTTAGTAGTTAGATTCTGAGATTTAACTTTAATTAATTTTTTTTTTAATTTAAATTTTTTTATTTAATTCAGATTTAATTTGCTGATGTAAGTACACAGGCTGGTATTGTATGTAGGTCACCTCTTCACTGGAAGAAAACGTCTGCAACTCATGGTTCATCGTGTCCTGCAAGGATCTTCTTACTTCTATCAGCTCCTTGTATTATGGGAAGAGAGCGTGTGACAGGATTTGGGTTGATGACACACAGCATGTGGTTCAGTGATGACATTCTCTTCCTTCCCTCCTCAGGAGCGCTTCAGATTGAAAGCAGCGAGGAATCGGACCAGGGAAAGTACGAGTGTGTAGCAGTCAACAGTGCCGGGACTCGGTACTCAGCTCCAGCTAACCTCTATGTTCGAGGTAAGATCCCCCCTCCTGACCCTGATCAACATCCTCACACGCCTCCTCCTCTGGACCGATGCTCTGCTTCCTGCTTGCTAATACAGACGGTGACTTCCTGGATTCATTTAACACTGTCACTTCTCTCATAGTTTTCACCTGCCTTGACTCGCTCCATGTGAGAGAGAGCTTGGCTCCATTCGTGCCATAGATTACATGTGTAGACAAGCTGATATATGCTGTTGTGGGATCGGATGGCCCACAGATCTCTGCACGCACTGATCTAAAGTGACACATTGTCACATGATACGTCTTTTGAAGGGTGTTCCTGGTTCCTCAGGGTAAAACAGTGGTTCTTTGTGACTGGGCGTGAATACAGTGGCAGCAGTTAAAAGTGTCAGCCTCCACTGTGGTTTGCTTTCGTGTCCGATGCCTCATCACCTTGTCAGAACTGCGTGAGAGAAACATTGTAGTTGAATTTGTCATATAGCCTCTTGTAGAACAGCCGCTGATCAAGTCTTGGTGGCCTAGTGGTTAAGATGCATGGCTGCAAAGCTTCTCGTCCGGGGTTCGAGTCTGAGTGGGAGCAGTCTTTCAGTTTTAATTATTGGAAAACAACGTCTCATCATTATCATTTGACCCATGAGATAACATTGTCATATTATTTAGTGCATTGATCGCCAAGAATACGAACTGCTAGTCCCCTGTTGCGGAAGATTATAGTATTTAGTATAGTTATGTACGTAAGTAAATTATGGAAAATTATGACAGTTTAAAAACCGAAAATAAAAAACTGAATGGTGCGCCCTCCTGCGTGCAGCGTTCAATTTGTGGACAAGCTGCTACAATCTAAAAAAATGACTAAGGATGATCTAGACCAGGGGTTGGCAACCCGTAACGCCTACATTTTCCACGAAAAGAAAGAGAAAAAGGGAGCTGCGGGGGGGCGACAAAATTATATTATTTGAGAACATTCAACATTTGGTTTTTAATCCAAAGAAGACATAAAAGACAGAGCTCATAGATTTAACATTTTATATTTTATTGACAGAAGATCGTAGCAATTAACAGCATATTTATTCAGTCCTCGTTCTCTTTAAGCTACTGCCATAAATGGAATACAAGCAGCAACGATCAAACGTAAGCGTCATATTATGACTTGTAAAACTGTAAAGACCGTTTAGATTTTGTACAGATGACAAAACATTGTTAAGGCATCGACAAGAACAGCTAACTTGCTTTTCCCTGCTTCAAACAGCTGCTGTAACTGAGACCAACCAGTGCGGCTTCACCAGTCAATCGGGAAACGCATTCATTGGCAGCAGTTAGGACACTTTAGGTGTGTGAACTGGGGAGGAGACAGCAGCAGTGACTGAAGAGCAACTGAACAGAGTTGATGTCTTCCACGCTGACAGGCGCATTCATTTGATAATGCACATACATTGGCTGACAGTTCAGTTGAAAAACAAACTGAATCTTTACCAAACCATTCTTGAATAACATCTATGAACTGCAGTTTCTTCCCTAATTAGCCATGACTATTACAGAAAAAGCACAAATCATCAACAGTCCAAATTGTTCAATTAATACTGTGTTTACAATAAATGTAATAAATAATAATAATAATAATTTCAACTCAAAATGCACTGCATATTTGTGCTACAACTAAATTAGACCAGAAAGCTATGATAAATACATACATTTTTTTTTGCAGAGTAAACATATGTAGAACAAACTACTTGCCAAAAGGAGACAGAAAGAGAAGAAAATGCAAGCCACCCACATCAAACTGTGTAAACAAGGCAACACCCATAACATGCATGCAACAAAACAGCATCACATGCCAAGTATAAGATTCAATTCAATTCAATTTTATTTATATAGCGCCAAATCACAACAAAGTTATTTCAAGGCACTTTACAAAGTAAGGTTTAAAACCTCACACAACTAAACCCAACAAATCCCACATACAGCAAGCATTTAATTTGACAGCAACAGTGGAGAGGAAAAACTCCCTCTCTAACGAGGAAGAAACCTCCAGCAGAACCAGACTGGATGTGGGCGGCCATCTGCCTCGACCGGTTGGGGTGAGAGGATAGAGAGAAAAGCACAGCAACAGCAACAAGCAACAACAAGTGTCAAGGAACGCTCGGATGAGGACCCAAATGCACAGCAAAACACAGGTTGACGGTGATCAGACGGTGGTTTATTCCAGATTTTAGGCAGAGGCAGCGTCAGAAACAGGCAAGGTTCATACACGAAATCCAGCATACAGCACCAATTCGTCAGGCGGAGAATCGTGGTCAGGCAGGCAAACGAGTTCGGTAACGTGCAGAGCAGAGAACGGGGTACACAAAACACGGCCGGACAGGAACAGCGAACTGGGAACAACGGTAAACACACAAACAACGATCTGGCGGGGAACTGAGGACACTGGTGGTGGTTAAATGCAACGTGACTTGATTACTGATACAGTGCAGGTGTGGATAACGATCAGGTGAAGCAGGGACAGCTGTGACAAGAACAAAACCCGGAAGTAAAGCTAAAACAGGAACAGAAACCAGGAGATTACCAAAATAAAACAGGAACAACTAGACACAAAACCCAGATCGTGACAGTACCCCCCTCTCAAGGGCGGATTCCAGACGACCAAAAAAAAAACAACAAACCTGAGCAGGGCGGGCGGAGGGAGGACCGGCGGAGGGACAGAACCAAAGACAACCCGCACAGAACACGGACAGAGCGGGCGGAGGGCGGACTGGGGGGAGGGCAAAACGGGAACCCCCATAAAACAAAACTCACGCCCAAACACGCCAAACCAGAGAACCTAACAGAAAAACAAACAAGACCGAGTCCCAAAATCAAGAAGACAACACGAATGTCCGTGAAACAAGAACAGAGTCCATGACCAGGAAAACAACAACGACGTCTCGCCGCTCCCTCTTAAGGCGGGTGGAGACGCGGTGAGATCCTGCCCAGCCGCCGCTGAGGCAGAGGGGCACACCCAGTGCCCTTGGGCTTGGCCAGCGTCCACGGGGACCCCCCCGAACGGCGATGTCCTCCTGGCGGATGCTGATCTAGGAGGTTGAGGAGTCGAGGCGGACGGCGCCGCAGGAGGCAGCGCCATCCAAGCAGCATGCTGCGCCGAGGGCGAGGCCACCCGTCCAGCAGCAGAGGCAGAGACAAAGACAGACGTGGAGCCGAGCCGCCAGGAACCGATGCAGGTGCGGCCAGAACTGCGACGGGCGCGACCCCCTCCTGGAGGTCCGCCGGAGCTGCCGCTGGCGCGACCCCCTCCTGGAGGTCCGCCGGAGCTGCCGCTGGCGCGACCCCCTCCTGGAGGTCCGCCGGAGCTGCGGCTGGCGCGACCCCCTCCTGGAGGTCCGCCGGAGCTGCGGCTGGCGCGACCCCCTCCTGGAGGTCCGCCGGAGCTGCGGCTGGCGCGACCCCCTCCTGGAGGTCCGCCGGAGCTGCCGCTGGCGCGACCCCCTCCTGGAGGTCCGCAGGAGCTGCAGCTGGCGCGACCCCCTCCTGGAGGTCCGCAGGAGCTGCAGCTGGCGCCGCCTCCTCCTGGAGGTCCGCAGGAGCTGCAGCAGGCGCCGCCTCCTCCTGGAGGCCGGCGGGCGCTGCGGCTCCGAGGGTGACCGGGACTGGAACGGCCGCTACAGGGCCGACGGGAACCGGACCAGGGATGGGAACGACCTCTACATGGCCTACAGGGACTAGAACGGCATCTGCTTGGCCGACAGGGACTGGAACGGCATCTACTTGGCCGACAGGGACTGGAACGGCATCTACTTGGCCGACAGGGACTGGAACGGCATCTACTTGGCCGACAGGGACTGGAACGGCATCTACTTGGCCGACAGGGACTGGAACGGCATCTATTTGGCCGACAGGGACTGGAACGGCATCTATTTGGCCGACAGGGACTGGAACGGCATCTACTTGGCCGACAGGGACTGGAACGGCATCAACATGGCCGACAGGGACAAGAACTGGATCTGGAACGGCCTCAACATGGCCGACAGGGACAGGAACTGGATCTGGAACGGCCTCAACATGGCCGACAGGGACAGGAACTGGATCTGGAACGGCCTCAACATGGCCGACTGGAACGGCCGCAACATGGCCGACAGGAACAGGAACGGGGACTGGAACGGCCGCAACATGGCCGACAGGAACTGGGACGGCGTCCCCTCCGGAGCCGGCATGACTGCTTACAGCTGCCGAGCTCGACGGAGGAGACGTCGGGCCTGATCGGGTGTGCACAGCACCCGTTCGACAGGTGGAGTCCTCTGACTGGGGTAAGACCTGCGCGTGACTGGACTGAACTGGGACAGGAGCGTGACTGGACTGAACTGGGACAGGAGCGTGACTGGACTGAACTGGGACAGAGCTCGACTGGACTGGGCTCGACTGGACTGGGCTCGACTGGACTGGGCTCGACTGGACTGGAACCTGAACTGGGCTCGACTGGGCTGGAACCTGAACTGGGCTCGACTGGGCTGGAACCTGAACTGGGCTCGACTGGGCTGGAACCTGAACTGGGCTCGACTGGGCTGGAACCTGGACTGGGCTCGACTGGACTGAGACCTGGACTGGGCTCGACTGGACTGAGACCTGGACTGGGCTCGACTGGACGGGAACCGGGACTGGGCTCGACTGGACGGGAACCGGGACTGGGCTCGACTGGACGGGAACCGGGACTGGACTCGACTGAACTGGAACCGGGACTGGAGACTGAACAGCTCGCGGCTGGACTGGAGACTGAACAGCTCGCGGCTGGACTGGAGACTGAACAGCTCGCGGCTGGACTGGAGACTGAACAGCTCGCGGCTGGACTGGAGACTGAACAGCTCGCGGCTGGGCTGGAGACTGAACGGAACGCGGCTGAGCTGGGGACCACGGAGACAGGGGACCGCACGAGTGCAGGAAATCCTCCCAGCGGAGCAAACGTGGGGCTGGGCAGGCTGGTGCAATCGTGACGGTCCGACGGGGCTGGGAGGAGGAAACCGAAACCATCGGCGGTGCGACCGGCGCTGGCGTGGTGCGGAGCGCGTCGCTTAGCTCCTCGAACCTCGCGCACAGCCGCTCATAGAGGCGACGAACACTGGGGCGCTCTAACGCGCTGTCATCGTCCTCCAGCGTCAATATCGCCACCTCCACGGCGCTGCGCTGGTCCTCCGGGTTAATCGCCCGTCGTAATCCTCCGCGAGGATTTGAAAATAAACGCGTAGGTCGCTGGGTAGCTCGGCGCAGGTGAACTCCATACTTCCTCGCAGGTGAAGGAGACTCGCCGCCAAAAAAAAAAAAACAAGGAACAAAACAGTCACTGACCTGGGCGACGGCTGAGTGCTGGCTGGGTCCAAGTTGGGCCAGATCGTTCTGTCAAGGAACGCTCGGATGAGGACCCAAATGCACAGCAAAACACAGGTTGACGGTGATCAGACGGTGGTTTATTCCAGATTTTAGGCAGAGGCAGCGTCAGAAACAGGCAAGGTTCATACACGAAATCCAGCATACAGCACCAATTCGTCAGGCGGAGAATCGTGGTCAGGCAGGCAAACGAGTTCGGTAACGTGCAGAGCAGAGAACGGGGTACACAAAACACGGCCGGACAGGAACAGCGAACTGGGAACAACGGTAAACACACAAACAACGATCTGGCGGGGAACTGAGGACACTGGTGGTGGTTAAATGCAACGTGACTTGATTACTGATACAGTGCAGGTGTGGATAACGATCAGGTGAAGCAGGGACAGCTGTGACAAGAACAAAACCCGGAAGTAAAGCTAAAACAGGAACAGAAACCAGGAGATTACCAAAATAAAACAGGAACAACTAGACACAAAACCCAGATCGTGACAACAAGCAACAACAGAGCACAGGCAGGATGGTAGGACCAGGGACTGGATGCAGGCAGGATGGTTGGATCCACAGCTGCCCATCACAGACACCAAACTTTGAGTCCTATGATACCTGTAGGTGAGGACAGAGAGGGAGAGAGAGTGGGGGGAGAGAGAGAGAGAGAGAGAGAGAGAGAGAGAGAGAGAGGAGAGAAGCACAACTACTGGAGAGAAAGAGACAAGGTTAGTTAAACATGGGACAATGATGGGAGGTTATTGGACAGAGGAGGTAGAAGGAAACAGAGGAGCTCAGTGTATAAATTAAGTCCCCCAGCAGTCTATGTCTATTGCAGCTTAACTAAGAGATGGTTCCTGTGACTAAAAATAATTGCCAGTGACCTGAACCATGTCCTGAGTGTGTCAGCTTCTCGAACCTGAAGAGGGAGCTGGTTCCAGAGGAGAGGAGCTTGGTAGCTAAAAGCTCCGCCCCCTGTTCTACATTTAAACACTCTAGAAACCACAAGTAGCCCAGCGCATCAAGATGCATCTGCCCACATAATAAAATAAACAACAACTCAAGCCAGGGCAAAGTCTTTCAAATAGATAGAAACACCTGATGACAGTCCAGACTTCGAGTCCTGCCCATTCTCCACAGAGCAGGAGGAATCCAAGAGTTCAGGTAAAGGTAGCTGGGGCGGAGTCCACACAGGTAAAGGTGGGGGTTCCAACTAAACTGGAGGTGTTGGGAGTACTGGTGGAACTGGTGTGGTGGCGGGTGGTAGAAGGCCTGACAGAGTGTTCAAGGTGTTTGACTGAGCAAGCGAAGAAAGGGGGATTTGTGTGGGAGTGTGTTGTGGATGAGTAATGTATGGTTTCATACGGTTGTAGTGTATGATCTTGGCTTTGGCCTGAGGCTTAGTCACGTCACGAACCTCAAAATTGACAGGGGTGGAGCTACTGGAGGGGCATATCGACCGCAAGACCTCATAAGGGCCCACCCAACGGTGGTCTAGTTTGTTGTGTCGGTGGTCAGGGTCATCCACCAGAACCAAATCACCCTTGTTGTATGGTATATATTTCAAATGGCGATCATAGTTCCCAGAAAGCGACTGCAGTACGATAAGCATAAGCTAGCTTCTTGTGCAATGTGCGTGCATAGGCGGCAGGTGTACCAGCAGTAGCTGAACTGTAAGTGTCATTGTCCTGTAGTAGTGTATGCATGGGGACACGGGCTTCCCGGCCATGAGCTAAAAAGAAAGGGGAATGTCTTGTGCTAGTGTGTTTAGCTGTATTATAAGCCAATGCAATTTGTGGAAGGCACATGTCCCACTCTGAACCCGGGTCAAAAATAAATTTGGAGAGCTTGTCTTTAAATGTCCGATTAAAACGTTCAACAGCACCATCACACTGAGCATGGTAAAGGGATGTGCAGAGTTTCTTGACTGACATCAAGGTACAAAGCTGTTTTATGAGGTCGGTCTCAAACTGTCTACCCTGATCTAAGTGAAGGGCCTCAGGAACACCATGCTGTGGAATGTAGTGGTTGAAGATGCAACCTGCCACTGAAACTGCAGTCTGATCCTTTAACGGTTACAGATTGACAAATTGGTGAACAGGTCCATCATCACTAGAACATAGCGGTTGCCTCTGGTTGAAATAGGCAACTCTGTTATATCTGCAGCCACAATCTGGAATGGACGCTCTGGCGAGATTGGGATGAGGGGTGCCTGTTGTCTGGGCACCGGGGAGCGTTGTGATTGACAAGCTGGGCACTGAGACCAGTCTCTGCCAATGTCCGAGGACATGCGCGGCCAGTAAAAGGACTCCATAGCTCTGTTTAGTGTCTTAGCCTGGCCGTAGTTACCAGAACATGGGTGTCCATGGACATGTTTAAGTATGTCTGGGATCATCGATGTGGGGATAATCACCTGCCAGGTATCACAACCTGAGTTGTTTATGTGCCTACACAGCATCCCATCGGTAATGCTAAGTCAGCTAAACTGTGTCCACAGTTTCCTAAGATATGGGGAAGCATTGCGTAGCCTCCATAATGGCGGTCTATGCCCTACTTCTACCCAAAAGAGCACCATTGACAAGTCTGGGTCTGACCTATGTTTTTCCCTCACATTCCAATCGCTTTGTATTAGAACAAGATTAGATGTTGTTTTATCTGGAGGAGTTGTTACCAAAAGACCATTCCCGGTCGCCCTTGTTGTTTGTGTGTGTATTGAAACTGGGTCTTCCTGTAAAGGTAGTGACGTGGTCTGCGTGACCACAAAAAGGGTGGACACAATGTCCCACGCAGGGTTACCAGATTGTACAAGATGAGCGTTAAGGTGTTTCGCCCCATCACGGTGAATGACCTGCCAATCGTAAAGGTCTAATTCAATGGCCCAGCGAGAATCGTGCCAGTGGGATCGTGATCTAGGGATAGTTTCTTCAACCCGACCAGAGATTAAATGGGTGACATTCCAGCTAGTGGCGAAAATGACGAACCGACCATACAATGGTAAATAGTTCCCGATCAAAAATAAACCATTTTCTCTTTGACGCCGATAAAACGTAATTGGCGTAAGCAAAGAAGCGTTCCTTCCCGTCCACCTGTTATGACAGGACAGAACTGACAGACTGCAGGGACGCATCTGTGTGTAGTAGGAAGGGAGCTGAAAGGTCTGGGAAGGCCACAATAGGTGATGAAGTCAGTGCATGTTTTAAAACATTGAAAGCTTCATCAGCTTCAGGTGACCATGCAAAAGAAACACCCTTATACGTGAGGTGGTGCAGGGGTTCTGCTGTCCGTGCAAAGTTTTTGATGAATCTACGATAATATGAGCACAGACCTAGAAAAGCCCTGATCTGCGTGGCTGATGTTGGAATGGGCCTTGTTTTAACCTTGTCAATGTTCATGGGTCAGGCTCCACTCCAGCAGTGGAAACACGATGACCCAGGAAGGTGACAGAGGGACGGGCCAGCTGGCATTTAGGTGGTTTAAGTTTAAGACCAGTTGCGCGGAATTGCTGGAAAACCTCACGTAGGTGCAGTAAGTGTTGCTCAAAGTCAGCACTGTAGACAATAATTTCGTCCAGGTAGATCAAACAAATGCTCCAGTGTAAACCAAGGAGCATGAGTTCCATTAACCATGCACCATGCGCACCTTGCAAAAGTGATGAAGCCCGCTGCCAGTAGAAAAAGCTGTTTTTCCTTGTCGTGTCAATGAAGTGGAACCAGCAGTCAAATCAATTGTGCTAAACACTTTAGCATCCGAAAGTCTGTCAAGGGTATCATCGACACGCGGAAGGGGATGTGAGTCTTTAATCGTAACCTCATTAAGCCGCCTGTAATCAACACAGAAGCGATGTGTGCCGTCCTTCTTCTGGACAAGCACAACTGGGGCTGACCAGGGACTGTGAGACTCTTGAGAGATTATATTGTGTTCCAAAAGGCTTTTCACCTCCTTCTGCAATATTGCTTGAGTAGCAGGTGACGTTTTGTATGGGCGAAGCTTTATTGGGGAAGCATCCCCAGCGTTAATGCTGTGTGTGATTAAGTTAGTCTTGCCATAACGAGAATGAGAACTGAAAATGTCAGCAAATTCTGTCAGAATTTTCTTGAGCTGTATCCGCTCCCCAACATTTAACTGTCATTGTGTGATGTCTGAGCAAACATTTCTCTCTGTTTGGGTCAGTGATCATCCCCCCACGCGTTCCTTTTTATTCCTCAGCTGCTTATCCTGGTACCAATACACTAAAGGCAGCTGCTTGTCATTCTCTCTTCTCGTGCACACTAAAATGATATTTTAGTTTTGCTCTGCTGTGTGTGAGAGATTGTGCTTATCTACATTGTTGTGCTCTATAAGACTTTCCTTGGAGAGGTCAATCTTTATGGAACTAAATTGGGCCCATATGTCTTGAAAGAAAAATTTAATTTGAAACTGAAAGCTTAAATACTTGTGTTGAAAAATGAAAAAACTTGTGTATGCAAACTTTTCAATTAAAATATATTTTCAGCTTCAGTTTTTATGTTTTAACGATAGGAATACTGGGTTTCCTAAATATACCAGTTTCATCTACAAGGTGTTCAAATGACCTGCTTGGCTACCTGCCTGTGTAAAGTGCTTTAGTCACTTTATGTAGGTGGATCAACAGGCCTCACAGTCGCAGGAGCAGCACAGCTCTGAACTCCAAGGTATATGTTGGGCAAACGCTTAGAAGCCAACTTCAGGGCTCAGTGTGTTTACAACAAGTCAGTCTGTGTGTGTGTGTGTGTGTGTGTATGTGCGTGCGTGTATTTGTGTGTGCGGGCAACAGCCTGGTGACTGCAATTATGAAGTTATAGAAATTATTGGATAACAGAAAATGAGAGGGGGCTGTGAGAGAGATAATGTGATGTGTGAGAGAGCGCAAGTTTCTGCCAGAACAGCGCAGAGAAAATTAAAAAAACCGGTAGTAAACAACAGCTCGATAAACTATTGGTCAATAAATATAAATAAATAACTACCTCATCTTGCGGACAACAATCAACCATTTACCATTCTGGATAACACAGAAGAAAGTTTCGAGTACATCAACGAGTGCTTCGAGCGTGTGGTAATAGGGAAGAAAGACACGGCTCCAAACAAAAGATCCGGTCCGTCTGACTCACCTGAGTCACCTGGAGCTTGCTCGGCGGATAAAAACAACACAGACATCCTGAAGTTCATAGAAAATAAAGCTAGAAAGTTTCGACGCGCATTCCAGGCCCTCCGTGACTCCCTGGAGTTCAGCCAGCAGCAGGTGGTTTCCCTCGCCACAGAGAACGAGGCCCTGAAGGGAACGGTGCAGTCCCTGAAGGAGGATGTGGCTCAGCTAGCGGCAGAAAATAAAAAAATAAAAGAAGGCATCATTGATCTGCAGGCCCGCAGCATGAGGGACAGCCTGGTGTTCTCGGGGATTCCGGAACATGTGGAGAAAAACATGGAAACCACCGTTAAAAACTTTCTCAAACAACAGATGAAGCTTCCAGCTGATATTGTGGACAACATGGCGTTCCATTGTGCTCATCGCCTTGGAGCAAGACGACCCGATGGCCAGCGCCCTCGACCCATCGTTGCCAAGTTTCATGACTTTAAGCAGAAGGAACTGGTTAAGAGCAGCAGCTGAAGGGAACCGACTACAGCGTCAACGACCAGTTCCCCAAGGAGATCCTCGACCGCCGCCGATGACTGTTCCCCATCCGTAAAAGTTCATGGCAAAAGGCTGCAGGGCTGTCATCAGCGTCGACAAACTGTACGTCAACGGAGAGCTCTACCGGGACCGGGAAGCAACTCCATGGCTGCACTAACAGGTGGTATGTAAAAAAAGGGTTTAATATAAAAGGTTTGTTAAAAGAAAATATTAGATGCAAAGGTAACTAAGTGTCATGGCTTTACAACTAATATTCAAACTCGTTCTCTCGCAGATGTCTCACCTAAATGTTTGTCATTTTAATGTCACTCACTTCACGGTTTGAAAAGTGCTCATCAAGCTCATCACTTTCCTTCCACTTCAATTTTCCTTTCCTTTCCTTTTTTCCATCACCTACTTTCACTCCACACTGTTCATCCCTTTATTTTCAATTTATTTCTTACATAGTCAGCCAGCTATGTAGCCCTGCAGCAGCAACACACAAACATCTACTGCACAGGCACAACAAGTTCAGTCACACACCTAACATCTGTCACACTACATACACACAAGACTAGTGATCCACAGCAGTCAGGTAAGATATGACACCACTGAAGATTGTCACTTGGAATGTGCGTGGAATCAATAAGAAGGAGAAACGATTTAAAACATTTAACCATTTGAAAACCCTACAAGCAGACATTGCTTTACTACAAGAAACTCATATTCCCAAAACTACAGATTACACTCTGGCATCAACAGAGTTCCCACATGCTTACTTAGCCGGTTACAATTCTAAACAAAGAGGGTCGCCATCCTGATAAATAGAAAGATTACCTTTAGTCACAATGATACTTTTGACCATCCAGAAGAAAGATAAATAATCATTTATATCTTGATATCGTATCATCTTGATATGATATGATATGATATGATATGATATGATATGATATGATATGATATGATATGATATGATATGATATGATATGATATGATATGATATGATATGATATGAATATTGCATAGCTAATGTGTATGGTGTATGGTGACGACCTCTTTTTTTGTCACAGCTTCTTCACATCACTGTCTGCTCACTCTGGTTCCAAACTTATAGTAGGAGGGGACTTTAATATAGTATTTAACCCAGAGTTGGACAGGCTAAGCAAAGCTGTGACCAACAGAAAATCAGTACAGACCTTAAAACAGTACATGGATGATTTCGGTCAATGTGACACATGGCATTCTCTTCATCCTACCTCCAGGGAATATACGTTCCTCTCGGCCAGTTCACCACTCTCATTCCTGTATAGATTATATTTTAGTAAACAACTCAGTCTTACAAAATGTCTCTAACACCACTGTTCACTCCATCACAATCAGTGATCATGCACCAGTGTCCATGTCTTTGATTAAGACAGTTACACCATCAACCAGTAATTGGAGGTTTAATACATCATTATTTAAGACTTCATCAGCTATGTGAGGAGAGAATGGGCAAACTTTGTGGAAATCAACAATACACCAGGAACCTCACCCTGTGTTCTCTGGGAGACTGGGAAGGCAGTTATGTGTGGTAGAATAATTTCATATTCATCACAAACACAAAACCATTCACACACACACACTCACACTCACACCTACGGGCAATGGAGAGAGGCCAATCAACCTAATGCACGTCTTTGGAATGTGGGAGGAAGCCGGAGAACCCGGAGAGAACCCACACAAACACGGGGAGAAGGTGTAAACTCCACACAGAAAGGCACCAGGGCCGCCTCCGGGAATCGAACCCAGAACCTTCTTGCCGTGAGGCGACAGTGCTACCCATCGCACCACCCAGCCGCCCCAAAAATAAATAAATAAAATAAAATCCCTAGAGATTAAATATGCTGCCTCTCCAACCAATGATGTCCTAGAAAACCTAAGAAATCTAAAGCTGAAATTAAATAATTTAATCTCAGTTTCAGATAGATCAGTTACGCTAAGAAAACTTAACCTCGCTAACAAATGTGGTATATTTTTAGCCAACCCATTAAAAAAGAATAAAGAAAAACATATCATCCATTCAATAACTAATAAGAAAAGGAATATTACTCATAATCCCCATGAAAAATAAATAATGATACCTTTTAAAAAGTTTTATTAAAGAGTTATATATGTCCCAAATAGATCCATCCACCTCAGCCATAGAGGCGTTTCTGAATAAACTAGAACTGCCAAAGTTAAAGGAAGAACAAACCAGAATGCTAGACTCGTTGTCTTTGGCAGAACTGCATGAAGCTCTGCAAGAGATGCCAAATAAAAAAGCTCCAGGGCCAGATAGATTCCCAACTGAATTTTATAAGGAGTTCTGGTCCATGCGCGCAACCAGCTTTTATAAAATGGTAGTTGAAGTTAAAAAAGAGCATTAATTACCCACAAATATGAATTCAGCCTCTATAAGCCTGCTCCAAAAACCAAGAAAAGACCCTACGCTTCCTTTAAGTTACAGACCAATTTTACTAATAAATGTAGATCTACAAATAGTGTGTAAAGCACTTGCTAGAAGATTAGAAAAAATCGCTTCATATACTGTATATTTCACTCTCATCAAACAGGCTTCATTAAAGGCAGACAATCAACAAACAATATGAACAGAATAATCAACTTAATGATTATGTAACCACCCATAAACTAGAGTCAGCCATCGTCTCCTTAGATGCAGAAAAAAGCTTTCGATAAAGTAAACTGGAAGTTTTTTAGCCACTCTGCGTAAATTCGGCATTAGGAAATCATTCATTGACTGGATCCAAATATTATACAACTCAGCAAACGCCGCAGTCAGAACAAACAACCAGATCTCACCAAGGTTTAATCTGCATAGAGGGACAAGACAGGGCTGCCCGCTTTCTCCGTCACTATTTGCAATATTTATTGAACCTGTAGCCGCAGCAATAAGACAGCATGAAGGAATTACTGGAATATCGACCAAATCAGTAAATCATAAAATAAGTTTATATGCTGACGATGTGTTACTGTTTCTCCTGGAGCCACAGACGTCTCTTCCTACAACTATCAGCCTCATAGATGAATTCTCAGGACTTTCGGAATACTCTATTAACTGGACCAAATCTATAGTGCTACCACTTAACCTTAAGGTGAATAACATCTCTTCTACCACACTCCACTCAGGGAAAATTAAATACTTGGGCATTGAATTGTCGTCTAGTCTATCAGAGCTTATTGATCTAAACTACAAACCATTATTAAAACAAATAGAAGCCAACTTCAAAAGATGGCATTTCTTACCCATTTTACTTACCATAAAAATGATGATCTTGCCAAAAATTAATTACATATCCTCAATGATTTCGACTCAGCAAGGCCAGGTGTGGTTTAAGACATTAGACCCATACATCTCACAGTTTCTATGGAAAACCAAGGCACCACGATTAGTTAAAAAACTTGATGCTGTGGCCTAGGACTACCTAACTTTCACCACTATTTTCTTGCCAACAGACTGAACCATGTCCACAAATGGATAAAACCCATGCCAGCAGACTCCTCCTGCATAGACAGTGAACAAACATTTTGTGGAAATATTAAAGTTGCCGATCTGCCCTTTATCAGCACCAAAATCAAACATCATAGTTGTTACCAGAGCATTAGCATAAAAGCATCTCTGACAGCCTGGTGGGATTTAATTATATATCAGGGAAAAGGACAGTATCAAAAATCTATATTTAAATTTCCAATGTTGATCAGACAGTGAGCCTTCCGATCTCTAAATGGGAAGCTGATCTGGGCATCACCACTAATCAGACGTTCTGGAATAAGATATGTTCTAATTTATTAGAATGATATGATGAATGATGAATTTACAACTAATACAAGATGAAATTTTTCATAGAACACATTATACAGGACAAAGGATGTTTCAAATTGGTCTCACAAACTCAAACATTTGCCTTCACTGTAACACAGATAACACAACAGATAGATTCCTACATGCATTCTGGTCATGGTCACCTGTGCAGTAATTTTGGCAAAGAGTATGTGAACACCTGTCAACCTGGTTAAACTGTCCAATCCCAGCAGCCCCTGCGCTTTGTCTTCTAGGAGACCTAAGTGGGCTTGATCTAGAGACAAACTCATCACACACACTTCTTTCTGCCCTCTGTGTCGCAAAGAAAATCATCATTATGAACTGGAAAACTAAAAAGAAATTAAGCATTGCTCAGTACTCGAGCAGCCTGTTAGATTACACCACCGTAGACACATTTTCTGCTTGTTCAAATTAATAATTATAATAATTATTAACCAAAACTATACTGATTCATTCCATTTCCAGGTAGAGATGCGTGGAGCTCCGGTGCTGCATCGTGTCTGGCACAGTGGTGGGGGGATGCCTGGTGGTTGGGAGTGCCTGCCTGCCTAAGGAACCGGGACAACGGGGCTGGTGGATTCTGGGCTGGCCGCAGGGGTCCCCAGCAGTGGGGGTTTGGTGACTGCTGGGACCGGCAGTCCAGTGCCAGAGTAGGGCCCTTTGAGGGTTGTCGTGTGCCTCTCTCCGGGAAGCGGAGGCGGGCCTCCCTGCCAGTGTGCGGGGGCAGACCTGGGGATGGAGACCTGGGTGACCTGTGTCCAGGGAGTCCCTCCTGGGATGTGTGTGTCTCCTCTGGGACGCTGCCCCTGCTCGTGCCGGGAGCTGCCTGCTCTAGCGGTCCGATGCCCTTTGGTCATCGGGCCCTTCAGGCTGGCTCTCATTGCACAACTGCAGAGTATGTGTGTAGGTTTGAGTGGAGCACTACACAGGGCTGTCATAGTCTGGGCTTTTGTGTTATGTTTTATTTTGAAGTCACTTCCGGTTTTTGTTGTCACTCCACATCCCGCTTTACATTCTTGTATGCTTGTGTGCCCTGTATTTAAGCACAAGCACTTACCTGAGTTCTCCGCCAGATTGTTTGGCTGTTCCAGCATTCAGCTTTCTCAGCTTACCTGTTGTCACTCTGTTTGATTACGATTCGTCTCCTGGATTTTGTGCGCGGGTGCCAGGTAAAAGCCCAGGCTCACCACTAATTCGGAGGCTAGTGGTGAGCCGTACTATCTGTCCAGAAGCCCCCACGCAATCCCTGATTACAGTGACTCTTAGTTCGGGCTTCAACTCCATCCAGCAGCCCGTGTTTATTGATTCCGGGGTGGATGCCAGTCTCATGGATACAGAAATGGCATAACGGCTAGGGGTGGAGTTGTCACCGATCTCACCCACTCTGGAGACCATGGCGTTGGAAGGACGCTGCCTTTGGTGGGTTACTCACCACACGGCTCTGGTCACGATGGCTTTTCCCGACGACCACATCGAGAGCATCGTGTTTCTGGTGGTACCAGCATGCTACCACCCCATCGTTTTCGGCCACACCTGGCTATGGTTACACAACCCCCGGCTTTATTGGAGAACAGGAGAGATCGAAGAATGGGGTCCGGACTTCTCCCGGACCTGCCGCCGGGGACCCAACAACCAACTCGGTCAGGATCACAGAAGCGCCATCTGAGAAGGTATGCTTGGCTAACGTACCTGAGTGTTACCATAATTTATGGTCTGTGTTTAGCAAGCAGCGCCACATCTCTTCCAACAACTTTGCTGTTAACCTGCGACCTGGCACGACACAGGAGCGCGAGGCCATACGTGCCTATCTGGATGAGGCGTTGGCTGTGGGTCTTATCCGTCCATCCTGCGGGAGCGGGCTTCTTCTTTGTAGGGAAGAAGGAAGGCTCGCCTCGCCCATGCATTGACTATAGTGGGCTTAACGAGGTGACGGTTCAGGATTCCTACCCTCTGCCACTTCTTTCCTCTGAGCTTTTGCCAGTGGCCAAGGTTTTCACCAAGCTGGATCCTCGCAAAGTTTATCACCTGGTGAGCTGCAAGTGAGGGGGATGAGTGGAAGACTGCATTCAATACGCCTAACGGGCATTTTGAGTATCTGGTCATGCCTTTTGGGCTGACCAATGCACCGGCCGTTTTTCAGGGGCTGGGGAATAACATTTTAGGGCCCATGACAAACGACTTTGTGTTTGTCTACCATGACAACATTTTGATATTTTCCAGAGACGATGAGGAACCATGTCCGTTGTGTAAGCTGAAAAATGTGAGTTTCACACAGAAACAGTATCATTTTCAGGGTTTGTCCTCTCCCAGGGGCAGGTCCTGATGGACCCTGCAAAGACCCGAGCGGTGGAGGAGTGGCCGACCCCACAGAAGTAGCGAGAGGAGCAATGCTTCCTGGGATTTGCGAACTTCTACTGCCGGTTCATCCGGCACTTCAGCTCGTTGGCCACGCTCTTACATCTCCCAAGGCTCCCTTTCATTGGACGGAAGAAGCTGAGGGGACTTTCCGCTAGCTAAAGGAAAGCTTCACTTCAGAGCATCAGAGTAGTGTTCATGGGTCTCCTTTGGCCTCATCCTTGACTCCGACCTCATACAAGAGTTCCATCGGCTTGGGTCTCGGGGTCATCAGTCTGCGCTGCTTTCTGGTTTTCAACCTGTGCCTGTAATTGAACAAAAGAAACATTTAGCCTCTTATCTGCTACCACGAGTCTCCGAAGCTGTGAATGTGGGTCCGCCATCTCTGTTCTAACAATGCTTGTGACAGGCGAGCATTAGCATACTTGACCGAGAGAATGGGCAAGTGTGACAGAGGGTTGAGGATGGGTCTGGCTGCGCTGCGTGTGGTGCCTAGGTGGGCGGGTTTCGGGAGGTGCTGCGATCCCTGCCTGGGGCCTCCCCATTAATGAGATTAAGCGAATGGCGTGGTTGTAAAAATCTATCTGAGAGTGCATGGGTTCACGTGTGATTGACTAGTACTGAGAGTTTGTGGTAGTGTGTGTCAATGTATGTGTGGGTGTGCGTCTGTGTATGTGTGAGTGTGTATGCGTGTGGTGCGGTTAGTTTGTTGGGGGTCCCGTTTTCCGCCCGGGGTACATGGATCCGCTACCTGGGTGGTTTCTCTTCTGCCGGCCCTCATCAATTGCCAGCCTTATGCTGCGAGCCTGATGTGGTGCCAGGGACTATGGTCGGGCTGACTGAGGTTGAGACCCACTCTGGGCGCAGGGGCATCTCCTAGCGGGCTCCCTACGGGCCGTGGGTTCTTGGACTCCACTCTCTCAGGCCGACCCTCCCACTGGGGGGAGTGTTTGCGTGTGTGTGTGTGTGGCCCACTCTGGCCTTGGGTGCTGTCTCTGTGGGTGCTGCAGCTCTGCCTGGTTGGCTCTGTGTGGGCAGCTTGGGTCGCAACACCCGCCCCCCTGGAACTGAAGGTGTGTGGGCTCCCTGGCTGCTAGGGTTCTTTCTTCTGCTCGTTGGCTGGGTGTTGTGGCTGAGCTCTTCCCATCATTCTGGCTTTCACAAGTGGCATTGTTCATGAACCAAAGTTTGCCTCACCCTTTGGGTGAACAATGTTAAGCTACTTTACTAGCCTTGTAGTGGGACACTGAACACCTGAGCTGATAAAAAGGCTTTCTAAACCTAACTGTAAGTATTACTGATACGTATCACTACCAAGATCAATAATGTGTAAATATGGAAATTGTGATGATGTATGTCATAGCTATTATTAAGTAATATGAGATTATGTATAACAATGCATATGTGTATGTATATAATATATAGATATATTTGTATGAGTATGTGCACATACCTTAACACTATTATTGGTATTAGTATTAATCTCAAAGGTAAACCACAGTACAGATGTTTAGTTATGAATGTGTTAGCCTAAGGTACATCCCTACTGATTGTTTGCTTAACTGATTTGCTAGGTTTCAGCAGCTGGTTGCATCCCCACAATCACCCCCCACCCCCATGATGATTAAGATTGTCTAAATAAAACATAAAAATTAAATTAAACAATTAATTAATTTCTACAGTTATCCAATACCAATAATGACATTTATTAATTGTTCAATATATTTGCAGGGTAGCAATAGCTTCTTTGTGCGAGTCGAGAACCCACTTTGCTTTTCATTTAGGAGAGTAATAAGGGTTTGTAGAGAAGTCTTTAGATATGGTTTCCTTAGTGGGTCCTGACGTCCCATAACCTGGACCTCCATTGTGTGGCTTTTTGTCTCAGCTCAGCTGCCTTTGTTCCGTGTTAACGCTGGGGTGGGAGGTGCTTTGTTGTGTGTCTGTTTCCACTGTGACTGGTAAATCATGAAAAGATAAGCAGATATTTGCCTGTTTTACTCTCTCTGTTTCTCCTTGTCTTCTTCCTCTCACTCCTTATTTTGCCCCTCTTGTTTTTTATTTTCTCTTTTTCACCTTTTATTAAATCCCTCCATCATCATTGCATATAAACTCTTTCTCACCACTCAGATCAACGGGAAGGTTGGTTTCTTCACTCTTTATCCTCCTAAAGATGAGGCCTGGCAGACAGGAGCCGTGCAGCGCTAGCATCTAGTGTGCGCCTCAGGCCCGTCCCGGCCTCTTTTCCAGGACCCCATCATGCACCTGTTCTCTTGCTCCTCCTACTGTATTAATGTTGCCTTGCATGCATCCCATGATGCTCTCTGCAACCTGTCTCTGGCGTTTTGTGAAATGAGCACGTGTGATTTGATTTATAATTTTTATAACTGCCCTTTCCTTCTGATCAACGACTGATGAAAACCATCCACTGTGCCAGTGGATGTTTTCCCCATACCCATCCCCATACACAAACTATGAGTCAGGAAGCCGACTCATAGTTTGTGCTCAGTTCACAAAGCCCCAAAATCTAGTCCAGCATGCTGCTCAGTCTTGGCTCTCGGGACTTCTCTTCTCTCACCCGCTGCCTGACCATCATCATGCGGCAGCTGCTTTTACAGGAACCAGGCCCTGCTTTTATCTGTGGGCTCCAAGAGAACAAAACTGCCTCTAATGCGTTGAATGCATGTGGTGGATGTTAGACTGAAGGGCCGCCTGAAAAGTGACTTCATTTGAGCTTTATGTAGTATTATTGTAGGAAATAAAATAACACAAAGATAAGATGTGAATGATTTTGCATGTTATCAACCAGACAAAACTATATTCTGGCCTGAATTATTAGATAAAGTAGATTTGATTTTCCAAATTACAACTTTACTAGAAGCAAAAATCGGCTGAAATGCAAATGAACAGCTTTTGCTTAGAGTAAAAAGGATTTTAACAATAGGAACCTTGTGTTGAGTTCCAACAAATTCCTGTGAAGCTCTGAGTATGAAACAGGTGAGGTTAGAAACATATCTAACACATATAAGAAAGATGTACTGAGGTGTACACAAGTGCATGAACTGTCAGGACACCTGACCTGTAGCTTATTCAGGTGTAGCAGAACACCCTGACAGGAGAAGGCAGCATTAGTGGGGCCACCATCTAACAGCAGTGAGCACAAGAACCACGTTAACTCTTATGTTGTGTCAAGGTGACATCGCTGCTGTGAGTTGGAGTCTGTTTTCTCCATAACACAAGGAACAGACTTGCTCTGGGCCAAAAACAGCATCCAGCCCAGTAAAAACAGCTGGAGACGTTTGTAAGGCCTCTGCATGACCTTCTGAATAATTGTCATCATCCCTCCCTCCATTCCTCCTGCTCCAATATTCCCAGGCATGGGTTTGTCTGCATTCTGTCATTACATTAGCTGAGTGATGCCATGGTGCTAAGAGTAACATCTTTACCTCCATTGCTTCCAACTAGCTTCTAACTAACTGACTCAGTAACAGTGACTTACTGCTTGTACTAATATGGGAACATGATGCTTCCTACAGATATGTGATGATGTTCACATATGCTCTAGGATCACAATGTACAATCATACTTATCAACAAGCATCGCAGGGTCTCTTGGTCTGAACCAAGCTGAAGTTATTTCACAGAATGAAAGGTCAGAAACACATTTATTACTAAGAAGCTTAGTGTCTGAGCCTCACATCATATTACAGTATGTATTATTTCCACATACTGGATGGAAATGCTTGGAAACACAAATACAAAGGTTGAAAGTCAATTGTTCAGATCATTGCTCCCATGAGCCTCATTATTAGTTCAGCTTCAACTCAAGCTGTGTGAACATGACATGCTTCTTAAAGGCCGAGTAGTGAAGGCTTCTCATTCTACATCTGCTGTGTTTGCTGTGGTGGGGATGAGGGGTTGTTGTTGCTGTTCGGTACAGCACAGGACTAAAACTCCCCATCAAATGTGGTGTAAACCGTCAGAGCACCTCCTCTTGGTCTGCAATGCAATAACAGTCATTTGTTGATGTGTAACAACACATTTGATAACTGACTAGGACTAACCAACAGAGCTGTTTCCTCACTGATCATAGGGCAGGCTGCTGATTCCTGAGCAGACTGTGAACCAGGAGTCACAAAACCTGGCCTATGTGTGTTTATGCTTCTGGTTTAGGAGATGGAAGATGGAGAAGAGGAGAGCTGTAAGACAGGAGCAGGGAAGACATCCTTACATCCAAACCCCAAAACATAATGAAATAGCAACGACTTACTGACAATTCATTCATGACTGACTCTGTAAACCGTTCTGCCATTACTTCAGTCTGAGTTTAAAAGAGACATCCTGATACAGGTTTAGCAATGGGTCATTCATGCTGGGTCATGTTGTCGCCATCCTGATGCCTCACCCTGTCTCACCCTGGCATGCTGCATTTCAGAGCCAGCAGACGATGCTGTATTTACTACAGTAACATTTACAGGAGCCAGCAGAGCAGTGCTTCTTCTACTTCTACTACTACTACTACTTCTACTTCAGTTCATCATTAGACACAGTGGTCACATTTCTCTGCCTATGTGCCTTTAGCTGAACCAAGACGAAAAGCTTTAAAAGTCTCTGATGCAAAGTGTAAGCTCTTCAAACTCAAATGACATGTTGTGAGTCAGATAACTGGCTTAGTCCATACACTGGGGAATTCCTTTATGCCCACTCAGATCTGTTTTAAAGAAAAGAGCTAAGCATCCCTCAGTATTCTAGAGAATCCCAGTTTAATCTGTGTAGCACAGCAGGAACCCAGAGAACTACAGTTGCTTTCCAAAGGCTGTGCCCTCGACTGTTAGATCTGCCAGCGAGGAGTCTGTGTAATCGCACGTAATGCCATATTAATCTGCTTTGGTCTCACTGTGGTCCAGAGTGTGTTAGAAATATCATCATCCCAATCTGTTCTGAATGACCTTACGTGAAACACGAGAGGGAAGACTGACATGGACTGTATGATGCTACACCTGTACACAGCATGAAAATCACAGCTGGGCCCTAATGTGGAGCTATCCTTCCAAATATTCCTAAAGTATGTGTGTGAAATAATAAAACATATAAGAACATAGATAACGATAGTGACAGTGAACTGTAGTAAGCTACAGGTCAGTCCACTTAGTGAGGCCTCATCCAGCCTGACCACAGAGCAGAACAGTCGCACTGATCTATTGCCTTTTCTGTACATCTCTCCTCTATTTACCCCCGCAGTCCGTCGGGTGCCTCCCCGCTTCTCCATCCCCCCCACCAGTCATGAGGTGATGCCTGGCGGCAGTGTTAACCTGACCTGTGTGGCGGTCGGTGCCCCCATGCCGTATGTTAAATGGATAAGTGGCGAGGTGGAGCTTACCCGCAAGGAGGAGATGCCTGTTGGCCGGACCACCCTGGAGCTCACCAAAATTCACCAGTCAGCCAACTACACCTGTATGGCCATATCCTCTCTGGGCGTGATCGAGACCACAGCCCAGATCACTGTGAAAGGTCAGAAAGAATGGCACACAATCATTATTTTAGTTTACATACTACGTATGAAGGGATGGCAATCATAATCAGTAGTATAGCAGGTAGAGGTTACTTATCTTAAAGTATCAGACACAGACAGACAGTAGAGAGACCTATTGGTCTGACTGTTGGACTGTCGGTATGACTGTTTTGTTTCTAACAGCACTCCCAAAGGCACCCACGTCCCTGACTGTGACGGAAACCACGGCGACCAGTGTTACTCTGACCTGGGACTCTGGGAACCCAGAACCTGTGAACTACTATGTCATCCAGTATCATGCCAAACTGTCTGACAACAAATTCCAGGAAGTAGATGGCGTAGCCACCACTCGGTACAGCATAGGTGGCCTTAGCCCATTTTCTGAATACGAGTTTCGAGTCATGGCTGTCAACAGTGTTGGCCCGGGCCCTTCCAGCAGCATTGTGGAAACCCGTACAAGTGAGCAAGCACCCACATCACCTCCTCTTCACGTTCAGGCACGAATGCTGAGCTCCAGCACCATGCTGGTCCAGTGGGAACCTCCAGAAGAACCCAACGGCCAAATTCGGGGATATCGGGTTTACTATAGCATGCAGCATGACGACCCACTCAGTGCCTGGGACAAGCACAACACAGATGACAGCCAGCTGACCACCATCTCAGGACTAATCACAGATATCACCTACAGTGTGAGAGTGCTGGCTTTCACCTCGGTGGGAGATGGACCTCCCTCTGAGGTTCTGCAGATCAAGACCCAGCAAGGAGGTGAGAATGTGCCAAGCAATCTGAGTACTCCAGGCAGATTGTTGGCTTGTGTGTGCAAGTGTGTGACATTGCATCAGAAAGAACAGACACAGAACCTTTTAACCTCCATCCAGTAGCTTCTTCAGTCTGATGGGTGTTGGCTGAAAGCCACTCATTTGTCCACATTTAAAGTTTCCCCTACCATCGGTAAACGATGGGCTACTACTTGGCTCCTCCTCCACCGTTACATGATTGGGTGTGTCTTTCTTGTTGGACCTGTGACATGATCTTGACCTTCTTGATAAAAGAGCAGCATGATAAATGTAAGATATATTATGTCTGAGGCTTCCTGTTGTCTTCAAACGAGGCCTTTGTCATTCAGATAGAGAGCCACTGCTGAAACTGGGTGTGATGTGTTTACCCCTCCGTGGTCCTGATTTGAAGTCTTTGTTGTTTTTGTGCAGTTCCAGCTCAGCCGTCAGAGTTTGAGGCAGAAGCCGAGCTGGACTCGCGTATCATGCTGTCATGGCTTTGGCCAGTCCAGGATACAATCATTAGCTTTGAACTGCTTTACGGGGAAGCCAACAATCCCATGGACAAGGTAACAGCTCTCCTTACTGGTGATGACTTGATGAATAACACCTTTATTGGCTCTATTTTGTGATACTTTCACCCCTAATATTTGATTTGCTCTGATTAAGAAGCATTGACCAACACTAAACGTTAACATAACGTGTGCTCTGTGATGTAGCTCAGAGAGACAGTGATGGTTTCTGAGTCAAACCTGTTGCAGTGTTGTGCATGAATGAGCTTCTTTTGAAACATGTACAGTAACTGATTTGTTTTAGAGCTGAGATAAACTGTTCGGCTTAGATGGATGTTGCTAAGGTAGACTGTGGTTTAGCTACTGACCAATAAAACATGCATCTTTACTTGAATGTATTTCTCTGTTTTAAGTGTGTGGCACCTGAAGCACTAGGTTATGATGATAGTCTGCAGTTTCTCCACTAGGATTCTTGTCTCCACAGCGCCGCATCACCTTCAATCCAGCAGGCTCCTATGCAGTGGAAGGGCTCAAGCCTGACACGCTCTACAAGTTCTCTCTGGCAGCACGGTCTGAGATGGGCCTTGGAGTCTTCACACAGCCTATTGAAGCCAGGACTGTACGGTCCAGTAAGTCCTACAGCCTTATTATGTCACATGTGAAAAGAAAAACAGACATACCACAATGCAGCCTCTAGAAACAGCTGGACAGACTGAAATGAGACAAGATTTTAAGATTTCAGCTTTTACAGTATTTCCACTAACGTGAGCTAGGTTTGTTTTGTTGGTAAATAGCACAGAATGACTCTGCATCCTGGTCAGACTGTTTAGAGAGGGAACCACATGAAGTTCTTTCAACACAGAAACAGCAGCAGAGGTGTGCGTGATGTTTATTCTCTGCTTTCAATTTAGCGTTACCCAGACTTAGACTCATGAGCCTGCTGTGCGAACAGTTGGACCAACAACAAGTGTTTGTGTTTTAAACCAATAAAGACAATAAAATGACTTATGTCCTGCATCTTCCTTGCCATTGTTGTGCTACAGTCAGTAGCTACAGTGCTACAGTCGCTTGATAGCTGTCACGTGACAAATAAACAAACGATCCATAAGGATCTGTCTGAAAGAATTGCAAAGAGGCTGGTAGAGGACAAGTGAAAGTAAAACTTATTTTTACAATTAGTGAGACTTTTAAAGCAAAAAGTAACGCAGGTTCCCTAAAATGTTGTTTTAAAATGCATTTATTGTGTCAAAAAAAGTTAAAATTTAATTATTATAGTTGTTATTATTATTAATATTGTTGTTGCTGTTGTTGCTTGTTATTAATATTGTTATATTTTATTATTTTGTGGCAGAGTATAACATAAAATCAACATGTTGATATAATTTTTGAAAGTATTTATTTACAAACATACTTTACTACTTTACATACTTATGTACACAATAACACTACACACATCTACAAGAATCAAAGACCACAAATCAATTATGATTTCATGAAAAATAGATATCAGACATCATTCATTTCCTTGTTTCTCAGATCCCCCAAACCCCCTAGCTGAGCTACAGCTGTCACGGGACAAAAGAACAAAAGAACAATTTTCAATGAGGGTTGACAAAAACATGTTGGGTAGTATTTAAGAATGAAGGGACACTCTGATTCATCCATTATTTATATGCAGAGACGTTATCAGTCATTCCTCCTCCATTACAGACTGGCGGCTTAGTTGCTATGGGCTCACAGACTACACATAGTGCCTCAGTCCGCCATTGTTTTCCTCGCATACACTTACAGCACTAATATTCAATTGCCAGAGGTCCCGCTGTAGATTATTTAGAAGATAGCGAGTACTTCAGCACGCATAGTCTGATATTCGTAGTTAGTTGTATGAGCCAGAGTACAGCGCCGACGAGTTACGCCGTTTGGAGGAAGACAAAGCTGCTAGCACAGCAGAGAGCTAGCATCCAACAGAGATGTATCATGTCTCTGCACTGAGAGAAGCACAATTGAATCTGACAGACAAATGTTCAGACATTGCTTTACATTTTTAACAAACTGTTATATTACGGTATATAAATAAGTGTTTGAATAAAGACATAATTTCTAAGTTGTTTAGCAGCTTTTTATTTTGAATCAAAGCAGACAGTTGTTAGAAAGCCACAGATTTTTCATTAAGCCAAAACCTTTTTTTTTCTCCACCTGCTGTTTAGTGGTTGGCAAAACAGCCAATAATAATAATTTGTTTCATCTGATTAATCGATTAATCACAAAAGTAATCAGCAGATTAATCGATTATCAAAATAATTGTTAGTTGCAGCCCTATTTTTGACTGAGCTTATGCAGCTGCTGCCAGGTGGCGAGAGAAGGTACTACATGAAAATGACCAAATGGCTCTCTGAGAGGACTCATTACTCCCATTTGCGTTCATGATGCCGTTCACGAATGACACATTACTAGTCTGTATCCATAAAAAACAGGGAAAAGCAGCAGTATTATTTGTTTTAGTTGAAAATGGTCATATCCAACAACACCCAGAATGTATTGTGCTCTGACAAATCTTTCAACCCGTTATGACTGGACCTACCTGTTCCACCAACACCAACACTTTTCCTAGTCATAAAGCAGACAGCTGTTAGAAAGCCACAGATTCTTAATTTAGCCAAAACCCTCTTTTTTTTTCTCCACCTGCTGTTTAGTGGCAAGATGGCTTCTAAGAGTCTCTGTGACGATATGCAACCGGCCAATATTACCAAAAAAAGGATGGACTAAAAAATTTGTTTTAGTATGTATTAGAGTTGCTGCCTGCCCACCTAATGCACAGGTCAACATTAGCACTATTCCTGACAGTCCAAAACAGTGATCTCCAACCCCGGGCCATGGAGCTGTACCGGTCTGTGGATCATTGGTACCGGGCCGCAAAAGAAATCTTAACTCAAGCTCAAGGCAACAGATGAACAACCATGACTAGCTGGATCTGTGTTGTCTTTCCGTGGGTGAATGGGCTTGTACTGCATGATAATAAAACACTAACTTACAAATTGCATTAACAGGACCATCCATCCATCCATCCATCCATCCATCCATCCATCCATCCATCCATCCATCCATCCATCCATTTTCATCCGCTTATCCGGGGCCGGGTCGCGGGGGCAGCAGTCTGAGCAGAGAGTTCCAGACTTCCTTCTCCCTGGACACTTCCTCCAGCTCTTCCGGTGGGACCCCAAGACGTTCCCAGGCCAGCCGAGAGACGTAGTCTCTCTAGCGAGTCCTGGGTCTTGCTCGGGGCCTTCTACCGGTGGGACATGCCCGGAACACCTCCCCAGGGAGGCGTCCAGAAGGCATCCGAACCAGATGCCCGAGCCACCTCAACTGGCTCCTCTCGATGTGGAGGAGCAGGGACTCTACTCCGACCTCCTCCCGGGTGACAGAGCTCCTCACCTTATCTCTGAGGGAGCGCCCAGCCACCCTGCGGAGGAAGCTCATTTCAGCCGCTTGTATCCGTGACCTTGCCCTTTCGATCATGACCCAAAGCTCATGACCATAGGTGAGGGTAGGAACGTAGATTGACCGGTATATTGAGAGCTTTGCCTTTTGGCTCAGCTCCCCACGATGGACCGATACACCGACCGCATTACTGCAGCCGCCGCACCGATCTGTCTGTAAAACTCACGCTCCTTCCTTCCCTCACTCGTGAACAAGACCCCAAGATACTTAAACTCCTCCACTTGGGGCAAGAACTCTCCTCCAACCCGGAGAGAGCAAACCACCTTTTTCCGGTCAAGAACCATGGCCTCAGATTTGGAGGAACTTATTCTCATCCCAGCCGCTTCACACTCAGCTGCAAACTGCACCAGCGCACGCTGGAGGTCCTGCCCCGATGAAGCCAACAGGACAACATCATCTGCAAAAAGCAGAGATGCTATCCTGTGGTCCCCAAACCAGACCCCTCCGGCCCCTGGCTGCGTCTAGAAATTCTGCCCATAAAAATAATGAACAGAACCGGTGACGGGGCAGCCCTGCTGAAGTCCAACATGCACCGGGAACAGGTCTGACTTATTGCTGGCAATGCGAACCAAGCTCCTGCTCCGGTTGTACAGTGAGCGAACAGCCCTTAGCAAAGAGCCCTGGAATCCATACTCCCGGAGCACCCCCCACAGGATGTCACGAGGGTTGCGGTCAAATGCCTTCTCCAGATCCACAAAGCACATGTAGACTGGTTGGGCAAACTCCCACAAACCCTCAAGCACCCTGCTGAGGGTGTAAAGCTGGTCCAGCATTCCACGACCAGGCCAAATACCACATTGTTCCTCCCGTATCCGAGGTTCGACTATCAGCCGAATTCTCCTTTCCAGGAAACAAGTAACAGTAAACAGAAGCAAACAAGTAATAAACAAAGTGGCAGGTTACACACAATTATGCTGTACTTCGTACTCTGTACTCCGCAGAACAACGTCTGTGATGTGATGGAGAGGACTGACACACATCTCAGGCCACGGTGAAGCTGGAAATGTTCACCAGGTCACGGGTGACCAAGCCTGAGCAAATGAACTAAACCAGTACTTCAGCAGATTTGATTCTGCCCAGCCCCCAGTCTCCATCCACAAGGCCCGCTATTCACGCCTTTCTATACCAAGCGTCTCCTCCCAGCTGCAGCAGTTCGCAGCTCAGCAGGAGGCACCACCTCAGGAGGTCCCCTCCACCACACACACACATCCAGGGCCTGGACATTGATACTACGAACACATTTAAATACCTGGGTGTTCACCTAAACAATAAACTGGACTGGTTAAACAACACAAGCTCTTCTGTTTTTTCCTGTATTTGTAATTTCTCACAGGACATGGCACAGAGCAGCTCAAATCTTTTTCGCATAATTGGCTGATTATTGTTGCAAAAATCAACCTATACACCACGCTCACACGCAAATTGAGTAATGTATTTATATTTTCCTTTCCAAACGATATTGACTGCAATCAAGCTGTCTTCTGGTTAATTTGTCCAGGAGATAAAATACAAAATACATCCATTTTCTTGTTTCTCTTGATATGAGCGAAAAGCGGATTATAATCAAAGCAACGTGCTAAAAACTGACAAACCACCTGAAAATATCTTTTTAAAAAACAGACACAGAATTGGATTAGATTAAAATACGAAAAACGAGAAAACGACTCGTGTATTTAGATTTTAATTTGGTAGGAAAATCAAAATGGTACAACATACACGGTCCCTGCCCCCGCGATCTGCCCCGGATAACCTTTCATTAAAAATTAAAAGCAGGGGTAATGAGTGAACAACTTTAAACAGCTTTAAATCCAATTATTTTTGCCTGGTTTATTGGTTTGTAAGGCGGTGCTTCGATTAAAATCTGTTTGCCGCTTATATCACGACAAACGAGAAAGCCAGTGAAAGTGGATGGATAGACAGATGGTAAATCAAACTGTTGAAATGTACACGGGCCGACTAAGTCATCTCAGCCACTCATTCAGTTACAATGACAAGCACAGCCAAACAAAGTCTTGCTACATCTAGTGCGCCACACCAATCTTTCTCTCGTTGAGTGCATTTGCAAATGCATCCATTTCTGTGTAACGGTCAAGCTCTGTTTGGACACATGACTTCGAAACAGGTCACTCAGGCCTCTATTGTTTTATTCAGAGTCAACGATTGGTCATTTATGCAAACCATAGACCATTAAGGTGTGTGTAAGTTTGATGTCTCTACCAAAATTAAAAGCTGAAGTAACGAGAGATCTCAGCCACTCATTCAGTTACAATGAAACGCGCAGTCCAAACATGTCAAACTGCAGACACAGAGTAAACACATACAAACATGTTGTTGTAATGCGTCGCTGTAGATCTGCTGCAGATCTCTACAATCGACAACTGCTGTAAAACAAATTCCTATGATTATTATGGTTATTTACGTAAAATCTACGACTACTCAAAAACATTCATTAACAAGTTGTGGAGGTTTAAAACCAAAATAGCGGCTGTAGTCACAGATGGACTGCGCTCTACGTCTTTAGTTGGCCATGCACATTCAAATTATATTAATTAAACCGCGACCCATAATCACAGAATTATGTGAAGCCAATATATTGTATCAGATTTTAGAGCGGTGGGTATGTACATATTCTTAAGAGACGTCTGCTCTTTAAAGACACAAAAAAGCTGAGGAGAATAAAAACAAGTGTGTGGCGCAGGTCTGTCTTAAACTAGACAGAACGATTATAACTTTGCAGTGAACAGAAAATAACTAAGCCATCAGCTATTGCCTAGTTAGAGCAATAACAAGGAATCAAACTCACGCCAACTTAAACAAGACAATCGCCACTCAGCTTATCCACTGGACTACCGGAGGACATCGGAATTACCCTGTAGAAGGATGGTCATGGATAATGTCTCAATTAGACGATATTTATTTGATAGCAAGTTGTTGCGCTTCATACTCCCCACATTTGAGCACACAACAGATACTTTATAGCAAAAACTTAATAGTAAAATAGGTCTGGTGTAATAAGTACAGAAGAAATAAATTGCATAGTAAAAGCAATAAAAACGGATCAAACTCACGCTAACTCAGCCAAGACAACAGTCATTCAGCTTAACCACTGGACTAACAGAGGATATAGGAAGGGTACCGTAGAATGACTAGTCATGGATAATGTTTCAATTTGAATGCGACAATATTTATTTGAAATCAAGTTGTTGCACTTCATACTCCCCACATTTGAGCACACAACAGATACTTCATAGTAAAATAGGTGTGGTGTAATATATGTGTGTTACAGCAAGAAATGAACAGTCGGACCTCAGTTACTCTGTAGTGCATTGGAGTCTTCTAATCAACGCTGCGTCACCTGGTGGTTAAAACGAGACTAGCGTCCAGATTTTTTTACCCCACTGCAGTATTAAAAACCTTTAGTCAGCGATGCACCCGCTGCACCGTGACGATGCAACGGTACTGCAGTGAAAACGCTAGTCGCTTTGATCTGCTACCACTGTATCTGAAAACGCTATGAAGCTGGTTACCATTTAAATTAGAAACTAGGTAAACTTGAACACAGGTACATGATATTGTGTGACATTAAACCGGTCCATGGTGCTTACTTACTCAGTGCTCATTCCGCTCATTCCACATTACTCTTCAGCAGTAGAGTCCGCAACATCATCCAAGAGAAACCGGCAGCAGTAAAGCCGATATTGTCTACAAAATATAGTAGTAGTACTGCATTAGTTGCTGCTTGGCAATCAAAGCTAATGCACAAGCTACCCTTAGCAATGTAAGCTAATGATACTCCCGACAAACACATGCATCAGCTCGTAACTTTATGCAAACTTCACAGCACAAGCTCAAAAAATACAGTGGTAGCAATTAATCTATCTACAGATGGAGTGGCAAATTTTCTGCCTCGTTGCTGCTGGATTTCACGCTGATCTCGTCATGACATTAGCATGACTTAGGCACCATTCCACCTCGCTAGGTGGAATGGTGAGAACAAAAAAATAAGTCGTTCTCTTGTTATAGCAGCTTTTAAGTTGGTGGAAAAACCAAACCCCCTAAAATTTACACATACCGCAATGACCTATAGTTTGCTCTGCCTCTGAATGAAATGTAAGAGCCCGAATGACAGATTATGTGTCCAGATAGAGCTTAACCGGAAATGTATGCATGTGCAAATATAGGCAACTAGAGAATCAGGTAGGTGGCGTCAACGTCTGAAGCAGACAGTAATGTGACATTCCAACACTTTGGTGCTGAAGAACCACTTAATCATTGGCAGATGAAGCCAATATATTGTTAGATGTTCCCAGATGACTTGGATCAAGTTGTCAATGCATGCTAGTTTTTGTTTGCTGAAGTTGCTGCTGTCTTTATACAGTATGTTCTCGTGTTTAAGTACTGTGTCTGATCCGTGTACGTTCTAACAGTTTGATTTCCCCCTCCAGAAAAAAAGTTGTTTTAGAATGTTTTACAACCCGAGGACCTGTTAATGTGTCTGAACACGCTGGTAACAGCACGTGGTTGTTTGGCTTGGCTGTCATGGCAAAGTAGTCTGGAGCACAGCTCCCAGTAAGTCCAGTAACTTCGTATTGTAACGAGAGACCCCCCCACCACACACTGTGTAAGGTTTGCTCTGACAGTATGCACGTTAGACGCCAGACGCGTGGCCTTTGATAGTGAGACTTTTATTTTGAAACACAGTACAACGAAGACAGGAAGCCGGAGTTCAAGGGACACTTAACTAATGGATTTATATTTTCCTTTCTAGACAACATCGGCTGAAATCAAACCATTTTCATGAGTAATAAGGACTGTTTTACACTTATTTAGTCGAAGACAAAACTCAAGAGGACAATTCGCCTAGCTGCACCTAATCTGTGGAACTCTCACCCAGAGCACTCGAGAATGCCACAGACTGTGGAAGCTTCGTAAAACTTATTTATTTATCAGAGCTTTCAAAGTCGGCAAAATCCAGCGTCGCTCAGATTTATTTGAGACATCTGATTCTCCAGCAGAAATAATATAATAAAATCAAACGCTGTACCTGGGAGCGCGGCACTCGTCTGTCTAAGCATACAGCTGCTTTTTTCGGTCATCCTCCTGGACGTTTCCCCACTTTTAATGCACTCCAGTTCCACACAGTCACATTCAAGCTGGGCTGTATGGCCTTGTCCACTGTCCCCTGCTTCTCCCTGGTTGGGGAGGGAGGGCCACAGTTCTAGAGGTGCTGCAGGCCCTGCCTGATCCCTTTGTTCTGTGCTATTTCCTGTCCACATCTTTCCACTAAAACACCTTTTTCTATTTTTATTCAGACAGTAAAAACGCTTCTAACATTTACGACATTTAATAACAATCCATTCCATCACATTTGGGCTGTAGCAGAAGATAAATGCAACATTTCCTTGTGCTGCAGTGCCTGGAGCTCCTCCCAGGAAGGTGGAGGTAGACGCCCTCAACTCTACTGCTGTCAGGGTGACATGGAAGCCGCCTCTGTTTGTGAAACAGCATGGCCAAATCAGAGGCTACCAGCTAATCTACTCCAGGCTGGAGAATGGGGAGCCCCACGGCTATCCAGCCATCTTGGACATTTCTTTGCCTGAAACCCAGGTAATGTCACACCAAAGTCCACTGTGTTTCTGCCTAGTGGTCTGTCCTAAGGCTGCTTTAGCAGACATACTGTAGCAGGCATTTGTGTTCATCATTTTTCACACATCCACTGAGGGGAGCAGCAGGCAGCCACAGTGCAGCGCAGCACCTGTGGAACTAGTGCGAGGTGTTTTACTCAACACTCTTGCTGCTTTCCCAAGCCAATGTTCAACCAACTGAGCCACCAAGCAGAATTTACCTTGTTTGCAGCGCTGAGAATGAGAGGTTTAAAGACCGGAGAGGGTAGACCCTCTAGCCTAACACCTGCCTCAACAGATGTAGGGTCTCCCCTTAATGAAATGAACCTGCTGGTATGTAGGTCGCTTTCATTTAAAGTTGCTTAGCCACACAATACGAAACATTTCTAAATGGAGAATGAAAGCAAAGTGGAAAATCTATATTAGATGTAAAATATTTTAACATTTAAAAAAAATACAAGTCACTAAAATTCCAAAACACTATAACATGAAAGCAGCTGACATTAACCTTGCAAATGCTTTTATGCACATCAAAGTTAAGCACATGAAGGCAGTCTTATCATAGATAAGACTAATGCGTGCAAAGAATGTCTTATCTTACCCTGGAAGAAATCTTACCCTGAAGAAAACAGACGAAACAGATTAACAGGGAGTGTGGGCTGTTTTATCCTGCTGAAAATACATTTGTGATTAGATCCAGATGCCCTTCATGATATATTTATATGATGAGAAAACATAATTTGCCTTATTCTATCACAATCAATTCGTTTTATGTTTTATGTACTGCTTAGACTGCAAAGTCAAAGACTTAAGACTAATTAACACAGCCAATGTCAGCGACCTGAGGAGAACGTTGGTGGTGTTTAGATCGTGGTCCCAAATCAGAGCGTTCCTGTCCTATCTGTGTAAGCCACAGGCCACATAAAGGGATGACATCAGGACCCATAAACAGCTTTGTACAGCCCCCTCACACCTCAGAGCTTTTCTTGAGGCAGTTGTTTTAGCTAATGAGCGTCAACAGACTGTGATTCTCTGCACCTCACAAATGCCAGACTTACTGGCCTTTCTGCTGCAAGGCTCCATCTGGACGAGGTCAACCTGCTTCGACTTTTTGTTTCACTGTGTCCACTGCATTTTAAAAGACCCTAGTCAGTGTGTGTAACTGTGCAGCATCCCGCAGCTGTTGTGGGCTTTGCTGTCACAGAAAGTATTTAAGTTCAACTATGTGGTTTCAGTGGATGTCATCACGGTGATGGACACGAACTTACAACTTTGACACAGCTCTGTTTTGTCACAACTATACTATACTGTATTTTTTGAGGTGGATGGGCTGAGCTTAATATGCAGTAGCTTGACTTGCCAGCCATCACAGGTACACATGTAGTAAATTTACAGCTGCCAGTTTGAAAATGGACAAACTCGAACCACCACTACGTTAATGTTTAAACAGATACATATTAAATTTATTACAAGTGGTGACATAATATTATTAGCAAGGAAGAATAAAAAAATAAATAAATAAAATAAAATAAAATAAAAATTTCATAAAAATGTATATAGTGCCAAATAACAACAGGCTTATCTCAAGGCACAACTAAACCCAACAAATTCCACATACAGCAAGCCTTTAATTACAATTTGACAGTAACAGTGAAGAGAAAAACCTCCCTCTCTAACGAGGAAGAAAACCTCCAGCAGAACCAGGCTGGATGTGAGCAGCCATCTGCCTCCTCCGGTTGGGGTGAGGGGAGAGAGAGGGAGAGAGAGCGGGAAAAGCACAGCAACAAAAACAAGCAACTGAGTACAGGCTGGATGGTTGGAACCGCAGCTGCCCATCACAGACACGTAGCTCTGATTCCGATGATACCTGTAGGTGAGGACAGAGTGGAGGAGAGAGAGAGAGAGAGAGAGAGAGAGAGAGAGCAGCGGAGAAGCACTACTGGAGAGACAGAGACAAGGTTAGGTCAACATAGAACAATGATGGGAGGTTATTGGACAGAAGAGGTAGAAGGAAACAGAGGAGCTCAGTGTATAAATTAAGTCCTGCAGCAGTCTATGTCTATTGCAGCTTAACTTAAGAGATAGTTCCTGTGACTAACAATCTTTGCCAGTGACCTGAACCATCTCTAACTATACGCTTTATCAAAAAGGAAGGTTTTAAGCCTGATCTTAAAGGTGGAGAGTGTGGCAGCTTCTTAAACTTGAACGGGGAGCCACAGGAGAGGAGCTTGGTAGCCAAAAGCTCCCATTCTACATTTAAAGACTCTAGGAACCACAAGTAGCCCAGCGCTCTGAGAACGAAGTGTTCTGCTGGAGCATAAGGAACTATGAGGTCTTTAAGATAAGAAGGAGCTTTATCATTAAGTGCTTTGTAGGTGAGTAGAAGAATTTTAAATTCTATCCTACATTTTACAAGCAGCCAGTGCAGAGAAGCAAATGTAAGAGAAATATTATCTCCCATCAAAGTCCAATCAAAACTCTGGCTGCAGCATTTTGAATTAACTGGAGGCTTTTTGAGGAGTAGTTATGACATGCTATAAGTAAGGCGTTACAGTAGCCAGCCTAGAGGTAACAAATGCATTGATTGGGTTTCGCTGCATTGCTTTGAGACAGGATGCTTCTAAATTTAGCTATATTTCTAAGATGAAAGTAGGCGGTTCTGGAGGTTTGCTTATTGTTTGATAGAAAATAGAGATTCTGATCAAAGATGACACAAATGTTCCTTACAGTAGAATCTGAAGCTAATTTTATATCATCTAGGGTGGCTATAACTACCATGATTGTCGTGTCAACATTTATTCCCTTGAAGTTGAGCGTCTTAAAATATGAAGTGCATTTTAAATTGAAATTATTATTATTTTTTATTATTATTTGTTATTTTTTATTGTAAACAGTATTAATTGCACAATTTGGACTGATGACACCGTAATAATCATGGCTAATTAGGGAAGAAACTGCAGTTCATGTTGATTGACTGGTTGCTCTTAGTTAGCATATGACTACAATTTAGTGAAAAAAATCCGTTGATAGAGTGAAAACTGTGGCTATAGTGACGAGTAAATAAAAAATTATGGCTTAAAAAGATGTGCTCTCACACTCTAGCTGTGACATCACACACTCACGCTCATGCAATACACACTAATGGAATCACTGAAAAATCACTGAAAACCACATGATATTTAAACACTCACATGTTGAAATCTATAAAAGACACAAGGACACTGATTTACACAGGTATGATGATGGACGTTTTTGAAGTTTAAATGGTGTTTCTACGCCAAAGTATGACGAGGACAAACGCTGAAAAGGGAAAGTTGATGAAAAGTTGAACAATGATTCCCATAGACGACCATTATAAAAATACGATTTTAAAAGTTGAATATCGTTAAAAGTTGAAAAGCTGAAAACGTGAAAAGTACTAGCACACCTCTCCTAAAGAGGACACGTTTAGAAAGTCGAATGACGTTTCTACGATCAACCATGGAGACCTTGAAAGTTGCAGTTAGTTTGGACACTCCTAAACCTGCAGGACTGGACACACTTGACCCTTTCTTCCTGAAGACAGCAGCTCACGTCATTGCAGCCTCCATTTCCTGCCTGTTCAATCTATCTTTAGAATGTGGTGTTTTTCCACAGGATTGGAAGTCTGTAGTGGTCACTCCACTTTTTAAAGGTGGTGACACCTCTAGACCAACCTCACCTGTCTAGACCAATTTCTATCCTCACCTGTATTGCCAAAATATTTGAGACATTGATTAATAAACAGCTTATAAAACACCTGGAGATTAACAATATTCTCAATCCATTACAGTCCGGTTTCAGATCAAGACACAGTTGCAATTCTACTTTGCTCAAAGTCATGAATCATTTCAATCAATCATCATAGATAATAAACAGTACTGTACAGCTATATTTATCGATCTGGCTAAGGCTTTTGACGCTGTGGATCATTCAATATTGTTGGACAGGCCTTTCCGAGGGCTGCCTAGCTTGGTCTAGGACAGGCCTTTCCGAGGGCTGCCTAGCTTGGTCTAGAAACTACTGCTTTGACCGTTTTCACTCAGTGAGGGGGGAGGGTTTTCTCTCTGATCCAGTGTATTTATCTAAGGGTGTTCCTCAAGGATCTGTACTAGGTCCACCATTATTTAATACTTATGTTAACAATATTCCATGAGTTACTGGTGACTCACATATACTTTTGTATGCCGATGATACTATCATTTACTCTCAATTCATCGTTGACCATTGCACTAGCTTCTCTGCAGAAAGGTTTCGATAGCATTCAACATGGTTTTTCTGAACTACAGTTTTAAACACAACCAAAACAAAATGTTTGATTTTAAACAGAAGTTTACCACAACCTCATGGTGCCCTTAAAATCTCTAGATGGTTTTAACATTGATTTTGTTAACTGTTATAAGTATCTGAGCATATGGCTTGACAGCACACTTTCCTTTAAAAAAAACATAAATACTCTGCTTACTAAAGTAAAATAAAAATTAGGCTTTCTTTTCCATTAAAAATCTTAATTTCCTCACTCTGCAAAACATTTACTGGTTAAGCTGTTCAGTTCTCCCTGTTTTCGACTACGGGGGGCAATGTTGTTTATAGGTCAGCCTCCAAAACCCTTATACATAAATTTGATGTTATTTTCCACTATGCCATTCTCAATACTCACCAATGTAATTTGTATTCACTGGTGAATTGGCCTTCTCCTCACTCCCACAGACAGTCTCATTGCTTCCTGTTTATTTACGAAACCCTTACTGGGAAAACTGCTACATACTTGAGGTCACTTCTCAAAATCCACAACTCTAGTCATAGCCTTTGTTCAAGCAGTTTAACTAGTCTGGATCTTCCAAAAGTCCGGACTTCCTTCGGTCATAACTATTTTAAGTTTTTTACACCGTTTGACTGGAATATGATATAAAAGGGTAGGGAGTTGTTATCACAAAAATAATTTCACTTTATGAGTCCCGAGGCTTCATTAAGCACCTGGTGTAAGTTTTATGTTTGAGGAGTAACAATTGTGGCCACAGTTGTGATTTAAAAATGCTGTTTCTCCCCAGAAGTCAGCAAAACATTTCCACTGGAGTCTACAGGAGGAATTCTGGAACTCTCTGTGCTTTGAGGCAGATACAGACTAATGTGTAGTTCTGGGGGCTTAACCATGTACATTATTGGAAAGAAGACAAGTATGAGTAAGACTGAGTGACAAAAATATGAAACTGAAACTTTCTAAAATTTCTTCATCTATGATATAGATGAATTAAAATAGTAACACATTAAGCGTATAACTAAATATATCTGAGAAATACAAATGTTTATATTATAATGTGAACATACGGAATAATAAACTACAAAGATTAGAAAAACAATACAGTGAATGCTGGAAGCATTTCCATAAGAAAATTGACAGTGAATGCTTCCATGCTGAATGTATTCCTGAAGAATGAAGCATGTAAAGCATATCATAATCCATCCATCCATTTTCCAAGCCGCTTATTCCCTAATGCGGGGTCATGGGGGTGCTGGAGCCTAACTCAGGCGGCTATGGGCGAGAAGCAGGGTACACCCCTGCTTTATTTTAAAAGCAGAAACCAAAAAAGTTTAGAGCTTAGTTAGTAGCACTAAAAGTTTAGCGATGATTGATGAAAATGATTTACAGGAAGCTTGTGTGTCAGAGACGAAGACAGACGTGGAGACGGAGCTAGGACCAGAGACGAAGACAGACGTGGAGACGGAGCGGGGACCAGAGACGAAGACATCCGTGGAGACGTGGCCGGAACCAGAGACAAGGACAGACGTGGAGACGTGGCCGGAACCGGACCACCAGGACCCGATGCAGATGTGACCGGAGCCGGACCACCAGGACCCGATGCAGACGTGACCGGAACTGGGCCACCAGGACCCGATGCAGACGTGACCGGAGCCGGGTCACCAGGAACCGATGCCGGCGTGACCGGAGCTGGGCCACCAGGAACCGATGCAGGCGTGGCCGGAGCCGGGCCACCAGGAACCGATGCAGGCGTGGCCGGAGCCGGACCACCAGGAGCTGAGACGAGCGTGGCCGGACCACCAGGAGCTGAGACGAGCGTGGCCGGGACCGGGCCCCCAGGAGCTGAGGCAGATGTGATCTGTGCCAGATCACCAAGAACCGGGGTCAACGTAGCAGATGTCGGACCACCAGGAGCTGCCTCTGCGAGTGTGGCTGGACCACCGGCGGCCGGTGCAGATGGATCTCTGCAGGAACCTCCCTCGGAACGGCTCCTGTGCACAAAGGAACAGAAAAGTCTCTGCAGGACCACCAGGAACTGCAGCAGGAACGACCTCCTCCTGGAGGCCGACAGGAACTGCAGCGGAAGCGGCAACAGGAACGACCCCCTCCTGGAGGCCGACAGGAACTGCAGCGGAAACGGCAACAGGAACGACCCCCTCCTGGAGGCCGACAGGAACTGCAACTGAAACGGCAACAGGAACGACGCCCTCCTGGAGGCCAACAGGAACTGCAGCGGAAACGGCAACAGGCGCGACCTCCTCCTGGAGGTCAGCGGGAACCCGACAGGAACAGGAACTAGAACGGCGCCCTCTGTGGGGCCGACAAGAACAGGAACTAAAACATCGTCCTCACAGGAGACGACAGGAAGAGGAACTAGAACGGCGCCCTCCGTGGAGCCGGCAGGAACAGGAACTAGAACGGCCCCTTCAGGGCCGACGGGAACTAGATGGCCCCTTCAGGGCCGACGGGAACTAGAACGGCCCCTTCAGGGCCAATGGGAGCTGGAACGGCCTCTTCAGGACCGACGGGAGCTGGAACGGCGTCCTTACCGGGGAGTGCTGCTCGTGGACTCCTCACTCTGAACGTGACAAGGCTGGACTGGAACCTGAACGTGACAAGGCTGGGCTGGAACCTGAACGTGACAAGGCTGAGCTGGAACCTGAACGTGACAAGGCTGAGCTGGAACCTGAGCGAACGACCCCCTCCTGGAGGCCGACAGGAACTGCAGCGGAAACGGCAACAGGAACGACCCCCTACTGGAGGCCAACAGGAACTGCAGCGGAAACAGCAACAGGCGCGACCTCCTCCTGGAGGTCAGCGGGAACCGCAGCAGGCACTGCAATAGGCGCGACCCCTTCCTGGGGGTCGTCGGGAACCGCAGCAGGCACTGCGACAGGCGCGACCCCCACCTGGGGGTTGTCGGGAACCGCAGCAGGCACTGCGACAGGTGCGACCCCCACCTGGGGGTCGTCGGGAACCGCAGCAGGCACTGCGACAGGTGCGACCCCCACCTGGGGGTCGTCGGGAACCGCAGCAGGCACTGCGACAGGCGCGACCCCCACCTGGGGGTCGTCGGGAACCGCAGCAGGCACTGCGACAGGGGCGGCCTCTCCAAGTCCGACGGGAGCCGGGACGGCCCCTCCAGGGCCGACAGGAACAGGAACTAGAACGGCGTCCTCACAGGAGCCGACAGGAACTAGAACGACGTCCTCACAGGAGCCGACAGGAACAGGAACTAGAACGGCGCCTCCCGTGGAGCCGACAGGAACAGGAACTAGAACGGCGCCCTCCGTGGGGCCGACAAGAACAGGAACTAGAACGGTGTCCTCACAGGAGCCGACAGGAAGAGGAACTAGAACGGCGCCCTCCGTGGGGCCGACAAGAACAGGAACTAAAACGGCGTCCTCACAGGAGCCGACAGGAAGAGGAACTAGAACGGCGCCCTCCGTGGAGCCGTCAGGAACAGGAACTAGAACGGCCCCTTCAGGGCTGACGGGAACTGGAACGGCCCCTTCAGGGCCGACGGGAGCTGGAACGGCGTCCTTACCGGGGAGTACTGCTCGTGGACTCCTCACTGGAGCCGGCAGTGCTGCTCGCAGACTCCTCACTGGAGCCGGCAGTGCTGCTCGCGGATTCCTCACTGGAGCCAACAGAGATTGGGACGGCGTCCTCTTCAGGAGCCGGCAGGGCTGCTTGCAGCTGCCGAGCCCGACTGGACTGGATCCTGAGCGTGACTCGACTGGACTGGATCCTGAGCGTGACTCAACTGGACTGGACTCTGAACGTGACAAGGCTGGACTGGACTCTGAACATGACAAGGCTGGACTGGAACCTGAACGTGACAAGGCTGGGCTGGAACCTGAACGTGACAAGGCTGAGCTGGAACCTGAACGTGACAAGGCTGAGCGGAGCACGACTGAACTGGGGCTGGAGCCTGAACGGAGCACGACTGAACTGGGGCTGGAAACTGAGCAGAGCACGACTGAACTGGGGCTGGAAACTGAGCACAGCACGGCTTGGCTGAAAAGTGAGCAGAGCACGGCTGGGCTGGAAACTGTGTAGAGCACGGCTGGGCTGACTGAGACGCGGGGACTGATGTGGTTGCTGGTTGCAGTTCTGTGGATAGAACGTGGGCATGAGGCGTGAAACCGTACCGGTGCAGGAATTCCTCCCAGTGGGGTAAAACTGGAGTTGGGCAGGCTGGTGCAGCAGCAACGGTCAGACGAGGCTGGCAAAAGGAAACTGAAACCGGGACCGCGGGCGGGAGGAGCAGAGAAGTCAGCTGAATCCGGGAGCATCGAGGAGGCGACAAGGACCGGCGTAATCCGAGCAGACGGCGTGGGGGCTGGTGCGGTGCAGAGCGCGCTGTCTAACTCTCCGAGTCGCGCACACATCCACTCGTAGAGGCGACGGACACTGGGGTGTTCTAGAACGCTGTCCTCGTCCTCCAAGATGCACACCGCCACCTCCACGGCGCTTCACTGGACTTCCCGGTTGGGCGCCATTCGGTAATCCTCCGCGAGGAGTTTAAAATATTGCGGAGGTCGCTGGGTAGCTCGGCGCATGTAAACTCCATTCTCTCCGCGAGCAATTGATACTCGCAGCCAAACAGGCAGGGAGGACAACAAAAAAAAAACATTCACTGACCTGGATGGAGGCTGAGCACTGGCTGGGTCCAAGTCTGGCCAGATTGTTCTGTCAGGAACACACGGAGGAGGACCCAAATGCACAGTGCGGACGAGGGTTATAGTTAACAAACAGCGTTTATTGTCCAAAACGTAGTCAGGCGATCCAGGTCATATACGTGAGGGCTCAGTTTAAAGGCACAAAAGAGGCAGGCAGGATCAGGTCCGGGAAACATGCAGGAGTTCGGTACACAGGTAAACACGGCAGAGGGACAGACTAGGGCTAGGCAAAACTCGTGGTCAGACCGTCGGAAAAATTACCGGTAGATCCAGGCGAAGGTACAGACAGGGTGTTGACATGAATCGGCGGTCAGGTACGGACAGGATCGTGCAACAAGATTAGCTATACGGCAACGCTGGAATGGGGTACTGAGACTCGACAATCTGGCAACTGAGTGCTGGAGGAAGTGAATCTTAAATAACGGGTTTGATTGCTAACAACTGGCAGGTGTGCTTAATGAAACAGAGATATTAAAACGTGTGCTCTGGGTGTGTCATAGTTCACGCTATTTCCTGTTTTAATTTGTAATACTTCCTGTCTCTCAGTTCAGTTCCTGGATCACTCAGCACACCTGCCAACAGTTAATTAATCAGCACCAGTATATAGCCTCCACCTCTCACAGACTCCAGATGCCAGATTGTTAGGTTCAGTACTTCTTTCCAGCATTTAGTATCTTGTCTCCCGTGTATTGATCCTGACTCCCTTGACTACTGCATCCTGCCTGAACCTTGTTTGTTGCCTTTGCCTGGAAAAGAACTTTGCTTGAACATCTGACCGTGAGTTTGCCTAGCCCTTGTCTGTACCGTCACCGAGATCCTCTGTGTACCGAACCTTGCCTGTCTACTGGACCTGAGATTGCCTGCCCCCCGTCTGTGCATTAATACCGTGCTCTTTGTGTATGACCTGGACCGCCTGACTCTGCTTGTAGAAATAAAGCCTGTATTTATCCTCAACCTGCCTTTGTGCTGTGCATGTGGGTCCGACGTCTGCCCAAGCCTGACAGGGAAGTCCACAAAAGTAAGACAGGAACCAGAACCAAAACATAACAACATAAGTCCCTTCAAAATAAAACTTAAAACGAAACCAAAACCTGACAATAATAAACCAGTAAGTACTTGATTTTAAAATAAAATCAATACCGATTTACAATTAACCATTCAAAAGCAGAAATGATTCTATTAAAGCTAAAAATTTGGTTTGAGGTTTTTTTTTTAAAAGGACTTGGAGATGTGTGTGCTTCATAGCTACACTGTAAAATAGTCTTATTACTTGTCACAATTAAGAACAGCTATTAAAGCTAAAACTTTGGATTCGTGCTTTTATTTTGAAAGGATTCAGAGGAAGCCTGTGATTAATTACTAAACAAACAAACAAACAAACAGTGTAATGAACTAATTACTCTGCTGTGCTGTGCTCTGTGCTGTCCTTCTGCCCAGCCCTTTCGAGCCTTTGGTAGGATTTGCTGAGATCAGCCACTTCAGTTAAGTTCCGGTGGTACATTCGATTTTTGACATGAGCTTCCATGTTGTGGAGAGACAGGTTATTGGCCGGTAGTTGGATGGGGCTGTACCCTTTGAGGGATCCTTCATTATCAGGATCGTTTGCCCTTTGGTTAGCTAATCAGTGTGAGTCCTATCCCTTAGCAGCTGGTTCATTTGTGCTGCCAGGCGCTCATGGATTGCAGTGAGCGTATAAACAGGCTTGTTCAAGCTAAACCATAATAGTTATCACAAAAATTATTTCATTTTACGAGTCCCAAGGCTTCAATGAACAAATGAATGAATTTTATGTCTGAGGATTAAAGACTGTAGCCACAGTCGCATTTCAAAAAGTGCCTATTTCTGCGTTTCTCCCAATCGTCTGCCAAAAATGATCATTAGAGTTACAGATGGAGCGGCAAATTTTAGCTGCCTCGTTCCTGAGGTTTGTGTGTGGATAGCTCAATCCGTAAAGTTGCAGGACTTGTATACAGGTGGTCTCTCCATCTCTAACCTGTCTCTCCACAACATGGAAGCCCATGTCAGGCATCATCGCAGCTAAGATAAATGGGCACATGGGTCAACACATGAGCGAAGCACAGAAGGGCATTGGTAAGGTTACCAGAGGAGCCAAACACCAACTCCTGGTAGACAGAACAGTCGCCCAAGACTGCAGATTGCAACACAACAACCTGTGCACAGCCTGGATCGACTACAAGAAAGCTTATGACTCAATGCCACACACATGGATCACTGAATGCTTGGAGCTGTACAACATCAATAGAAGGGCCTTCATTGCAAAATCGATGAGGTCGTGGAGAACCACCCTTGAAGCCAATGGGAAGCCACTTGCCCAAGTATCCATCAAATGTGGCATATACCAAGGAGATGCACTGTCCCCACTGTTGTTCTGCATAGGTCTGAAGCCAAATAATAACCCTAAGTCACCTTCTCTGCATGGATGAAATCAATTTTTACGCCAAGAATGAGCGAGAAATTGACTCACTGATCCACACCACCAGGATCTACAGCTCGAACATTGGGATGTCATTCAGACTCGAGAAATGTGGGAGGATGGTGACAAAGAGAGGCAAGGTTATCCACAGAGAAGGGGTCTCACTCCCAGAAGGAACAATAGCAGACATTGAGGACAGTTACAAGTACCTTGGAATACCACAGGCGAATGGCAACCTTGAACAGGCAACAAGGAATGGAGCAACAGACAAATACCTCAAACGAGTAAGGCAAGTCCTAAGAAGCCAGCTCAACGGCAGGAACAAATCCCAGGCAATAAACAGCTACGCCCTGCCAGTGATCAGATACCCTGTGGGAATAATAAGGTGGCCAAAGGAAGAGATACAGACCACAGATGTTAAGACACGAAAGCCCCTCACCATGCATGGAGGGTTCCACCCCTATTCCAGCACCCTGAGACTGTACGCTAGCCGCAAGGAAGGAGGCCGAGGACTAGTGAGCGTGAGAGCCACTATCCAGGATGAAACATCATTCGAGGAGAAGATGCTGGAACCATCATGGGAGGACAAGCCCTTGCACGGGATGTACCACCGGAACATAAGTGAAGTGGCTGATCTCAACAAATCCTACCAATGGCTTGAAAGGGCTGGGCTGAAGGACAGCACAGAGGCACTCATCCTGGCTGCACAGGAGCAGGCCCTGAGCACAGGGCACAAAGTGCACACAAAGTCTTGTTCAGCTTTTTAATATCTTTAATACTTCGATTTATAGCAGTTTAAGTATAGGCTGGTTTTTGAGCAATTTTCAGCTTTTGTTTAGCAAATACCCTCACAGTCATTTTCCATACCCTTTCAAAATAAAAGCACCAATCCGATTTTTTAGCTTTAATAGCATTATGTCTGCTTTTAAAAAGTTATTTTTATGACTCGTCAACGAGATTACTTTACAGTTTAACAATTAACCACAGACACTTTCTCCAAATCCTTTCAAAGTAAAAGTACTAATCCAAATATTGAGTTTGTATACCAGTGCTTCTGCCTTTGACTGTTTTTATTATGACTAGTTAATGAGACTATTTTACATTTTAGTAATTAGGCAAACACACTTCGTGCACATCCTTTCAAAATAAAAGCACCAATTCAATCCTTTGCCTAAAAAGCACTGCTTTGGATTGGTTACATATGATTAATTACTGAGCCTTTTTTATTGTTAACCTCTGTTAACCTATGAGTGATGGTTCAATTTCCATTACCATATTCACCTTTTTATCAGGTCTATTTTTTTAAGTTTTGCAACCTTCAGCTTTTTGTTTGTTATGCATATACACGTCGTTCAAGTCATTTTAAAATAAATGCACCAATCTATATATTTAACCTTAATAGCAGTATTTTTGCCTTTTAATGGGTAATTGTGTTTAATTAATAAGACTATTTTAAAGTTTAGGTCTTAAGCATACACGCAGCTCAACAAAATCCTTTTAAAATACCAGTCCAAATCTTTCGCATCATCACCATTTTTACCTTTGAAAGGTTAACTGGGACTAGGTAATAGGACTATTTCATAGTTTAGCAATTAAGCACACACACCTTCTACAAATTATTTTAAAATAAAAGCACCAACCCATATCTTTAGCTTTAATTGCGCTATTTCTGTGTTTGAATGCATAAGTTTGACTAGGTAATGAGACTATTTTACTGCTTAGCAATTACCTTCCTATGATTACTCATTATCCTTTCAAAATAAATGCAGCAATCCAGATTTTAGCTATAAATAGTAATATTTCAGTTTTCAACTAGTTTATTATGACCAATCCTCCAATGCTCCAACCTTTCTACATTTAAAATTCAATTAATTCCTATGCAATTACTCTCTGTTCTAAATGTTTACAAAACTTTCAGCTGTTCTTTCAGGTTTCTGACTGTTTAGCTGTTTTAAAACATTGAGCTACATTTTATCAACTTAAGCAGACCTTTTCAATCGTTTAGCTGCTTCATCTTCTTCTGCAAATAACGAGTTCTATTTAACTCCTCATACTGTACTTTCAATTACATTCATCCATGCTTTAAATGGCTCAACTACTTTCAGCTATGGTGTAAATATTACTCCTATTTTTAACAATTCTTTCACAATACATTGAGCATGAAAACATTCACTGTGCATTTTCTTATGGAAATGCTTTATCTAGTCTAGTTATTGTTTTTGCACATTACAGTGCAAACAATATGTAAACTTTATTTAGGTTTTTTGTAAATAAACAAAGCTTTGCCACATTTGAGAAAGATCTGAAACTGTCTTATTATATTGTTGATGTCTTTTATTGCTTCCTTTGGTGAGACCACAACAATGACACTCGTCCTTTTGCCTTATAAATCCAAGCACATAGCGGTGGAACATTTTAACAGTGGATGTCACTCATAGACTCATGGGAACTGTTCAGCCTTGCAGGCCCACCACCTAGAGTGCATCGGTGATGGCCCTCTTTACGTAACAAAAGCAGCAGTTTACAGATGATTCAGGGTGTCATCTAGCCAAGCAGATCATTTGAACACCTTGTAGATGAAACTGGTATATTTAGAAAACTCGTTACTACAACCACAACGGTTTTCTCTCTATAAACGTATTTTCTTCACTTGTTTGTAGTCATATTTGTCTCCTTTTCAATGATGTGCCTGGCTAAGCCATGAAAACTATACTTTAGTCTGTATCTATCTGAAGGCGAACACAGTTCCAGCAATCCTTCCATTCACTCCAATGGAAAATATTCACTTACTTCTGGGTAAAATCACAGAGGGACAGGCATTTTGAAATCGCGACTGTGGCCACAATTTTCACACCTAAAGCACAAAACCCACACCAGGTGCTCATTGAAGCCTTGGGATTCATAAAGTTATTTTTGCGATAATCTTTATGGTTTTGGTGTAACAAGCCTGTTAAGCTGGGGTGGAAATCAGCCTCACTGCAGCTCTTCTTGTGCTGATCAGTGGAGGTTCCTGCCTGTTCCATGACAACGGTGCAGCTGCAGCAGATAAGGGATTGAGCTCAGTAGCGCTTTGACTTACAAGTCAAACTTCTAATGCTCAGTGTCCACAGCAGCTCTATGCATACAGTATTACTGATGAGTTCATTGAACTGTTGATTCCCCATAAGAGCAGTTGTAGACATTAAGCTTTTTTAAACTACCTGGTCTTTCATATAGTTGAGGGGGTGTTTTTAAGGAATTATTTTAACATTACAGCATTCAACAATATATGCAAATTTATAGCACAATGCATTGTGGGTAATGCACTATTACAGGAACTGATGGTAATAGGAGTGGCCATTGCAATGATTAATAAACAATTATTGCATTAGACTCTTCATATTGAAATAAGAGACTAATCTTTGTGTTTAATATTTTAGGCATGTCAATATTATAAATATTTTAATTAAATTGTTTTTTAGTCACAGAATGCTCTTCAGCTTTGTCCTTTTGCCTATACAGCAGAAAAATCACTGATGCATGATTTTGTAATAAACTATGCACATTAGACTTAATTTATACTTTCGAGACTACAGCAACATTCAATAAATTAATGTAAGAGTCCTTCTTCTCACACAAGAAGCTAGGCCAATCAACTAACTGTCTAGTTAATACTTGTGCTTATCTGGAGGTGAAATCATTTATGGCTCCATTGCTACAAGAACTCAGATTAGTCTGTGCAGACAAAGTGACTTGAAACAATAGCACCTATTGGTGTGGTCCCTTGGCAGACAGCAAGCACCATTTATTTTTCACACACCCAACAAATCACACACAATCCCCTCACTTACGGTGTACCACACAAACAAGAACAAAAACAAAAAGAACACATTACAACCGTAAATGAACAAGATGCTAAATAAATTTCACCAAAGTTATACATTTTTTTGAATCCTAACTTTAACTATAAGACTACAAACACAAGAACGGTTCTTTTACCCATAAGCCTTAACAGTTCAGTGCGGGACTAACTGCTGTGAGCCACTACAATATGTTAAAATTGAAATTGCAATGACTGATGCATGATTTTGTATTAAAATATTCTCATTTGCTTTAGGTTTAGCGTTTTGGGACTGTTGCAACTCTCAAGTCGTTGTTTGAACCAATAAACATGTTATATTCACACACACATATCTCTCTCCATTGTCACAAACAGATGATGGAGGAAGGACCCAAATGCACAGCGTCGGCTTGGTTAAGATCAGAAGTTTAATAATCAAAGTCAGGCAGGCAGAGGTCATACATGTTGTGGCAGCAAACAGGATCCGACAAGGAGTAGGCACAGACGAGGTCAGAGTACAGGCAAAGGTCAACTTACGGCACAGGACTGTCATAGGTTAGGCAAGAGGCAGGGTCAGTAACAAGGCAAGGTCGAACACGATAAGCAAGAGTACAAGAAACACTGGAATGCTGGTCAGGAACAACGCAGACAATCTGGCAAGGTACTGGGGTGAGAGGTGGTGCTTAAATGCTGGGTGACAAATTGCTGATGACATGCAGGTGGTGTTAACAAGAACCGGAAGTGAAGCTGGGTTAACTGGGTATGGACCTAAACAGGAAGTAGTGACAAAATAAAACCGGACATGACTGAAAACGGGACTAAGAAACATGGATAATGACATCAATGTGGAGACACCTCTTCAGCTACAGTGAGTCCTCTTTCAACTACAGTATAAACTGTGGTTCAATGGCTTCAGTCCTTGGCTTGCACCATTTGTTTTGCAGATCCAATCAGCTATACATTCAACTCATTAGCTCGTTTCAGTAATGTTTCAACTGATTAATTACAAATAGTTAATAGGATATAATGTAGCAATATTTCAACTGGTTTGTTTATCATCTTTTCCATTAGTGTGTATTGCGTGAGCTAGAGTGCGTTATGTCACAGCTAGAGTGCGAGGGCATGTTTTTTAAAGATAGAACTTCTGTCTTTAACTCGTCACTACAGACACAGTTTTTACTCAGCTCTATGCATATTACTGATTAGTTCATTACAATGTTTGTTTAGTAATTAATCAGACACTTTCTCTGAATCTTTCAAAATAAAAGCACCAATCCAACTTTTAGCTTTAATAGGACTATTTATGCTTTTGAATGGGTCATTGTGACTAGTTAATGAGACTGTTTTACAGTTGTTAGACTAATATACTGTTTAGCAATTACCTGCACAGGCTTCCTCCAAATCCTTTCAAAATAAAAGCACCAATTCAGATCTTTAGCTAAAAACAGCAATATTTCTGCTTTCAACTAGTTTATTATGAATACTTAATAAGACTGTTTTAACGTTTAGCAATTACCTGCAAGGGCTACCTCCAGATCCTTTCAACACCAATCACCAATGAGTAGGTAATAAGACTATTTTACAATTTAACAATTACTTTCATATGCTTCTTCTACAGTCATAGCACTTCAAAGCGACCACCTTTTTTACTGCAGTACAGTCGCTAGTGCGTGCTAGTGTTTATTGCCAATTGCCAATGCTGCTGATGTCCTTACACAGTTCCCAGGCCAGCCGAGAGACACAGTCCCTCCTCCAGCCAATCCAATATGACAATATAAGTATAATAACATAAAATAGGAATCTATATTTATTCATCAATCTGTTATAAATGTATTTTATATGAATATCTGTACTTCTGGTTTGTTGGTCATGAAGGAAAAATACAAAATGATTTAAAAGATGATTTAATAAAAAGATTTATTATAAAAATAAAGTAAAATAAAAATAATGCTGAAAGCAAATCAAAAACATGGATGTTGATTGTGCACATCAGCAAACCAAAAACCACCTGGGGAGATCAGTGCACACACCACGAAGGTGTGATGCAAAGAGCCCACGATCTTCAAGTTGCTTCTGCCCTTTGACTTCTCTGTCCGACTACGGCGGGAACATCTGTGTCATCATGCGTCATCATCAGAAAAACTAAGATCATCATCAAAGTCATTAAGTGAATTAAAGTCGGAGTTTCTAAACATAGTGCATGTGATATGAGAGTGCTGCTGAGAGTACGCATGATGAGACCTCTAACCAGTGGGATAACGCAACAAGAGAATCACAGCCATCACAAAGATAAAGAAAACAGCTGTGGACATGAAAACAGATTTGTATTTTCCAGACATTTCATCTAGCAAATTCCAAGGTGTAGAATCTATACCAGAGTTAGCTGAGACTCTGAAGGCCGCGGAGCGCCTTCGCCACAATAACATTAGAATCAATGTTATTCAGGATGTAAGTACAACATGCCTCTCCGAACATAACAAACGCCTCCATTCTCTGCTATCAACATGTCTATGGCCATACAACTGTAATGTAATAAAGACAATTAATGTATGTTACTCATTAGTTCCCGGTGGGGTTCTCTTTCATATAATCTTAAGATAGTTTTCATGGTTTCAGATCTTTAATTGTACATTTGGGTGTAAAGTGAATAGGAGAATTAGGGCTTTAACCAGAATGACGATGTGTATTGCTGCTTGTGTTGTCTTATAACCTCTATCATCTGTCGATGAAGGATAAAAGCTAATTGTAGCAGTGAATAAAGTGATTTTGAGCAAACACCAAATCAACTTTAGGATATTTAACCTCAGTGTTGTTGTAAAGTTACATGGAAACATCATATGATTAAGGCACTAATCAGAGTAACATAAAATTAAGTCTAACAGTATGTTTACAATTGATGTTTCGTAACAATCGACTTCGTCCTGTTAAACAGTAGCGTTAGAGTGTTTCCAACCTGTGTGTTGACGCATTGACAGTTTGTTGGGGTTCTTCAGGTTGTGATCAGCTGATCACATAGACACTTGGGATTTGTTATTACCAGGTTTCCCCCCGAATGTCGTCTGAGTCACTTTCACTCCCGTAATGTGAAGAGTCTACACGTCGTCCAGCGTCGCCAACTCAAGGCTGCTTGTGTGTGTGTTTTCTCAGGAATGTGTGTGTGTGTGTGTGTAGATGTATGGTCTGATAGTGTGATTCATCGGCGCAGCTTCAGGCAGCGCTTAGCTGAACGGTCAACGCAGCCTCGCCTCAGTGCCTGTGTGAGCACAGCGAGGGTCGTCCTTCTCATATCTTTTTGTTAGTGGTGGTTTTCTCCGTTGGATGTAGATGTCTATGTAGGGTAGGGTCGTCTGTTGGATGCGGGACCTTCCTGCAGTAGATTGAGTGAATCCAAGTCATCTGTGTCTGTGACCTTCACAGCTGTGTGGGTCGTCAGAAGGACCTGGAAGGGGCCTCGCCACCGTTTGGAGTTCCAGTGTTTCCTCCTGAACTCTTTAGCGATCGCCCAGTGCCCTGGTTGGATGGTGTGTAATGGTCCTGTCGCCTGTTTTCACCTGTTGGGAAATTGTGAATTGTGGGGAAAGCAAAAAGTGTTTGGGCGGCACAGCTTGCCATCAGGCCCAAACCAGACTCCATGGCTACAGGTGGAACCATTCGTCTGCCAAAGTCTGCTTTCCTGTGAGGTAGAAAACGTTTAAAGCAAAGGGAGAGAGAGGAGAGGATAGAGAGAGTTGGAGAGGGGACAAGGATCAGGAGAGGGAGGGGTTGTTGGGCAGCGACCTTCGCAGTAGCGTCGGCAGCTGCATGTCTGCATGTTGCTTCAATTGTTTTGGGTGAGATGGATTTGCCATCAGCTGTAATTACAATGACCCAGAAAAATAACCTTAATCTGAACAAACTGTAATTTAGACAGGCGCTTTGTGGCCTGTAGCATCCAATGTTTCAGTAGCTTAGTAGTGTCTGCAGTTTTTTGAATTGTGGTCAGATTTAGGTGTGACCACCACTGGTTCACATCCTCTGATCAAACCTACATCATATCTGTGTGTGAGCCACAGGGAAGCAGAGGCTTCCTGTAAGGCTGAGTGTTGGGTCAGAGTGTCCTCTGAAAAATAAAAATAAAAACAAAACCATGTAATGAGTGTCATTAGAATGCTGATGTACCAAGTTCACTGCTTGTTACGCATGATGGACAGAATAAAAAAAGTTTTCAAAAAGTATGCAAAGTAGGTGAATACGTCACATGGGGTCGGAAGTCGTTCACCAGTCTCAACCCCGTTGACATCTGTTCATGAAAGGACCTACGTCCTGCATCTGTCTCCATCATGTTTTCACAGAGGGACATGTGGAACTGTAGAATCAAAATCAAAAATCTTTTTGTTTGTTAGTAAAAGAAATCGCAAGCGCAGACCTGTGTTCATCCCAAAAGAGTGAAGTTGAGGTCAGTTTGTCAGTGTGTGTGTGAAATCATAACTCTTCAAACTTATCATCAGGACCAAAAGACACATGTGCTGTACAGGACAGGTCAGATGCAACTCTGGAGGTCGTATCACATGGAAACAAGCTGTGATGCAGCCTTTGTGAGGGCCTCAGTTACAGCCCCCCCTCAGCAGCCAATGTTAAGAGTGCAGCTGAGCTGAAGTTAACACCAACAAAAGAAGGATTATTTAGAATGTCTGTAGACGTAACCTGCACGCCGTCTGGAGTGAAAATCAATTAAATACCTAAATTACACATGAGATCTCTTCCTAAGAATTTAACTGGGCATAGGTTTGAAAGCAAATATGAATCTTAAGGTGGGGCGTGTCAGGGACACGCGGAGGAGGACCCGAATGCACAGCGCGGACGAGGGTTATAGTTAACAAACAGCGTTTATTAACCAACGTAGTCAGGCGATCCAGGTCATACACGAATAGTCACAGTTCTCAGGCACGAAAGGGAGCAGGCAAGATCAGGTCCGGGAAACATGCGGTAGTTCGGTACACAGATAAACACGGCAGAGGTACAGACGAGGGCTAGACAAAACTCGATGGTCAGACAGCCAGGAGAATTACCACAAGGTCCAAGGCGAAGGTACAGACAGGGTGTTGACAGGAATTGGCGGTCTGGTACGGACAGGATCGTGCAACAAATTTAGCTGATACGGCAACGCTGGAATGTGGTACTAGGACTCGACAATCTGGCGAGGTACTGGGGTGCGAGGTGGTGCTTAAATCTACGGTCAACTGATTACTAATGAATTGCAGGTGTGGATAATAACCGCTGGAAACGGGGACAGCTGTGACATACGGTAAACAGGAAGTGAAGCTAGAACAGAAACAGAAACCGGGGGTACTACCAAAATAAAACAGGAAATGGAAACTGGAACCAAAACATGATGACATGGCTGACAAACTAAGTCCTTACAAAACAAAAGCAGAACTGGAACCGGATCGTGACAGGGCAGCACGTGGTGTAGTGGGTGGCACAGTCGCCTCACAGCGAGAAGGTTCGATTCCCGGAGGCGGCCCTCGTTCCTTTCTGTGTGGAGTTTGCACTTTCACCCCCCGTGTGGGTACATGGGTTCTCTCCGGGTTCTCCGGCTTCCTCCCACAGTCCAAAACATGCGTTAGGTTGATTGGCTTCTCTCCATTGCCCATAGGTGTGTGTGTGTGAATGTGTTGCCCTGCGATGGACTGGCGACCTGTCCAGGGTGTCCCCTGCCTCTCACCACATAGCCAGCTGGGATAGGCTCCAGCACCCCCGCATATGGGATTTAGCGGTTTGGAAAATTGATGGAATCTTAAGGTGTCTTGCTGTCAGATAATGCACAAGACAGTTTTTCTTTTTTTACAGTAAATATAATTACTTCTCTCTAATAGTCGTCTTCCCTTTTAATAGTTATTAATAGTCTGTTTCAGTCCGTTTCAGTCTTCCTATAGTCTGTTTTGTTCTTTTCTTCTATAGTCTGGTTTTGTTTTTCTATAGTCTGTTATTGTGCACAAATCTTTTTAGAAACACGGATGATTTTATTACTGAATTTGTAAATAGTTGAAACAGTTTGAAATAGTTTAAACCCACCAGACGGCAAAGTCATGCAGCAGTTGTCAGTTAGCTGTCATTTAGTCATCATTTTAAAGTCACTCTGTGGGATCTTTTGAGCAAAAAGCGATTCTTCATTGCAAGCAGACAAGCAGGAATTTGGATCAGTTAAGCAAAGAGTTGGACCAATTGAGCGTGTATCAGCTGTAAGCGTGTTTCTTCATTGCGTGTATGGATGTGTGTGTGTGTGTGTGTGTGTGTGTGTGTGTGTGTGTGTGTGTGTGTGTGTGTGTGTGTTTGCGGTACTGTCTTGTGTGTGTTTGCGGTACTGTCTTCTACGTCACGTGAAAAGTAACCGTCACCTTCCTCCTTCCCCAACCATTAGTCTGATGTGAGCGCCAGTGGGTGAAGCCTGACGTAGATGGGACAGTTCTTCCTCGATGACAGACCTTTCCTTGATCCTCAGATGCAGCTCTATTGGGCCAATCACGTCTGAAGCCTCTCCTGTTGTTTCAACCTGTGTCTGTGTCAGAGCACGTCTTCTCAGATGGAGCTCACTCTGCTGTTTCTCTGTCCTTGTTTTCCTTTGCTGATTGTCATAAGCAGGTGTCTGTGTCAGACAAACACGCTTGTATGACAGTTTCACGGCCTCTAAAGCTTCAGAGACAGTCCTTTCATGCTGGTGTAGTGCTTGTAGTAGCTGGTGAGTCTGATGAGCCCAGAACGTGTCGAGTCGAGTCGGTGAGGCGTCCATGCTGTGGTCTGTGTCCTCCAGCGGCTGTGGTATCAGAGCTTCCACCCCATTCTGGTTGTTGGTTAGGCGCTTCTTCTCCATCGGAGTCCAGATCTGGATTTACCCTCATCGCGCTCAGTTCTGCATTAGGATAGAGAGCAGAAACAATGGGAGCATTTGCTCTTGACATTTTTTTGAAATGTTTTTCTTTTGTCTCTAGTTCTTCTTTTAAAGTGCGTATGTCCTTTATACTAAGCAATTCTTTTTTTGAACCCATAACCAGTTTCCCACTCATGGAAACATGAAACGCACTAATAACCATATTTACTTTTTACTTTTAATTACTTTTAATTCTGGAAGGTTGCTGTCTGGTGGTGAAGACTCAGATTGCCCCGAACCCGTCTTTCAGAGTTCGGCGGTTTCGTGCTTTAGATTTTTTGTGTGTTTCGGCCGGAACATTTGGACGTCTCCGTAAAAAGGGAACCAACCTGATCTGGTGACAGAGTCTTTTCTAAAGTAATATCTCAACATTAGGCCTCTCTAAGATCCGGGTCCCTCGTATTTTGAAAATACTTCACTCTGCAAATGCGCTCCATCTATCAGAAGCCGTCTTTTATACTCAGTCCCCCACATGTGGACCATGCAAAGATCAAAAAACCTTGTCTGTACCCTCAGTACTGACTAAAACTCACACAAGTTTCACAAGCCAACCCTTAGCAACCGATGTCTCACCACCCAGAGCAGACTTTGATCTAATTAAGAAACGGTATTGTTGTGAGTTTTACTTTAATCTAATCAATTTTCCTAAACAAATGAAACAAATGTTGGAATTTTTTTTTTTAAATTAAAATGTTTCAGCCAAATTAAAAATAAAAGTTCCAATCTTTTTGTTTTTTCAAAATCAAATCAATCACCACAAAGAAATCTCCCTCACCGGCCCAAGCCAAGTTAAGATTTGAGTTTCAATTTGAGTTTGTGGATCTCGTCAGAGGCGATCCAGACGAGTGAGCAGTTCCCCCATTTTGAATGTCTGTAGAGGTTTGGAGGCTGAGCGACCCTAGTCCTCAGGACTATCGTCCCTGGTCACACCGTCCAGACGACCTGCAGCGGATCCTGTTCGTGGACGCCAAAATTGTGGTGGAAATTTCCCATGAAGAGGCAGATGAGAGAGTTGTCTTTTGGGTGATTTATTATACAAATATGGGAAAAGAAAACTATCAGAGAGGAAGGATCAGTCTCAAAAGACTGAGGGACACAACTCCCAGGCCTTGGGTTTGGGAGCTAGAGTCCTGAGTTTATCAGGCAGAGACAACCGTTGAACAATGTAGGTGAAATGTCAAATACATAAAACAGGAGTAAGACAAAACACAAGATATTAATTGCAGAACATATGCCATAAATCATATAATAACTGCATAGAATAAAGAAGAAACAATTTTTCCCATAACAGACCGCAATGACCTATAGTTTGCTTTGACTCTGAATGAATCGTAGGGGCCCCGAGAATCGGGGAAGTGGCGTCACCGTCTGAAGCAGACAGTGATGTGACGTTCCAACGATTTGGTGCTGGGCTCCTCAGCAATTGCAAACAATGTTTTCAGCTCGTTTATTCGTTTTTAACACAATGCTTTGATTAAATTCTGTTTGTTAGTTTCCCAGCTTTTATTCTGAAGGGGGAAATCAAACTGTTAGAACATACACAGACCGTTTTCTCGTTTCTCATTATAAAACTGACAAATGTAATTTAATCAACGCAGCATGTTAAAAACTGAAAACAATGTTTTCAAAATCAGACAAATAAATGGATTTAAAGCCGTTTCCCATACCCAGACCGTGTCGCCCTGCTGCCCAGTCTTTAATTGCACACATTAAGAGAAGAGACTTTTTTACTGTTTAGCAAATACCTGCACACCTTTCTGCCAAAGCTGCAATTTTTTCCTTTCCAGCTATTTTCAGGTGTATTTAATGTTTCCATAACTTTAAGCTATTATTTTATCTCTCTTCAGTTTAAAATTCGACTGCTTCAGCTTCTTCTGCAAACATTCAGCTCTGTTTAAACATCTCGTTCTCTTCAAATACATTCATCTGTGCTTTACATGCTTCAGCTATTTTCAGCTGCCTTAAGTGTTTCAACTACTTTCTGCAATTCTACAGGTATACTGTACATCCAGCCTGGCAGCATTCACTGTGCAATTTCCTATGGAAATGTCGGCCTAGTGGGTCATGCCTTTGGGTTCCTCCTGTCTGACGGTCTGGCCCAGCTCTAATCTTTATCCTTTCTCCTGTGCCCGCTGTGCAGGAGGCTGTTGTAACAGACCTGCTCCCAGAGACGAGCTACTCCGTCATCTTGGCTGCATACACCACCAAAGGCGATGGCGCTCGCAGCAAAGCGAAGGTGGTCACCACCACAGGAGCAGGTGTGTTCCAGCAAGTGGAAACATGTAAAGAAGGAGTGAAACATTTGGCCCAAGGAAGGTTTGCAACCACCATGTTAGCCTGATGACTGTATATGTGACCTAACACTGATTAGAATGTGCTGACCCATCTTGTCTGTTTGACAGTGTAGGATAACAAACCTATACAAGGAACAGCATTTGGTTCAGGCACGGAATTACGCATTCAAGCTAAAGGAAGTCTTGCTCATCATTTATGTGTTTAACTCAGCAGTCACACTCAGGTGTTGTCTTCCAGTGCCTGGCAAGCCCACTATGATGATCAGTACCACCATAGGAAACACTGCTCTAATCCAGTGGCAGCCCCCTAAGGAGATGGTGGGAGAGCACATGGGATACCAGCTGCAATACAAGAGAGCAGAAGAAGAAGCTTTCACCATCAGAGACTTCAGAAAGACAGATGATCATTTCACGGTCACCGGCCTCCACAAAGGCGCGAGCTACATCTTCAAACTGTGCACCAAAAACAGAGCAGGCAATGGGAAGGAATGTGTGAAGGAGATCAGCACCCCAGAAGACATTCCTGGAAGCTACCCTCATAACCTCAGTGTGGTTGGCTTGACTGCCACATCCACAAAGCTGTCCTGGGATGCGCCACCACTGGCTGAGAGGAATGGAAAGATTGTCAAGTACATGGTGGTGTTTCGTGACATTAACAGCCAGCACAACAACACCAACACCACCACAGAAACTCATATGACCATCCAAGGTTTGCAGCCTGACACAACCTATGACTTCAAGGTTCAGGCTTTCACCAGCAAAGGGGGAGGACCCCTCAGCCCCAGCATTCAGAGTAGGACTATGTCTACCTCTGTGCCAGGTGAGGAGCAGCCTATGATGTTGCTGCTGTGCCATTAAACAAAAAAGAAACCTGCAGATTTTCTGGTTAATTCCATGTCGCTGTAATTTTCTCTTTTGTAACATCTCTACTTTGCAAAGCAGTTTCAGGTGTTTAAAACGAGTTGAAATATATCTGTTATCTATGATATTTAAACTATAGTGAAGGCTGTCTCAGATGCGTGTGTCTAATCCTCTGCACGGAGCTGCAGAGAAGTATTGATGTCTAATACATACAGTGGAGGGTTGCTCCATCTAATGTAGCAGCAGTCTGTCCTGTCTGATTTCAGTTTAGGGTGGTGGCCTGAGACACTTCTCCCACCAACTCATGATGTGTCACTCATTACCTCTATTGATGGGCTGAGTATCTGCCTTGTCTCCTGTTTGCTAATTTTTGTCTTAGTCTGTCGCTGGGTTTGAAATGTTCAGGCGTTTATCAATACACTACAGGGCAGCATGGAATTATGTTTGAGTGCTCCTACCTCCTTTGGGAAAAGTCTGATTCAGGTCCATATGTTTTAATTACACCCTCCCTCTGTCATGGATGGTAAACTTCCTGTGTGTGGCTTCTGAACAACGGTCCTGTTGTTGTTCACAGCGCTGGTTTCAGTGAACATCTACATACAGTATCTACATCAGTGGTTCCAATGGCTCTGTTCTCATGTAGAGCTTTGTCGTAATAGAGAAGAGAGGTGGAAACAGAGTCATGTTTGCCTGTAAAACAGTCATTGTATTTGAAATAACTGGTATTGGGGCAGATGTCCATAAGAGAGTGTGTGGTCCTGGTTGAGATTGATTCTCTGTAGAGAGGGAAGGGGGTGAGAGGTGACGTCATAAGACCATGGTTTAGGAATTTACAGGTGGTGGATGGGCTGGTGTTGTGATACTGGAGTGGTTTGTAATTCACTGTCAGCACCTCTGGCTTGTTTAGTGCTGTCACAGACTCTGTTGTTGATCCAGGAAGCCAATGGACACCTGATAACATCAAACAATATTTATTTACCAATAGAATATCTGACCACAGTTTAGTTCTAATCACATTTTGGGAAAGTAAAAAATATTAAATAAATGACCCACAGAAATATGTGGATATAAATAAGGCTCATGATAGCAGACGTGTGATTCCACTTAACAGAATTTTAGGACATGGCACAATTCATTTAGTTGTGTCAGGTTTGACACAGATAAGTTTTATTTATTTTATTTTATTGGTGCTGAATTGGTGGTGAAAAAAATTGAACTGACAATAGAACTAATTTTTCAACAATTAATATATTTATATATAACATATATATAACATCACAGCTGCAACCAATGATGTAAATGTATAAAGCACAAATGAAGTTTTTCTACATACAGTAAGTACATACATTAGACATTTTCGAACATTATTAGCTCTACGTTATAACATTTCCATGGATAAAGACGTCTCATATCCTCAGCAATGATGACGGATTGTTTCATCTCCACTGAGCGGGAAAACAGGCTACAATGGCCTACAAACTGGACTGGGATGAAGGACCCAAATGCACGACCTGCAGACAGGACTGACAATAAATGATTTAATGGATAAACATACAGACAGAGGGCAATACAACTAAGGACACTACGTATGCAGGATTGGTCAGAAATTTACAATGCAAAACTAACACATATAACTCACTGGGTAACTAAGATCACTGCTGAGCACGAAAATAAATCAGCCATACTGGGAACACAAAACATGCAAACTGTACCTGAGATCAAAACCTAAATAGCGCAAAACTAACACAAGTACTTACTGGATAACTAAAGGTCACTGCCGAGAAGGAAACTAAATAAACTATACTAAGAACACAGAACATGCAAACAACAGTACCTAAGACACTCACAGTGAACAAACAAGCAAACCTAGACCGAGGGGGCACGATGACGCGATACCATGTAATGCACCAACAAAGACTGTGCACAAACTGAGAGATTAAATACAAGACAAGACAGGTGAACCCAATCAAACTAATTACAGGAAACACAAGAAAGAACAAGGACACAAAACCAAAGGGTGAAACAGGGGGAGCTGTTCTGTTGCTGGAACGATGCCAAACACTGAAAAGTCGCTGACATCAAGACATTGACAAAACGATTTGACAAAACGAAAATTCAAAAAGATAACAACGATGAAGAACGCTGACCAAGGTAAAACTATGATAAACATTACAAAGTTGACCAAGCTAAAAAGCCAAAGTTCACCGGTGTAAAAAGGTGACAGAATAAATAGGTGACCAAGGTGCATCATTAATGATCATGAAAAAACTTTTAAAAGGACTGAAGGAATTTTTTGTGGTTCATTGCTTAACTGTTAAAAAGTTTAATAACTAGTCAAAATTAACCAGTAATTACCAAAACTCTTGCAATTTAAGGTTATGAATTACATTGTTGCTTTTATTTTGAAAGAATTTAGAGGGCATGTGAGTGGGTAATTGCTAAAATTTAAAATAGTCTTAAAATAGTCTTAATTTATCATTCAAAAGCAAAAATAGTGCTATTAAAGCTAAAGATTTGGCTTGCTGCTTTTGTTTTGAAAGGACTTAAATCAAGCGTATGCGCGTATTTCCTAAACTGTCAATTAGTCTTTAAATAGTCAAAACTAGCCATTCAAATTAAAAAATAATGCCATTAAAGCTAATGAATTATGACTATTTAAAGACTAATTGACAGTTATGTTATTACTCCTACACATTCCCTAACCCTCCTTTTTAAATAAAAGCACCAATACAATTTATTTGCTTTAGGTTTCTGGTTCTGATTGAATAATTACCAATCGTTAATGACACTATTTTACAGTTCAGTAAACCACCACACACACTTATTATGGTGCTTTTATTCTGAAAGGGCTTAACCTAATTCTTTTAGCTTGGCTATTTTTGCTTTTTTTTTTGCTTTGCAATTAATTACAAATATTAATCCTTTCAAATTAAAAAGCTAGTCATCTTTTTCATGACTGCCAAAAATGCACCTTGGTAAACTTTTTAATCTTGGACATCTTTTTACCTTGGTCAACTTTTGAGTCATTATCATCTTCTTAATCTTGTCATCGTTTGACCTTGGTCATCTTTTTAATGTGATATTTTCAATCGCTGTCATCGTTTAATCTTTCTTAATGTTTTGTTGTTTTCATCGTTTTGTCGTACTCAACTTTTTAACGTCAACAGCTTAATCAGCGTTTGGCATCTTTTCAGCAAAAAAACAGCTCTCCCATGTAATATCTCAAGAAATTACTTTTTCTAGTTTTATGTTTGAGGACTAAAGATTATAGGCAAAGTTGTAATTTCAAAATGTATCTCCATCTACGTTTCTCTGCAACGTGTGCCAAAAATTGTCAATAGTCTATAGGAAAACTTCAGGATGTCTCTGCGGTTTAAGGTCAATAGCAACTAAAGTATTGGTCTCCGGGTCACATCATAAAAAAGAAGACAAGTATGACTACAATAAATTGTAGTCATACTTGTCTGGCCGCAGTGACGAGTTAAAGACAGAAGTTCTGTCTTAAAAAACGAGCCCTCACACTCTAGCTGTGACATCACAAACTCTAGGTCATGCAATACACATTAATGGAAAAGCTGAATATTTAACAAAAAACACCCAATATTTAAACGCTCACAAGTCGAAAACTATAGAAGCTACGAGGACGCTGATTTACATGGATGAAGTTGAAAGATGATAGACTGGAGCGGGAAGCAGGTGCCAGCGCTCCCACTATTAAAGAGCAAAGATAACAATAGTGTGAGAGTTGTTGACAGCTCTCCCACTGGTAATGTGTTCAGCCACACTCCTACAGGCAGTGGCGTGCGGTGAGGTCCTCTGAAGTTTTTTAGTCATGTTATGGTACTGTCAGGCGAGGTGAGACCCCACCTTCCCTGCCAACCCTGAACGGACGTCACTGCCTACAGGCCATCTTGATGCCCTAGGCGAGATTATGATTTTGCACTGACCCCATCCCCTGAGGAAATGTTTTAATTTGCACTAACCCCCTCCAACAATGTCCAGAGTCTGCCCTGCATACACACATGAACACACCCATGCTCACACCCAGGACAGGGCTCTGACCACAAGTGGTCCTAGTGGTCCCTTCATTTTGTAATTGTTTACTAGTGATTTAATGTATATTACAGAGTACGAGGGGAGACCTCTAGATAGGTTTGACTGTTGTTTTAACTGTGGCATTTTTAGGACTGTACAGTACATGGATCCAGTCCAGGAATGAATAGAATTTGTTTACTGTATAGATTAGGCCGTGCTTCCAAATCACTATTAAAAGGGGATAAAACTAAACCTTAGCCTTAAGCAGAGTACTCTACATACACTAGGTACACCAACAGATTAAACATAATGATCATCCACAGGTTTCACCAAGAACTTCGGTGTGAAAGCTGTAATGAAAACCTCGGTCCTGCTGTTCTGGGAAGTGCCAGAAACCTACAGATCTCAAGTCCCACTCAAGGTTAGTTCCACCCATTGCAACTGCACAGAAACATATAAGGCTGAGCTAAAATAACAAGGGCCACAGTCTCCTTATTTGTGGATAAAGCAGTTATTTACCCAGCCAGAGATTGTAGTAGCTCCTTGTAGTACATGAGCATTAATTGTAATGTGACACAACAGCAGCCTCACATACTGTAGTGCTAACGATAAACACATAAACTGGTGTCGCTAACTTGCTATGTAGCAGTCTGAGGTCCAGCTGGAGACAAGCTGTTGCCTCCCTCATTGCTCACTGTAGAAGGAGCATCTAGGTCCTAATCTGAGCAGGTGTAGTTTCTTCTCATACTTTCTCACTAAAGCTGATCCTTTTTTATAACTTGCATGGTTCTAACTCAATAACTTTCAGCTTAGAACTGAACAGCTTAGAAAGAACCTTCATTCTGCCTTCAGATCCTGTACAACCAGCAGAGCGTGGAGGTTCCAGTCACCCTGAAGAGAAAGCTAATCACACAGCTGCAACCAGATACAGATTATTCCTTTGTTCTAATGAGTCGGGGAAATAACGCCGGAGGTCTTCAGCAGCAGGTTTCGATCCGAACAGCTCCAGACCTAATGAAGATGAAACCAATGCAATACCAATACAATGTGGAGGAGTCTGGTAAAGTGACCGTCAGCCTGCCACTGGTGTCTGCAGGAAGCCTCGTCAGGTTTGTCTGACAATGAGTAAACTCTAGTTTAACATGGTTCTGGTCTCATTTTGGTCACATGTAGGACACAAGCAAAGACAAGACTTCACAGCTACAGCTCAGAAAGAAGCACATGTTGTGCTTCTTTACTTATCAGTTGTGCATCAGCTCAGCACTCTAACGCTTATGTGTATTATGTGTATGTTCTTCCATGAGTTACAGTGAGGGTGGATCCCAGCGGGTTCTGCCTCTGTTCATGAAGTCACACTAAATACAGTGAAGGTCCACAATTAGAAGTCTGCTTTATTTACCAGCCAATTAGAGAGTGTGTTTCAAAAGATTTTAACCTTGTCAATGTGAGATCACAGCTCGTCCCACCCCCCACAAACACGCTCACACAGCTCCCTGATACCATAAGGCTGTAGATTTGTTGTTCAGCAGTTGTTCAGCAGAAGCTCGTTGTTGCCCAGCTTGGTCAAGAGCATAGAGGCTGTAAGTATTTGTTTTACTGAAGAAATTGCCCACAAGCCCATAATAAATAATGAAGTAGAGCTCATAGCAAAAAACAATACGAGCATATTGTCTAAACCTTTTCATTAACACAAAAGTGAAACGTGTGCAGAGGATGTTTATGTGAGGGAGGAAAAATATTTAAAGCTAGTTAATAGCTAAACCACTTCAAACTATGGGAGCAGAGCAGAAAAAGCTCTCACACAGACCTTACTCTATGCAGTCAAATGTATACTACTGCAGTCTTTCTCAGCAGCATGTGTGCACGTGTCGTGTTTCCTTTGGAACAGGTGTTACTACGTAGTGGTTGTGCCTGTCACCAAATCCTCCCCTAAGAGGATGGAGAACCCTGAAGACATGGACATAGATGAGGTAAGTAAAGGAACATGTCATCAGGATTCAGTCTCTACATTCCTGAATGCTGAAATGCCAATGTTAGAAAGTGCTTAGGTTGATTGCAGTTTCTGAAGCGCAACTTTGACAACCTTCTGTGTAAAATACAGCTTCTCAGTTGATCGCACTAGTGTCAGTTTAACACTACACTACCTCATTGGATGCATCAGCACCACTATCCACATGTACAGTAAAGTGTACAAACATGTAAAATTCATCAGATTTGCTCAACCTAGAAATTCATGCTGTGGTTCTAAGGCTGTGTATGGAAGTGGTGCTGGACAGTTTTTGTGATCCAGATTCATCATACATTGAGTATGTTCTCAAAAGTATTGGTGCATCAAAATGGAAACTAGAAAAAGTAATTTCTCGAGAAATTACGTGGGAGAGCTGATCTGCTGCCGCAACGATGACAAACGCTGATTAAGCTGCTGACGTCAAAAAGTTGACTACGTCCAAAAGTTGACTACGGCAAAACGATGAAAACAATGAAAACAAGAAAACGTTGACAAAGATTAAAACGATGACAAAAGATGACGATCAAAAAGATGATGATTAATAGGATGACCATGGTCACACTAAGACAAGATTAAAAATATGTTAATATATGAATATATAAAAATATATTAATATATGATTCAAAAGTTGACCAAGGTAAAAATTTGTCAAATATAAAAAAGTTGACAATCATAAATAAGCTTTTTGATTTGAAGAAAGTATTTGTAAATAATTACCCGTGGAATAGTTTAATAACTATTAAAAATTTACCAGTCAGTAACAAAAATCTTGCCATTTAGGGTAATAAATTACATTGGTGCTTTTATTTTGAAAGGATTTAGAGGTTGTGTGTGAGTCATTACTAAACTATAAAATAGTCATTAGATAGTCATAATTTATCATTCAATAGCAAGAATATCCCTATTAAAGAAAAAGATTTAGATTTAGCCCCTTCAGAATAAAAGCACCCTAATAATTTTGATTGGCTATTTACTGAACTCTAAAATAGTCTCATTAACGATTGGTAAGTATTCAGAACCACAAATTTTCTAATCAATCTTGCCATTAAAGGTAATAAATTGTAATTGGTGCTTTTATTTTGAAAGGATGTAGAGGAAGCATGTGTGGGTAATTACTAAACTGTTAATCTATCTTTAAATAGTCATAATTACCCATCTAAAAGCAGAAATATTGCTATTAAAGCTAATTGTTTGGCTTGGTGCTTTTATTTTGAAAGGATTTAGAGGAAGTGTGTGCTTAATTACTACACAATCCAATAGTGTAGTTGAGTAATCAGTAATAAGCGTGGAACTGCTGTCTACACTGAGCATCAGGAGTTTGAACTGTCAGTGAAATCTGCAGCTGCGCCGTCGCCATGGAGACGAAAGGCGGGAAAATCAGGCTCACTCTGCTCTGTAAAAGCAGAGTTTCACCCTGTATAAACAGGCTTGTTCCAGCTAAACCATGATAGTTATCACAAAAATTATTTCATTTTACGAGTCCCAAGACTTCAATGAGCAAATGGTGTGAATTTTATGTTTGAGGACAAAAGTTTGTAGCCACAGTGGCAATTTCAAAATACATATCCTATTGTTTTTTTCACCAGACGTCTGCCGAAAATTATCATTAGTCTATGGGAGAATTTCAGGATCTCTCTGCGATTCAAGGTCCGTAGCGACTGAAGTATACCGTAGGTCTGAGGGTATAGCCAGACACATAATTAGAAAGAAGACAAGTATGACTACGGTTTTGTGAAATAATTACGTTGATAGAGTAAAAATTGTGGCTGTAGTGACGAGTTAAAGACAGAAGTTCTATCTTTAAAAAGCTCAACCTCGCACTCTGGCTGTGACATCACGCACTCTAACTGACCCAATACACACTAATGGAAAAGCTGAAAATTTAACAAAAAACACCCAATGTCTAAACGCTTAAAAGTTGAAAAGTATAGAAGATACGAGGACGCTGATTTACACAGAGAACGTTGGGAGATGATTGACGCTTTTGAAGTTGAAATGACGTTTCTACGCCAAAGTATGACAATGACAGACGCTGACGAAAAGAGGCAAGTTGACAAAAAGTTGAACGATGATTCCCATAGACGACCATTATAAAAAAACGCCGAAAAACGTTGAATAAAGTTAAAAGTTGATAAGCTGAAAATGTGAAAAGTAATAGCCCCCATCTCCTAAAGACGACACACGTTTAGAAAGTTGAACGGCGATTCTACGATGAAGCGTTGAGACGATGAAAGCGACGGGGCGAAATAATAATAATAAGAAAAATAAAGAGCGAAGATATCAATAGTGTGAGAGCTGTTCAGCTCTCCCACTAATAATACAAGTTTGGCAATTCTACATGTTAAGAAACTTGTTCCAGCTACTTCTGAAAAAGATGTTGTCATACGACTGTTACTACATTTAATCATTGAAACATATTTTGTTGAAGCCTCGTTAGCTGTGCTATATCCTTGAAGTTTTCTCTCTTCTGCTCTGCAAGAAATAGGGAGTACCGGTGGTAGCATCCTTATCTGATGAGCCCAATGCTTGCTTTGTGCAGAAAATATTTCCCACGTACTGTGTGACTATGCACCTCCCAAAATACTGTAGAGTACATATTATGAGCTGAATCCTTGTCTTCTCTTTAGCGAGAGGAAGTTGCCTTTGCTGTAAACTGCTCACTCCTTGCAAGTAAAATCCTAAAGAAGGTCTCAACTGATTGTGTCTGCTTTATTTAAGATTTACAAAGGAAACTAACAATTTCCCTAACAACGACAACACTAAATTATTAAATATGTTGTGTTTTCCTGTTGGTGAAGTTCAAATTCTAGTGTCAGGACATTGGGAACAAGGCCCAGGGTTGAGCGAAGCCTCTACTGAAATCATGCGTGTGTCAGTGTCAACCCACACATCAGTGTGTGGCATCAAATTGTAAACCAAATCAGGAAGCAACTGAGCCTCGATGAAGCCATGACCTGCTGGACTCTGCAATAGGGCTGAGTAGTAAGTCATTGCTTAGTGGAGGGACATTACTACATTACTGTAGCTTCATACTGAAGGTGTTGGATGTGGTAGATCAGAACTTTGTTTAGGCTTTGTCATTCATCCATCTGTTGGCAGTGCCTTCAACCACTGGGAGATTTAATGTTCATTATCATACTATTAAATATCACAGATCACCCAGAGTTTGATTTTGGAACCAGGCATAGGGAAAGAGATGTGGCTCTACTAATTATCATGCCTTCACATACTGGAACAGCTGAGATCACTTTATGTCTTATAGCACTGTGGACCCTTCCCCAGCCACTGACCCCTGTGCAGGAGAGAGAGGACAACCACATCCTTGGTGTGAACCTGGTGATCCTGACCTCTTATGTCATCCTCCCTGCAGCTCCTGGAGCCTGACGACAGCCGTTCTATAAGGCAGGACTTATTGCAGCCCTACATTGCTGCCAAGCTGGACACTCTGCCTGAGCTCTTCCACCTGGGAGATGAGAAGCAATACAACGGCTACTACAACAAACCCCTCCCTGGACAACAACAGTACCGCTGTTTTGTCTTGGCTGAGCTCAAGCAACATGAATCTGTGAGTGATTCCTCATCTTCACACATAACAAAAAGGCAGAGAGAGGCCACAACTTGATTGTTCATTGAAAGGAGAAGTTCAGCTGCTTCTGCGTTTGCATTTACCTCAACATAAGGGTTAACACAGCGCTCAGATTACGCAGTACAAAGCATGTTGTAATTGTTCCTCTTGATACAGGTCCTGGCTTCATCTGGCCATGACCCACTGCTCATCAGCAGACTGATGCACTGATCCAGCATCCTTCTGCCCGTGCTGAGCACGACACAAAGATTCCTGAGCTCCTTCATCTGAGGCAGGAACTAGAGAGCAAGCGTTTCTGAAAGAGCTGTGGCCTTGGACTTTAAGCTGCTGATTCCTAGGTTCACTCAGAAACAAAAGCATGTGAAACAAGTCCCCTCCAGCCACTAACATCCTGCGTATGAAATTTCCTGTTTTATTTTGGTATCTGTGTTGGAAATTTCCCACAAAGAGGCAGATGAGAGAGTTGTTTTTCGTGTGATTTATTATAAAAATAAAGGAAAATAAAAGTAATTGGGAAAGCAAATCAAAAACATGGATGTTGATCGTGCACATGAACAAACCAAAAACAAACTGGGGAGATCAGTGCACACACCAAGAAGGTGTGATGCAAATCCTCAAGTTGTCTTTGCCCCTTTCTCTGGCACCGGTGGCCCCTTTCTCTGGCCCCCGGTGTCTCTCTGGACCAATAGAATTGTTTGTGCCACCTTATCTCGCCGCGAGTGAGAATGTTTACATTCTCACTTTTGCATCATTGTTATCAGTTATTGTTATTGTTATAAGGAAAAACACCTATCTTCGAAGACAAGATGCAATCGGTTTTACAGCCTTGGGTCTGGTGGGGAATCAGATAGGATGGAGCCAGAGACCGGGGTGTAAAAGTCAGACACCCCAGCAGGCATTTTAACGTTGAGACAACGTTGAGGCAACATTATAACTATGGTTGAATAACCATTGGATTATATTTAGATTTTGAAAGGTGGATCAACATTGATGGGGCAACGTTATTTCAATGTTGCATTATGGTCAATCGTCAACGTTAAATTCACGCTGATTTATGGTCGTTCATCAACGTCCACCAATGTTGTGTCTACGCTGATTTATGATTATCTATCAACGTTACGTTTATGTTGATTTATGGTCAATTATCAGCGTTACATGTACGTTGATTTATGGTCTTCCACCAATGTTGTGTTTATGTTGATTTATGGTTATCTATCAATGGTTACGTTTACGTTGACATGTTTTTTTATCAACCTCAAAATGGCTTTGTACCAAACTGTGAGTGAGCAGACTCAGACCCAGAGACTAGTTGCAGAACAGGCAATATTTATTGTTGGAGTTCAGAGGTGAAACGGGGCCTATGGAAGCTCACATCAGGAGCTAAGGAGTCCAAAGAGGAGAGGAGCTGCCAGGAGTCCGGGACAGGTGTGGGAGCCAATGGAGAGGGGGAGGAGGCAGAGATGTCCTCAGGGGTTTAATCCGTAAACAGCTGCAGGTGGATCCAAACGAGGAATGAGATGGAATTATCAATTGAGTAATCACCAAATTTAAGCCTATAGTGTTGATACAGACTGGTCAGGTAGCATGACAATGTGGACGCTCTGGTGTCCACATGCCGCCTGGTTGATGAGCCGTGCTTAGTGCTCCTTATTTTCTTTTGTCATCCACCAAAATCCACCACTGTCCACGTCAAACTACAACATATACGTAACACGCTAAGCATTTATTATAAGAAAAAAACAGTATGTAAGTACATAAATTAATGAACGACAGGAAACAAATGTTAAATAATCATACCTCAATGGCTGCACACACACATAAGGGGAAATGGAATCGTCAAATACATCAAAACATACACTGTGTAACTTTAGCATCTTGTCTTTTACTGCCACTTTCTTTCACATGCTTACCTTTGTGCACCTATAAAATATGTTCAGACAGAACGCATGAAATTTTGTTCCAGACCAGCATTGAACATTAAATAAATACAGACACAATGAATATGCAAATAAAAATGTAAAGATAACATTTAAGTCAGCTAAATGTAGCATCATCAATATGCAACTCACACTGTCATTGACATTGAAACTGATAATAAGTGAACATGAATCAAACTAACTTACCAAACTAATCCCACATGTAAAACAAGTTACCTCTATTACAAACAGGAACCAAACCTGAAAATCACATGACAACAAATGAACAAACAGAGCAAACACTGAATGAAACAGCGTCACCTGTCTGCTGGAAGACCAAGTGGAACAGAAACACTTAGTTCTACAGTATGTTTGTTCCACCACCCCCACCCAACAATTCTGTGTATATGTTTTCATTGTCTTCCATACATTTGATGATGTAGTATCATAATTTGTGATGACAGCATCTAAGGACAAAAATCAAAACACACGTTTAGATAATTTTCATAAATTCTGCATATTTAAACATACAGTATTTAAAAAATCAGGACACTTAAGTTCAAAAATATTAATTTAAATAAGTATTTACATGTACAGTAAGTAAAGTCTGATTAATAATATATGTTAAAGACAATCTGTCATTTTAACTTTAATAATTTTTAATTTAATGTAAGGGATTTTTTTGCCTTTTTACAACCTTTAGCATCAAACGTTGTTTTAATGTTTCCTCAATGCCACAGAAACAACTGACATTATTTCCACCCTATGTCAACGTTGATTTATCAGTATTTTGTCAACCTTTTTACAACAGTTCGCATCAAATGTTGTTTAAATGTTACATCAACATTACAAACATAACTGTCAGTATTTTAACCATATGTCAATGTTGATTTATTAGTATTTGTCACCCTTTTTACAACTGTTAAAATTAACGCTGTTTCAATGTTACGTTGAAGGTCGGTTGTGTGCCCGCTGGGAAGGTTTGGAGCTGTTTTTGTTGGGGCCTTCATGTTTAACATTAATGAAACGCCATTGATTGTTATAAAAACAATTAATGTACGTTAGGCATAAATTTCAGATGGGGTTCTTTTGCATATAATTTGAGCTAGTTTTCATGCTTTCATTTGTATATTTAGGTCTAGAGTGAATAGGAGAAACAGGGACTAACTAGAATGATGATGCATATTGCTGCTCGTGTTGTCCTATAACCTCTATCATCTGTACATAAAGGATAAATACTAATTGTAGCAGTGAATAAAGTGAATGTAAGCAAATTAAACACTAAATCAACTTTAGGATATTTAAACTCAGTGTTGTTGTGAAATTTTCTTCTTCAAAGGTAGTGTGTAAAGTTACATGGAAACATCATTTATGTCATCCATATGATTAAGGTAATAACCAAAATAACACAAAATGAAGTCTAAAACAACAGGGTTACAATTGATGCCTCATAACAATCTGCTTCGTCCTGTTGAACAGTAGCATTAGATTGTTTCCAACCTGTGTGTTGACACATTGACAGTTTGTTGGAGTCCTTCAGGTTGTGATCAGCTGATCACAGAGACACTTGGGATTTGTTATCACCGTGTCGCCTGCGTCACTGTCACTCCTGTGATGTGAAGAGTCCACACGTCGTCCAGCGTCGGCAACTCAAGGCTGCTCGTTTGTGTGTTTTTTCAGGAGCGTGTGTGTAAATGTATGGCTCACACCTTTAGCTGAACGGTCAACACAGCCTCGCCTCAGTGTGTATGAGCACAGCGAGGGTCGTCCTTCTCACGTCTCCTCATTTCTGGTGGGTTTTCCATGCGGTGTAGACGGAGGGTTGTCTGTCGGATCCGGTACCTTCCTGCAGTGGATGGAGTGGATCCAAGTTGCTCTCTCTGCGACCTTCACAGCTGTGTGGGTCGTCAGAAGGACCTGGAAGGGACCTCGCCACCGTTTGGAATTCTAGTGCTTCCTCCTGAACTCTTTAACGATCGCCCAGTGCCCTGGTTGGATGGTGTAATGGTCCTGACGCTTGTTTTCACCTGTTGGGAAATCTGAATTGTGAGAAGAAAAAATGTTTGGGCGGCACGGCTGCCATCAGGCCCAAACCAGACTCCATGGCTATAGGTAAAACCATTCGTCTGCCAGAGTCTGTGTTCCTGTGAGGTAGAAAATGTATGGGGCCACCATAACTCACCTCCTCTACATGGATGACATCAAGCTGTACGCCAAGAGTGAGCGAGACATCGACTCGCTGATCCACACCACCAGGATCTACAGCTCGAACATTGGGATGTCATTCGGGCTCGAGAAATGTGGGAGGATGGTGACAAAGAGAGGCAAGGTAATCCACACAGAAGGGGTCTCACTCCCAGAAGGAACAATAGCAGACATTGAGGACAATTACAAGTACCTTGGAATACCACAGGCAAACGGCAACCTTGAACAGGCAACAAGGAATGCGGCAACAGCCAAATACCTCCAACGAGGAAGGCAAGTCCTAAGAAGCCAGCTCAATGGCAAGAACAAATCCCGGGCAATAAACAGCTATGCCCTGCCAGTGATCAGATACCCTGCGGGAATAATAAGGTGGCCAAAGGAAGAGATACAGACCACAGATGTTAAGACACGAAAGCTCCTCACCATGCATGTAGGGTTCCACCCCAAATCCAGCACCCTGAGACTGTACGCTAGCCGCAAGGAAGGAGGCTGAGTACTAGTGAGCGTGAGAGCCACTATCCGGAATGAAACATCCAAGATCCATAAGTACATCAAGGGTAAGGCCCCGACAGATGACGTGCTGAGTGAATGTCGTGTATTCTCTTTTCTTCAATCATGGCAAAGATTTCCAGGTCGTCACTGTAGAAATCAAAAGATCAGAGAATATAAAAACCCACAGTCGTAGCAGGTCATAAGACACACCCTCCTCTGATACTGAAGTAACCTGTGGATGGAGGTTAAGAGTAGGAGAGAAGTTGGTTAGGAAAGAAAATTAGTTTGAGATGTTTATGCTGACACAGTTTCTCCACTGCTGTTCTGTGTAGAGAGAAGGGTTGAAGTTGTTAATGTGAGCTTCCTGTGTACAACAACACACTGAGATGGAGAATGAAAATGGTTAAACCCTCATTATATAAAATCAACAACAATAAAACATCATTGACATGTGTCATAGTCAGTCCGTAGAGCATATACAATATCAGTCAGTCATGTCATGAGCTCAGGGTTTTTGTTGTGCACGTGAGCTAAGAGAGAAACCTCTTGCTGTATGAGAACTATAATTTAGAAAGGCTAGCCTGTGACCTTGTTCTGCTAAATGAGTCAGCAGTGTCACTCAGGGCCCATCAGTGATCCGGAGTTTGATCTTCTTTGTCCTCTTCTTTCCTGCAATGGAACAGCACAGCTTTCCTGCGTATATTAATCATCTGTTTCACATAGAAACTTGGTTGATGCATTAAACACTATTTTATCAAGCAAAGTTTCATGCAATGTTAGTCTATGTATCAGCATATTTTTACAAGCTACACACTGAAATGCAATGTTCACAGTACTTTTTCATCCCTCTATTGTCATTGTCACATTTACACTTTCCTTTTCATTCACTCCTTGACTTCCCTTAACTCCTTTTCTCCCTCACATACCCTGCTCCTGTCACTTTACCTATCACTCCACAATGAGTCATACTCCTCTGTAGCGTAAGCTATTTACAGTATATACCAAATCAAATTTTGTGCCAACTCGACCACAACCTTTCCCCCATGGATTAAGTTCACCAAAATAAAACACAACAGAAACAGAATAGCCCATTCTCACAGCAGATGCCACACAAACAAGTTCCCCAGTTACTAAGGACGGACCTAACACAATAATCAAAACAATTTTTTACATTACATTTTTCCCCCCTCAATAGACAGATAACTGTCCATTGAATTTGAAGCCGATTAAATCACTAAATTAAGATGGATGGATAAAAGAACACTAGCAAACCCCAAAAAAGTAATTTCCTACACTTATTTATCCTACGTATTTATCCTTACCAGGGATCATCATCAATCCCTGAATAAAACTGAGTGAAATTAAGGACGATGTCAATAGAAGGAACAAGAATGTTTAGACCTTAATAACTACAACATCAACACGAACTAATCTCATTATGAACACAGAATCACTGCGTTGTAGGAAACCTTATTGAATTCACGACGCCCTGCAGATGCATGCATTAAGTGACTTTATGACAAAATTAATGTAAAGACTAAATAAGCTGAATCCTCACAAACTATCAGAAATGACACATTGGACAGTAACACAACCTAGTGAACTGTTGAAAGCGCAAAGCTATACCCTAGGAATTCAAACAACCCCACAATTATTGCTACATCTAATTATAATTAGATTAGTGTCTGTGACTGTCAGTGACTGTTTGTAGTGATAACAAAACAGCTGTGGACGATAACTGAAGTATTGTAACCTAATAAAGAAAGTCCATATAAACCCACATACAGTCAAACCTCTTGGAGGATAAACTGTCACTGTTGCTACTCAGTCTCTTCCCCAGACCTCCTCCTTCCATGCCGTAAAGAACACCACAGCCCTGTCACATTTGTTTAAGGCCTGCAGACTGATGACATCTATGTTAACTGTTTAGCAAAAGGATGGAAAGAAAAAATGAACTGAGACCTGGTTTACCCATTTGCTAAATGTGTCTTCTGCTCTGTTGGAATATATTGATAGTGATAGTGATGATAAGAACTAAGTGGAACCTCATCAAAACATGTCAAGGTGATCATTAAAACTGCAGCCCTGCTTAAACAGTAGACGTAGTGTTCAAATACTAAGTGTAGTGTAGTGAACTGTAGCTGCTTGCAGCACCACAATCCGTAGCATTACAATACAGTACTATAGAAGGCTAAGCATTGTTGCAACAGTTACACCTTGCGGGTTCTGAATGGTTTGGTTTTTCTATCTATTGGAGAACTGGCACAGTAGCAATGAAAGGCACACCTGGTTTTAATGTCCTTAAAGTTTGATGTTTTCTGTAACACATGAGAGCATGATGCGTTATACTAGCTTACATATTGTAGGGATCAAACTGCTGTTTACTGTATGAGGGAAACATTTACACTCTCCTCATTCCCTTTTTAGCTGATTGACCTCCTCAGATACTTCACTCACTTTATGGTATGTGGGAGGCACTTCCTACAGTGTTGAGGCTATTCTAGGGAAACCTTCTTACCTAAATAATGTGAATGAGTCTTTACCAGTATCATGAGAGAACTGTCTATAGTTAGTGTTAGTTGGAGAGATGAAATGAGGCATGTCTCAAAGTCTGGTGCACACAGTCTCTTCATCCACATACTTCACATTCACATTGTTTTTAACACCGTCAACCACTGAGCATCAGGTGGAGCATTTGTCAGCATAGGGATTGAATTGGGAACTTTATCTTCAAATATTCTCTATACCTGTGTCTTTCCCTTGCCTAGTAAAATTGGCATATTTTTAATTTTTGACTCTTTTGGCAGGTTTAAGGACTAAGTCATTCTCACCAGCCGACTTGTTTATTTTGTTTCCAAATTTTAGATATTTGTCTGAGTCTCAAAGTACTAAAGTGTGCAGCAAGGTGAAGTCACAGATTCAGAGGCCTCAGGCTTTTTGGCTTTTGATGGAGCCCATCAACAAAGTTCATGAATCCTGCAGGTGTCTGGTCCTCTCTTGTAACCAGCTGAGGGGCCTCCACATTGATAAGCGGACCCCTTGTTCTAGGCACTCCTTGTGAGTTCAGGCTGAACCTGCCTCGGAGCCAATCAAAGCAATGGCTTCTTACGTGACCAGTCTTCCCACAGCAGTAGCATCTCCCGCCTCCTTTGTGGCTGCCTCCTGTTCCTCTGCCTTTGTCCGCAGGGAACCCTCCTCTCCTCACAGGAGGTCGTCTTGTCCACCCTCCTGGTAGAATGTACATCACCTGAGGTGTGGCCATGCCTGGTGGTGTAGTTGGGGTCTGAGGCACGCTGGCTGGTTGAGCTCTTTTCTCCCCCTCTTTTTGCCGCTGCTGCTGGCGTGTTGTTTCTTTCACTGCCTCCTTTGCCTGCTTCTGACGCAGCTCAACAGCATGAATCACGTGCTCAGTTATTTGTTCTAGTGACATGTTGCAAAGTCCCACAGTGTCAGTGAGATCATTCTGATCCGGTCTTGAAGGCCAGGGCAGATTTTGACGCTTTGGCCCTTTGACCAGCAGAGGAAGTCCATCAGAAACCTCATTTACCCGTCCGTCACCCACACACACTAATTCCTCATCTGACCCAGCCCACAGTGACCTACCTGCTCTGTCTGTCTACCTGATCACTTTCACTGCAGGAATTTCCAATTGAAATTTTCTCTGTTTTTAAATAAATGTCGGGCAGTTCTAACAACTCATCCCTTTTCACTGCCCTGTCTGTCCCTTCTAGATCAGCTACAGGGTGAACTGGCTTCTTTGTCCGTAATGGTTTTATTTCTTCTGCATCCATCTGGGACGCATCTGAAAGAGACATAGTTATAGAGATCTGATTAAATTGATTATCACCACATTGAGTCGTCTTTTTGCCCATCATTTTTGCACAGTTAATAAACAATTGCAACACCGCATTTTCTCTTTCCCATTTAAGGCCTCGCTTTACAGATTTGTCTTTTGTCTTATAGGTTTTTATAAAACCCTGCATCTCTGCACACTGCCTCAGATCAAATGTCCCCTCTGAAGGCCAGGGCGGCGTAGATTCATGTGTCCGCTTGCTCCATTTGTGTGAGCATTTCTGAGTTTCCTTCATCAACACCTTGACTGGAGACATGTTCCCATCCACAGATCTCATTATTGAATATGTACCTTTACTGAAAATATGATTTCAACCCCTAATTACACCTAATTATACTTGTAACTGAACTCAGTCAGTGTTTATAACTGAAGTAAGTTCCCTGTCTTTACAACCCATAGTTAGTGAAAAGCAACATAAATATTAAACAGTTAAATTGTAATTAGACGCTCTTCCTTTCTGGGTATCTTGGTTTTCCCTCTGTTTTAAGCAACTGGCCCGATAATCATTCCTAGTGACTGTTGAGCTGATAAGTTTTGATTTGTTCTGAATAAACGAGTAAGTCTGAAGCAAAGATAAACCAAACCACTGCAGAAACGCCCACTTAAGAGCAACTGCTGAAGAACAATTATAAGCGTCTTATTGGAGCTGATCATGTGCTTTGTTTATATTACTAGGTTTACACAAAATCAGCATAATTGAAACACTTGATTTAACGTGATAGTGATGTCACATGCTGTGCCTAACCCACATTAGGTCACAAATGGTGGTCTTGCTCATGAGAATGCAGCTGCTACAGACGCGTAAGCAAAGAAAGACCTTTAATATAAATGGAGGAATGTTTATTAACTTTGCCCAAATAACCTAGTTAACCTAGAACCAGACAAAAATGGAAACTGAAAATGAAAAAAAAGAAGCTAAATCCCACCAATACACACTGACAGAAAGTATAACGAACACGCTGCAGACCACTACTAGTACACTAGCATGTAACAGTAATAATAGTAACAAGACTAAGACACGTAGACTGCGGCAGACTGCGGTAAAGCCTATGTTTCTCCAATGCACACTCACACACACAAACACCCCCGAGCATACTGCTAGGACTAGAAAGACACACACACACACGCTTGAGCTTAATGCTCTGAGCAGTAAAAGACACACACACACACACACTCTCTCTGGAGCGTAAACAACAGAAGAGGCACACAGCTGACGCCTCCACACCCAATTTAGAGACCGCGCCTCAATTCACAACTCCCCCCTTTTTTATTTTCTAATAAACAAAGCAGCCGCGGTCTTCACACACCGTGACCAGCTTGACCACTCCCAACCACAGTGCGGACACGTCGTCACAAAAAATGCACTAAAATACTCAGATTACGTCAAAATGATTATAAAAGTACAAAGAAAAGTAAACACGACATAGGACAATAAAATATGTCAAGGTATTAAACTACTACAAAATTAAAACTTTTCGTCTCCACCTGGCACCAAGCCAAGTCACCCGCCCTACTGCTCTCTTTTCCTCTCTTGGTAGCAGAGGATCGATCCTGTTTCTTCAATCACGGCAGAGATTTCACACGAACTCAACTTTGAAGTTTAAATCAATAGCATACAGGTTTATTATATGACAAATTAAAACAATCAGATAATGATTACAAAAGAGTAATAGCAAGAGAGACAGAGACCGAATTCACCTGCTTGTTCCTCTGCAGAGAGAACTGAGAGGTCGGAAAAGGTCAGCTGCGTGCTACCAGCGGACCCTCTTCGAAGCGCTTTGAAAACCCCAGCCTGTGAAGGCCTGCTTATAACCACCACCTAAAGTCTTTCCACATGTCCAAATAAGGCTACTTGGAAAGTCCTGGCGCTGGGCCGTGTTATCTGTCCGGCTCCCAGATCCATCTGGCCCAGCTTAAACCTCTCATTTCCTTTCCCAGGTTGGCGTGACATTTTCGAATAGCTCAGATAACCATTGTTAGACAACAGATTCTGCGAACACAGACTCTGTGAACCCAGTTTAAGCAAACTCTCTAACCCCAGTCACTAAGGACACACAAACCCATCTACTCTATGTATTTCTCTCATAAGCAACGATCAATTTTACTGCTAAAAGTAAATGTAAATGATATGATATGACAATGATACATAAATATACTACATGAATGTCTCAGGCAGTGGAGAACAGAGGATGAGATGCTTTAAGAGGGACCATCATGGGAGGACAAGCCCTTACATGGGATGTACCACCGGAACATAACTGAAGTGGCTGATCTCAACAAATCCTTTCAATGGCTTGAAAGGGCTGGGCTGAAGGACAGCACAGAGGCACTCATCCTGGCTGCACAGGAGCAGGCCCTGAGCACCAGAGCCATAGAGGCCCAGATCTACCTCACCAGACAAGACCCAAGGTGTAGACTGTGCAAAGAGGCCCCTGAGACGGTCCAGCACATAACTGCAGGGTGTAAGATGCTGGCAGGGAAAGCATACATGGAACGCCATAACCAAGTGGCTGGCATAGTACTGTATACAGGAACATCTGCGCAAAGTATGGACTGGAAACCCCAAGGTCAAAGTGGGAAACACCTCCAGACAGAATGGTAATGGAGAACCAACCAGACATTGTGGTGGTGGACAAAGAGCAGAGGAAAGCCGTAGTGGTGGATGTGGCAATACCAAGCGATGGTAAGATCAGGAAAAAGGAACATGAGAAACTAGAGAAATACCAAGGGCTCAGAGAAGAACTGGAGAAGGCTTGGAAGGTGAAGGCCACAGTGGTGCCTGTGGTGATTGGAGCGACGACGCTCGACCCGACGAGGGTGCTCCAAGGATCGAGGTGGAGGATGATGGTAGAGGCCATGTCATCACCGCGGCAGGAGGGGACGTTCCCCAGGCAGCCGGCTGTGACGACAGAAGCGGACGACGCCGAAGGAGGCAGCGCCACTCCAACGGCAGGAGGTGCCGAGGGCGAGGCCACCAGTCCGGCAGATGAGCCGAGGACAGACGGGGAACCGGAGCTGGGACCAAACAAAGAGTCGGGATGGACGCAGCTGACGCCGGACCAACAGGAGCTGAGGTGAAAGTGATCGATGCCTGACCACCGGGAGGTGAGACAAACGTGGCCGGACCACCGGGAGCTGCGCCGAGCGTAGCCGGACCACCAGGAACCGATGCAGGCGTGGCCGGTGCTGGGCCACCGGGAGCTGCCTCTGCAGACGTGACCGGTGCCGGACCACCGGGTGCTGCCTCTGCGGACGTGACCGGGCCACCAGGAGCCGAGATGAACGTGGCCGGAGCCGGACCACCAGGAGCAGAGGTGAATGTGTCTCCGCAGGAATCTCCGGCACCTCCCGGAAAGGCTCCTGTGTGCAACGAAAAAGAAGAAACCCCAGGTTCCGGGCTGGCTTGAACCAGTCCGGGCTCACTGGGACGAGACAGGACGTGGTCTCCACAGGACCACCAAGAGCTCCAGGAGCGATCCCTGGGCTGGTGTCCCCGAAGCCCATAACCTCCTCCTGGAGGCCGACAGGAACGGAAGCTGGAACGACCTCCTGCTGGAGGCCGGCGGGAACCGAAGCTGGGGTGACCTCCTCCTGGGGCCCAAAGGAACGGAAGCTGCAACGACCTCCTCCTGGAGGCCGGCGGGAACCGATGCTCTGGCGACCTCCTCCTGGAGGCCGGCGGGAACCGCTGCAGGTGCGACCCCCTCCTGGAGACCGGCGCGAACCGCGGCAGGTGCGACCTCCTCCTGGAGGTTGCCGGGAACAGGGACGGCGTTCTGACTGGAGCCGACAGGAACTAGAACGGCGTCCTGACCGGAGCCGATGGGAACTAGAACGGCGTCCTGACCGGAGCAGACAGGAATTGGAACGGCGTCCTGACTGGAGCCGACGGGAAGTGGAACGGCGTCCTGACCCAGCGTTGTTATGCAGATGATACTCGTGGCGCGTTATGCTCCTGTCGCCCAGGTCGTGGGTTCAATCCCCTCAGAGAGGGGTTGCATTAGAAAGGGCATCCGGCATAAAAACTTGCCATGCGAACCATTCGCTGTGACGACTCCTGACAGGATAGTCAAGGTAGATAACGTTTTACACCTAAGTAAATATTGCAGCAAAAATCAGACAAACTTTTGAACGGTAGTGTATAGAGTATCATCTGCATAACAATGAAAATTTATAGAATGGATTCTAATAATCTCACCTAGAAAACACATGTATAGACTGAACAGTATTGGACCAAGCACAGAACCCTGCGGTACTCCAAAGCTAATCCTCCAGACAGCTGTTACCGGATGATGAGGGTTAGATACTGCACACATGCTGTAAATTCTCCACCTCTGATAGTGTTAATCCTCTCTAAACCATCCCATGATGCTGATACATGATTCATTCATTGTACACACAAATTCAGAGGAATCAAACAACTCTCAATTACCCTGTGGAAACAGGAATTTGGTAACAGGCAGGCGCCAGCCATAGTCACTGTCGGGCTTCGGCAGGTGTCGGACCCACATGCACAGTGCAGATGAGGTGTAACAGACAACGTTTATTGTTTGAGCGTAGTCAGGCGATCCAGGTCATACACGTTAAAGCTCAGGTTAAAGGCAGAAAAGGAAGCACGCAAGATCAGATCCAGTAAACAGGCAGGGGTTCGGTACACAGGTAAACTCGGCAGAGGTACAGACTAGGGCTAGGCAAAACTCGAGGTCAGACGGTCAGAATATTACCACTAGATCCAGGCAAAGGTACAGACGAGGAACAGGCTGTCAGGGATCGCTCGGAAGAGGACCCACATGCACAGCACAATACACGATTTTCTGGCGTTAAAGAGTGTAGTTTATTCCAGTTGCAGAGTGAAGTCCAGGCAGGGTCATACACAGGCGATCAGGCAGGTTACATGGGATTAGGCAGAGACGTAGTCAGGGGCAGGCACAGATCATAGCCGGGAGGAGAGTATAATACCCTACGTAAGACGGTGAAGCGTGGTCAGGCAGGCAAACAAGTTCGAGCATCAAAACCAGAGAACACGAAAACACGGCAGGAACAATGAACTGGGGAAAACAACGATGAACACACGAACAACGATCTGGCAAGGGACCTTGGCAACAGGTGGTGGCTAAATACAAAGTGACTTAATTACTGATAAAGTGCAGGTGTGGGTAATGACCAGGACAGCTGTGACAAGACGTAAACCGGGAGTGAAGCTAAAACAGGAACAGAAACCAGGAGACTACCAAAATAAAACAGGAAACAACTAGACCCAAGACCCAGATCGTGACACAGGCAGGAATCGGAGGTCAATGACGGACGTGATCAGTGGATAAGATGACTATACTAGAACGCTGGAATGTGGTACTGAAACTCGGCAATCTGGCAAGTGTGTAAGAGGTGGAGGCTATATACTGGGGTGGATTACTGATTACAGACAGGTGTGTATAATGAGGACCGGTAATGACGGAGAAAACAGCTGAGATGAGGTATGAACAGGAAGTCCTTCAAAGTAAAATAGGAACTAGCACAGATCGTGACAGTTACCACGGTATCACAGGAATGTTAGCAGCTGTTTGAGACGCCTTAAGTCACTACAAATGTCTAACACCGAAACGAATGAGCTGGGTTCATTCTATAGACAGATATTTGAAGGTATTGCTTATGTGGAGACGCTTTGTCCGTAGTTTTGATCCATATGAATCCATTTGTCACTGATTTAGTAGCTCTGAACTCTTACACTAGACTTTCTGCTGACTCTACAACTTGTCTGACATGACAACATAACACAACCACCTCTACGTGTAAGTAAAGTGTAAATAAAGAGGAGGTCAAGTATTGACAGGTATTGACCTCCTAGCCATGATGTTTGACCTCAAGTATTAGGAATTCCCCTAATAATGTTACCTCCCCTTTATTGCATGAAGACCGGACCACACTCTTTTTCTTGACGCATGTGAACTCACACTTTGGTCATTTGCAGCAGAGAACATATGCAGCCAGTCCATTTTCTGATATCATCATGATGAAGCTCCCCCACGGGATATCTCGTCAGACCGAGGAGCCAGAGATGCTGTGGGTGATGGGTCCAGTTCTGGCTGTTGTGCTTATCATCATCATAGTCATTGCAATTCTGCTCTTCAAGAGGTGAGTCTGACAAACTACTGTAAAGAGCATAATATGTGTTTACTAAGTAAAGCTTCATGTTGTTCTGCAAGAAGGACACATGACTATTTTTGTTTCAGTGTGTGGGGGGGCTGCATGTGAGAGAACAGTGATTGTGATGAGATACTGAAGTTAAGTAGAGGCAGGTGAAGCGCACACACACGACAGAAGCCCTGCAGGCTGCTATTCCTGCAGGCTCACTGTTGGCCTGGCTTCCTGTGCTCTGACCAAACATCTGCATCTGCTGACGGCGCCTCCATATGGCTGCTGCTCTCACACTCAGAGCTTTGTTCTTTCCTGTATGTCTTGTTCCTTTATGTCATGTTTCTGAATAATTTGACTCTAACAGAAAATAAATTATAGGTCAAATTTGTCGCTTCTTAGTTTGTGCGAACCTATACAGACACAGATTCCGTCTGTTTTCAGTCACCACATTTGTAAATTTGGTTTGATTTCATGAAGGTTTTACTGTACAGAGCAGTCACTTGTAAAAACAGGTGCAGCCTCATCTCTACATGCAAACAAAACTTGGAGGACTAAGGTGTGACCGCTGTAACTGAATCCTTCTTTTTCTGCTCTTGTTTGATGTATGCCTCCGTCTGTGGATGTAGTAGCCAGGAACGGTGAGTGCCTCTGTCCACCTCCCCACATGCCCTAAGCTGTGCCAAACATTCTATGTCATGTTTGTGTTGATGGCAAACGACAGATCATTGCAACCGTGTCCCAAGCTTCTTTCACACATTTGAGTTTCATTCGTCAGCACTAAAAGTGTCTGTGTCAGGCTGATTTTTCTGCTGCTCTTCATCCCTCAGAGCTTTCCTCACCTCTTAGCTACCAGTCAAACAAAGCCATCTGACCCTGGTATCACTGAGGGCTAGAGCTGGTGTCACAGTGAATGGTACCTTCCATTTCATCACTAGGATACATCCCTCTGTCTATAGTCATAAGGCAGTGCTTCCATCCTGATGTGACCTTGCCTCCACCGGTTTGCTAGTCCCTGTTTCTCTGGCTGCCATTTTATGTTTCCTGACTAATCTGAACATCTCACTAACAATGTGACAATTTATAGCCAGACTAACCAGGTTTTCTTTGTTTTCAGTGCAATGTTCCAAACTAGTTAATATGAATTTGAATAGGCAGTGTTTCAGTATGTTAAAGCTGTTTGTTCATAGAAGGATGTCACAGAAACATTATCATTGTCAGTTGAATCATATTGATGGAGAGCAGTCCTATAGGTAGTTTAAATACTAAAAATAGCTACACACACATGCAGCACATTTATTCTTACACGGGTCAAAGCAGTCAGTGAGTGAGTTAGGAACAAGAGGAGCAAAATAAAACGAGGCACATAAATCAGCGGCTCACTATAAAGAAGAGAAGCTGCTAGAGCCAACAAACTAACATACCCATACATTACAGTAAACACACTTCCTTACAAGGACGACCACACTGACAAACATTAGAGCTGTTGGCCATCAACCTTAAGGTCAGTGGTTCGATTCCTGGCTTCCCCGAGTTATGTGCCGCAGTATCCTTGGGCAAGACACTGAACCCCAAGTTGCTCCCAGTGTCAGCATAAGATGCATTGCAGTTCTGTCCGCAGTGTGTGAATGGGTGAATGTGAATGCATTGTTAAGGCTGCTAAAAACACTATACAAGTGCAATGCCATATTAAACAGCTACTATCCAGTGAAGCAGAAATGGTGCTTCGAATACAAATTAAACATGTAAACCTGAATACCCACAAACAGGAAGTGACAGAACCAAATAAAATCAAATCAAACAGACATGACAACTGAGCGGTGAGATGAGCAGGTGCTACAGAGTCCAGGTGAAGTGATTAATCTTTTTTGTGTGGGAGCACCAAATGTTACTCCTGGAAGTGTGATGACCAAGGAGAGTGAGTAAAAACAGATTAACCCTAACCAAAACAAACAAACAAACAAACAGTAACAGACCTCCTAAACATGTCGTCTTTGTTTTCTTGTTGTAATACGTCACCTGACTGTTTTACTGCAGGAAGCGAACGTGTCCGGCCAAGGATGACCACATGACGGGGGTCAAGGACTCACTGATGGTCCATTGCTCAGACCCGGTAGAGATGAAGAGACTTAACTATCAAACACAAGGCATGGACATACACACACACACACACACACACACACACACACACAAACACACACACACACATACACACACACACACACACACGCAAACAATGCAACAATCTGGCAGAGGACTGAAATGATTACTGATTACAAACTGACTACAGCTGATGAATCATGTCATGTGACTCGGATAAGTAAAAACAGAATAAAGGCAGCCAGGATAACCAAACAATGATTCCATATGAAAGAAGACCAAACTTCATTCAGGGAGGATGGAGGCAAGGCGAGCCTCTACCGAGTAGCCGCTGAGCCAAAACAGCACCCTTGGTGCCCAGGACAGAACATTAAGTTCTGGGAGGCTTACATCGAAACAAGTCATGTCCAGGGGCCTACAGGGAGCAACAACGTCCTACAGGATGAGGAAGACCCAGGAGGCTGGGGAGTTGAGGTGGGCAGCGTCGAAGGAGGCAGCACCACTGCTGCAGCTGAAGGCGCTGCTCCTCAGACAGCACCACTGCTGCAGCTGAAGGCGCTGCTCCTCAGACTGGCTCTGCTGCCAAACTGGCAGCAGAGCCAGTCTGAGGAGCAGGACGCAGAACCAGAGAGCTGAATGGAGCTGAGGCTAAGTAGTATTCAGGAACCTATGGAGAAGCCTTTACTGGAGCTGGAGCTGAGGGAAGGAGCTGACTAGCTGCAGTACTGCCAACAGGAGGTCCGGGGAAGTCACCTGGAGACATTAAAGCAGAGGAGACAGGAACGATGGCCCCCAGGAGCCGGGCAGCGGCTAGACAAGGACCAGAGGACAGGACCGGAACCGGTAGGAAGCAACTGGGTGCAGTCAGCAGAGTGACCTTTGAATGCCAGAACAAGGGAGCTGTGTGAAGCAGAGGCAGGAGTGCGTACAGGGAACCATGAGGGAACTTTTGCAAGCGAAATGGTCACTTCCAGACCAACAGGGACTGGAAAGGTCTCTTCTGGACCAACAGGGACTGGATCCTGAGCAGGAGCTTGGCTTGACTGGGCAGAAGCTTGAGCTTGGCTTCACCTGCAGAAGCTTGAGCTTGGCTTCACCGTTCAGGAGCTTGACTTGACAGGGCAGGAGCTTGACATAGCTGAGCTGGAGCTGGAGCTTGCCATGGCTGAGCAGGAGCTGGAGGTTGAACGCAACGTGGCTGATCTGAAGCAAGATGGCTGCACAGGAGCTTGGGCTGGGCAAGATGGCTGCACTGCAGCTTGAGCTGGGCAAGATGGCTGCCCAGGAGCTGGAACTAGCCGTGGCTGTTGCGCTAGAGCTTGAACTGGCCTTACTGTAGCTGCTGCGCTGGAGCTTTGCAACAGCAACAAATAATCATGAACTAGATTACCGACAGGCTAGGGGTGGCTGGGTCTAAGTTTGGACAGATTATATTGTCATGGAATGGAGCAGGAGTGAGGAGAGGTAGGACCCGAATGCACAGTTCGAGAGACAGGACTTGAGTGAAGCTGATTTTTTTAATAGCACCAATATCCAATCAGCAGGCAGAAGCATGGCCAGGCAGGCAGCCCCCAAACACAAATAAATACAACACTGGCAGAGGTACCAACAAGGACTAGACTGGGTCTTGATCCGAGTGCAGGTACGAGATCATACACAGGCTGGTAAACGAAACTGCACGCTGGAAAGTGGTGACAACAGGCAACAATCTGGCAGAGGACTGAGGTGAATACTGGAGGCTAAATACTATGACCGATTACAGATTGACTACAGCTGATGAGTCATGTGACTGGATAAGGAAAACCAAAACTTAGGCAGACAGGATAACCACACAAAAAATACCAAAATAAAACCGGAAATGTCAAGTAAGAACTAAACAGCGCAGAAGTAAACCGCAAAGAGCAAAAAATAAAAAAAGAAATGACAAACGAAAGACCGGGTTATGACAGTAACATACAGAACTAAACCACATTACTTACTGTATCTTCCCCCCTCCACCTGAACCATTTAATTTGTTCTCCCACGGCTCTCCATCCGTGTTGCTATCTAAGCCAGATGTGTGATGTTTCCTTTGATAGCAGGAGAAGGATTTTACAGATGCTGTTTACACCAAGATGCTTTCATGAAGTCATCTACTGTACCTGCCACCTTCCCCAATAGAAGCTTACTGGGTGGTCTAGAAGGACAAATAACCACCGTCATCCTGACAGACATTCTGTATCTGAAGATGCATGATGCATTTTCTGCCGTTGGGACCAAGGGTCCTGACATTTACAAGCTTAGGTTATTCTGACCAGCCTCAAGCTTGTTTCTCCTGGATATTTCAGACGTATCTAGGTACTAACACAAAAGGGACACAGAGTCAGAGAGAGTACAACCAACACAGACTCCATAACAAGAATGCAGAGCAGCAGCCCTGACAGATAGCAAATATTCATGTCCACAGCAGTACAAACTGAGTTAGTGTTCGTTCCTAATTTTTCTCTCCTCATCTTTGCCTCTGTCTATTCTGCTTTTTGTTTTGTCACTACCTATACACCACACTGAAACGCTTGAGTCTGCTCACCTGCTATCACAGGCATCTCACCTGTGTGTGTGTGTGTGTGTGTGTGTGTGTGTGTGTGTGTGTGTGTGTGTGTGTGTGTGTGTGTGTGTGTGTGTGTGTGTGTGTGTGTGTGTGTGTGTGTGTGTGTGTCATCATGCTAAGCACTGCGTCTCACTTCAGGGATGAGGGAGCATCCTCCCATTGCTGCCTGTGGCTTGTCAGACCACATTGAGAGACTCAAAGCCAATGATGGATTTCGCTTCTCTCAGGAATACGAGGTAACACTTAACCTCTTATTGATGGCTGTCGGGTGAAATGACACACACTTTTTAAGCATACATTACTGTATGTGGAGTAATGTAAACAGCAGGCCAGTTGTTCATTCACATAGAAACTTTTCTGGATTCATCTTAACTTAATATACAGTGTTAGAGTAGGCCAAGTGGAAAACACTTATTAGTCAAAGGCTTTAAATGGTGAGATTGGATAAGCTTAAATTTATGAGTTGCACACTGTTGCTGCTGCACAGCTCTAGTGTAATTCAAATGCAAACATTTGTATATTAAAACATTTATGTACATTCATTTGCATTCAATTGCAAATCCTCAAATGCTGACAGTGTTTGATTTATAACCGGTTGTTTGTTGTGAAAAGTTCCATTTACAACTACTGAACCGACTGCTGATATGCAGTGATGTCATCAAAATTATTTATTTATTAGTTGTGTAAGGTCTTGAACCTTACCCTGTAAAGTGCCTTGAAATAACTTTGGTGTGATTTTGATCAGAACACACCAAACACTGACGTGCCTCCTTGACATGTTTCTGTATGTTGTTGCAGCTCTGCCTTCTTTCTAGGAAGGATATTCGCTGCTTACCTACTGTACAGTCACTAAGGGATTACAGCTTGTTGATGCCCACAAAGGAGGGTCATTTGCATTTAAAGTGGTGAATTTCTATGTGGATAAACTAGACAGGATACTAACAGGAGCAGAAGGTTGGGGGCATATAAATTATCAAACAGTGGCTGGATCAACTTATCCTGAGACACTAGCTGTGGGAGACATGACTGAAGTGATCTCCAGTGCTCATTTGATTTGAAATGCATTTTGTCACATCTCAAATCCAGGTGCACAGCTTATAGCAGACTAACTGTGACTTTTATCTGACACCTCCTGCTTAAAACCCAAAAAGTCAGAAGGATCGTGAGGCCCCGCTTTCACGGTCTTTCATACCTGAGGTCACAGGACATAATGAGATTAACCAGCCAACCCGAAAGCAGCACACAGACAGAGGAGCCACACAGCTGGTCTGACCCAGTTAGGGAGAGAGGTCCATCACAGCATGTCAGTGAGCTCTGCATCTAATCTGCCTGCATGTGCCTTGAGTGTGGGAGGAAACCAACCATTTAGAGATCATTTATATCCACTGCATCAGCTGTAGTGTGCCTGCATGCTGTCTGTTTTTTGGACACATGCTGGCTGGTTATGAAGGACTTAGTGGCCAGTGTGCACACTACTCTATAATGTGCCCTACAACAAACATACAGTAAATGCCTGATATGCCTGACCTTTCACAACCTGACCTCCTGCTGTAAATACTAAGGGCCCAGGTCTCTTACCAAGTCAGAGCCATCACATTGTTACAAGTGCATACCTGCTGTTGACCATCATCATATGGTCCGTACTGTACATGCAGGAGTTTGGTTTGGTTGAACTGATAGTCAGTCAGTGCTGTATTTTAAACCAAACCATTATCTCACACCAAACACGAGCTTTTCCTGGACATACCCAGTTTATTTACGTGTCCTGTGTCTGATCAGATATGGTAAATGGTACAGTAAATGGTTTGAACTTATATAGTGCATTTAAACACCCTTCCGGGATCCAAAGAGCTTTACACTACTTCTGATTGACCCATTCTTTTTCACTTTCATACTCACACACTGATGCCAGACATGTACATTTTTTTGTGAAGGCTTTTTAAAAAAAGCTAACTCCATTCAGCCTATGGCAAGTTTTTACACTAGATGCCCTTCCTGACACAACCCCTTACTAAGGAGATTAAACAGGGGGGACAAGATTGCAATGCGCTAACTACTGCGCCACAGCCGAGGGACATGTGAAGGCATTTTATTATTGTTGATTTTCTTCCAAAACGTAATGTCCAGCTAAATTATTGTAAAGAACCAGAGGGACTATGTCAGAGATGACACCAAGGTTCCTCAGCAAAACCTGAAGCTACATTATGTCATCCACAGTAAAATCTGATTCAATAATGTGTCTCTATGATTTTCAGTTCCAATTATAAAAACCTTGGTTTTATTCAAATTTTCTGTAGTTGAAGAAAGTTACAGGACGTTTTGGATTTGACCTCTTTAAACAAGGTTGAAGTTTGTTTAATAGATCGATAGAACTGAGTGCTATCAGCATAGCAGGATGATTCCTATTAATTGTTCATGCTCTCTGATTACTCTGATAACTTTATTTTCAGTACTAATGCTGCTTCAAATTCAAATGCATGCAGCCCAAACCTTCATTCTTGAACTGCAAACTAAAGAAGAAAAGCCCTGGTCTGGAGCATGTGATCTGAATGCTGGTAGATTGAAGATACTAATGGTTTCGTGCTCACACGCTCTCCCTCCTTATATATTCCTCTGTCTGTCAGTCTATAGATCCAGGACAGCAGTTTACCTGGGAACACTCCAACATGGAGGTTAACAAGTCAAAGAACCGCTATGCAAACGTTGTTGCCTATGACCACTCCAGGGTCCTCCTCACATCTGTGGATGGTAACCACATACAGATACATACAGTTTATTGGGCAACCAAGCCTTATATATTTATGAATAGGTTGCATTTATTATTCTTATCTGCAGGAGTTCCCGGTAGTGACTACATCAACGCCAATTACATTGACGGCTACAGGAAGCAAAATGCTTACATTGCAACACAGGGGCCACTACCAGAGACAGTGGGAGACTTTTGGAGGATGGTGTGGGAGCAGCAAACCTGCACCATTGTCATGATGACACGTCTTGAGGAAAAGTCAAGAGTAAGTCACTGTCATCCACTGATCACAGGTTCATGAACTTTAATTTATGCTGAGACATGGATTTCCGTTATCATAATAATAATAATAATAATAATAATACCTACGGGTATCATCAGACTCAGAGTCTCCACTGTTGCTGTCAAATTGTAATTAAAGGCTTGCTGTACGTGGGATTTATTGGGTTTAGTTGTGTAAGGTCTTGAACCTTACATTGTAAAGTGCCTTGAGATAACCTTGTTGTGATTTGGCGCTATATAAATAAAATTGAATTGAATTGAAAAGTGAATTAGACAGTACTGGATTTAAGTCCTATGAGGCTCAAAATGTTTAAAGCAGTTTTCAATCATTTCAACACCCATATTCAAGGTGACAGACGTCCAGTGTCTGAAACCGATCTGTGCGTGCGTAACCAGATGCGTGTGTGCATAGCCAAATCTGTGTGTGCATAAACCGTTTTGTGCGTGCATAACCAGATACGTGCGTGCGTAATCAAATCTGTGCGTGCGTAAACTGATCTGTGCATCAGTAAACCAATCTGTGTGTGCCTAAACCAATCTGTGCGTGCGTAACCAGATTTGTACTTGTAGACTTAGTGGGGCTGTACCATGCTTAGACTTACTGTATAATTTGGGCCGTTAAAGTTACGCACAAATGTTGTACGTAAAATTGCGCGCAAATGTTGTTAGACAGACTTGGATTTCAGTGCAGGATCTTGGTGCTTCCCGCTGATCAACACCGACTACAAGGAGACAGATGCCCAGTGTTGCCGCAGAATCTCTCAAGATGTCACTGATACCAAAGACACAGGGAGAAAGCTTGGTCTGCGAAATCGCGATCGTTTATTTAGTTCACTCCTTCATATGGAACACCAGTTGACGTTAGCCACTTATCCTGCACTGAAAGCCTGTCTAACAACTGCATTACATATCAGGCTGTTTAAAACCATTGTTAAAGTAAACATGTTTATTGTGGTCTGATAAGTGATCATACAGAATCACAACAGTAGCGTTACTAAAACACACCCACCTTAACTCCAGCTGCATCACAACATAGCATGGCATTGCTAATTACCTTCGGCTAACATGCTACATTGATGTCTGATAGAAACACCAGTTTAATGTTCGCGCAACTGCTTCACCTCTGCAAATCACAAGAGTGACGTCACACTTCATACACATGAATATGAGCCGTCATGTCTGTCTGATCATTAAATATAATTAAAATCATCAGTCAGTGGACTAGCTTGTTGCTGTGTATTGTTGTGGAGCTTTCAGGATCTGCTGTGCCACATCAAATGACTGCAACAACTTCCTTGTTCATTAGCCAATCAGAGTGTGGAGGCAAATTAAGGTCACATTATTTTACTTGTAAATTTAGGTACGATTTGTGCGTAATTTTAACGCCCCAAATTATAAGTGTAAGCATGGTATAGTCCCACTAAGTCTACAAGTACAAGTCTGGTTACGTACGCACAGATTTGATTCCGCACGCACAGATTGGTTTACACACGCACAGAGCGGTTTACGCATGCACAGATCAGTTTATGCATGCACAAATCTAATGTCACCCTAATTTGACTTCATATTTATTGACTTCACATTTATGGCCTTGGCTTCCTTTCATCAGCTTCTGATTGGGGGAGTTTGAGACAGGGGAGTCGTAGACAAGTTATGAGGCAGTTTTGGGTCTGGTGAGTGAAAAACAACAAGGGGAGATTCTAAAACCACATGTGGTTTATTTGTTTTTTTGGTGGGTCACTGGCAGAGTGTTGGTTCCAGGAGCCGAAGGACCCAGGTTCTATGCACCAATCGCAGTAGCTCCCTGTGCTCACCAATTTCAACATTAACCAACAAATATGTGAATCCTCAAGATGGAAACCAGGAAACTAGGTGTAAGTGAGGGACAATAATGACCAGACAGGAACATTAAAAAATACAAATGCTGCAGGGCAGGACTTTAACAGCTACATTATAGTTTGGAAGAAGTCCTTTATGAAGACAAAGTCTTATTTCTCAGATTTCATTCAAGTCAGTTTTGCTCCAGCCTTTAACTTAAAATATATTGATGAGAGCAATGATGAAGTGACCTCTGGGTGCTTCATCCGATGCCAGACAGAAGGCTCATACCATCTTTAAGATAAATGGCTTTGACTATTATGATTATTATCACGGAAAACAATGGATTATCAAACTGATTGGAATGAGTTGATCACACAGACCAAAGAAGGCAACAGCACAGCTGGTCAAGGAAAAGGCAAGGCAGGTGTTACTCACTTTACCTGAGATTGACTGAGTCTGTTTTGGCGGAAACAGTCTTTAGATAGTGGGTTGTTGTACAATATGTGTAAAGGCTCTAAAAACGCTGCTGCTTCAAGAGCTAGATGGGGACATATAGAGCAGGGGTGTCCTGCTAGTTCTCCAACTCTCTGCTGATCACCTTAATCAGGTGTTGGGTGGTTTATCAGCAGCTGACTGACTGATCACACATGATCAATGTGACTAGCAGAGAGAGTTGGAAAACAAGGGAGGAAAGGAGTGGTTTGAGTTTGATGCCCCCGTAGAGGTGGCAAAGCGCCATTTAGACAGTTAATCATTTAGCAATGCTTCTTTGGCTTGTGTCTATGAAGGTGAAGTGTGACCAGTACTGGCCGAGCCGAGGCACAGACACTTATGGAATGATACAGGTGACCGTGCTGGACACAGTGGACCTGGCTACATACAGCGTGCGCACATTCACCCTTTATAAGGTAAGGACGCTTCGTTCTTCATCAGGTAGATGTGGTGCGGTTTAACAAGTGTAGTTCATTACCACTTGTCAATTAGGGCAATTTGCCATCTGAGGTTCCCATTAGATCAGATCAGTCCACTGTAGTACAAACCAGTACAAAACAGATGTAATGATGAATGCTAAACTATCATGTGTTGGCAGAAGCCAACAGGGAAATATGTTTTATTAGACCTCATGTCTTGTAATCGTTTAGCACATTTAGTCGGTTACAGCAGGAAGCAACGTTGCATAAAACCAGCAGGTGTGGGTCATCCTTTGTGTGCTGAACGTGTGCTACAGAATGGCTCCAGTGAGAAGAGAGAGGTTCGACAGTTCCACTTCATGGCCTGGCCTGACCATGGGGTGCCTGAGTATCCCACCCTAACCCTGGCTTTCCTACGTAGAGTCAAGGCCTGTAACCCTCCAGATGCAGGACCCATGGTGGTCCACTGCAGGTATGGTCTCCTTTACATTAACACATACAAAGTGAAAGGTGTTCATTTAATCATTACACACCTCTGGGCTGATTGGATGTGTGTTATGATAAGTAAAACTGCTCAAATGAATGCGTAGTTAGCAGTAGTTAAGGAAAACTTCACAGATTTTCAAAGGGGGTTGACCAAAACGACCTGGGGTAATATTTAAGAATGAAGGGACACTCAGATTGCTCCGTAATTTCTATGCAGAGAAGTTATCATTTGTTCCCCTGGTAAGACACCTTGGCAGATGGTTTGCCGTGGGCTGAAAAACTCCAACTAGTACTTACTGGTTTTCCCTGTACCTGCCCCAGCAACGGTCAGACTGAGAGGCAGGCAAAGGCAGCCTGCTGGAGCAAAACTGCTCTGTCCGCTATTGTTTTTTCTTGCGTACATATACAGCACTAAAATTTAGACTGTAGATTATTTATAAGTCAGACAGTTCTTCAGCACAGTCTGATATTTGTGGTAAGTTGTATCAGCCAGAGTACGAGTTATGCCGTTTGGAGAAGGACCAGGCTGCCTGTAAGGAACAGGCACCCGCAGCAGAGCCAAAGGCCAGCATAAGATAAGATAAGATAAGATAAGATAAGATAAGATAAGATAAGATAAGATAAGATAAGATAAGATAAGATAAGATAAGATAAGATAAGATAAGATAAGATAAGATAAGATAAGATAAGATCTTTATTCGTCCCACACTGGGGAAATTTCCACATTTCAGCAGCAGTACAAAACAAGAGCAGAATCAAAATTATGTACAGTTTAAGTAAATTAGAAAATGTATCCTATGTATACACAAATGCACACTGAGGTGTTGGGTAATTCCACCATGGACTGACCGGATATTGCACAAGGTAAAGGTTTGCCCAAACATTTGTATGGTTACCACAATATAAGGTGACAATTGTAGTAACAATTACAATAACAGTGATGTACTAGGAGCAGCTTATGTTGTAAGGTCTTACAGCAGCAGGTCCTTCAGACACTTAGGATGTATCAGTCTGTCACTGAAGGAGCTGCATAGTGATAACACCGTTTTTTACAGGGGGTGGGCATCGTTTTCCATCATGGATGATAGCTTAGCTACCATCCTCCTTTCTCCCACCTCCTGCACTGAATCAAAAGGCAGCCCCAGACTGGAGCTGGCCTTCTCAACCAGCTTCTCTATTCGCTTCCTTTCTGCTGCTGAGATACAGCTGCACCAGCAGACCACTTCATAAAAGATGGCTGTTGCCACAACAGAGTCATAAAAGTTCTTTAGGAGTGGTTCCTGGACTCCAAAAGACCTCAGTCTCCTTAACAGATAGAGTCTGCTCTGTCCTTTTTTATGAAGTGTGTCTGTATTGTATGATCAGTCCAGTTTATATTGTTGAGGTGAACACCCAAGTACCAAGCTCGGGTCCTCTACCAGAGGCCAGGGAGCTTGAGGGTTCTGCGCAGTATCCTTGCTGTTCCTAGGACTGCACTTTTCTGGACTGAGATGTCGGATGTTTTTCCAGGGATCTGTTGTAGCCACTCCTCCAGTTTGGGGGTCACTGCCCCCAGTGCTCCAATCACCACAGGCAGCACTGCAGCCTTCACCTTCCAAGCCTTCTCCAGTTCTTCTCTGAGCCCTTGGTATTTCTCTAGTTTCTCATGTTCCTTTTTCCTGATGTTGCCATCGCTTGATTTGCCACATCCACCACTACGGCTTTCCTCTGCTCTTTGTCCACCACCACAATGTCTGGTTGGTTCGCCATTACCATTCTGTATCTGGAAGTCCCACAGGATTTTGGCTCACTAGTTCTCTACCACCTTGGGAGGCGTTTCCCACTTTGACCTTGGGGTTTCCAGTCCATACTCTGCGCAGATGTTCCTGTATACTATGCCACTCACTTGGTTATGGCGTTCCATGTATGCTTTCCCTGCCAGCATCTTACACCCTGCAGTTATGTGCTGGACCGTCTCAGGGGCCTCTTTGCACAGTCTACACCTTGGGTCTTGTCTGGTGTGGTAGATCTGGGCCTCTATGGCTCTGGTGCTCAGGGCCTGCTCCTGTGCAACCAGGATGAGTGCCTCTGTGCTGTCTTTCCGCCCAGCCCTTTCAAGCCATTGGTAGGATTTGTTGAGATCAGCCACTTCAGTTATGTTCCGGTGGTACATCCCGTGTAAGGGCTTTTCCTCCCATGATGGTCCCTCTTCCAGCATCTCATCCTCTGTTCTCCACTCCCTGAGACATTCACTCAGCACGTCATCTGTCGGGTCCATGTACTTATGGATCTTGGATGTTTCATCCCGGATAGTGGCTCTTACGCTCACTAGTCCTCGGCCTCCTTCCTTGCGGCTAGCGTACAGTCTCAGGGTGCTGGATTTGGGGTGGAACCCTCCATGCATGGTGAGGAGCTTTCGTGTCTTAACATCTGTGGTCTGTATCTCTTCCTTTGGCCACCTTATTATTCTCGCAGGGTATCTGATCACTGGCAGGGCATAGCTGTTTATTGCCCGGGATTTGTTCTTGCCATTGAGCTGGCTTCTTAGGACTTGCCTTCCTCGTTGGAGGTATTTGGCTGTTGCCGCATTCCTTGTTGCCTGTTCAAGGTTGCCGTTTGCCTGTGGTATTCCAAGGTACTTGTAATTGTCCTCAATGTCTGCTATTGTTCCTTCTGGGAGTGAGACCCCTTCTGTGTGGATTACCTTGCCTCTCTTTGTCACCATCCTCCCACATTTCTTGACATCCCAATGTCCGAGCTGTAGATCCTGGTGGTGTGGATCAGCAAGTTGATGTCTCGCTCACTATTGGCGTACAGCTTGATGTCACCAATGTAGAGGAGGTGACTTATGGTGGCCCCGTTCCAGAGTCTGTATCCATAGCCAGACTTGTTTATTATTTGGCTGAGGGGGTTCAGACCTATGCAGAACAGCATTGGGGACAGTGCATCTCCTTGGTATATGCCACATTTGATGGATACTTGGGCAAGTGGCTTCCTATTGGCTTTGAGGGTGGTTCTCCACAACCTCATAGTTTGCAATGAAGGCCCTTAGAGTTCTATTGATGTTGTACAGCTCCAAGCATTCAGTGATCCATGTGTGTGGCATTGAGTCATAGGCTTTCTTGTAGTCAATCCAGGCTATGCACAGGTTGGTGTGTCGCACTCTGTAGTCTTGGGTGACTCTTCTGTCTACCAGGAGTTGGTGTTTGACTCCTCTGGTAACCTTACCAATGCCCTTCTGTGCTTCGCTCATGTATTGACCTATGTGCCCACTTATCTTAGCTGCAATGATGCCTGACATGAGCTTCCATGTTGTGGAGAGACAGTACTGACTGTACCTTTTGAGAGATCCTTCATTATCAGGATCGTTTGCCCTTCGGTTAGCCATGTGAGTCCCATTCCTTAGCAGCTGGTTCATTTGTGCTGCCAGGCACTCATGGATTGCAGTGAGCTTCTTTAGCCAGTAGGCATGGATCATGTCAGGGCCAGGTGCTGTCCAGTTTTTCATACCTTTCATACCTCTTATAACAAAGACACTCTTTGTTGGATGTATGCCACTGTGATAGTCACTGGATTCTGTTCAGGGAAGTTGCTGTGGTCTTCTCTCAGATCCACCAGCCACTGTGCATCACTTTTGTGTGATGCCTCCCTTTCCCATATACCTTTCCAGTACTGTTCAGTTTCCAGCCTTGGTGGGTATGCTCTGCTGTTATTACCCTGCCATTGAGAGTACACTTTCGCAGGTTGTGTTGCGAACAGCCGGTTTATTCGTCTGGCTTCGTTGTCTCTGGTGTATCTCTTTAGGCGGCTGGCCAAGGCTTGTAGCCTTTGCTTGGCAGTTTCGAATGCTTCAGGTATGGTATTTGGCTGTACCTCTTGGGCATCGGTCTTTTCATTGCACCTCTCTGGGCCTCTGTCATTTGGCTCACTTCCCTCCGAGCTGCCTTGATTTTTGCCTCCAACCTTTGTTTCTCATGGCTCCCATGGTTGCTCTTATAGCAAAGCACCTCTAGGATCACTGATGCTGAAGCGTATATCAGCTCATTGGTTTTTGTGATTGTTGTGGTAGGGATCGCTCTCAATGCTGCATTCACATCTTCCATGAGACTCTCTGATGGTACTTCACTTAGCCGTTGTAGTTGTGTTCAAGGTTGCATGTTCAATCTCGCCATGATCTTATCTTTCAGGTCAGTCGCTGCCTCGCTCAGTGTGTCTGTGCTCATTTGGGGCTTTGTACCCAATTTCCGGTTGGGGTGAAATCTCCCCTCTGACCTGGCGTCCTGTCTCCTCCTTGCCGTAGCATTTGTGTTGTATCTCGTCAATATAGCAGTTAATGTTTGTGGATGTTGGAACACTGAGCTACTAGTTGCTTCGCCGTCAGCCTTGAATGTGGGTTCTCCGTTCCCATTCACCGCACATTCTTTGCATGTAACCCCTCTGACTAGGATTACTTGAGTAGTAGCAACAGAGCCTTGTTCTCGCATCTCAGCCATTTCTTTCTTGTTCCAGTAGCCCACTTCTCACCAAGGTGCTCTGGTTCCCCAACACCTGACGCAGACCTTGTTACAACGACAACTGCAACGGCTAAGTGAAGTACCATCAGAGAGTGTTAGCTTATTTTGCTAATGCTAGCCTGTATATTAGTTCTGACTGGCTGGCAGCAACTAATTCAATATTACTACTTCATTTTGTAGCCAAAATCAGCCGTTTCCTTCCTCTTGGATGAAGTTGTGAATTCTACTGCCAACAGGGGAAAGTGTGTTAGGGAACATTTAGTTTTGCTTGCAAACAAAGTGAAGCTTAGCTTCGACTAGTTTCAGGATTCCATGGACAAACCAGAAAACAGAAGTTTGAGTACAGTTAGTACTCAGTGTTTTGGACTGTTAGCAATAACTGTATCATTTTTCTAATCTTTATAGTTTATTATTCTTCTTCCATACGTTTTTCGACATCTAACTAGTCCCACATACTTTCAGCTGTGATCTCTCCACCAGGGCCAGACGCCAGTGAAAGAGCCCACCCCCGGCCCTAAATGTATATGTATTTGGCTAAGTATGAGGAACTTTGGGAGATTGCCAGTTCCCCGAGGGGTCCAGCAGACAGAGCCATCAACGTGAAGGCTCTGTCCACTGGCCCCCCCGGAGTGAGCCCCCAAATTCCTGGACGAGTGTACACAGTATGACTAATGAAATTAAAACTGCAGCGTATCCCACTTGGGAGGGACGCAACCACCTTCCGGTAGCCCCTTGCAGACCTAAGTGGATGAATGTGGAGAAATGTAGTTTGGAAGCAAAGCACCGCGGTCCGCAGAGCCAGGTTCCCGACTAGCTCTGCTACCCATCCCACGGCCCCCCAAAACCCCCAGCCAGGAAGAGACAGCCGAGACCTGGGTACCGCAGTAGTACTGCCCACGCACCACACGCAGCGCAGCAAGGGCCATCCTCACCCTTCTTTCACACTTACCCATTCTCTCGCTCAAGTATGCCCATGCTCGCTCCGTGTAGTGCTACACTCAAACCTACACACATACTCTGCGGTTGTGCATTGAGGGCCAACCTCCGCCCAGGGCCCAATGAAGGCCGCAACCCGAGTAATCCGCCAACCCCCCCCCCCGGCGACAGGCCGGAGCAGTTACCAAAATGTGTGTTCAATGTCTATCTGTCAGGTTTTAGTCCTGTTCCTAGTCATGTCCCAGTTTTATTTTGAAAGGACGTCGGCTCCACGTTCCAGACGCCGCCGTGTCGGTTCAAGCCCAGGTCTACACCGCCGTCACTGTTCCTCAGCCTGCGCCAGTCACAGACACTCAGCCGACAGCCAGTCGGCGCTCGGGGCGACATCGACGGGGGCCCGGTTCCAAGGTGCAGGGCCCAGAGACCTTGGTTGCTGCAGAGGAACTGTCTGGTTCTTCAGACATCTATCCCACATCCATCGCAGGCATTCCAGACAGTGTCCACCAGCGGATCCGCCTCCACTGTACTCCAGTTTTGTTCCTCTTTGCACATTTTTCGGACACAGTCGATTCAACATCTGACCAGAACACCAAGGAGTACCTTTTCCAGGAAGCGGCCGCTCTCATCCTGAGAGAACCTGCATTGCACGCGAGGCCCTGGAACTCTCGGAGCCGCAGTCAGCAGCCGCTTCAGTTCCTGCGCCTCAGCCTGTTTCAGTTCCTGCGTCTTAGTCAGCATCAGTCCCTGCCTTGACGTTAGTGCAGACATCACATTACGCTCAGGCTCCAGTTCAGTCCCGTCACGCTCAGGCTCCAGTTCAGTCCCATCACGCTCAGGCTCAAGTTCAGTCCTGTCACGCTCAGGCTTCAGTTCAGTCATGTCACGCTCAGGCCCCAACCTCAACCCTGCCAGGTGGCACAACACGCCGGTCAAGCTTTGCTTTAGCCCTCCAGGCGGAGGTCGTTTCAGCTCCTGTCGGCCCCCAGGCGGAGGTCGTTTCAGCTCCTGTCGGCCTCCAGGCGAAGGCCGTTTCAGCTTCAGCTTCTGTCGGCCTTGAAGAGGTCGTTCCAGTCTCAGTTCCTGTCGGCCTCGAAGAGGTTATTCCTGCCTCTGTTTCTGTTGGCCTCGAAGAGGTCATCCCAGCCTCAGTTCCTGTCGGCCTCCAAGAGGTCGTCCCAGCCTCCGGTCCTGTCAGCCTCCAAGGAGGGTTAGTTTGGCCCTCAGACGTTCCTGAAGGGGTCCCTCCTGCTCCTGTTCCCGCCGGCCACAAAGAGGTTCCTCCAGGCTTCGGTGACACCAGCCAAGGGGTCGTTCCTGGTGGTTCTGGTGGTCACGCCCCATTCCATCCCAGTGAGTCTGGGCCGGTTCAGGCCGATCCGGAGCCTGGGGTCTCTTGTTTCTTTGTGCCCAGGAGCCGTCCCTGGAGGTGCCGGAGGTTCCTGTGGGGACCAGTCCGCATCGGATCCTGGCGGTCCGGCACGGACCGCGCTTGCATTGGTTCCTGGTGGTCCGGCACCGACCGCACCTGTATCGGTTACTGGTGGTCTGGAACAGTGGTAGAAGTCCTGGGGGGAGGGGTACTGTCAGGTTTTAGTTCTGTTCCTAGTCATGTCCCAGTTTTATTTTGAAAGGACTTTGTTTTCATTCATGTTGTCATGTTTTGGTTTCAGTTTCCGGTTTTATTTTGAAGCACTTCCCATCTCACCCACGTCTCAGCTGTTTCCATGCCAGTCCCAGTTAATCACGCACACCTGACAATAATCATGTAAGCACCACCAGTATTTAGTCACCACCTCACACAGCAGTCAGACGCCAGATCGTCGCGTGTACACACCACTTTCAAGCACTCTCGCATATCTTACCGTTTTTTTGATTGTGTTTCTGAACCTGACTGCTCTCTGCCTGTACCGTCGCTGTGAAAATCCTGGTAACGTACCTGACCGTCTGACCAAGAGATAACCCTTTTCCTTACCTGTACTTCTGCCGTGCTCACTCGATGTCGAAACCTTGCCTGTCCCCGGATCTGAGTTTGCCTGTTCCCTTGTACTCACAGCTGTGATCCTCTGTAAATAACCCTGCTTACGTTGTCTTCACTAAAACCACCAACCTGTCCGCGCTGTGCATGTGGGTCCAATACGTGCACTCCCTGACACTATCCAGGATGAGTCTGCTGGCATGGGTTTTATCCATTTGTGGACATGGTTGAATCACATTTACTTTAAAATTTCCCCGTTTGTCATTTTAAGGATTTAATATGAAGCATTAACAATACATCACTTAGTTTCTTTTTTTCTTTTTTTCTTATTTTTAATGTATGCATCATTACACAGCAGTTAGACTTATTATAGGATTTGGCTAAAACTTTAACATAACGAGACCACATATTGGTCTCAAATGGGTGTAAGTGCTCAGCTTCCAGGTCTTTCCAGACCAAGTCCTTAACAAGTGTCGTCGACCATCTCCTGGTCCAGTTTCGATGACGTCCATCATGACATTCCCCTGTTAAGATTCCTTCCTCATAGAGAACAAAGAAGATGAACATGATAACTGTGCAGAATACTGCTATGAGTGGTCGACTTCCACCCCTACTCAGTGTCAGCCAGAGGAATCACTCCTTTACAGTGGCTCTGATGGATCCACATGGCACGTTCAGCTATCTTCACTGCAGTGGGTGTGGTGAGTAGGGCAGTGTAGGGGCCTTCCCACCGTATATGGGACCAGTTCTTTCTTTTGATGACCATTATCAGGATCTGCTCACATGGCTTAATGGCTGAATCCTGTGGAGACAGAACACAATCTCAAAGATAATTTGTATTTACAACTTTTTTCCTTTAACATTTTGCACATCCAATCTGCTAGGGTGTGAGTGTCTTCTGGCTTTTCTATCACATCAGTTAAGATGGGGAGTATCTCATAGATGATCTCAAATGGGGTTATCTCCTGTAGGAGTTATTCTCATATATGTCTTTACTAGGTCCAAGCATGGGCCATGGTCTCCCTGTCTGCTCCATAGTTTTCTTCAATTCAATTCAATTCAATTTTATTTATATAGCGCCAAATCACAACAAAGTTATTTCAAGGCACTTTACAAAGTAAGGTTTAAAACCTCACACAACTAAACCCAACAAATCCCAAATACAGCAAGCATTTAATTTGACAGCAACAGTGGAGAGGAAAAACTCCCTCTCTAACGAGGAAGAAACCTCCAGCAGAACCAGACTGGATGTGGGCGGCCATCTGCCTCGACCGGTTGGGGTGAGAGGATAGAGAGATAGAAAAGAACAGCAACAGCAACAAGCAACAACAAGCAACAACAGAGCACAGGCAGGATGGTAGGACCAGGGACTGGATGCAGGCAGGATGGTTGGATCCGCAGCTGCCCATCACAGACACCAAACTTTGAGTCCAATGATACCTGTGGGTGAGGACAGAGAGGGAGAAAGAGTGGGGGTGGGGGGGGGGGGAGAGGAGAGAAGCACAACTACTGGACAGAAAGAGACAAGGTTAGTTAAACATGGGACAATGATGGGAGGTTATGGGACAGAGGAGGTAGAAGGAAACAGAGGAGCTCAGTGTATAAATTAAGTCCCCCAGCAGTCTATGTCTATTGCAGCTTAACTAAGAGATGGTTCCTGTGACTAGCAATAATTGCCAGTGACCTGAACCATCTCTAACTATAAGCTTTATCAAAAAGGAAGGTTTTAAGCCTAATCTTAAAGGTGGAGAGTGTGTCAGCTTCTCGAACCTGAAGAGGGAGCTGGTTCCAGAGGAGAGGAGCTTGGTAGCTAAAAGCTCTGCCCCCTGTTCTACATTTAAACACTCTAGGAACCGCAAGTAGCCCAGCGCTCTGAGAACGAAGTGTTCTGCTGGGAGCATAAGGAACTATAAGGTCTTTAAGATAAGAAGGAGCTTTATCATTGAGTACTTTGTATGTGAGTAGGAGAATTTTAAATTCTATCCTACATTTTACAGGCAGCCAGTGCAGAGAAGCTAATGTAGGAGAAATGTGATCTCTCTTTCTAAGTCCTGTCAGAACTCTGGCTGCAGCATTTTGAATGAGCTGTAGGCTTTTTAAGGAGCTGTTAGGACATCCTATGAGTAAGGAGTTACAGTAGTCCAGCCTAGAGGTAACAAATGCATGGATCAGTTTCTCTGCATCGCTCTGAGAGAGGATGCTTCTGATTTTAACTATATTTCTAAGGTGGAAGTAGGCGGTTCTGGAGATTTGTTTAATGTATGATGTAAAAGAGAGATCCTGGTCAAACATGACACCAAGGTTCCTCACAGTAGAATCTGAAGCTAATGTTATGCCATCCAGGGTGGCTATCTGACTCAATAGTGTCTCTCTCAGATTTTTAGGCCCAACAATAAGAATCTCGGTTTTATCTGAGTTTAGTTGAAGGAAGTTTTGGGACATCCAGGATTTGATGTCTTTTAAACAACCCTGAATTTTGACTAGTTGATCTGTTTCATTTGGTTCCAAGGACATGTATAGCTGAGTATCATCTGCGTAAAAATTAAAATTAATAGAATGCTTTCTAATAATCTCACCTAGAGGAGACATGTATAAGCTAAACAGAATTGGACCCAGCACAGAACCCTGTGGAACTCCATAGCTAATCCTTGTGCGTGTGGAGAATTTATCATTAACATGAACAAACTGGAATCTGTTCAACAAATAGGATTTAAACCATCCCAATGCTGTTCCATTAATCCCGATTCTATGTTCTAGTGTCTGTAATAGAATGTGATGATCAATTGTATCAAATGCAGCACTAAGATCTAACAGGACAAGGACAGAAACTAGACCATTATCCGAAGCTAATAGAAGATCATTAGTGACTCTAACCAGAGCTGTTTCTGTGCTATGATGTTTTCTAAATCCTGACTGAAAATCTTCATACAGGTTATTCCCACTAAGGTGGTCAGATAATTGTTTAGCCACGATTTTTTCCAGAATCTTGGAAATAAAGGGTAAATTTGAAATGGGCCTATAGTTGGCTAGTTGTCCAGGGTCAAGGGTTGGTTTTTTTCAATAGAGGTTTGACCACAGCCACCTTAAAAGCCTGTGGTACATAGCCTAGTTGTAAAGATTGGTTGATTTGATTTAATATGGATGAGCTGATTAAAGGTAGAACTTCTTTGAGTAATCTGGTTGGGATTGGATCTAAAAGACAAGTGGACGACTTGGAAGAGTTAATTATTGAGGTTAACTCCATATGAGTTATGGGGGAGAAGCTGTCTAGGCAAGACAGAGGATTTAATAAATTTAAAGTTGATGGATCTAGACAGTGCTTTCTGTCATTTGGAAGAAGTCGCTGCTGAATGTTTTTTCTAATGATGATAATTTTATTAGTAAAGTAGTTCATAAAGTCATTGCTGCTGAGATTTAAGGGGATAGTAGACTCAATACAGCTATGACTCTTTGTCAGCCTGGCTACAGTGCTGAAAAGAAACCTAGGGTTGTTTTTGTTTTCCTCAATTAGGGAGAAATAATATGTTTTTCTAGCAGCACAAAGTTTTTTTTTTATATTTCATTAGACTGTCCTTCCATGCAATGCAGTTTACATTTATTTTGTTGGAACGCCACTGTCTTTCTAGTTGTCTAGTCCTTTGCTTTAGACTGCGGATGTCTGAGTTATACCACGGAGCTAACCTCCTCTGATTCACTGTCTTCTTCTTCAGAGGAGCCACTGTGTCTAACATTGTACGTAGAGAAGCTGCAGCATCATCTACAAGACAGTCAACCTGTTCATAAGGATTAAGGTGACTGTTCTCTGTGTATCTGCAAGACATTGAGGCAAAAGATGATGGAATCATCTGCTTGAATCTGGCAACAGCATTGTCAGATAAACATCTGCTATAGTAACATTTCTTTCCAGCTGTTATAGGGTCAGTTGTGCTAAATTCAAAAGTTAATAAGAAATGGTCAGATAATAGAGGGTTTTGGGGAAGAACTATTAAATTATCAATTTCAACCCCATATGTCAGGACAAGATCTAGGGTGTGGTTAAAACGATGAGTGGGTTCATTTACCTGCTGTGTAAAACCAATAGTGTCTATTAAGGAGTTAAAAGCAGTGCTGAGACAGTTGCTGTCAACATCTACATGAATGTTAAAGTCTCCCACTACAATGACTTTATCTGTGCTAAGAACTAAGTCAGATAAGAATTCAGAGAATTCAGTTAAGAACTCTGAATATGGAGCAGGAGGACGGTAAACAATACAAAACACAACTGGTTTCTGAGTTTTAGAGTCTGGGTGAGAAAGGCTCAGAGTGAGGCTCTCAAATGAGTTATAACTATGTTTAGGTTTAGGGGTAATTAATAAATCTGATTTATAAACTGCTGCTACTCCTCCACCTCTACCTGTACTTCTTGGAACATGATAGTTGATGTGACTCATTGGAGTCGACTCATTTAAAGTAACATATTCATCCTGCTGCAGCCAGGTTTCAGTGAGACAGAACAGATCTATGTGATGTTCACTTATCAAGTCATTTATTAAAAAGGATTTAGATGAGAGAGATCTGATATTTAACTAGAAAAAGTAATTTCTCGAGAAATTACGTGGGAGAGCTGATCTGCTGCCGCAACGATGACAAACGCTGATTAAGCTGCTGACGTCAAAAAGTTGACTACGTCCAAAAGTTAACTACGGCAAAACGATGAAAACGATGAAAACGATGAAAACGATGAAAACGAGAAAACGTTGACAAAGATTAAAACAATGACAAAAGATGGAGATTAAAAAGATAATGATTAAAAAGATGACCAAGGTAAAAAGATGTCAAAGATTAAAAAGTTGACCAGAGTGCATTGTTGACAATCATAAATAAGCTGACTATCTTTTTGATTTGAAGAAAGTATTTGTAAATAATTACCTAACTGTGTAATAGTTTAATAACTAGTAGAAATTTACCAGTCAGAAACGAAAATCTTGCCATTTAAGGTAATAAATTACATTGGTGCTTTTATTTTGAAAGGACTTAGAGGTTGTGTGTGGGCAATTACTAAACTATAAAATAGTCTTTAGATAGTCATAATTTATCATTCAATAGCAAGAATAGCCCTATTAAAGTAAAAGATTTAGATTTAGCCCTTTCAGAATAAAATCACCCTAATAAGTGTGAGTGGTTATTTGCTGAACTCTAAAGTGTCTCATTAACGATTGGTAAGTATTCAGAACCAGAAATGTTCTAATCAATCTTGCCATTAAAGGTAATAAATTGTAATTGGTGCTTTTATTTTGAAAGGATTTAGAGGAAACGTGTGGGGGTAATAGCATAACTGTCAATTAGTCTTTAAATAATCATAATTAACCATTCAAAGGCAAAAATGGTGCAGTTAAAGCTAATAATTGGCATTGGTGCTTTTATTTTGAAAGGATGTAGAGGAAGCATGTGTGGGTAATTACTAAACTGTTAATCTATCTTTAAATAGTCATAATTACCCATCTAAAAGCAGAAATATTGCTATTAAAGCTAAATATTTGGCTTGGTGCTTTTATTTTGAAAGGATTTAGAGGAAGTGTGTGCTTAATTACTACACAATCCAATAGTGTAGTTGAGTAATCAGTAATAAGCATGGAACTGCTGTCTACACTGAGAATCAGGAGTTTGACCTGTCAGTGAAATCTGCAGCTGCGCCGTCGCCATGGAGACGAAAGGCGGGAAAATCAGGCTCACTCTGCTCTGTAAAAGCAGAGTTTCACCCTGTATAAACAGGCTTGTTCCAGCTAAACCATAATAGTTATCACAAAAATTATTTCATTTTACAAGTCCCAAGTCTTCAATGAGCAAATGGTGTGAATTTTATGTTTGAGGACAAATGTTTGTAGCCGCAGTCGCAATTTCAAAATACTTCTCCTCTTGTTTTTCTCCCCAGACGTCTGCCGAAAATTATCATTAGAGTCTATGGGAGAATTTCGGGATCTCTCTGCGCTTTGAGGTTGATAGCGACTAAAGTATAGGTCTGAGAGTAAAGCCAGACACATCATTAGAAAGAAGACAAGTATGACTACGATTTACTGAAATAATTACATTGATAGAGTGAAAATTGTGGCTGTAGTGACGAGTTAAAGACAGAAGTTCTATCTTAAAAAAACGTCCCCTCGCACTCTGGCTGTGACATCACGCACTCTAAATAACCCAATACACACTAATGGAAAAGATGAAAATTGACCAAAAACCACCCAATATTTAAACTGCTATAAATCAGAAACTATTAAAGATATTTTAACGATTTCTGGAAGATTAATAGTTGAATAGTTGAAGATTATTTTGTAGTTTAAATGGTGTCTGTAGCCTAAAGTATGCGGAAGTAGTTAAAGCTGAAAGTAGACAAAGCTGAAGAGAATTTGAAAAGTTGTTCCCATTCATTTCAATGGGAAAAAAAAGTTAAAAAAAGCTTAATAACTTGAAAAATATGAAACATATGAATGAGAAAAGTAATAGCACACTTCTCCTTAAAAAGCTGAACATTTTGATATTGGAATCGTTTCTGTAGCTGAAAGTATGCGGGACTAGTTAGATGCAGAAAAACGGGGGGAAGAAAAATAATAATAACTAGAAAAAGCATTTCCATAAGAAAATGCACAGTGAATGCTTCCAAGCTGAAAATATTCCTGAAGAGTTGCTGAAAGTAACTGAAACATTTAAAACAGATGAAATAGCTCAATCATGTAAAGCATAGTTGAATGTATCTAAGGAGAAATAGGAATTGATTAAACAGTGCTGAATATTTGCAGAAGAAGCTGAAGTAGTTCAATTTCATATGGAGGAAAGACAAAAAAGATTTGCTGAAATTAACAAACTGCTGAAAATCAATTAATTAATTTGTTGAAATATAGCCAAATATATCAAAATGGCTAAATATTGTAATTAAATAGTTTTAATTTCAAGAGCTGAATGAGTAGCTAAACGTTTTGGAAATATTGATTACGGCTTAAATTTGCTTCAGAACAAGTATTTGGATTTGAATTGATAAAAGTTGAAGCTTTGAAGGAAGTGTGTGCAGATAATTGCTGAACAGTAAAATAGTTTCATTAACTGGTTATAATTAACTAGTCAAATTCACAAAAGCGACATTTAGGCTAAATAATTAGATTGGTGCTTTTATTTTGAAAGTAATTTGAGGAAGTGTGTGTCCTAACTTGGTAAACTGGAAAAAGCGCTCATTAAGTTGTCCTAAATAACAAAAAAGCAGTCAAAAGCAGAAATCAAAAAGGTTTAGAGCTTAGTTAGTTGCACTAAAAGTTTAGTATTCTTATTTTGAAATGACTTACAGGAAGCTTGTGTGAGTAATTGTTAAATTGTTTCATTAACTAGTAATAATAAACCAGTAATTACTGGTATAGACTTATTGCTGAAATTGAATTGACCATTCAAAAGCAGAATTTATTCTATTAAAGCAAAAAAATGGTTTAATGCTTTTATTTTAAAACGATTTAGAGATGTGTGTGTTTATAGCTAAACTTTAAAATAGTCTCATTACTTGTCACAATTAACCATTCAAAAACAGAGTTTATGCTATTAAAGCTAAAAATTTGGATTGGTACATTTATTTTGAAAGGATATTGAGGACACCTGAGCAGGCAATTTCTAAACATGAAGATTGTCTTATCATCTAGTAACAATACACCAGCTGAACGCAGAAATATTGCCCTTTTTAGCTAAAGATCTGGAATGGGGCTTTTATTTTGAAAGGATTTGGAGAAACTGTGTGTGCAGTATTTTAGTCTAAATAAATAGTCATGATAAACCTGTTGAAAGCAGAAATATTGCTATCTTTAGCTAAAAATCGGGATTTGGGCTTTTATTTTGAAAGGATGTGGAGAAGCTGTGTGTGCTTAATAGCTAAACTGTAAAACAGTCACAATAACCAGTCACGATTACCCATTCAAAAGTATAAATAGTCCTATTAAAGCTAAAAATTCGGATTGGTGCTTTTATTTTGAAAGAATATGGAAAAGGCCTGTGCAGGTATTTGCTAAACAGTATATTAGTCTAAATAACCAGTCATAATACACCTGTTGAAAGCAGAACTATTGTTATCTTTAGCTAAAGATCAGGATTGGGGCTTTTATTTTGAAAGGATGTAGAGGGGCTGTGTGTGCTTAATAGCTAAACTGTAAAACAGTCACACTAACCAGTCATGATTACCCATTCAAAAGCACAAATAGTGCTATTAAAGCTAAAAATCTGGATCGGTGCTTTTATTTTGAAAGGATTTAGAGGTTGTGTGTGAGTAATTACTAAACTATAAAATAGTCATTAGACAGTCATAATATGTCATTCAATAGCAAGAATTGCCCTATTAAAGAAAAAAAAATTAGGTTAAGCCCTTTCAGAATAAAATCACCCTAATAAGTGTGAGTGGTTATTTGCTGAACTCTAAAGTGTCTCATTAACGATTGGTAAGTATTCAGAACCAGAAATGTTCTAATCAATCTTGCCATTAAAAGAAGTAAATTGTAATTGGTGCTTTTATTTTGAAAGGATTTAGAGGAAATGTGTGGGGGTAATAGCATAACTGTCAATTAGTCTTTAAATAATCATAATTAACCATTCAAAGGCAAAAACGGTGCAGTTAAAGCTAATAAATTGCATTGGTGCTTTTATTTTGAAAGGACATAGAGGTAGCATGTGTGGGTAATTACTAAACTGTTAATCTATCTTTAAATAATCATAATTACCCATATAAAAGCAGAAATGTTGGTATTAAAGCTAATTATTTGGCTTGGTGCTTTTATTTTGAAAGGATTAAGAGGAAGTGTGTGCTTAATTACTACACAATCCAATAGTGTAGTTGAGTAATCAGTAATACGCATGGAACTGCTGTCTACACTGAGCATCAGGAGTTTGACCTGTCAGTGAAATCTGCAGCTGCGCCGTCGCCATGGAGACGAAAGGCGGGAAAATCAGGCTCACTCTGCTCTGTAAAAGCAGAGTTTCACCCTGTATAAACAGGATTGTTCCAGCTAAACCATAATAGTTATCAAAAAAATTATTTCATTTTACGAGTCCCAAGTCTTCAATGAGCAAATGGTGTGAATTTTATGTTTGAGGACAAATGTTTGTAGCTGCAGTCGCAATTTCAAAATACTTCTCCTCTTGTTTTTCTCCCCAGACGTCTGCCAAAAATTATCATTAGAGTCTATGGGAGAAATCCAGGATCTCTCTGCGCTTTGAGGTTGATAGCGACTAAAGTATAGGTCTGAGAGTAAAGCCAGACACATCATTAGAAAGAAGACAAGTATGACTACAATTTACTGAAATAATTACGTTGATAGAGGGAAATATGTGTCCGTAGTGACGAGTTAAAGATAGAAGTTATATCTTAAAAAAACGTCCCCTCGCACTCTGGCTGTGACATCACGCACTCTAAATAACCCAATACACACTAATGGAAAAGATGAAAATTGACCAAAAACCACCCAATATTTAAACTGCTATAAATCAGAAACTATTAAAGATATTTAAACGATTTCTGGAAGATTAATAGTTGAATAGTTGAAGATTATTTTGTAGTTTAAATGGTGTCTGTAGCTTAAAGTATGCGGAAGTAGTTAAAGCTGAAAGTAGACAAAGCTGAAGAGAATTTGAAAAGTTGTTCCCATTCATTTCAATGGGAAAAAAAAGTTAAAAAAAGCTTAATAACTTGAAAAATATGAAACATATGAATGAGAAAAGTAATAGCACACTTCTCCTTAAAAAGCTGAACATTTTGATATTGGAATCGTTTCTGTAGCTGAAAGTATGCAGGACTAGTTAGATGCAGAAAAACGGGGGGAAGAAAAATAATAATAATAATAATAATAATAATAATAAAGCTTAGAAAAACAATACAGTGAATGCTTTGCAGCATTCACTGTGATAAAGCTTAGAAAAACAATACAGTGAATGCTTTGCAGCATTCACTGTGATAATAAAGCTTAGAAAAACAATACAGTGAATGCTTTGCAGCATTCACTGTGATAATAATAATAATAAAGCTTAGAAAAACAATACAGTGAATGCTTTGCAGCATTCACTGTGATAATAAAGAGCGAAGATCTCAATAGTGTGAGAGCTGTTCAGCTCTCCCACTAATAAACCACACTTTATTAGCTTACTATTACTTTGTTCCGTAAGAGGAACTGTTTTGATGTTTATTAAATTCTGGTAAGTCACTCCTCTTTGATTTGTTTGTGACTTGTATAGTTTTAGGTGGTCGAGAAGCAGACACAGTCTCTATGCGAGTCTTAATTTGATTGTACCATTTGTCCATTCTACCAACCCAGCACTTTGGGGGTGATATAAACAATGATTCTATAAAATGATTCCCAAGTGTGTAGCCATTTGTTTTATGACGTAATTTACAAAATGTGGTCCATTGTCGCTATAAATGACTTAGCTTAGCTTTAGCTACTATTAATGCATCGGCATGTTTACTTGGTATGATCTCTACCCACTTATCTCTACCCAGATCAGTACAAGGCAGTATTTTATAGTACATGCTACAGTTGCTATGCTACATTTGTTTAGTTCAATAAAGTCCATGTGTAGGAACTGGAATGGATGCTTTGCCTCTGGCATTTGCCCTCGTTTGGGTCGCACATTCCCCTGCACATTATGTCTGTTTAACAAGCCCTACAAAAAGTTTTTAAATATGCATTAAATCCCTGAGCATAGAAATGCTGTTTCACCACCTTTACCATTCCTCCCACTGAGACCTGGCATTACCCATGACTCAAATCTGCGCAAAGTGGAACAAGCTTTTTGGAAGAAATTATTTATTTTGTATTCTGTAGACGCCATCTACTTTAACTGCCCATTTTTTACCCATGAAGTTTGCTCTGGTATGGGTGCATTCTGCTGCATGCCTGTGATAATCTGTAAATCAAATGGTGTCGCTGTTTGTGTGTCCTGCACTGTGAGTACTAAAATTCCATGCTTGCCTTCAGCTGCTTCTTTAGCAGTTTTGTCAGCAAAAGCATTACCTCTGGAAATTGGGTTTTAACTCTTTGTATGTACTGCACATTTGCAGACTGCTACAGTAAGGTTTGTGGTAGCAAGACGACTTCTAGAAGCGCTGTTGACAATGCTGCATGTTTTACTGACTTTCCTGTAGAAGTGGTCATACCTCTCCTTGCCCGCTGGGCTACAAAGAAATGAAGTGTTGAGAAAGCATATTGGCTATCTGTGTGAACTGTTAAGTCTGGTCTTGGCTTATACTGTTGCTCCTACAAGGGCTTGTTTTAGTGAGGTAAAGGTTTCTTCCCTTTCTGGGGTCCACGTGATTTTGACTCATTGTCATGGGCATCTGATAGATAAGATCTAACAAATGGTTGTGTGATTTGAGCATAATTTGGGATCCACAACCTGCAATAGTTAATTTGTTGCTTTGTCTGTGGTTTTGGCGCATCTAGGATAGATGTCTTTCTGTCTGCTGTCAATAATGTTCCTTCAGGTACCAAGTCATGTCCTAAAAATGCCTTTCGTTCTTTTGCCTATTGTAACTTTGACAATGAGGCCTTGTTCCCTGTTCTGTGAAGGTGGTTAAATAGAGCTACCACAGTTTGCCTGTTGTTTTGCTCTTTGTCTGATGCTATGTCATCAGATGAGAATGTCATCTATGTATACCAGAACTTCAGCTATGTTCTTCGGCTATTAGAATTGAAAAAAAAAAAGCATTACTAAGATCAACTACTATAAACCATTGTTCATCTGGTTGTAACTGGTTTAACAGAGTGTGAGGGTCAGGAACGCAAGGTGCTTGACTCTCCACTGATTAACTGCTCTTAAATCTTGGACCATCCTCCATATTCCTGATTGGGCTTTTTTAACTGGAAAGATGGGAATATTGCATTGGGAGTCGGGCGCATCCACTATGATTTCGTTGGCTTTAAGGGGTAGTCTGTCTTGGGTTTTTTCACTTCCCGTTGCTAAAATGCCCTTGGAAGTGGGTACGATGGAAGGCCACTGGTACTCCCTGTACCAGAAGCTCTCTTGTTGGAACTTGGCTTAATTTTGATGAGCTAAAATGCGTTTCAAGTGGGATGGTTAAATCTAATAGTTCTGATGTGATCTCTTCGTTTCTGTGTTCTCTGTGTCTTCTGGCGGGCGTAGTCAATTACCATGAGGGTTATGTGGGGGTGGCCTGTAATATTCTCCTGTATTTTTATCATAGGGATTCTTTCCCTTAGGTTTTTTGTGACATTCTCTAACGTAATGTCCTGGCTCATTACAAATGAAACATCTGTCTTGGTTTAGCTCTACTCAGTTCTATCACGTCCTCTAAATCCTTCTCTACATTTCTTATAATCATGGTCTGCTGAACTCCATCACTTCAGTGATTTACATTGTTTTTTCTGATAAACTCAGGTAGCTGGGGGAGGAAGCCAGCCATCAAAGCTTGTTTTAATTGTTGTTGGTAGGGAGTACCTTCTCCGGGCTCTTCCTGGAGACCACTATGGTCTTTGCAATGTAGATAGAAGGAAACAAGGATATGTTTGAGTTCAGGGCAAGAGACATTTAAAGTCTTCCCGTAATCAGGTGTTCTCTTCCATATTGTCCTTTCACTGATCTAGTGTGTTGTGCTACAGGGGAGATGTTTGCACCATCCTGCACTCTGACTTTCTTTCGTCTTTCTTTCCTTTGTCTCACCTCTATCTCCTGCAACTCTTCTCTAAGCCTGCTCTTGTTTCTGCCGCTCACGCATCTGTTTTACGCCTGTGCTTGGCCCTGTCGTTTCCTCATCAGGTTTCACAAGTATAAGCACCTGCAGTGCAGCTTGTACTTGCTTATTCTAAATATCTGTCTTCCTCTTTTCTGCCTGCTCTACATAGTTTCTAATAACTGCAATTGTTTACGTGACTTCTTTTTTGTAAGAGGCGCTAGCAACCTCAATTTTTTATTTATTTACCAAATTGTTACAAGATGACTCAAGTCAATTTGCCATCAAATTTATGTGTCTTTTCCCACAATTTCAAATATCGGGTACTGCCAGGTGAGAATTTCTCCATATATTTCTCATCGCCTTCCAGGGGAGGTTTACTGTTGTTTCCCGCCATTATTAAACTATGACCTTAATTTACCACACTGTGTACTTCAACAGACCACTGGATTGCGTAAACAACATTAGGTTTCTTTTAGTGCTGCTGTCCACGTCAATTGGTGACTTTCACACTCACAATCATGCACTTTCGCACCACAACTAATAATAATACTTCTAATTTTTATAGTGGCTTTAAGGGTCCCACCCGACCTTTCAGTGGCTTTCAAGTCCTACCCGACCTAACGCACAATACTCAATTAATGTTGCTGTGCTGTCCGTCTCTTGGGAACGCATCGACGTGCTGGTGTGAGAAGGAGTGTTCCTGTTACTGACAGGATTAAAACATTGAACACATATATACTTCATAATGCCAATAAGTAAAAAACAATAATCAGCCTTGTGAGTGACGTAACATCATAATAGGTAAATCATAAATCAGTCAGTAAATTATATTTACTCTTTATAGTAAGTATTTCTGGCACCCTAAAAGAAACTGGTGTGAGAAGGAGTGACCATTGCAATGACTGATGCATGGTTCTGTATTCAAATATTCACATTTGTCTTAGGTTTACACCTTTAGGTTACAACATTCAAGGCTTTGTTTAATAAAATAAATATGTTGAAATTACTAAGCATTTGTTTCCATCTGGAGAAGGCTCTCCAGCTAACTTGTCTTTCAGCTATTATATCCTGTAGCTCAATGGCATAAGTTCTTGACTTTGGAGTAGGGGGATCTGGGTTCTATTCCCGACAAATTTATGCAATCACTATGTAATATAAATATTTGTTTTTCCCAGATAAATTGATGCATATACTTAATGTGTTAGTAATCTATATCATAGATGAAGACATTTTAGAACGTGTCAGTGTTTCCAGTAGTATGTATACTGCTCCTCTGAGAAGTGCTTTAAGCAGCTATTGTGGCTGAGTGGCTATGAAGCATTACTCTGATCCAGGAATTCCTGATTTGAAACCTGACTAGAACAAGTCTTTCAACAAAATTCAGGAGGAGAAGTTTGTGGTCATGTGTAAAACATTTTATAATTTTTAATGAAAACAAAATGCTTTTGTTTTATTTGTGCACATTCAGCTCTGCAACTTTTTCTTTGCAGATCTGATCAGCTATACACTCAACTCATTGGGCAGTTTCAGTAATGTTACAACTGATTTATTACAACTAGTTAATTAGGATATTTTACAGTATAATAAAAACCCACACCCTCTCTCAAAACCTTTCCGCAATAAAAGCAATCCAATTGCTTATTAGCATGTTTTCTGCTTTTGACTGGTTAGTTACTGACACTGTTTTAACTTTAGCAGTTAAGAACACACATCCTCCAAATCCTTTCAGAATTAAAGCATAAGTCAAAATCATTCGCTTTCGTAGAAGATTTTTCAACTGCTTCAGGTTTTCCTCATCCACCACTCATATCCTGTGCTCAATGGTATAAATCCTTGACTCGGGAGCAGGACATATAGTTTTGATTCCCATTGGAGGTGAGATGGAGATGTTTATGCATTCAGTTCTTAACTACATTGATTTCCTTCAGATAAATTGAGTTATATATTTAATATAACAGCATCTTTCAGCTATAATGTAAAAGGGTCATCTGTGACTAGTTATTCACATTGTTTTACACTTAAGCAATTAACCACACACACATTTCAAACTATACTATAGACTATATTATATGATTATTTTACAGTTTAGTAATTAGGCACACGCTTCCTCCATATCCTTTGAAAATAACAGCACCAATCCAAATCTTTAGACTAAATAGCACATTTTCATCTTTTGACTGGTTAATTTTGATTAGTTAATGAGACAATATAACTGTTTAGCAATTACCTGCACATGCTTACTCCAATACGCCAACTTTTCCAAAATTAAAGCTGCAGCTGTTTTAACTATTTTTTACTATTACTATTACTATTACTATTACTATTACTATTACTATTACTACTATTTACTACTGTTTTTAACTATTCTTTCAGGGTGCAACCAGCTGCTGAAACCAAGCAAATCGGTTAAGTAAACAATCGGAGCAAAAAAATAAAAATAAAAAAAATAAATAAGAAACAGGGATGTACCTTAGGCTAACACATTCATAACTAAACAATTTTTGTACTGTGGTTTACCTTGGAGGTTAATACTAATACCAATAATAGTGCTAAAGTATGTGCACATACTAATAGAAACATATACATACAATATACATACATATGTGCATTATTATACATATCCCATACTACTTAATAAAAGTCATGACATACAACACCACAAATTCCATATTCACACATTATTCATATTGGTAGTGATAAGTATCAATAATACTTACAGTTGGATTTGGAAAGTGTCCCACTATAAGGTTAGTAAGGCTGTAGCTTAACATTATTCACCCAAAGGGTGAGGCAGACGTTGGTGCATGAACAATGCCACTTGTGGAAGCCAGGGTGATGTGAGGGGCTCGGCCACTACGCCCATCCAACAAGTAGAGGAAGGAATCCCAGCAGCCAGGGAGCCCACACACCTTCAGTTCCAGGAGGGCAGGTGTTGCGACCCAAGCCCTCGCACCCACACCATTCGCTTGATCACATTCGTGGGGAGGGTAGGTCTCCCGCCTGCCGTCCATGTGGCCCCAGGCAGGGACCGCAGCTCCTCCCGAGCCCCGCCCAACCCCCCCAACCCGGGGGAGGCAGAGGGCAGCAGAAAAAGGCACCCCAGAACCCTGCAACCCAGCTTGGACGTGGGTGTGTGGAACTAAAGTGCACTGAAGGTGGGTGACACCTCCAGGAGCACAACCGCTGGCTGATGGTGTGTCTCCCGGACAGTGCCCCCCCTCGCCCTAAATGTGTTTTTGCAGTTAAAACTGGGTGGTGATCTCTCCACCAGGGCCAGTGGCCGAGGCCACAACTGGCCTCAGCCCCAGGCCCCAGTGAAGGAGCCCACCCCCGGCCCTAAATGTATGTGTATGTGGCTAAGTATGAGGAACTTTGGGAGATACCCAATTCTCCGAGGGGTCCAGCAGACATCAATGGGAAGGCTCCGTCTGCTGGCCCCCCTGGAAGGAGCCCCCAGATTCCTGGACAAGTGTGTATGACTAATGCAATTAAAACTGCAGAGCATCCCACTTGGAAGGGACGGAACCACTTCCCAGTAGCCCCGGTCCCTCCATCAGCAGGACGCCCCTTGCAGACCTAAGTGGATGAATGCGGAGAAATGTAGTTGGGAAGCAGAGCACCAGGGTCCGCAGAGCCAGGTTCCCGACTGGCTCTGCTACCTATCCCACCACCCCCCACAACCCCCAGCCAGGAAGGGACAGCCGAGACCCAGGGACCGCAGTACTACTGCCCAGGCGCCACACGCAGCACAGCCAGAGCCATCCTCACCCTTCTTTCACACTTACCCATTCTCTCGCTCAAGTATGCCCATGCTCGCCCCGTGTAGTGTGACACTCAAACCCACACACATACTCTGCGGTTGTGCATTGAGGGCCAGCCTCCGCCCAGGGCCCAATGAAGGTTCTAGCCTGAGTAGTCCGCCAACCCCCCCTGCAACAGGCCCGAGCAGTTACCAGAGGGCGTCGGACCGCTAGGGCAGGCAGCGCCCCACCCGAGCAGGGGCAGCGCCCCAGGGGAGAGACACCCCTCCGGGCACAGGCAGGCACCCCCAGAGGGAGTCCCCCGGACGCAGGTCACCCAGGTCTCCACCCCCAGGTTCGCCTCCGCACACCGGCAGGGAGGCCCGCCTCCGGCTCCCCGGAGACAGGCACACGCCAACCCTCAAAATGGTCCAACTCCGGCACAGGGCCGCCGGTCTCAGCAGCCACCACACCCCCGCCGCAGGGGACCCATGCGGCCAGCCCAGAGTCCACCAACCCGTTGTCCTGGTTCCTTAGGCAGGCAGGCACCCCCAACCACCAGTCACCCCCCCACCACTGTGCCAGACATGTACCAGTGCAGTACCCGAGCCCCACGCATCCTTACCTGGAAATGGAATCAATCAGAGTATAGTTTTGGTCACTGATTTGATGAAGCAGACAATGTGTCTAAGGTGGTATAATCTAACAAGCTGTTCAGGTATTGAGTAATGCTTAATTTTTTTTTAGTTTTCCAGTTCATGAGGATGATTTTCTTTGCGACACACAGGGCAGAAAGAAGTGTGTGTGTGATGAGTTTGTCTCTAGATCAAGCCCACTTAGATCTCCTAGAAGACAAAGTGCAGGGGCTGCTGGGATTGGACAGCTTAACTGGGTTGACAGGTGTTCACATACTCTTTGCCAAAATTGCTGCACAGATGAGCATGACCAGAATGCATGTAGGAATCTATCTGCTGTGTTATCTGTACAGTGAGGGCAAATATTTGAGTTTGTGAGACCCATTTGGAACATCCTTTGTCCTGTATAGTGAGTTCTATGAAGAATTTTGTATTGTATTAGTTGTAAATTTGTATTTTTTGTCATTCTGAATAAATTAGATCATATGTTATTCCAGAACGTGTAATTAGTGGTGATATTGAGATCAGCTTCCCATTTAGAGATCGGAAGGCTCACTGTCTGGTCTACATTGGAAATTAAGATATAGATTTTGGATACTGTCCTTTTCCCTGATATATCAATAAATCGCTCTATTACTGGTGGTGGTTGCATGTGGATGGCAGTATTCTTACTTTTTGCATTAAGTATTGACTGTAGTTGTTGGTATTCTAAGAAATTGGCACTAGTGATTTCATAGTGAGACACTAGTTCTTCAAAAGAGGTAAACTTGTCTTTTGTGAAAACGTGTTGCAGATGTGTTATCCCTTTGATATGCCAAGTTGGAAAGTGTATTGCCTTTTTGTTTTGTATGATGTCTGGATTGTTCCAGAGAGGTGTGTTTTGGCAAAGAGTAAGCGAAGACCCATTAATTTTAAGAAACTCCCACCAGGCTTGCAGAGATGCTTTTATGCTAATGTTCTGGTAACAACTATGATGTTTGATTTTGGTGCTGATAAAGGGCAGATCTGCAACTTTAATATTTCCACAAAATGTTTGTTCAATGTCTATCCAGGAGGAGTCTGCTGGCATGGGTTTTATCCATTTGTGGACATGGTTCAGTCTATTGGCAAGAAAGGTAGCAAGGTAGTTCTAGGCCGCTGCAGGGTCTGGATTTTTGAAGAGTTTTTAAACTAATTCGTGGTGGCTTGGTTTTCCACAAAAACTGTGAGATGTAGGAGTCTAATGTCTTACACCACGCCTGGGCTGGCTGAGTTGGAATCATTGAGAATATGTAATTAATTTTTGGCAGGATCATCATTTTTATGGTGGCAATTCTTCCCATAAGTGAAATGGGTAAGGACTGCCATCTTTTGAGGTTGGCTTCTATTTGTTTTAATAATGGATTGTAGTTTAGATCAATAAGCTCTGATAGCCTAGACGACAATTCAATGCCCAAGTATTTAATGTTCAATTCAATTCAATTTTCAATTTTATTTATTTATATAGCGCCAAATCACAACAAAGTTATTTCAAGGCACTTTACAAAGTAAGGTTTAAAACCTCACACAACTAAACCCAACAAATCCCACATACAGCAAGCATTTAATTTGACAGCAACAGTGGAGAGGAAAAACTCCCTCTCTAACGAGGAAGAAACCTCCAGCAGAACCAGACTGGATGTGGGTGGCCATCTGCCTCGACCGGTTGGGGTGAGAGGATAGAGAGATAGAAAAGCACAGCAACAAGCAACAACAAGCAACAACAGAGCACAGGCAGGATGGTAGGACCAGGGACTGGACGCAGGCAGAATGGTTGGATCCGCAGCTGCCCATCACAGACACCAAACTTTGAGTCCAATGATACCTGTAGGTGAGGACAGAGAGGGAGAAAGAGTGGGGGTGGGGGGGGGGTTGAGGAGAGAAGCACAACTACTGGACAGAAAGAGACAAGGTTAGTTAAACATGGGACAATGATGGGAGGTTATGGGACAGAGGAGGTAGAAGGAAACAGAGGAGCTCAGTGTATAAATTAAGTCCCCCAGCAGTCTATGTCTATTGCAGCTTAACTAAGAGATGGTTCCTGTGACTAACAATAATTGCCAGTGACCTGAACCATCTCTAACTATAAGCTTTATCAAAGAGGAAGGTTTTAAGCCTAATCTTAAAGGTGGAGAGTGTGTCAGCTTCTCGAACCTGAAGAGGGAGCTGGTTCCAGAGGAGAGGAGCTTGGTAGCTAAAAGCTCTGCCCCCTGTTCTACATTTAAACACTCTAGGAACCACAAGTAGCCCAGCGCTCTGAGAACGAAGTGTTCTGCTGGGAGCATAAGGAACTATAAGGTCTTTAAGATAAGAAGGAGCTTTATCATTGAGTACTTTGTAGGTGAGTAGGAGAATTTTAAATTCTATCCTACATTTTACAGGCAGCCAGTGCAGAGAAGCTAATGTAGGAGAAATGTGATCTCTCTTTCTAAGTCCTGTCAGAACTCTGGCTGCAGCATTTTGAATGAGCTGTAGGCTTTTTAAGGAGCTGTTAGGACATCCTATGAGTAAGGAGTTACAGTAGTCCAGCCTAGAGGTAACAAATGCATGGATCAGTTTCTCTGCATCGCTCTGAGAGAGGATGCTTCTGATTTTAACTATATTTCTAAGGTGGAAGTAGGCGGTTCTGGAGATTTGTTTAATGTATGATGTAAAAGAGAGATCCTGGTCAAACATGACACCAAGGTTCCTCACAGTAGAATCTGAAGCTAATGTTATGCCATCCAGGGTGGCTATCTGACTCAATAGTGTCTCTCTCAGATTTTTAGGCCCAACAATAAGAATCTCGGTTTTATCTGAGTTTAGTTGAAGGAAGTTTTGGGACATCCAGGATTTGATGTCTTTTAAACAACCCTGAATTTTGACTAGTTGATCTGTTTCATTTGGTTCCAAGGACATGTATAGCTGAGTATCATCTGCGTAAAAATGAAAATTAATAGAATGCTTTCTAATAATCTCACCTAGAGGAGACATGTATAGGCTAAACAGAATTAGACCCAGCACAGAACCCTGTGGTACTCCATAGCTAATCCTTGTGCATGTGGAGAATTCATCATTAACATGAACAAACTGGAATCTGTTCAACAAATAGGATTTAAACCATCCCAATGCTGTTCCATTAATCCCGATTCTATGTTCTAGTGTCTGTAATAGAATGTTATGATCAATTGTATCAAATGCAGCACTAAGATCTAACAGGACAAGGACAGAAACTAGACCATTGTCCGAAGCTAATAGAAGATCATTAGTGACTCTAACCAGAGCTGTTTCTGTGCTATGATGTTTTCTAAATCCTGACTGAAAAACTTCGTACAGGTTATTCCCACTAAGGTGGTCAGATAATTGTTTAGCCACGATTTTTTCCAGAATCTTGGAAATAAAGGGTAAATTTGAAATGGGCCTATAGTTGGCTAGTTGTCCAGGGTCAAGGGTTGGTTTTTTCAATAGAGGTTTGACCACAGCCACCTTAAAAGCCTGTGGTACATAGCCTAGTTGTAAAGATTGGTTGATTTGATTTAATATGGATGAGCTGATTAAAGGTAGAACTTCTTTGAGTAATCTGGTTGGGATTGGATCTAAAAGACAAGTGGACGACTTGGAAGAGTTAATTATTGAGGTTAACTCCATATGAGTTATGGGGGAGAAGCTGTCTAGGTAAGACAGAGGATTTAATATGATGTTTATTAAATTCTGGTAAGTCACTCCTCTTTGATTTGTTTGTGACTTGTATAGTTTAGGTGGTCGAGAAGCAGACACAGTCTCTATGCGATAACTAAGACTAAGAGTGGGTCGCGGCTGTAGAGAACATGCAGAGAGGCGTGTAAGACTGCGACTCTGCGTCCTGGGCTCCACTCTGAGTTGTCAAGCAGTGGGGGGACTAAGCAACATGGCCATGTTACTAGAAAGCAGAGAGGCTCCGTTCAACGTGGGATGGACGCCGTCTCTTCTAATCAGCCCAGGTTTTCCCCAAAAAGTGCTCCAATTAGCCACAAAGCCCACATCGTTTGCAGGACACCACCTAGACAACCAGCGGTGGAGCGATGACAGCCGGCTATACATGTCATCACTGGTCACATTGGGGAGGGGTCCAGAGAAAACTACGGAGTCCGACATTGTTTTGGCGAACGAACACACCGACTCAATGTTAGTTTTAGTGACTTCCGATTGGCGTCATTAGCTCCTGCGTGTATTACAATCTTAGCGTACTTACGTTTATCCTTAGACAGGAGCTTAAGATAAGACTCAATGTCGCCCGCTCTGGCCCCAGGCAAACACCTAACTATGACCGCTGGATTCTCTAACTTCACGTTTCGGACTATGGAGTCACCAATGATCAGAGTGGGTTTCTCAGCGGGTGTGTCGCTGAGTGGGGAAAATCTGTTTGAAACGTGAAGCGGTTGGTGGTGAACCGTGGGCGCCTGCCTAAAGCTACGTTTCTTACGAGCCGTGACCCAGTCGTTCCCCAGCTGCCTGGGACCTGCTGGGGGACTGGTAGCAGCTAAGCTAGGAGGCTCCGCACCGGCTAAAGGGACCTGGCTAGCTGGCCTGTTTTCTAAAGTGCGAAGCCGAGACTCTAAGTCTAACAACCTCGCCTCCAACCCTGCATCTAGCGTACACCTATTACAGATACCATTACCATCACTAAAGGAGGCAGAGGATAAGCTAAACATAAGACACACCGAGCACTGAACAGAGCGAGAGGGAGAGGAAAAGGGGGAAGCCATAGCAGGAAAGTAAGCTAGGAGCTACGCTAGCGGAGAAAACACTTAGATAACAGTGTAAATTAGCAGGACGTTTAATGAAAGGAAAAGATGCTTGAGTGTTACAAGCTTGTTTTGCAACGTTCAGCAGTCGCTATCAGATATAAAACGATGATATTTAGAAAAGAGCGGAGAGTAACGCTGTACACACACAGCGGCAGCAAACCTCAGTAACCGGAAGTGACGCGATACGCTTACCGTCAGTCAGCCAACCAAGTGTTGTAGTGTGTTCCCTGAATGGAGTGTGGTAGAGGAGATGTTAGTCACCTTAAAGTTAAGTGGTAGCACTATAGATTTGGTCCAGTTAATAGAGTACTCTGAAAGTCCTGAGAATTCATCTATGAGGCTGATAGTTGTAGGAAGAGACGTCTGTGGCTCCAGGAGAAACAGTAACACATCGTCAGCATATAAACTTATTTTATGATTTACTGATTTGGTCGATATTTCAGTAATTCCTTCATGCTGTCTTATTGCTGCGGCTAGAGGTTCAATAAATATTGCAAATAGTGATGGGGAAAGTGGACAGCCCTGTCTTGTCCCTCTATGCAGATTAAACCTTGGTGAGATCTGGTTGTTTGTTCTGACTGCAGCGTTTGCTGAGTTGTATAATATTTTGATCCAGTCTATGAATGTTTCCCAAATGCCGAATTTGTGCAGAGTGGCTAAAAGAAACTTCCAGTTTACTCTATCGAAAGCTTTTTCTGCATCTAAGGAGACGATGGCTGACTCTAGCTTATGGATGGTGACATAATCAATTAAATTAATTAGTCCGTTCATATTGTTTGTTGACTGTCTACCTTTAATGAAGCCTGTTTGATCAGAGTGAATTATATATGGAGTGATTTTTTCTAATCTTCTAGCAAGTGCTTTACACACTATTTTTAGATCTACATTTATTAGTGAAATTGGTCTATAACTCAGTGGGAGTGTAGGGTCTTTTCCTGGTTTTTGGAGCAGGCTTATGAAGGCAGAATTCATATCTGTGGGTAATGAATGTTGTTGTTTAATTTCAGCTACCATTTTGTAAAAGCTGGGTGCCAGCATGGACCAGAACTATTTATAAAATTCAGTTGGGAATCCATCTGGTCCTGGAGCTTTTTTATTGGGCATCTCCTGCAGAGCTTCATGTAGTTCTGCCAAAGATAACAATGAGTCTAGAGTTGTGGATTGTTCTTCATTTAGCTTTGGCAGTTCTAGTTTATTCAGAAACGCCTCTATGGCTGAGGTGGGTGGATCTATTTGGGACGTATATAACTCTTGGTAAAAGTTTTTAAAGGTATCATTTATTTCATGGGGATCACGAGTAATGTTGCCTTCCTTATTAGTTATTGAATGGATGGTTTGTTTCTCTTTATTATTTTTTATTCGGTTAGCTAGAAATTTACCACATTTGTTAGCATGGTCAAAGTTCTCCCAGCGTAATTGATCTATCTGAAATTGAGTTTTGCAATCAATTTAATTTCAGCTTTAGATTCCTTAGGTCTTCTAGGATTCTATCATTGGTTGGAGAGGCAGCATATTTAATCTCTAGAGATTTTATTTTTTGCTCTAATTCTAATTCAAGTAGCATGTCCTTTTTTTTCTTATGCGATGAATATGAAATAATTCTACCGCGCATAACTGCCTTCCCAGTCTCCCAAAGAACACAGGGTGAGATTTCCGGTGTATCGTTGATTTCTATAAAGGTTTTCCATTCTCTCCTGACATAACTGATGAAGTCTTGATCATTGAGTAATGATGTATTAAACCTCCAATTCCTGGTTGATGGTGTGGCTGTCTTAATCAACGAAATGGACGTTGGTGCATGATCACTGATTGTGATAGAGTGAATATTGGTGTCAGAGACATCTTGTAAGACTGAGTTATTTACTAAAATATAATCTATACGGGAGTGAGAGTGGTGAACTGGTGAGAAAAAGGTATATTCCCTGGATGTAGGATGAAGAGAACGCCATGTGTCACAGAGACAGAAGTCATCCATGTACTGTTTTAAGGTCTGTACTGATTGCCAGTTCCTGTTGCTCACAGCTTTGCTTAGCCTGTCCAACTCTGGGTTAAATACTAAATTAAAGTCCCCTCCTACTATAAGCTTGGAACCAGAGTGAGCAGACAGTAAGGTGAAGAAGCTGTGAAAGAAAGAGGGGTCGTCAACATTAGGGCCATACATATTAGCTATGCAATATTAAATGTTTCCTATCAAGATATTAATGATTATATATCTCCCTTCTGGATCTACAATGGTATCGTTATGCGTAAAGTTAATCTTTTTATTTATCCGAATTGCGACCCCTCTTTGTTTAGAATTGTAACTGGCTAAGTAAGCATGTGGGAACTCTGCTGATGCCAGAGTGTAATTTATAATTTTGGGAATATGAGTTTCCTGTAGTAAAACAATGTCTGCTTGTAGGGTTTTCAAATGGTTAAATATTTTAAATCGTTTGTCCTTCTTATTGATTCCACGTACATTCCAAGTGACAATCTTCAGTGGTGTCATATCTTACCTGACTGCTGTGGATCACTAGTCTTGTGTGTCTGTAGTGTGACAGACTTTAGGTGTGTGGCTAAACTTAAGTACCTTTGTATTCTGAGTTGCGTGTTATCTATGTATGTGCACGTGTTTCCCCTGTGCAGTAGATGTTTGTGTGTGGCTGCTGGAGGGCCACATAGCTGGCTGACTATGTGGAAGAAGAATAGAGAAAAGGATGTAGACAGTGTGGAGTGAAAGTAGGTGAAGGAAAAAGAGTAAAGGGAAAGAAAATTAAAGTGAAAGGAAAGTGAGTGATTACGTATGGTGAGCGCTTTGCAAAGTGTGTGGGTGAGTGACATTAGATTGACAATAAACATTTACATGAAACATCTGCGAGAGAACGAGTTTGAATACTGGATGTAAAGTTATAACACATAGTTGCATTGCATCTATTATTTTTTTAACAAACCTTTTATATTAAACCATTGTTGTTACATACCACCTGCTAGTAGAGCCATGGAGTTGCTTCCCGGTCCCGGTAGAGCTCTCCGGGAGCTCTTTCTCTTTCGCCGCACTGTGCATTTTCTTATGGAAATGCTTTTTCTATTTTTCTACTTCTTATTTTGCCCAATTTTTCGGGCAGTTTCATCGTCTCAGCGCTTTATCGTAGGATCACTGTTCAACTTCCTAAATGTGTGTCATCTTCTCTAGGAGATGGGGGGTATTACTTTTCACGTTTTCAGCTTTTCAACATTATTCAACTTTTTTCATTGTTTTTTTATAATAGTTGTCTATTGGATTCACTGTTCAACTTTTTGTCAACTTGCCTCTTTTCATCAGCTTCTGTCGTCGTCATACTTTGGCACTTTAACTTCATAAGCGTCTATCATCTTTCAACTTTATCTGTATAAATCAGTCCTTGTATCTTCTATAGTTTTCGACTTGTGAGCGTTTAAATATCGGGTGGTTTTTGTCAAATTTTCAGCTTTTCCATTAGTGTGTATTGCGTGAGTTAGAGTGCGTGATATCACAGCTAGAGAGCGAGGGCTCACTTTTTTAAAGACAGAACGTCTGTTTTTAACTCTTCACTACAGCCACAATTTTCACTCTATCAACGTATTTTTTTTACTAAATTGTAGTCATCCTTGCTGTCTTTCTAATGATGTTGGCTAAGCCATCAGAGCTACATTTTAGTCACTATGGGCCTCAAAGAGCAGGGAGATCCTGAATTTGACTGACAGGTCAAACTCCTGATGCTCAGTGTATACAGCAGTGTATACAGCAGTTGTGTAGTAATTAAGAACACACTTCCTCTAAATCCTTTCAAAATAAAAGCACCAAGCGAATAATTAGCTTTAATAGCAATAGTTTTGCTTTTGTCTGGGTAAATATGACTAAAGACTGATTAACAGCTTAGTAATTAGCCACACGTGCTTGCCCTAAGGCATTTCAAAACAAAAGCACCAATGCAAAATATTAGCTTTAACTGCATCTCTGAAAATCTCTGGTTCTGACTAATTAATTACCAATTGTTAATGAGACTATTTTACAGCTGAGTACATAACCACACACACACACACACACACACACACACACACACACACACACACACACACACACTTATTATGGTGCTTTTATTCTGAAAGGGTTTAATCTAAATCCTTTGCCTTAATTGGGCTATTTTTGCTTTTGAATAGTAAATTATGACTATTTAACGACTCTTTAAAGGTCCATGCACACGCTTTTTTTAATGCTCCACAATGCTAAAGAATTGGACCTTGATGTCTCAGTAAGGTGTCTGTAACTTTTCATGCCAAAAAGCGCTGTAGATCGCCCACACGGCCCATCTGAAAATGTGTGTTTTAAGCCCTCGTCCAGAACGCTCTGAATCCATTGTAACAGTGACACTGGCTGACTCGTAGTGGAGTTCAACCATACGTTTGATCCAAAATCTGACTCTGAAGTCGAATGGGAGGCTGTTGAAGTGGTTACACTTCGACTGGCGCAAGGTACGTCTAACTGGCAATTTCACATTTAATTTAATTTATTGATTTATATAATACGCAACTTGATTAGCTGCTAACGCTAATACTAATGGTTGCCAATAAGCAGCCTGAATTAATACAACAGTATATTCATAACACGACTACAGCTTGTTTGGGAGCATAGCTCGATAAACTAATATAAACTCATTTTTACATGTTTATTTCTTTCTCGTGCTGCTGCTGTGTGAAAATAATTTTTCCATAATGGGGTCTTCAGCTGCAGCTTATGTTTTGCCGTATTTGGCTGTAATTAAGTACCAATGTGGGAACGGTGAATGCCTACAGAGGCATGGTGTGACAGCAACTATTGCTTTCAAGATATTGCTTGTGTTTATTACTTTTATTAATAAATTAAAATAAAATTTCGAATAAATTATTAAATTATTGTTTTTGTGGCAATACCTCAATAAAAGTTGAAATATTATAAAACATATGTCTGTTTTCCCTCATTAGGTATATACACACAAAAATAGTTTAGTGAAACAGCAATAGTCAAAGCCAACTTTATTGTCAACCAATGCACCAGCACTATACTGCTGAATAAGTTACCCTCACAGTTCAATTTGCAGACCACAAAATGAATGGGTAGGATTCATACTTATGTTGAAAGCATAGTTTCTGGAGTGGAACAGGTACAGTCATGGGCAGTTGCCTGGGGAGATGTGAGGATCTTTTTTGTCTTCACGTGTTGGAAGACATTGGAAGCAGTGCAGCTGCTGTACAGATGGAGGATGCAGCTGTTTTCCTTGACACCACTCTAGAAGGTATAAAGAATAGAATAGCAGATTAATGAAATGAACAGTATTTCCTATGTATATCACAACCTTCACAAATGTAAACAAAATATAGAGGTAGTAAGATCAGTTTTAATGGTGTTGTGGAGCAAACACGTTTTCAACTTAGCTTTTATAGTGCTGGTTTGTTAAATCTTGGCATGACATTAATGACTTCCTTTCTGTCAGGTTGCTTAAATTCTGCTCAGAGGGCCGGTGGGACAGGGATGTTTACAAGGTCCTCCATATAAAGACCTGGGTCCAGCAGGACTTTATGGTCTCCATCACATTTTCCACATAATCTGCACCATAACACTAGAGTTACAAATTACCTGTCAACAGACTAAAATATCAAAATAAGTTGACCAACTGCATACAGAGTAAATACATAGACAATAATATAGATCAGATTATAAATACCACAACTACTGAAATGTGAAATGCAAAATCTCTGTCAAATAAAACTGCATATTGGCCAACAAATGATTATACTGCTGTTAAATGTACATACCTTTACTCCTGAGGTGAGCAACAACTCTCCTACAAGGTAGCCGTGTGTCCACAGCCTGCAGTGGCGTCAGTTTGAGAAACAACCACCTCGCGTTTCGGTAGCTGGCATGCGTCAGCCTGTATTAAAAAAATCACGTTTACAGCTAGCTGACTAGATAAGCAACACATATGAGAAGACAGCAACAACATACATGTTAGACTTAGATAGGATTTGCCATAACCCAAATTCACAGGTCTACTTGGGCCTTGACGTACACACGACAGGCTCGGTAGTAATTACAAACACAGCTGACTCTCAGAACTTAGTATCGCAGCCAAACCAACTTTATGTGGAGGCTAGTGCTGTAGGCTAGCGCTAGCCGCTAACGCTGCGCTAGCATTGCGCTAGCGACTAACATGACGCTAGAAGCTACAATGTGAGCTGAGTGAATGACCTCAGTACCATATATCACACGATTCGAACCGGACTTGATACTGGAGCGGTTTGGACTCATCCAAATTGCGTGGCAACGCAGAGGTTCTAGCAATTAGCATTCCTTACACAGGAGGGAAGCTACATTATAAACAGAGAAACTTCTGGAGTACATACATCAAATAAGAATCAAGCATGTACTTATGTTTAGGGAAGCAGCAAGTGGGCACTTCTTCAACCTGAGTGACTTCTTCTTTTTGTCTTTTAAATGGCGGGTGGCAACCAACTGAAAGATGCATTAGCGCTACCTACTATGCTAGCACAAGAGAGTGAATGAAACAAAATGTTTCAGGTACATTTAGGGGTTCAGGTTTGTCTGTGCGGGGCCGAAGCTGGTTCTGTGATTTGTCAAGCGAATGCAGACGTACCCAGTCCGCCAAATTTGAAACGATGGTTCTTGAACCGGATTGGATAAACTCTCAAAAATGTGAAACAAGTAGGGGGCGTACTTCTAACACACCAGGAGTGTCTTAACATGACTCAGGGAGTGAAATAAACGTACCAGAATGTCCAAAAAGTTAATTTTGCGTGGGCAGGCACCTTTAATAGTTTAGTAATCATTCACACACAACCTCTAAATCCTTTCAAAATAAAAACACCAATGTAATTTATTACCTTAAATGGCAAAGTTTTGGGTTCTGACTGGTTAATTATGACTACTTATTAAACTATTACACACTGAAGCAATTAACTACACATTAAAAGGCTAGTCAACAATGCACCTTGGTCAACATTTTAATCATTGTCATCTTTTTACATTTGTCATCTTTTTAATCGCTGTCATCGTTTTAATCTTTGTCAACGTTTGTAGTTTTCATCGATTTGTTGTAGTCAACTTTTTGGCATCGCAGCAGCAGATCAGCTCTCCCACGTAATTTCTCAAGAACTTACTTTTTCTAGTCTGTCTGTCTGTGATCTCGAGGCTAAAAGGCCTATGTCCTGTTTCATAGACGTTTTGCAGGGGAATAAGTGATCATTTCTCTGCATAGAAAATATGGTGGAATCTGAGTGTCCCTTCAGTCTTACATAGTACAGTGCATAAGTTCTTTTCAGTACCCTAATTAAACTGTCTGTTATGCCTATATACAGTTCAAATGGGTGATCAGTGCAATGCACACGCACTAGAACGTTTGACATTTTGCAGAGGAACTTCAACATTAACTAGCAAATATATGAATCCTCAACATGATTAGCGTAGCAAAGAGGAGCAGAGGATGCAAAGGCAACCTAAAGTCAGTTTGCCTGGCGTTAGTCTTGCACTAACCACAATATGCTACTGATTATAGTAGACAATTATACTAGACTCCTATATTGAATCAGCTTCCTCAAAGAAATGAGAGCAAACACAGTCTGCCACCATGTCTGTGCTCTGTGCTCCACCAGCGCTGGCGTGGGCCGGACAGGCTGCTTCATTGTGATCGCATCCATGCTGGAGAGGATGAAACGCGAGAAGTCAGTGGACGTTTACGGTCATGTGACGTGCATGCGGGCTCAGAGGAACTACATGGTGCAGACAGAGGATCAATACATATTCATCCACGAGGCCCTACTGGAAGCTGCTGAATGTGGCAGCACAGAGGTTCCTGCATGCAACCTGTACTCCCACATCCAGAAGCTCAGCCAGATGCCGCCTGGGGAGACGGTCACAGCCATGGAACTTGAGTTCAAGGTACGAACCAGAGCATGTCTCCAAGCTTCTCCAAGTCGTCAATTTATTGCTTGTTCAAGAATAATTATCTGGTGAAATGACAGTAATGAATAAAAACCTCTGCCAGCCCATGTAAAAAGAAAAGCACATATATGATGCCTTGAAGCCTGTGTTGATGTTATTACCCCTTTTGTTGACAGGTCTCGGGGTAATTTACCTAAAACATGAAATGTAGTTTAAGTAAACAATACAATGTAGATTTGTTTTATTGCAGAATCTTCATCATTTCATCTACATTACTGTTTCAATCTTTGTTCCGTGTCCTACAAATATTTGAGCTCTGGAGAAGTGAATTCCTGGATGAGACAGAGGATGATTAGGATGAGCTGCAGCACTTATCCGTCTGAGATGTGCTGCTTGTCTAAACAAGCAGGATGACTTTTATCCCACTGTCATCTTCCACAAGCACTTCTGACATAATCAATAATCAGTTCTCAACACAATAAATGTGGTTGGGTTTGTGTAGTGAGCATCAGTTAGAGGGTTAGCAGCACACAACATCAACCTTCACCAAGTCTCACAGTGGGTGTAACTATGGTGCATCAGTGGTCTTACATCCTTCCTCCTTCTCCCTACAGAAGCTGGCCAACTCCAAAGCACATACCTCAAGATTTATCAGTGCCAACCTGCCATGTAACAAATTCAAGAATCGCCTGGTGAACATCATGCCTTTTGAGTCCACACGGGTTTGCCTGCAGCCAATCAGAGGAATGGAGGGCTCAGATTACATCAACGCCAGCTTCATGGATGGATACAGGTGAGTGCTCTGTGATCACACTGAAAAGGACTGCAATTAACTAAAAAGGGTCAGAACTGTGCTTGCAAGAATCTATGCCCCACTAATGAGAAGTACTTCACATAAAATGTCAGCACTAACATAGTAACAGCAGCCAATCAAAGGCCGTTCACAGAAGTAGGCTTTCTCAACATGTGTAAAGACTAACTGGGGAAACTATATGTTCCAGTCTAGTAATGTAGTGGAGCCCAATTAATCAGGAGCTATCCTTTCAGCTTGTAATGAATCCCAAGGCACCCCCACCCAAGGGAGGGCAGGGTAGAACCTTGTCTATTGCTCATACCATCTATATAAATGACTGCCACTGAGAAGCATCTGTGAAATGTGTGACTGTAAATTGACCTTGATGCAGGTAAATAAAACTCCCATTAATTATCTATCATCATGGATTAAAATGGATTATCAAACTGATTGGAGTGAGATGATAATGCAGACGAAAGAGGGCAACAGCTCAGCTAGTCAAGGCAAGGCGGATGTTACTCACTTTATTTGTTGACAGGTGGTCAGTCTATAATATGTGGAACGTAACACAACATGTCCTGCCTTGACTCCGGCCGCATGCAACTTGCTTAACTGATTTAAATGATGGTTTTAATAAGAGCTAAACCTCTAAAATAAGTGAAGTGATAGTACAAACACATATACGTTCCTTCCACAGTTCCAGATTTGTGCATCGACTGTGACTCGGCTTACAGTATGGTGTTGTGGAAAAAAATACCACGAGAGCTTCTGACGACTCAATGAAGAGAAGAATTCAAAAAGTTATCTTTGTGAATTTATTTCTTCATATGCACATAGGGAAAATTACTTTTTTTGCAATGAACGATTCAGAAATACACTGCTTACATGACTAATCTGGTAAATGACTATTCTAGCTACAAATGTCTGATTTTTGCTGCAATATTTACTTAGGTGTATAGAGGCCAATTTCCAGCAACTGTTACTGCACTGTAGTAATGGTACAATGTGTCTGGTCATTGCGTCAGAAGGCTCAGATTAGTAGATTACCTCAACAAATTAACATCCACAATGCCAAAGGCCTGCAATGCTGGGATTGCTGCAAATGGAGGGTTGTTTGACGAGAGCAAAGTTTGAGGATTAAAAAAAGTATTATTTCAATTTTATTTGAATTTTTATTTTATTTATTTTATTATTTCAGTGTCTAAGCAAGTAGAAAATTACAGCTGTTATGAATACAATGTCCTTTAGTCAAACATTCAGTCAACATCCACATGGATATTTTATTTGTTTTAATTATACTGTATTGTATGTATTACTGTATTGTAATGTTTGGCACTAAATTTACTGGCGATTTTTGACAACTGACAAAGACCAAAGCTTCCTCAGTCTGAGGGAAGTTCCATATTATCCTCCAGTTTGGCTTCACTTCACACTCGCAGAGAACTGGCTCGTTACTTGAAGAAAAGACACAAAAGTGAGTAGGTGTGATGAACCCTCCCCCAAGAAGAACACCAGACTGAAAGAGTTGACATGACTCAACTTCCACACAACTTCACCTGAGCCATGAAAACCGGATATATTTGTAAACTGCTTAACAAGAAAATTCTTCATGGATCCTAACTTTAAAGGTTCCACTCAAATCAAGGCTCTGTTAACATAATGCTGTATGAAGGAATTTAGTTACTGTCAATACAGTAGGTCTAATTCAAGTGACACAAAATACAGAGATCTGCATACATATGTGTTATGAGTTATGCCAGCTGATATTCTTTCAGTTCTGTGTCATTTAAGTCACCTTTAACTGCCAAATGTCACCTCAATCGGCTGATTGTGACTGCTCAATAATTTTCAAGTTAACTTACAGACTTTTCTTAAAGCAGAAACATTACCAAAAGTTCAGGAACCTTCAGTCTGAGTAAAGTTAGGCACTATCCTCTATTTACAATTGGCTTCACTTCACACCTGTAAAGAACTGGCTCACCGGTAAACAAAGGACTGTGAGAAGGTGTGAAGACCATGCCCCACATGAAGGACATATAATGTAGAAGCTCCTTGAGAAACATTTCTGCTCTAAAAGAATGTAGTGACCCAACTTTCAGACAACTTGGTTTAGAAAATAGTCAAATAAACTGGACGTTTATAAAATCTGTAAATAAACCTTGTTAAAAAGAAAGTGTTAAGTCTATGGCTTTAGGATATAAACGTTTTCTTATTTTAAACCACCAACTAACAAAAACAGTTTATTTAAAAACTGTGGGTGAGAAGTTGTGTGCTTTAACCACTAGGCTCTTAAGTGATGGATGGATGAAGTAGTTCACAAATGTATCTGGTTACATCACATCAGGTAACAGCACTGCAGGACTCTGGTGCTTTGGGGAGAAGGGGGTGGTGTGAAACCAGTCTAACTAATGCTGTGGATTAGTCGTTCTGTCTGAAAAGAGGCTCTCTATTGTTATGTTCATCTAAGCTTGATTAGAACATTGAAATGTTCTTTTTTTAATTTAAAACAGCTCCTGAAGCAGGCAGACTGACACACACTACATTCAAGTGAATATGAATAATTAATAGAATGAGAATTTAATAATTTCATTAGGTCCTTTTGTGAAGTCCAACTCAAACTTATACAGCCAGTAACTGATAAACCTTCAGAAGGTAGTTTGGCAGGTGTGGCAGCTTGAACTGCCGATGCTTATCTATGATTAAAAAAAAGTTAGTACAACATTCAATTCTGAAATGAAGTCAACTTTTCAAGTTTTCTCAACTTTTTAGTTGACTGTTTAGATAGACTATTGTCTGTCTGTCTGTTTGTCTGTCTGCCCTAGCAAACAGTGTTGAACTGACATTATCAGATCTATGGCCTGTTCTCAGAACTGTGCCTATACTTGCTGTTTGACCCTAACTCTACAGGTCAGATACTAAAGCTCCACCTTTTGGTTTTACCCTGAAATTGTGTATTTGGTGCTAAAATGGGGGTGGCCCTTATTAACATTTTTAACACCTTCCCCAGACAGACCAAGGAGGGGGGCTGCTGACAGTCGGCTCATGAGGGTATGATAAGTGTGTGATCTGCGTCAGAAAGGGGACTGACAGTCGACTGAAATCAGCGAAAACGAACCGCTTCATCTGTAGAGTCTCGGATTCAAGGGTTTAAAGGTCCATGCACATGCAAAATTCACTTTTTGGACATTCTGGTACGTTTATTTGACTCCCTGTGTCACATTAAGACACTCCTGGTGTGTTAGAAGTACGCCCCCTACTTATTTCACATTTTTGAGAGTTTATCCAATACGGTTAAAGAACCATTGTTTCAAATTTGGCGGACTGGATACGTGTGCAATCGCTTTGACCAATCACAGAACCAGCTTCGCCCCCCCCAGACAAACCTGGACCCCTAAATGTACCTGAAACATTTTGTTTCAGTCACTCCAGTCACAGACAAAAGAAGAAGTCACTCACTGCGAAGTCTACCATAGGAGGTGGCGCTAATGCACCTTTCAGTTGGTAGCCACCCGCCATTTAAAAGACAAAAAGAAGAAGTCACTTAGATTGAAGAAGCGCCCACTTGCTGCTTCCCCAAACGTAAGTACATGCTTGATTCTTATTTGATGTATGTACTCCAGAAATTTCTGTTTATAATATAGCTTCCCTCCTGTGTAAGGAATGCTGATTGCTAGAACCGTTGAATCTAACAGCTACAGCGACAGGGAGAGACAGTGTTGCAAGGTGCTGACACGCAATTTGGATGAGTCCAAGCCTCTCCAGCATTTGTCCGGTTCGAATCTTGTGATATATGGTACTGAGGTCATTCACTCAGCTCACATTATAGCTGCTAGCGCGATAGTAGGGCAGCTTTAGCGGCTAGCGTTAGCGGCTAGCTCTAGTAAGTTGTGAGAGTCAGCTGTGTTTCTAATTACTACCAAGCCTGTCGTGTGTATGTTGTAGCCCAAGTAGACCCGTGAATTTGGGTTATTGCAAGTTCTATCTAAGTCTAACATGTGTGTTGTTGCTTATCCAGTCAGCTACTTTAGCTGTAAACATGTTGTGTTTTTTTATACAGGTAGACGCATGCCAGCTACCGAAACGCGAGGAGGTTGCTTCTCAAACTGACAGGCCACTGCAGGCTGTGGACACGCGGCTACCTTGTAGAAGAGTAGAAGAGTGCTCACCTCAGGAGCAAAGGTATGTACATTTAACAGCAGTATAATCATTTGTTGGCCAATATGCAGTTTTATTTGACAGAGATTTTGCATTTCACATTTCAGTAGTTGTGGTATTTATAATCTGATCTATATTATTGTCTATGTATTTACTCTGTATGCAGTTGGTCAACTTATTTTGATATTTTAGTCTGTTGACGGGTAATTTGTAACTCTAGTGTTATGGTGCAGATTATGTGGAAAATGTGATGAAGACCATAAAGTCCTGCTGGACTCAGGTTGTTCTATGGAGGACCTTGTAAACATCCCTGTCCTACCGGCCCTCTGAGCAGAATTTGAGCAACCTGTCAGAAAGGAGGTCATTAATGTCATGCTAAGATTTAACAAACCAGCACTATAAAATAAGTTGAAAACGTGTTTGCTCCACACACCATTAAAGCTGATTTAACTACCTCTATTTATTGTTTAGATCTGTAAAAGTTGTGAGATACATAGGAAATACTGTTCATTTCATTAATCTGCTATTCTATTCTTTATACCTTCTAGAGTGGTGTCAAGGAAAACAGCTGCATCCTCCATCTGTACAGCAGCTGCACTGCTTCCAATGTCTTCCAACACGTGAAGACAAAAAAGATCCTCACATCTCCCCAGGCAACTGCCCATGACTGTACCTGTTCCACTCCAGAAACTATGCTTTCAACATAAGTATGAATCCTACCCATTCATTTTGTGGTCTGCAAATTGAACTGTGACGGTAACTTATCCAGCATTATAGTGCTGGTGCATTGGTTAAAAATAAAGTTGGCTTTGACTAATGCTGTTTCACTGAACTATTTTTGTATGTATATACCTAATGAGGGAAAAAAGACAAATGTTTTATAATATTTCAGCTTTTATTGAGTATTGCCAAAAAACAATAATTTAGGTATTTCACAGGTGGTCTAAGTCCAACATAAGTGCCTTGTCCCTCAGGAAACACTGCCCTGATCCAGACCAGGGATGGTGGAATGACTTGGACTCTTCGCCCTAGAAGTCCCCAGCACCAGCTGACAAGACTTCTTGGCTAGATACCTGCAACAACTTGAGATACACACAGACATAGTACTGAAAAAAACAATAACTACATTTCTATTAGTTATATATTAGCACTTGATATATCGTACACCTTACTAAAAGCACAAAAAAATATTAGGTCAATATATATTTAGAAACAAAACTATGTTTGTAAACCAGAGTTCCAGGTACATTATGATTAATCTGTAAATAGTAAAATCTTTCAAAGTTTTTATGAATTTCTGAGATACTGATTTATTCCATGCATGTGTAATTGTCTGATATACTGTATATTAAAGGTGTTCTGTAATGAATACACATTCAATCTCACTGGCTCCAGTCCTGGATCATCAACCATACATGACAGTATGTAAAATTTATCAAAATTTTAATTTATTAATAAAAGTAATAAACACACGCAATATCTTGAAAGCAATAGTTGCTCTCACACCATGCATTTGAAGGCATTCACTGTTCTTACATTGGCACTTAATTATAGACAAATACGGCAAATACTATAAAAATCCAATTCAATAATCCTGAATCTGCCAGTTAGACGTACCTTGCGCCAGTCGAAGTGTAACCACTTCCACAGCCTCCCATTCGACTTCAGAGTCAGATTTTGGATCAAACGTATGGTTGAACTCCACTACGAGGACGAGTTAGCCAGTGTCACTGTTACAATGGATTCAGTGACCGTGACGTTTGATTCCCACGGCGATTCACGGCTATGCGCGTCCTCAAAGGGGTGTGGTGATCAGTTTAGCTTCCGACACACTCCGAAAATAGAGTGTTGTGGACGAGAGCTTAAAACACACATTTTCAGACGGGCCGTGTGGGCGATCTACAGCGCCTTTTGGCATGAAAAGTTACAGACACCTTACTGAGACATCAAGGTCCAATTCTTTAGCATTGTGTAGCATGAAAAAAATGTGTGCATGGAATTTTAATACAGAGTTCGTAGTCACAGACAGTCCAGGTAATGCACGGGTAAACACAGGATTGAGGTACAGAAGGAGCAGAAGTAATCGGTTCCGATAGCAGGCGTGGGTCAATACCAGAAGGCTCAGATTTCCGAGTTTGAATCGACAGGCTTAGACAGGTTCAGTAACAGGCAGGGTTTAGCAACAGAAACAAGGTATTTTCAATACCGGTCAGGATCAGACGAGAAGCGGTGGTCAAGGATACGGAAATAGGTCGGCAACGGGATAAACTGAACAAGAAACTGCTGGAACATGAAGACATTGATTCAACGATCTGGCGGATTACTGTGATAACAGGTGGTGGTTAAATATCCTGGTAAGTGACAGTAAAAGACAGGTGCGTGTAATGATAACCGGAAGTAACGCTAGCGTAAACAGGATGAGACTGGAAACCGGGACTATGATAATAAAACAGGAAGTGAAAACAAAAGCCTGACAAAACAATGTCAGACTCCGTAGTTTTCTCTGGAGGTGTGGTGGTGTCCTGCAAACGATGTGGGCTTTGGGCCTCTCTGCTCTCTAGTAACATGGCCATGTTGCTTAGCCTCCCCACTCCGTGACAACTCTTTCTTAGCACAGATAAAGTCATTGTAGTGGGAGACATTCATGTAGATGTTGACAGTAACTGTCTCAGCACTGCTTTTAACTCCTTAATAGACACTATTGGTTTTACACAGCAGGTAAATGAACCCACTCATCGTTTTAACCATACCCTCGATCTTGTCCTGACATATGGGGTTGAAATTGATAATTTAATAGTTCTTCCCCAAAACCCTCTGTTATCTGACCATTTCTTATTAACTTTTGAATTTAGCACAATTGACCTTACAATAGCTGGAAAGAAATGTTACTATAGCAGATGTTTATCTGACAACGCTGTTGCCAGATTCAAGCAGATGATTCCATCATCTTTTGCCTCAATGTCTTGTAGATAAACAGAGGAGAACAGTCACCTTAATCCTTATAACCAGGTTGACTGTCTTGTAGATGATGCTGCAGCTTCTCTACGTACAATGTTAGACACAGTGGCTCCTCTGAAGAAGAAGGCAGTGAATCAGAGGAGGTTAGCTCCGTGGTATAACTCAGAGATCCGCAGCCTAAAGCACAGGACCAGACAACTACTGTAGAAAGACAGTGGCGTTCCAACAAAATAAATGTAAACTGCATTGCATGGAAGGACAGTCTAATAATATATAAAAAATCAATCCGTGCTGCTAGAAAAGCATATTATCCATAATTGAGGAAAACAAAAACAACCCCAGGTTTCTTTTCAGCACTGTAGCCAGGCTGACAAAGAATCATAGCTGTGTTGAGTCTACTATCCCCTTAAATCTCAGCAGCAATGACTTTATGAACTACTTTACTAATAAAATTATCATCATTAGAAAAAACATTCAGCAGCGACTTCTTCCAAACGACAGAAAGCACTGTCTAGATCCATCAACTTTAAATATTCCAAATCCTCTGTCTTACCTAGACAGCTTCTTCCCCATAACTCATATGGAGTTAACCTTAATAATCAACTCTTCCAAGTCGTCCACTTGTCTTTTAGATCCAATCCCAACCAGATTACTCAAAGAGGTTCTACCTTTAATCAGCTCGTCCATATTAAATCAAATCAATCAATCTTTACAACTAGGCTATGTACCACAGGCTTTTAAGGTGGCTGTGGTCAAACCTCTATTGAAAAAACCAACCCTGGACCCTGGAGAACTAGCCAACTATAGGCCCATTTCAAATTTACCCTTTATTTCCAAGATTCTGGAAAAAATCATGGCTAAACAATTATCTGACCACCTGAGTGGGAATAACCTGTATGAGAAAATTCAGTCAGGATTTAGAAAACATCATAGCACAGAAACGGCTCTAGTTAGAGTCACTAATGATCTTCTATTAGCTTTGGACAATGGTCTAGTTTCTGTTCTTGTCCTGTTAGATCTTAGTGCTGCATTTGATACAATTGATCATGGACGGTTTAAATCCTATTTGTTGAACAGATTCCAGTTTGTTCATGTTACTGAGATATTCTCCACATGCACAAGGATTAGCTATGGAGTGCCACAGGGTTCTGTGCTTGGTCTAATTCTGTTTAGCCTATACATGTCTCCTCTAGGTGAAATTATTAGAAAGCATTCTATTAATTTTGATTGTTACGCAGATGATACTCAGCCATATATGTCCTTGGAACCAAATGAAACAGATCAACTAGTCAAAATTTAGGGTTGTTTAAAAGACATCAAATCCTGCATGTCCAAAAACTTCTTTCAACTAAATTCAGATAAAACTGAAATTCTTATTGCTGGGCCTAAAAATCTGAGAGAGACACTATTGAGTCAGATAGCCACTCTAGATGGCATAACATTAGCTTCAGATTCTACTGTGAGAAACTTTGGTGTCATCTTTGACCAGAATCTCTCTTTTACATCATACATTAAACAAATCTCCAGAACCGCCTACTTCCATCTTAGAAATATAGCTAAAATCAGAAGCATCCTCTCTCAGAGTGATGCAGAGAAACTGATCCCTGCATTTGTTACCTCTAGGCTGGACTACTGTAACTCCTTACTCATAGGATGTCCTAACAGCTTTTTAAAAAGCCTACAGCTTATTCAAAATGCTGCAGCCAGAGTTCTGACAGGACTTAGAAAGAGAGATCACATTTCTCCTAGATTAGCTTCTCTGCACTGGCTGCCTGTAAAATGTAGGATAGAATTAGATATTCTCCTACTCACCTACAAAGTACTCAATGATAAAGCTCTTTCTTATCCTAAAGTCCTCATAGTTCCTTATGCTCCGATCAGAACACTTCGTTCTCAGAGCGCAATTAAGCTGCAATAGACATAGACTGCTGGGGGACTTAATTTATACACTGAGCTCCTCTGTTTCCTTCTACCTCTTCTGTCCAATAACCTCCCATCATTGTTCTATGTTCAACTAACCTCTTATTAATAATCTTAGTAATTGTGCTCTCTCTCTCTCTCTCTCTCTCTCTCTCTCTCTCTTGTCCACAACCAGCCTGGTTCTCCTGGAGGTTTCTTCCTCGTTAGAGAGAGAGTTTTTCCTCTCCACTGTTGCTGTCAAATTAAATGCTTGCTTTATGTGGGATTTGTTGGGTTTAGTAGTAGTCTTAAACCTTACTTTGTAAAGTGCCTTGAGATAACTTTGTTGTGATTTGGCAATATATAAATAAAATTGAATAGAATTTAATTAGATCTGCCAGTTAACACATCCATCCATTAGTGGGCCAGCCACTTAGCAGAGGTAAAGCTGACAGATGATTTTCAGCCCTCACTGTCTCACACAACAGAAGTACTGAACATGTGCTCTAGAGCACTTTGTTGGATTGTGTAACACTGCCCCCTGCTGCTGCTCTTTTCTTTACCTTCTCCAGCATGGTGCAGTCTGGCTGAGCAGTAGAAACCAGGTCTGACATAAATTAAAGTGTGCTGTTAAACCCCAACTTTTACATGCAAACATGCACCTGTAAATCAAAACACCTGAGAGTTTCATTGAGCTGCTGCAGGCTCATTCTCTGTTACAGCATTCATCCCAGGAAGGAATTGGACTAAACACAGGTGTGTCTGTTCCACCGTGCAGGCACCAGAGAGCCTATATGGCCACGCAGGGCCCAATGGCTGACACCACAGAGGACTTCTGGAGAATGCTGTGGGAGCACAACTCCACCATTGTGGTCATGCTGACCAAACTTCGGGAGATGGGACAGGTAAGCCATCACGCTTTGTGTCATATCTCTCACATCATCTTCAAACCAAGGCTTTGACTTCCATAGTGATAATTTCTTTGGAATTAAGTTTACCTTCATTATTATCAGTGTGCCTTAGCAAACACACTGAGCGATTCCTTGGACCACTGTAAGAGACATCAGACTGTAAAGGAACTGTACTGTAAAGGAATCAGGGCCGTGCACAGACATTTTAAGGGGCAGTGGCCCAAAATAAAAAAGGGCAGTTAAAAAATATCCAAATAAAAGCCAAGGCACTCTCTTAAGTTTCTGTCATAATGATATAAATAGACCTCCTCCGTCCTCCTGAAATTTGCAGGAATCTGATTTTATTCTTAAATATTACCTGCATTTGTGTCAACCCCCATTGAAAAGCTGTGAAGTTTTCTTTTAACCTCAATTTTCTAGTTAAATATGAGTGTCTATCATCTAGTCACACTCAGGTTTTGGTCAAACAATTATCTTACCTGTAACTTCCTGCTCTGGCTGATCCCTCACTCTTTGACTCTTCCCCTGCCTCATTGTGAATGAAGGCAATTACATGAAATATCATTATCACTGATACTACTTAACTTGCTATACAACACACATATGCAGGTGCACACGTCAGACACACACGTCCAACAATACTTTGAGTAGACAAGGGAACCTTTGAAGACTTGGATATTTTGTTACTTACAAAGCAAAACAAAAGTCCCGGTGACCGAAGCAAGTGACTGTGTGGTGAAAATTTCCCATAAAGAGGCAGATGAGAGAGTTGTCTTTTGTGTGATTATAAAAATAAAGGAAAACAAAAATAATGAGAAAAGCAAATCAAAAACATGGATGTTGATCATGCACATGAACAAACCAAAAACCAGCTGGGGAGATCAGTGCACACATCGCGAAGGTGTGATGCAAAGAGCCCACGATCCTCAAGTTACTTCTGCCTTTTAACCCCTTTCTCTGGCTCTGGTGGAATGTCTCTCTGGACCAACAGGATTGTTTGTGCCTCCTTATCTCGCCGTGAGTGAGAATGTTTACATTCTCCCTTCTGCATCATCATGTCTTGTTATCAAAAAGAAGGAACACCAAGCTTCGAAGACAGGATGCATTAAGTGTATGGCCTTGGGTCTGGTGAGGAATCAGATAGGATGGAGCCAGAGACTGGGGTCAAACAGAACATCAGATGTTTAAACTTGATGTAAGACAGGGCACAAGAGATTAGTTGTTTGTGCAAAAATGTTTAGTATTGCACCTAACCAGCACATGACTGTGTTGGATAAGAACAAGCACAAAGGCACAATTTTTCCCATTACAACTGTCTGACACAGTCATGCTTGTGTTCGGATGTAAGTGACTGATAGCTGATTTGACCAGAGATGTCAATGCTGTTGATTAGCTGCGAAAAAAAGTCTGTGAATAGCATAATTGGCTGGACCGCCAGTCACTGGTCACTCACTGACTCACTTCGTAAAATAACACAGAAGTGAATTGTTATGCGTTTATTGTACTTTCAATTCAGGGTGTGTTTTCAAGTGTTTTCATGATTACAGGTCAAATTCAGTCTGCTTCTGTTTACCCTCCACCATCACTGACAATTTATATGATTTTATACATATATTCTGCTCTTGTCGTGATAACACACATCTCTTTTCTGCAGGAGAAGTGCCATCAGTACTGGCCCGCTGAGCGCTCAGCACGCTACCAGTACTTTGTCGTGGACCCCATGGCTGAGTACAACATGCCTCAGTACATCCTGAGAGAGTTCAAAGTCACAGATGCGAGGGTAGGTTTGTGCGTAGACGTGTGTGTGTGTGTGTGTGTGTGTGTGTGTGTGTGTGTGTGTGTGTGTGTGTGTGTGTGTGTGTGTGTGTGTGTGTGTGTGTACAGAAACGTTATAGCACTTCAGTCGGGCCAGGCCAGGCAGCTGTCTGTGTGAGTGAGTTCTTGTGTATGTTTGTCAGGATGGACAGTCAAGGACCATCAGGCAGTTTCAATTCACAGACTGGCCTGAGCAGGGAGTCCCCAGGACTGGGGAGGGATTCATCGACTTCATCGGTCAAGTCCATAAAACCAAGGAGCAGTTTGGACAAGATGGGCCAATCACTGTGCACTGCAGGTATTGTATGTTTAGCCCTGTTGCCACTAGAACTGTTGGATCAGACACATTTGCATTTCTGTTTACTTCTGTGTGAATCTGACAGTTTTTCTAATAAATTAATATCATAATAATGTTATGTATGAACGAAGTCATCCAGGCTGTAGTACATCCAGCGTGGTATTTCTGCCCTGTGGACTTATGATCTGACCAATGAGGCAGTGGCGCCCCCAAAGGGTGGCCATTTTTCTACAATTAATGTTTGTGTGTTTCTCAAAATTGTTTGTTTATTGTCACTTTAATCGAAAAGAGTCAGAGAGCATGCAATGAAAGCCATGATCTGTACTGAATCTGATCAATATAAGCCCAATTTGGCATGTCACCCTAACATTTTCTGTGCCCCCTCTCTGGCCACCCCACTGAAAATTTTCTGGTGGCACCACTGCAATGAGGCACATACGTCTCCTCAGCACCTATTAGCCTTGTTGTTTGATGTGTGGTCAGTAAAAAGGAGTCTGACTGTGTGTGTCTATTAGTGCTGGCGTTGGGCGGACTGCTGTGTTCATCACCCTGAGCATTGTGCTAGAGAGGATGAGGTATGAGGGAGTGGTTGACCTTTTCCAGACCGTCAAGACCCTGCGCACCCAGAGACCAGCCATGGTGCAGACAGAGGTGCAGACTGAGATGAGACATCTTACTTGTATTCTACCTTAGCCCTGTCAGTTTAACATTTATTTAGAGTATGTGACGTTAAACCTTTTGCACGGTAATAACGTGTTGGTCGGGCGTCACTTAGCTGAAGAAGAATGTTGACAGCATGTATTACAAACTAATCTAATATTGTCCTGTGGCACTAGGACCAATACCAGCTGTGCTACCGGGCTGCTTTGGAGTACCTGGGAAGCTTTGATCACTATGCAACATAATCCCATCCAGAAGGTTCCTCTGAGCCATATCCACTGAGCCACTTCAGCCCCCATGGCCTGATGAAGCGGGTACGAGGGACACAGCAGGAAGACAACAGGGCACAACGGCCCGCTTCTGGACTGGTGCCATGTTTCTGCCATAGACCCAACACCAAAACCTCCCAAACCTGACCCCAAAGGCCCATAGTCATGCCTCATCCCCACTTTTGACTGAATATGCCAGTCACCCTCTCCTAACAGCAAAAAATATTTCTGTGCTATTTTTATTTACCTTACTACTCAATTTACAGCATTATAACTACCTAGAATCGATTTTTTGCCACTTACAATGGTTATTGTGTCTTAATGGGCCTATTTTAAATGTGCTTATTTTATCTTAGCATGAAGGGCGTGTGTTTCCAACGTGCTACTGTAAGCATCAGACTGCATACTCACAGCTGCTAATCATTTTATATTCAATATTCAGTAATATTCATTTACTATCATTAATTAGTTGATCTCATCTAAGGGGAAATGTGGGGTTGATGATAATAATATTATCACCAAACAGATAAAATATAGAGAGTTTGTGAATTCCGGTATATACATGTGTGATAGAAATGTGCTCAGCTGTTACAGCTGCTACTCTAACTTTGGTTCTGGTTCATCACTAAAGAACAGGAACTGTAGGAGAGGGTAGAGAGTTAAAACAGACCCACATCTTCTTACTGCTCCAGGCATTCTACATGCATTTCATCGCTTTGGTTTTCACTAACCGGGATGACAAAATGTTTGAGAAGTGAATCATGCAAAGAACGTATTTCACAGTTAAGCTACAAGGCTTCTAGCTGTTGTATAGACCATGACTTTTTTATTGTTTATAAATGCAGTCAGCTGTATTAAAGACGTTGCTCCTAATAAATAGCAGTCATTGAGTTCAATTATAAATGTGCCTCCTACTGTAGCTTTTCATATTAGCAAGGAGAGCCTCCTCTGGATGGAGATGAGCCAGGTAGTAGGTTGAACCTCCTTAAGCCCAGATAATAGAAAGGAACCTCGAAAAGGTCAGCACTGGTGTGCGACAAGGTAAGTTAACAGGTAGCTAAGCTAAGTGAGATCTACAGTATGCGCCTAAAGCCACAGTAGCTGAGACAAGTGACTGCTCAGAGTTGCCTTAAACATGAAAAGTTAACTCTTTTCTTAGACGTTTAAAGTTCTTAAATGTGTTTTAATAAGGTCTCTCTCTGAATCACTGATCCAAGCGAGTCATTTCAGTTAACCCCCAAGAATTATGATCCAAGGCTGAGCAGTTGTATATACTAAGAAATCAAAGTGCAGTAATGTACCTAAACAGATAAGCAAGCTTTGTTGCCCCAGCAGTACCCTTATGGGGTACAAAAGTGCCAAGGTGAGAAGACTGTTGTCGCTAGAAGCTCAAGCTCGTTGATTAGAAGACTCCAATCACTACAGCGTAACTGAGGCCCGACTGTTCATTTCTCCCTGTAACACACATATATTACACCACACCTATTTTACTATTAAGTATCTGTTGTGTGCTCAAATAAGGGGAGTATGACGCGCAACAACTCGCTATCAAATAAATATCGTCGCATTCAAATTGAGACATTACAGGCCACCGGTAAGAACGGTGAGGGGCAATGCTGTGAGAAGGCGCGATGCTGTGAAAGAACGCGAGACTCTGCGAGAACAGCACAAGAAATTCAACAAGGCAGCGCAACACCGGTAGTAAACAACAGCGCGACAAACTATCCGCCAATTTAAATAAATAAATAACTACCTTATTCTACGGAAAATAATCAACCATCTTACCATTCTGGATAATTCCGAAGAAAGTTTTGAGTACATCGACGAGTGCTTCGAGCGTCTGGTAATGGGGGAAAAGGACACTGCTCCAAACAAGAGGTCCCGTCCGTCTGACTCACCTGAGTCACCTGGAGCTAGCTCGGCGGACAAAAACATCACGGACATCCTGGAGTCCATCGAGAAAAAAAACAAGCTAGTGGCGCTAGTGGAACTCCTCCACAAAGAGTTTACGTCCCTCCGCGACTCCCTGGAATTCAGCCAGCAGCAGGTGATTTCTCTCGCCACCGAGAACGAGGCCCTGAAGGGAACGGTGCAGTCCCTGACGGAGGATGTGGCTCAGCTAGCGGCCGAAAATAAAAAAATAAAAGAAGGCATCATTGATCTGCAGGCCCGCAGCATGAGGGACAGCCTGGTGTTCTTGGGGATTCCAGAGCAGGCGGAGGAAAACGCGGAAACCACCGTTAAAAACTTCCTTAAACAACAGATGAAGATTTCAGTGGAAGTTGTCGACAAGATGGCATTTCACCGTTCGCACAGACTCGGAGGAAGACGACCGGATGGCCAGCGCCCTCGACCCATCGTTGCTAAGTTTCATGACTTTAAGCAGAAGGAACTGGTTAAGAGCCGAGGCAGACAGCTAAAGGGAACCGACTACAGCGTCAACGACCTGTTCCCCATCCGTAAGAGGTTCATGGCAGAAGGCTGCAGGGCTGTCATCAGCGTCGACAAACTGTACGTCAACGAAGAGCTCTACCGGGACCGGGAAGCAACTCCGTGGCTCTACTAGCAGGTGGTATGTAACAACAATGGTTTAATATAAAAGGTTTGTTAAAAAATAATAGATGCAATATAACTTTACATCCAGTATTCAAACTATTCAAATTCGTTCCCTTGCAGATGTTTCATGTAAATGTTTATTGTCATTCTAATGTAACTCCTCCACTCACTTTGCAAAGCGCCCATCATGCTTAATCACTCACTTTCCTTTCACTTTAATTTTCCTTCTCTTTACTCTTTTTCCTTCACCTACTTTCACTCCACACTGTGTACATCCTTCTCTTTCCTATTCTTCTCCCACGTAGTCAGCCAGCTATGTTGCCCTCCAGCAGCCACACACAAACATCTACTGCACATGGGAAACACGTGCACATACATAGATAACACACAACTCAGAATACACAGGTACTTAAGGTTAGCCACACACCTAAAGTCTGTCACACTACATACACACAAGACTAGTGATCCACAGCAGTCATGTAAGATATGACACCACTGAAGATTGTCACTTGGAATGTACGTGGAATCAATAAGAAGGACAAACGATTTAAAATATTTAACCATTTGAAAACCCTACAAGCAGACATTGTTTTACTACAGGAAACTCATATTCCCAAAATTATAAATTACACTCTGGCATCAGCAGAGTTCCCACATGCTTACTTAGCCGGTTACAATTCTAAACAAAGAGGGGTCGCCATCCTGATAAATAAAAAGATTAACTTTACTCATAACGATACCATTGTAGATCCAGAAGGGAGATATATAATCATTAATATCTTGATAGGAAACATTGAATATTGCATAGCTAATGTGTATGGCCCTAATGTTGACGACCCCTCTTTCTTTCACAGCTTCTTCACATCACTGTCTGCTCATTCTGATTCCAAACTTATAGTAGGAGGGGACTTTAATTTAGTATTTAACCCAGAGTTGGACAGGCTAAGCAAAGCTGTGAGCAACAGGAACTGGAAATCAGTACAGACCTTAAAACAGTACATGGATGATTTCGGTCTCTGTGACACATGGCGTTCTCTTCATCCTACATCCAGGGAATATACCTTTTTCTCGCCAGTTCACCACTCTCACTCCCGTATAGATTATATTTTAGTAAATAGCTCAGTCTTACAAGATGTCTCTGACACCAAGTTTCACTCTATCACAATCAGTGATCATGCACCAATGTCCATTTCGTTGATTAAGACAGTCACGCTCATCATCCAAGAATTGGAGGTTTAATAGATCATTACTCAATGATCAAGACTTCATCAGTTATGTCAGGAGAGAATGGAAAACCTTTATAGAAATCAACGATACACCGGAAATCTCACCCTGTGTTCTTTGGGAGACTGGGAAGGCAGGTATGCGCGGTAGAATTATTTCATATTCATTGCATAAGAAAAAAAAGGACATGCTAATTGAATTAGAATTAGAGCAAAAAATGAAATCTCTAGAGATTAAATATGCTGCCTCTCCAACCAATGATAGAATCCTAGAAGACCTAAGGAATCTAAAGATGAAATTAAATAATATAATTGATTGCAAATCTCAGTTTCAGATAGATCAATTACGCTGGGAGAACTTTGACCATGCTAACAAATGTGGTAAATTTCTAGCTAACCATTTAATTAAATAATAAAGAGAAACAAATCATCCATTCAATAACTAATAAGAAAGGGAATATTACTCGTGATCCCCATGAAATAAATGATACCTTAAAAACTTTTACCAAGAGTTATATACGTCCTAAATAGATCCATCCACCTCAGCCATAGAGGAGTTTCTGAATAAACTAGAACTGCCAAAGCTAAAGGAAGAACAATCCACAACTCTAGACTCATTGTTATCTCTGGCAGAACTACATGAAGCTCTGCAGGAGATGCCCAATAAAAAGTTCTGGTCCATGCTGGCACCCAGCTTTTACAAAATGGTAGCTGAAATTAAACAACAACATTCATTACCCACAGATATGAATTCTGCCTTCATAAGCCTGCTCCAAAAACCAGGAAAAGACCCTACACTCCCACCGAGTTATAGACCAATTTCACTAATAAATGTAGATCTAAAAACAGTGTGTAAAGCACTTGCTAGAAGATTAGAAAAAATCACTCCATATATAATTCACTTTTAATTCAATTTTAATTGAGTATGTCACCATCCATAAACTAGAGTCAGCCATCTTCTCCTTAGATGCAGAAAAAGCTTTCGATAGAGTAAACTGGAAGTTTCTTTTAGCCACTCTGCACAAATTCGGCATTGGGAAATCATTCATAGACTGGATCCAAATATTATACAGCTCAGCAAATGCCACAGTCAGAACAAACAACCAGATCTCACCAAGGTTTAATCTGCATAGAGGGACAAGACAGGGCTGCCCACTTTCCCCATCACTATTTGCAATATTTATTGAACCTCTAACCGCAGCAATAAGACAGCATGAGGGAATTACTGGAATATCGACCAAATCGGTAAATCATAAAATAAGTTTATATGCTGACTATGTGTTACTGTTTCTCCTGGAGCCACAGACGTCTCTTCCTACAACTATCAGCCTCATAGATGAATTCTCAGGACTTTCAGAATACTCTATTAATTTGACCAAATCTATAGTGCTACCACTTAACCTTAAGATGACTAACATCTCTTCTACCACACTCCATTCAGGGAACATTAAAAACTTGGGCATGAAATTGTTGTCTAGGCTATCAGAGCTTATTAATCTAAATCAACTCTTCCAAGTCGTCCACTTGTCTTTTAGATCCAATCCCAACCAGATTACTCAAAGAAGTTCTACCTTTAATCAGCTCATCCATATTAAATCAAATCAACCAATCTTTACAACTAGGCTATGTACCACAGGCTTTTAAGGTGGCTGTGGTCAAACCTCTATTGAAAAAACCAACCCTTGACCCTGGACAACTAGCCAACTATAGGCCCATTTCAAATTTACCCTTTATTTCCAAGATTCTGGAAAAAATCGTGGCTAAACAATTATCTGACCACCTTAGTGGGAATAACCTGTATGAAGATTTTCAGTCAGGATTTAGAAAACATCATAGCACAGAAACAGCTCTGGTTAGAGTCACTAATGATCTTCCATTAGCTTCGGACAATGGTCTAGTTTCTGTCCTTGTCCTGTTAGATCTTAGTGCTGCATTTGATACAATTGATCATCACATTCTATTACAGACACTAGAACATAGAATCGGGATTAATGGAACAGCATTGGGATGGTTTAAATCCTATTTGTTGAACAGATTCCAGTTTGTTCATGTTAATGATAAATTCTCCACACGCACAAGGATTAGCTATGGAGTTCCACAGGGTTCTGTGCTGGGTCCAATTCTGTTTAGCTTATACATGTCTCCTCTAGGTGAGATTATTAGAAAGCATTCTATTAATTTTCATTTTTACGCAGATGATACTCAGCTATACATGTCCTTGGAACCAAATGAAACAGATCAACTAGTCAAAATTCAGGGTTGTTTAAAAGACATCAAATCCTGGATGTCCCAAAACTTCCTTCAACTAAACTCAGATAAAACCGAGATTCTTATTGTTGGGCCTAAAAATCTGAGAGAGACACTATTGAGTCAGATAGCCACCCTGGATGGCATAACATTAGCTTCAGATTCTACTGTGAGGAACCTTGGTGTCATGTTTGACCAGGATCTCTCTTTTATATCATACATTAAACAAATCTCCAGAACCGCCTACTTCCACCTTAGAAATATAGTTAAAATCAGAAGCATCCTCTCTCAGAGCGATGCAGAGAAACTGATCCATGCATTTGTTACCTCTAGGCTGGACTACTGTAACTCCTTACTCATAGGATGTCCTAACAGCTCCTTAAAAAACCTACAGCTCATTCAAAATGCTGCAGCCAGAGTTCTGACAGGACTTAGAAAGAGAGATCACATTTCTCCTACATTAGCTTCTCTGCACTGGCTGCCTGTAAAATGTAGGATAGAATTTAAAATTCTCCTACTCACATACAAAGTACTCAATGATAAAGCTCCTTCTTATCTTAAAGACCTTATAGTTCCTTATGCTCCCAGCAGAACACTTCGTTCTCAGAGCGCTGGGCTACTTGCGGTTCCTAGAGTGTTTAAATGTAGAACAGGGGGCAGAGCTTTTAGCTACCAAGCTCCTCTCCTCTGGAACCAGCTCCCTCTTCAGGTTCGAGAAGCTGACACACTCTCCACCTTTAAGATTAGGCTTAAAACCTTCCTTTTTGATAAAGCTTATAGTTAGAGATGGTTCAGGTCACTGGCAATTATTGTTAGTCACAGGAAGCATCTCTTAGTTAAGCTGCAATAGACATAGACTGCTGGGGGACTTAATTTATACACTGAGCTCCTCTGTTTCCTTCTACCTCCTCTGTCCCATAACCTCCCATCATTGTCCCATGTTTAACTAACCTTGTCTCTTTCTGTCCAGTAGTTGTGCTTCTCTCCTCTCTCCCCCCCCCCACCCCCACTCTTTCTCCCTCTCTGTCCTCACCCACAGGTATCATTGGACTCAAAGTTTGGTGTCTGTGATGGGCAGCTGCGGATCCAACCATCCTGCCTGCATCCAGTCCCTGGTCCTACCATCCTGCCTGTGCTCTGTTGTTGCTTGTTGTTGCTTGTTGCTGTTGCTGTGCTTTTCTATCTCTCTATCCTCTCACCCCAACCGGTCGAGGCAGATGGCCGCCCACATCCAGTCTGGTTCTGCTGGAGGTTTCTTCCTCGTTAGAGAGGGAGTTTTTCCTCTCCACTGTTGCTGTCAAATTAAATGCTTGCTGTATGTGGGATTTGTTGGGTTTAGTTGTGTGAGGTTTTAAACCTTACTTTGTAAAGTGCCTTGAAATAACTTTGTTGTGATTTGGCGCTATATAAATAAAATTGAATTGAATTGAATTGAAACTACACTCCATTATTGAAACAAATAAAAGCCAACCTCAAAAGATGGCAGTCCTTACCCATTTCACTTATGGGAAGAATTGCCACCATAAAAATGATGATCCTGCCAAAAATTAATTACATATTCTCAATGATTCCAACTCAGCCAGCCCAGGCGTGGTTTAAGACATTAGACTCCTACATCTCACAGTTTTTGTGGAAAACCAAGCCACCACAAATTAGTTTAAAAACTCTTCAAAAATCCAGACGCTGCAGCGGCCTAGAACTACCTAACTTCCACCACTATTTTCTCAATAGACTGAACCATGTCCACAAATGGATAAAACCCATGCCAGCAGACTCCTCCTGGATAGACATTGAACAAACATTTTGTGGAAATATTAAAGTTGCAGATCTGCCCTTTATCAGCACCAAAATCAAACATCATAGTTGTTACCAGAGCATTAGCATAAAAGCATCTCTGACAGCCTGGTAGGATTTTCTTAAAATTGATGGGTCTTTGCTTACTCTTTGCCAAAACACACCTCCGTGGAACAATCCAGACATCATACAAAAGAAAAAGGCAATACACTTTCCAACTTTGCATATCAAAGGGATAACACATCTGAAACATGTTTTCACAAGAGACAAGTTTACCTCTTTTGAAGAATTAGTGTCCCACTATGAAATCACCAGTGCCAATTTCTTAGAATACCAACAACTAAAGTCAATACTTAATGCAAAAAGTAAGAATACTCCCATCCACATGCAACCACCACCAGTAATAGAGCGATTTATTGATATATCAGGGAAAAGGACAGTATCCAAAATCTATATCTTAATTTCCAATGTAGACCAGACAGTGAGCCTTCCAATCTCTAAATGGTAAGCTGATCTCAACATCACCACTAATTACACGTTCTGGAATAATATATGTTCTAATTTATTCAGAATGACAAAAAATACAAATTTACAACTAATACAATACAAAATTCTTCATATAACTCACTATACAGGACAAAGGATGTTCCAAATGGGTCTCACAAACTCAAATATTTGCCCTCATTGTACAGATAATACAGCAGATAGATTCCTACATGCATTCTGGTCATGTTCACCTGTGCAGAAATTTTGGCAAAGTGTGAACACTTGTCAACCCAGTTAAACTGTCCAATCCCAGCGACCCCTGCACTTTGTCTTTTAGGAGATCTAAGTGGGCTTGATCTAGAGACAAACTCATCACACACACTTCTTTATACTCTGATTGATTCCATTTCCAGGTAAGGATGCGTGGGGCTCGGGTGCTGCGTCATGTCTGGCACAGTGGTGGGGGGGTGACTGGTGGTTGGGGGTGCCTGCCTCCCTAAGGAACCAGGACAATGGGACTGGTGGATTCTGGGCTGGCCGCATGGGTCTCCTGCGCTGGGGTTTGGTGGCTGCTGAGACCTGCGGTCCTGTGCCGGATTAGGGCCATTTTGAGGGTTGGCGTGTGCCTGTCTCCGGGAAGTGGAGGCGGGCCTCCCTGTTGGTTTTCCGGGGGCGGACCTGGGGGTGGAGACCTGGGTGACCTGCGACCGGGGGAGTCCCTCCGGGTGTGCCTGCCTGTGCCCGGAGGGGTGTCTCTCCCCTGGGGCGCTGCCCCGGCTCGAGTGGGTCGCTGCCTGCCCTAGCGGTCCGACGTCCTCTGGTGACTGCTCGGGCCTGTTGCGGGGGGGGGGGTTGGCGGACTACTCGAGCTGCGACCTTCATTGGGCCCTGGGTGGAGGTTGACCCTCAATGCACAACCGCAGAGTTCTGCAGTATCCTGCTGATAGAGGGACCGGGGCTACCGGGAAGTGGTTCCGTACCTCCCAAGTGGGATGCTCTGCAGTTTTAATTGCATTAGTCATACACACTCGTCCAGGAATCTGGGGGCTCCTTCCGGGGGGGCCAGTGGACGGAGCCTTCACATTGATGGCTCTGACTGCTCGACCCCTCGGAGAATTGACAATCTCCCAAAGTTCCTCATACTTGGTTTGAGGTGTGTGGGCTCCCTGGCTGCTGGGATTCTTTCCTCTGCTTGTTGGATGGGCGTAGTGGCCGAGCCCCCTTTTTGGACATTCTGGTACGTTTATTTGACTCCCTGGGTCACATTAAGACACTCCTGGTGTGTTAGAAGCACGCCCCCTACTTATTTCACATTTTTGAGAGTTTATCCAATCCGGTTCAAGAACCATCGTTTCAAATTTGGCGGCCTCGATACGTCTGCATTTGCACTGACCAATCACAGAACCAGCTTCGCCCCCACCCCCAGACAAACCTGGACCCCTAAATGTACCTAAAACATTTCCTTTCAGTCCCTCCAGTCACAGACAAAAGAAGAAGTCACTCACTGCGCAGTCTACCATAGGAGGTGAATGCACCTTTCAGTTGGTTGCCACCGGCCATTTAAAAGACAAAAGAAGAAGTCGTCACTCAGGTTGAAGAAGCGCTTGCTGCTTCCCCAAACGTAAGTACATGCTTGATACTTATTTGATGTATGTACTCCAGAAGTTTCTCTGTTTATAATGTAGCTTCTCTCCTGTGTAAGGAATGCTAATTGCTAGAACCGTTGCGTTGCCAAGCAATTTGGATGAGTCCAAGAATGCTCCAGCATTCGTCCGGTTCGAATCGTGTGATATATGGTACTTAGGTCATTCACTCAGCTCACATTATAGCTGCTAGCGCGATAGTAGCGCAGCGTTAGCGGCTAGCGTTAGAGGCTAGCACTAGTAAGTCAGCTGTGTTTCTAATTACTACCGAGTGTGTATGTTGTAGCCCGAGTAGACCCATGAATTTGGGTTATGGCAGGTTCTATCTAAGTCTAACATGTGTGTTGTTGCTTATCTAGTCAGCTACTTTAGCTGTAAACGTGACATTTTTTTTTTTATACAGGCTGACTCATGCCAGCTACCGAAACGCGAGGAGGGTGCTTCTCAAACTGACAGGCCACTGCGGGCTGTGGACACGTGGCTACCTTGTAGAAGAGTAGAAGAGTGCTCACCTCAGGAGCAAAGGTATGTACATTTAACAGCAGTATAATCATTTGTTGGCCAATATGCAGTTTTATTTGACAGAGATTTTGCATTTCACATTTCAGTAGTTGTGGTATTCATAATCTGATCTATATTATTGTCTATGTATTTACTCTGTATGCAGTTGGTCAACTTATTTTGATATTTTAGTCTGTTGATGGGTAATTTGTAACTCTAGTGGTTTGGAGCAGATTATGTGGAAAATGTGATGAAGACCATCTTCAATAAAGTCCTGCTGGACTCAGGTTGTTCTATGGAGGACCTTGTAAACATCCCTGTCCTACCGGCCCTCTGAGCAGAATTTGAGCAACCTGACAGAAAGGAGGTCATTAATGTCATGCTAAGATTTAACAAACCAGCACTATAAAACCTAAGTTGAAAACTTGTTTGCTCCAAACAACATTAAAACTGATCTAACTACCTCTATTTATTGTTTTGATCTGTAAAGGTTGTGAGATACATAGGAAATACTGGTCATTTCATTAATGTGCTATTGAATTCTTTATACCTTCTAGAGTGGCATCAAGGAAAACAGCTGCATCCTCCATCTATACGGCAGCTGCACTGCTTCCAATGTCTTCCAACACGTGAAGACAAAAAAGATCCTCACATCTCCCCAGCCAACTGCTCATTACTGTACCTGTTCCACTCCAGAAACTATGCCTTCAACATAACTATGAATCCTACCCGTTCATTTTGTGGTCTGCAAATTGAACTGTGACGGTAACTTATACAGCATTATAGTGCTGGTGCATTGGTCAAAAAAATGGTGGTTTTGACTATTGCTGTTTCACTGAACTATATTTGTATGTATATACCTATACCTGAGGGAAAACAGACAAATGTTTTATAATATTTCAGCTTTTATTGAGTATTGCCAAAAACACAATAATTTAGGTATTTCACAGGTGGTCTAAGTCCAACATAGATGCCTTGTCCCTCAGGAAACACTGCCCTGATCCAGACCAGGGAAGGTGGGATGACTTGGACTCTTCGCCCTAAAAGTCCCCAGCACCAGCTGACAAGACTTCTAGGCTAGATACCTGCAACAACTTGAGATACACACAGACATAGTACTGAAAAAAACAATAATTTCTATTAGTTATATATTAGCACTTGATATATCATACACCTTACTAAAAGCAATTAAAAAATATTAGGTCAATATATATTTAGAAACAAAACTTTTAAAAAATTTAAATTTATTATTAAAAGTAATAAACACATGCAATATCTTGAAAGCAATAGTTGCTGTCACACCATGCCTTTGTAGGCATTCACTGTTCCTACATTGGCACTTAATTACAGACAAATATGGCAAAATATAAGCTGCCGCTACAGATCCCGTTATAGAAAAATTGTTTTCACACAGCAGCAGAACGAGAAATAAAAAAACATGTAAAAATGAGTTTATATTAGTTTATCAAGCTATGCTCCCAAAAAAGCTGTAGTCGTGTTATGAATATTCTGTTTTGATTTGATTTTGGATCAAACGTATGGTTGAACTCCACTACGAGGACGAGTCAGCCAGTGTCACTGTTACAATGGATTCAGTGACCGTGACGTATGATTCCCACGGCTATGCGCTTCCTCAAAGGGGTGTGGCGATCAGTTTAGCTTCCGACACACTCCGAAAATAGAGCGTTGTGGACGAGAGCTTAAAACACACATTTTCAGACGGGCCGTGTGGGTGATCTACAGCGCTTTTTGGCATGAAAAGTTACAGACACCTTACTGAGATATGAAGGTCAAATTCTTTAGCAATGTGGAGCATGAAAAAAGCGTGTGCATGGATCTTTAAGTAGTATGGGATATGTATAACAATGCACATGTGTATGTATATGACATGTATATGTTTGTATGAGTATGTGCACATACCTTAACACTAATGTTGGTATTAGTATTAATCTCCAAGGTAAACCACAGTACAACAGTTGTTTAGTTATGAATGTGTTAGCCTAAGGTACATCCCTGCTTCTTATTTATTTTGCTCCGATTGTTTACTTAACAGATTTGCTTGGTTTCAGCCGCTGGTTGCACCCCTTAAACCCCCCCCACCACACACCTTCCCCACCTATATATATTTATATATACTCCTTGTTAAAGCAAAGCTGTCTATCACAATATGGCATTCGGCGTAAAATCTGCTGCTTATTAAACTGCTGGACAGAACAAAAAAAAAAAGAGACATTATCCATGACTAGTCATTCTACGGTGCCATTCCCACAGTATATCCTCTGTTAGTCTATGGGGTGCCAAATGTAAAAGTAGCACCTATAACTAGTTTTCTCACATTTAACTAAATGACACAACATGTTTTCTCACATTTAGTTAAATGTGCAAAAGTCTAAATGTAAATGTTAAATATAAATATAAATGTTAAATATAAATGTAAATGTTAAATGTTAAATCTAAATGTTAAATCTAAATGTTAAATGTTAAATGTAAATGTTAAATGTAAATGTTAAATGTAAATGTTAAATATAAATGTTAAATGTAAATGTTAAATGTTAAATGTAAATGTTAAATGTTGGCCGAGTGTAATACTGAATATTCATGAATGGGCAAGTAGACTCCACCCCTACCCTCAAACAGCGCTTGTAATGCTGATCTCAGATCAGTGACCCAGACTCAAACACCTCAAACAGTGCTTACAGCCCCGCCCACATTGGACTCTGGATCGACAGAGTGGATGACAATACTGGAGAGAAACCTGAAGTTGAAGCCATCATGGCCGTCAGCTCCGACTCCCTCCCGTTAGGGGAGATTGAACGGGCTGTAACGGCGAGTGTGCGGGCTAAGGCTTCGCTTCAAACTGCTGTTCTGTCGTAAACACCACTAATGAGGAATTAAGTAGGCCTGAATAGAATATTTCTGTTGCACTGGTGGAGAATTAGTTAGCTAACTTTACTAGCTAGCCAAAGTTACTAGATTTCCAGGTCAGATGTGGGCGGGGTTTGCGCGCACTGTTAGAGATGTTTGAGTTTGCATCTGAGATCAGCATTACAAGCGCTGTTTGAGGGTAGGTTTGGGAGTCTAATTGCACTTTCTTGAATATTCAGTTTAACACTTGGCAAACATTTAACATTTCCATTTAACATTTCCATTTAACATTTCCATTTAACATTTAACATTTACATTTAACATTTACATTTTAACATTTAACATTTACATTTAGACTTTTGCAAATTTAACTAAATGTGAGAAAACATGTTGTGTCATTTAGTTAAATGTGACAAAACTAGTTATAGGTGCTCCTTTTACTTTTGGCACCCCATATAGACATGCTAATGTGTTGCTACTACTCGATCAGCAGGTGAGAAATGTCTCAGCTCCTGGACAAAACTCCATGGGAGATTGGGCAGCATCGGACGGCATGATCAGCTGCAGGTGCATTATCAAATGAATGTGCCTGTCAGCGGGGAAGACATCAACTCTATTCAGTTGCTCTTCAGTCGCTGCCCCAGTTCACACACCTAAAATGTCCTAACCAGATTGGCTGGTTGCTCTCAGTTACAGCAGCTGTTTGAAGCAGGGAAAAGCGAGGACATGAGGACAAAAAACACAGGCAAGGCACCAAAATGTATTGAAAGACAAACATTTACAATCTGCACCTGTTAGCCTTGTCCACCAGTCCATCACAGCGAAACATACAGAGGGACTCACTCACACCTATGTGCAGTTTAAAGTCTTCCATCTCCAGGAGACAAACCCGCCCTGCTATACTTAGCATCCACAACATTAGCAGTAACAGATTGTGTTTCCATTGCTTCAGTGCTGAGCCTTTCACCAATTCAATACAGTACATGTGCAAAACACTGAAGCAATTTATTAACACATCTATTCAATTCAACTTTTGAATTCAATTTTATTTATATAGCGCCAAATCACAACAACGTTATCTCAAGGCACTTTACAACGTAAGGTTTAAGATTTCACACAACTAAACCCAACAAATTCGACATACAGCAAGCATTTAATTTGACAGCAACAATGGTGAGGAAAAACTCCCTCTCTAACGAGGAAGAAACCTCCAGCAGCACAGCAACAACAACAAGCAACAGCAAGCAACAACAGAGCACAGGCAGGACGGTTGGACCAGAGACTGGATACAGGCAGGATGGTTGGATCCGCAGCTGCCCATCACAGACACCAAACTTTGAGTCCTATGATACCTGTAGGTGAGGAGAGAGTGGAGGGGAGAGCATGAGAGAGAGAGGGCGGGAGAGAAGCACAACTACTGGAGAGAAAGAGACAAGGTTAGTTGAACATAGAACAATGATGGGAGGTTAATGGACCAAAGAGGTAGAAGGAAACAGAGGAGCTCAGTGTATAAATTAAGTCCCCCAGCAGTCTATGTCTATTGCGGCTTAACTAAGAGATGGTTCCTGTGACTAACAATCTTTGCCAGTGACCTGAACCATCTCTAACTATAAGCTTTATCAAAAAGGAAGGTTTTAAGCCTAATCTTAAAGGTGGAGAGTGTGTCAGCTTCTCGAACCCGAAGAGGGAACTGGTTCCAGAAGAGAGGAGCATGGTAGCGAAAAGCTCTGCCTCCCGTTCTATATTTAAAGGCTCTAGGAAACACAAGTAGCCCAGTGCTCTGAGAACGAAGTGTTCTGCTGGAACATAAGGAATGATGAGGTCTTTAAGATAAGAAAGAGCTTTATCATTGAGTACTTTGTAGGTGAGTAGGAGAATTTTAAATTCTATCCTACATTTTACAGGCAGCCAGTGCAGAAAAGAGAAGAGCATGAGAGAGAGAGGGCGGGAGAGAAGCACAACTACTGGAGAGAAAGAGACAAGGTTAGTTAAACATAGAACAATGATGGGAGGTTAATGGACCAAAGAGGTAGAAGGAAACAGAGGAGCTCAGTGTATAAATTAAGTCCCCCAGCAGTCTATGTCTATTGCGGCTTAACTAAGAGATGGTTCCTGTGACTAACAATCTTTGCCAGTGACCTGAACCATCTCTAACTATAAGCTTTATCAAAAAGGAAGGTTTTAAGCCTAATCTTAAAGGTGGAGAGTGTGTCAGCTTCTCGAACCCGAAGAGGGAACTGGTTCCAGAGGAGAGGAGCATGGTAGCGAAAAGCTCTGCCTCCCGTTCTATATTTAAAGGCTCTAGGAAACACAAGTAGGCCAGTGCTCTGAGAACGAAGTGTTCTGCTGGAACATAAGGAATGATGAGGTCTTTAAGATAAGAAAGAACTTTATCATTGAGTACTTTGTAGGTGAGTAGGAGAATTTTAAATTCTATCCTACATTTTACAGGCAGCCAGTGCAGAAAAGCTAATGTAGGAGATATGCAATCTCTCTCTCTAAGTCCTGTCAGAACTCTGGCTGCAGCATTTTGAATAAGCTGTAGGCTTTTTAAAAAGCTGTTAGGACATCCTATGAGTAAGGAGTTACAGTAGTCCAGCCTAGAGGTAACAAATGCATGAATCAGTATCTCTGCATCGCTCTGAGAGAGGATGCTTCTAATCTTAGCTATATTTCTAAGATGAAAGTAGGCGGTTCTGGATATTTGTTTAATGTATGATGTAAAAGAGAGATCCTGGTCAAAGATGACACCAAGGTTCCTCACAGTAGAATCTGAAGCTAATGTTATGCCATCCAGGGTGGCTATCTGACTCAATAGTGTCTCTCTCAGATTTTTAGGCCCAACAATGGGAATTTCAGTTTTATCTGTTTTGGGGAGTTATGGGGAAGAAGCTGTCTAGGTAAGACAGAGGATTTGATAAATTTAAAGTTGATGGATCTAGACAGTGCTTTCTGTCATTTGGAGGAAGTTGCTGCTGAATGTCTTCTCTAATGGTGATAATTTTATTAGTAAAGTAGTTCATAAAGTCATTGCTGCTGAGATTTAAGGGGATAGTAGGCTCAACACAGCTATGGCTCTTAGTCAGTCTGGCTACAGTGCTGAAAAAAAACCTGGGGTTGTTTTTGTTTTCCTCAATTAAAGAGGAATAATATGTTTTCCGAGCAGCACAAAGTGCTTTTTTATATTTTATTAGACTGTCCTTCCATGCAATGCAGTTTACATTTATTTTGTTGGAACGTCACTGCCTTTCGAGTTGTCTGGTCCTGTGCTTTAGGCTGCGTATCTCTGAGTTATACCACGGAGCTAACCTCCTCTGATTCACTGTCTTCTTCTTCAGAGGAGCCACTGTGTCTAACATTGTACGTAGAAAAGCTGCAGCATCATCTACAAGACAGTCAACCTGTTCATAAGTATTAAGGTCTGTGATGTCCATTGATGTGGCATCAGCGAGGGGAGCTTCAGCCCCAATGCTATAATTGTCAGTAAATGGGCTAATACAAGGCACAATCCCTTTCTGTTTCACACTTTGTCTCCAGTATTGCTTGCAGCCTTCAGACGGATTTATTCTACACCATGACTTTGTACCTGCCTAATGTGTTTACCGATGTTTTTGTAAAATTATTACTTTACTGATCGCGCTAAAACCGTCGGAGAAAAGTCATCAGGGGAGGCTGGACAGGTCTGCGCCTCATCCAGAAGGGGACACTGCTACCATCCTTTAACAGGGTATCCCCACAAAGGGATTTTACTTTTCTAAAAAGACTTACTGAATGACACTAAGTAAAACAATTCAAGTGCTTGAGAAGTAAATTTGAACCTTGAGTGAAGAATAAAGAACAAACCTGTAAACTGATTAAAGAAGTATTTAACGTTTTAAAAACAACATAAAACTTCACTAAAGGTCAAAACTGAACATTTACACCTCTCTATACTTTTGAATGAGTATGAATTGTGAAAAATACTGTGCATGGAGGCTACAGGTCAGGTCTCTTACTGCTATAAAAGATATGTTCCTTCAAGACCAAATATGTTCCTTTAGGTGAGATACTGTAGGAATGATGATAAAATGTGAAATGTGGCCAGTATTTATATGCATTTTGACAATTAAATTGTAAAAAATACACACTTTCACAGTATTATTATTGTAAAATCTGATTCCAGAGGATTTTGCGCCTTACCAGCCATGAACCTCAACGCACGCCACTGGTTTGGTAAGTGAAACACTAAATTACTATTAATTAATAATTATTAATTGAATTAAAAATTAATTAATTTACGTGACACCACCCTGTTGCCAGGGACCAATAAGCAATTAGGAATAGCCAATACAGTCTTAATTGTATTTAAGTTAGTTTAAAAAACTAATATTAACTGGTCTGCAAGTACTGTGTGTGTGTGTGTGTGTGTGTGTGTGTGTGTGTGTGTGTGTGTGTGTGTGTGTGTGTGTGTGTGTGTGTGTGTGTGTGTGTGTGTGTGTGTGTGTGTGTGTGTGAGTGCGTGCGTGCGTGCGTGAGAAAAAGAAGAAGGAAGGTGAAAGAGGAAGAGAGAAAGCGCACCCCCCTTTTAGAGGCGTGGGGAGACGACACGGCTGCATGGAAGCTGCGCGTGCCGGTGAGTTCTTTTAATGGAGCACGTGTGTCTGGCGCTCACAGGGAATGGAAGTGTGTGAAGCAATGTGAAATGGAACTAGCAAAACTAAGGTTTGCAGGCTCAGAAACATGTGGGGCTATATTCAGCGATATAGTCACATGATCGCAGAAGCACACAGTGATTAAATTGTGCACTTGGCATGGTCACAGCAGAAACACATCAATAGCACAGTACCACAACAAGAAATCTTAAGATAACAAAACACAAATTACAGCACTCCAATATGCACCTCTTAGATTCATGCACTTATGACAGTGTTATAGTCACGTGATTGCAGAAATGCACAGTGATCAGATCACATGTTTAGCGTGATCAGAACAGGAAAAGAAAACAACACAACAATAAAGCAATTACTTATTCCCTATGTCATGGACTCTGTCATTACACCACTGTTTTATGTTATTTCCGGTTTTATGTTTTTGCGAATTCCTGTCTCTGTCATTGTTAGTTTCAACCAGCTTTACTTCCGGTTCTAATCTACTCACCTGCTACCCATCTAGTCATCATCACTCAGTACTTAAGCACCACCTCCCACCCCAGCATCTTGCCAGATTGTCTTTGTGTTATAGCCAGCAGTCCAGCATTAGTTCTTGTCTTGTTTTGTGACGACCCTGTTTTTCCTGACCTTGCCATCTGCCTCATCTGTGATACTGCCTTGCCATAAGTCTGACCTAAGCCTGCCCCTGACCACCGACTGTCTGATCCCTGCCTGTACTGTAACTGCTGCCGTTGTGTACCGACCCTTGCCTGCCTGACCACGAGTACAAATTAAACCTTTTTTCATCACCGAGCTGTTTCCGCCGTGCATGTGGGTCCACTACCTAGAGCCCCGTGACACCCTAAGAGTTCTACTCTGCTCAAACTTAAAAGAATGCCTCTGCCTTACTGCTTTAGCAATCCACGTCTGGACTGAGGTAACCTGACCTACATGTGAACTTAACTCCCTCACTAAAGAGCCTCAACGTCCTTTCCAGACCCCAGAGATAAGGGACCCTGAATCTTTCTCCACCACAGGAGACTGGTTTCTATCACAACAGGCACCAATTGGCGCCAACATCTCAAATGTCCATATCAAAGAACCATGAGTCCACTTTATTGATCTACCTGTAACTCTCACAGGACTCCACCTCTGCTTATCATGCCAAAAGGACAGGCTGTCACATTTATCACTGAGAAGCTGCCTCTCCCAGAACTGGGACCACCAGCCATAAAATGTGGAATGTGCTCATCAAGAGAACAAGAGACTTCATTTGGACCCACGTTCTGGTTCCGATGCACCAGAACTTTCAACTTCAATGAAACTGATGCCATTGTATTCTGTGGACAAAATGTTTTCATTTGATATTAGATTGGTTTCTGTGTGATGTTTAATCACAGATTTGCCAGGAAATTCCTAAAGTCACAAAGAAACTCCAACTTATCACCATGCTTTCCTTTGTGTGAAGGCACAAAGTTGAAATACAGATACTCTCCTTCTTTACTTCTTTTAATCTGTGCAACATACACATAGACTATGTCCACCAGCTACAATTAGGTATCCTCATTATTGTATTACATTTTTAAGTGTTACAATTGTTTAATTAGTAATGTCCAGATTAGGTCATTTATAATTTGATTTTGCTTGCATTTATTATTTGTGTATGTTTTATTGTTTACTGGGTGTTACATAAGACAAGACCAGTCATCATGAATAACATTTCATTTGTTAAAGCGTTGTTTTTAGGTTTTGGTTTTCATTTCCCGTTTTATTCTGAAGGACTCTGTTTTCACCCGTCATGTTTGTTTCCTGTTTTATCGCTGTAGTTCCGGTTTCTAGTCCCATCCTGTTTCACGCTAACTTTACTTCCGGTTTTCAGTACACGCACCTGTGTTGCATCTGCCATTACTTACCAGGACATTTAATCACCACCTGTTACCACAGTTTTTCGCCAGATCGTCGTACGCATGTCGTCACTTTCAAGCAATCATCTGTTCAGCTCATCTCGTCTTCGACCCTGTTTCGCGTTCCCGACCATTGATTCTCGCCTGATCCTGACCGGTACTGTACTCTGTTGATTCTGTTGCTGAACCCTGCCTGTTGACTGAACCTTAATACGCCTGCTCCCTCTGTGCCTCAATCCTTGTGCTTACACGTGAATGACCTTGACTGTTTGTGACTACGATTCCTGCATTAAAGCCCTTTTTATCGTACCATCTGTCTGCTGCCTCAGCACTGTACATTTGGGTCCTCTCTCTGCCGTTTCCTGACATTTGTAAGGGACCACGTAGAAGACCTTTATATTCTATGCATTTAATATTGCTGTTTAACCATTTTGAATTTAAGACGTATCTGTTTAAACAATGACGTAGTAGTGGTTTTATTTTGTCCATTTCAATCTGCCAGCTGTAAATTTACTACAACATAACACCATTTGGGTTCATTTTGTAACGTTAGAAAGTGATCAAGAACCTCAGCGAAACTTAAACTATTATAACCAGTCCTTAATTGACTCGCTATTTTTGATCGAACTAATTAAATTAGATCCCAGTCCGTTTCATTTTTGGGCTTGTTTAAGTAGCGCTGACGCTTTGAAACACGTTGGAAAGTCCTGTCTGGCTGACGATTCCTGGCCCAGAGGCCGTGGCACCTGGACCAGAGAGGGCACGTCTGCTCAACCAAGCCGGTAACGGGAGACGCTGCACAGCGGCTACAGCTCCAAACTAAGGCAAGACGAACGTCTCTAATCTGAGAATTCTGGTGTTTTGTCAAAGCGCTAAAATTGAACATTCCAAATTCATTAGTTGTCCTTAGATTTGAATTAGTTAGAGACAAGTAATCTTTTCGCTTGATCAAAGCCATCGCACTCAGGTCTTGACCATTCTTTTTGTTTTCACTCATTGATTCATTCACTGTTGATCATCTCATTCTGATTGCTTTCTCATTTTCTGTTCTGTTATTTGAGTATTTCCATATTATGTTATTCATATATCCAGTAGTGTTAGATTATTAAAACATTAAAAGGAATCTGGTTTTGTGTGCATTGTTCTCCAGATTTAAGCAGAGGTCACTGAACCGCGACAAGAATTCACGGCATAAGAGACTGATTTGATTTTATCACAAGAAAGTTGTTATTGTCGTTTATAACTAGTAACTCATTGAAGTGACATCTGGCGTTTACTAGATTGATGCAAGCATGGTTTCACCTTTAAAACAAACCTGGTGCCCCAACATCAAGGTATATTAATGTTTCTGCATTAATATCAAACTATTAATTTGAATCCGCTACACTGCTGAATCCTGGTGAGATGGTCCGGTGTTGCGTGTGTGCGTCATGTGCGTGTCTACACTTTTGCGGGCCGACCCAGGTGTGCGTCGTGTTAATCTTGTGATGAGCTGATCCTTGTCTTGAGGCAGCAGCGACGGTAAGCGAGACAGGCTAATTAAGCTGGCGGTTGCCTACCGGGTGGCTGGGAGCAGATAGGTGATCAGGCCCGTTTTCTGGACGATGTCCACGTTGAATCAGTGGCTGGCTGCGATGGAGGCTCTGAGGCGTGCCGGGGGTAGAGGGGAAGCTCCAGGTGGTCAAAGGTGAAGGAGAGAGGAGAACACGGGTCCTGGTGGTGACCGTCAAGAGATTGGACAGAACAAGGGGGAACCAAAGATAGAACAAAAAGGGGAGTGAAGAGAACAAGGAAACAAGTCTTTGGTCATGGCAGCTTTTTATAACAGAGTTTTCGATGATGCCCGTCCCATTGTGTCGTCCAATCAGGATGGCTGCCGCCGTTTGTCGCTTGTATCAGCGGGAGTCTTGACATCTTAGCAGGGGAGCCAGATATGGTTCCCCAGCCTGGTACCTGGTTTTGGCGATCAAATCTGACATCTCTTTGTTTCAACTCAAAATGATCAGGATGAAGACGTTACATGCAGGCTGCAGTACTTCCTTTTGAGCATAACAGTTTATGCACATGAGGTCCCCCAACACAGATGTGCTTAATAGCATTTAGAAAAGGTGCCAGGGTGTGTGTAGCAGAACTAAACATTCTTCTAAACCAATTGTTTCAATCCAAGAGACAAATGATTTTCCTCCTTTAGCAAAGGGATGCAGTGCAATCAGCTATGTTGAGTATAGCAGTCCTTACATGGGGTGGAGGTCAGCCAGTAATACCCTGCACACTTCAGTCACTGTAGTAACTGTAGGTTATGAGACGCTTAATGCCATGAACAGGCTGTCTAAACTGTACAGGAGTATGTACAGGTTGTATTCTGTATTCCATCTTCCTCAAGAGCCAAAACTATTCAGAAAAAAGGCAGAAGCACGTGTCTGGGGTTTTAGATACTGAGGATAAGAGCTGAGTTATTGTAATTTTGGCTTGGTGGGCTCCAGTCCTGTCCAGATTGTACTGTCAGGTTTTCCCAGAATTGTTTGGACCCAGAAATAACAACCAGGACCCAGAGCTCTGCCTGCAATATTGTATGTTTATTAAAATCAATAATAGTTGTTACTGATAATGAAACACTCAAGGAAAGGAGAGACAAGATAGGTAAGAAACTCCCATATTGTAACCAGCTGCACAACGACATGAGAGTGAAGATTGAAGAAGCTGATCAAGCAGGGAATATGGAGAGTTGAAGGAGTGCAGTGGGAGAATGGAACTTGATTGGGAAAGTAAAAAAACTCCACAAACAACAGAGAAATGTCCTGCGTGGAATGCCTTGGAGTTCTAAGTGCCTGTTCCACAAAACATCATAGGTCCAAACATTTCTACAGTATCAAGCTAATGGTCAAAAGGGGTTTTTATGAGTTTAAACTGCCGCCTTATCGTGGTGGGGGAGTTTGTGTGCCTGAATGACCCCGGGAGCTATGTTGTCGGGGGCTAAATGCCCCTGGTAGGGTCTCCCAAGGCAAACAGGTCCAGTCCTGGGTGACGGGTCAGATTAAGAGCCGTTCACAAATCCCCCTATAAAAAGAAAATCAGCAAGGACGGAAACATCGCCCGGCCAGGCACAGCCCGAAAGAGCGATGTAGGACCATCATCAGGTGGACCCACTGGAGGAGCCATAGGGGGCCAGTGCATAGTGGATTGGGAAGCATTCGAAGGCAACCCAATCCCTGGATAACTAATCTGGCTATTGGGACATGGAATGTTACGTCACTGAGGGGGGAAGGAGCCTGAGCTTGTGTTGGAGGTTGAGCGATACTGGCTAGAAATAGTCAGGCTCACCTCCACACATAGCCTGGGCTGTGGAACCCAACTCCTTGAGAGGGGCTGGACCCTCTTCTACTCTGGAGTTGCCTGTGGCGAGAGGCGGCGGGCTGGTGTGGGTTTGCTCATAGCTCCTCAGCTTAGCTGCACATGTGTTGGAGTTTTCCTCGGTGGACAAGAGGGTCGCTTCCCTGCATCCTGATCCTAAATCAGCTAGACATCTGGTTTCGTTCTAACGTCTGGCCTTATACCAGTCATATCAATTAGTGTTTACTCAAAAGTAAATGTCTGTTTCCTTAGTCAACGACTCTGCCAAAATACAAGGGTTATAGAACAGTCACTGCACCTTAACATGACCAGAACAGATCGTTGACTACATATTTAATAATATATAATAAAGATACATAAATATACTACAATGTTATTAAACTTCTGTGCTAGTCACAGTTTAGCCATAACAAACACCATGTTCGAACATAAGGGTGTCCATCAGTGCACATGGCACCAGGACTCCAATGGAGGTCAATGATACTTTGTAGTCGTTACATCTGACCTTCGGCCATATGTTTTGGGCACTCGTTATAAGAGAGAGCTGTCAACTGATCACTAGTTAGAAATGCTTAGTCATTTTAACATGTTTTTTTTATTAAACAAAGACTTGAATGTTGGAACAGTCTCAAACGCGTAGACTTAAGCAAATGAAAATATTTTAATACAAAATAATGCATCAATCATTGCAATTTCAATTTTAACCTATTGTAGTGGCCCACGGCGGTTAGTCCTGCCCTGAGCCACTCTGTATGGGTAAAACAACCGTTCTTGTGTTTGTAGTGTTATAGTTGTCATACTACGGCAGAGAGCAGACCCACATGCACGGTGCGAGGACACGATGGTAGGTGGTAAAGAAACAAGATTTAATCCAAAACTCTTGGTACAGGTCGGTCCAGGTCATACACAGAAGGTCTCAGGATTTCCGTACACGGGAGCAGGCTGGATCAGGTTCAAAAAACAGGCAACGGTTCGGTAACGGAAAAAACAATTAGGCTACAGTACCGTCTGGGAGTAGGCAGGAGTCGGAGTTCAAAGATATGAAGGGGGATCAACACCAGGTAAACAAGACAGGGAAATTGCTGGAACGCGATGGATGACATACGTACGATCTGGCAACGACTGATGTGACTACTGGGGATTATATACACAGGTGAGTAATGACTGATATGAGACAGGTGCGTAACTAGGACCGGGATGTGAAGCGGGAACTAACATAACGTGACCAGAAACGGAAGTACTAAAAATAAAACAGGAAACTGGAACCAAAACCTGACAACTAAGGTGAAACTGAAAATTCCTTCAAAATAAAACAAGAGACAAAACCCCAGATCGTGACAGTACCCCTCCCCCTAGGGCGTCTACCACGGCGCCCACGGAGGCCCCCCAAACCAGGGCGGGTGGAGCCGGTGCTCTCCAGGCCGGCGACGCTCCAGGAGAACGAGGAGGCACGGCAGTCTACGACGACAGAGGCCGCGCCATCGTCGTGGCAGGAGGGGACGTTCCCCAGGTGAGCGGCTGTGACGACGGCGGAGCCGAGGCGGACGGCATCGCAGGAGGCAGCGCCACGCAAACGGCAGGAGGTGCCGATGGCGAGGCCGCCAGACCGGACGACGAGTCCGTGTGGGAATGACCCTCAACAAGCAGTGATATGTTGGGTGTGTGAAAAATAAATGGAAATTGCGTTCTGTTAAAGGAGCGCACCAAGTGATGCCATTGTTTCATGTCTATTTTTCTGCATAGGCTAATCTAAGTTCTTGCAGTGAATGAAACATGGTTGCTCTATAGAAAAAACACAGGAATTAACTGGGCAGTCAATTGATTGGCCTTGTTTATTGTGCGTGAGGAAGAACTCTTACAGCATTTATTTTATTAATGTTGCTACAGTCTAGAAAGTGTAAACCTAAGTCAAATGTGAACCAATCATTGTTTCTTCTGTATAAGGAAAAGGTCCAAGTGGACAAGCATTCTGTGAATTAAAAAAAAATCTATGAATAAAACATTGACATTGTTGACATACTTCAAAATATTGTAATTAAACATAAAGATTGGTCTCTTATGTCAACATGAAGAGTGTAATGCAATAATTGTCTATTAATCATTGCAATAGTCACTCACATTAACACCAGTTCCTGTTATGGTGCATCACCCACAATATATTGTTGAATGCTGTAATGTTGAAATAATTCCATAAAACACCCCCTCAACTATATGAAAGACCAGGTAGTTTGAAAAAGCTTAATGTCTGCAACTGCTCTTATAGGGAATCAACAGTGCAATGAACTCATCAGTAATATGCATAGAGCTGCTGTGAGCATTGGGAGTTTGGCTTGTAAGTCAAAGTGCTACTGAGCTCAATCCCTTATCTGCTGCAGCTGCATCGTTGTCATGGGGACGGTGCTCCAAAGACAGGAACCTCCACTGATCAGCACAAAGAGCTACAGGATTTAACAAGCAAAAGACGAGGTAGCTGAAGAGCTTCCCACAGAAGTTTTACGGTTAAATGCATTATAGTCTATGGGAGGATTTCTGGAACTCTCTGTGTGCTCTCTGTGCTTTGAGGCAGATACAGACTAAAGTGTAGGTCTGAGTGCTTAACCAAGAACATCATTAGAAAGAAAAGTATGACTACGAACGAGTGAAAAAATTATGTTCAAAGAGTGAAAACTGTGGCTGTAGTGACGACTTAAAGAGAAAAATTTGTGCTCTCACACCTTAGTTGTGACATGGCGCACTCTAGCTCACGCATTACACACAAATGGAAAAGCTGAGAATTCCTCAAAAAACACCTTATGCCTAAACTGCTATAACTCAGAAAGTATTAAAGATATTAAAAAGTTGAACCAGAGATTAATAGTTGAATAGTTAAAGCTGAAACAAGACAAAGCTGAAGAGAATTTGAAAAGTCGTTTCCATTTATTTTAATGGTGTTTTTATGATACTGTAAAATATTATTATAAATTAACTATTTCTAATTAATCAGTTGAAAGATTACTGAAACTACTTGATGAGTTGAATGTATAGCTGATCAGATCTGCAAAGGTAAAGTTGCAAAGCTGAATGTGCACAAATAAAACAAAAGCAGATTTCAATTAAAAAAAAATATATTGCACATGACTACAGCCCTGTAAATACTACATCTGAATTTTGTTGAAAGACTTGTTCTATTCAGGTTTTGAACCAGTAATTCCTGCATCAGAGTCATGCTCTTCTGCGACCCAGCCACACAAGCTACTTAACTTGCTACTCAGAGGAGCAGTATACATATTACTGGAAAAACTAAAAATGTCTAATCTATAATATAGCTGAACATTGGTAATACATTAGGCATATAAGTCAATTTATCTGGGAAATACATATATTTATATTATAATGTGAATGTGCATTTTCTACTTCCGCCTCTCGAGGAGTGCAGACGTGTTTTCTCTCTGCTCCCACTCTACTTTTGCTTGCAGTGTCCTTATCCTGTCTCTTCTGAGCAACCTGATCTGCTATTCTGGAGTAACATTTTTGAACATTAAGCCAATCAGCTGGTCACTCAGCGCATTGGACAAAATGTTCTCACAAAGGAAAGAATCTCCGGGAGAACCACTCTGACCCTCTTGCCTCTTGGACTCTTGCCTCCGGCTACGTGCGGGACGTGTGGGTTTCCTGGTGCCCCGTGTGTCTGGAGCCTCTGTCCATTGAGGATGTATTTATATTTTGGACTTTGATAACAAGGCTACTCATGATTGGCTTTGGTGGTGCCCTGCTTTATCGGAAGATTGGAAAATCTGCAGCCGGCTTATTGGCGTGTCCACCTGCTGTGGAGCTACAAACGCCGATGGGGGCCATGGTTACTTGGCCGACGGAATTACACCCGAGGATGGCCCTGAGTGATGGACTGACAAGTAACATCTCAGCTCGTTCGGATGATATGCATCAGAGGATGACCCGGATGCAGGGACTGATTAGTATCATCTCAGCTCATTCGGATGCCCGGATTGCAGGACTGACTCATAAGATCTCAGCCCGTTCGAAGAAGGACAAGAGACAGAGGGATAACATCGGCAGACAGACTGAACACTTGGTGAATATGGTGACAGCCTTGTCTGACAGGCTTGAGTAGATGTCACAGGTAACCCATGGTCCCACAAAAGGCGATGAAGCCCTGAGTTCTGACCGATTGGAGTATTGATCTAGACAAATTAGTCATAGATTGTTAGAAATTATTAGAATTGGCTGTGTATTACTCTGTCCCTTCTCCCTCACCCCTCCCTTCCCGGGTCCAGTCTACCTCACCAGCTGTGCCTCTGTCTATTCTCTTTCCCTTGTTGTGGCTTCCTTCAAGGACAACTGTTGGACTGACCTGTAAACATCTACAACCACTTGTACTGTGTGCCACTGTATGTGCGTGTGTTTTGGTTTTTGAAACTTGCTTCCACTGTCTAGCTCTGGTCAAGCTGGCTGCTAATGAAATTTCCCCGCTGTGGGACTAAAAAAAGTCCATTCTATTCTATGAACATGACTCAGACAGGAATCGAACCCAGACCCCCCAGAGTCAAGAACTTAAACCATTGAGCTACAACAGCTAAAAGACAACTTGGCTGAAGAGCATCCTTCAGATGGAAAGAAATGCTTAGTGAGTTTAAGATATTTATTTTATTAAATGAAGACTTGAATGTTGCAACAGTCTACTACAAACAGGTATGGCTAAATATACCTATAAAAGAAAGATAAGGTAGTTTAAAAAAAGCTGAATGTGTACACCTGCTCTGATCAGGAATGGACAGTGTAGACACTGTGGACAGTTCAAATGGTGTCTGTAGCTTCAAGTATGTGGAAGTAGTTAAAGTTGAAACATAACAAAGCTAATAGGTAAACATGAGTGAAAAAAGCTTAATAACTTGGAAAATATGAAACACTTATTGAGAAAAGTAATAGCCCGCGTCGTCTTAAAAAGCTGCACGTTTTAATATTTGAATAGTTTCTGTAGCTTAAAGTATGCGGGACTAGTTGGATGCAGACGGAAGAACTATAATAAGGACTAGAAAAACAATACAGTGAACGCTGGAAGTATTCTCGGTCAGCGAGCAATTGCGATGCAGGCGCGTTGGCGAACAGAACGCAGTGATTGGCTGGAAGACTGAGAAGGCCCCGCCTTCTGAGTCCTATGTAAACAAACACACACTGAGCATGCGTCGTTGAAATAATGGTGGACAGTCTTCTGTACTCGGACTGATGATGATTGTATATCTACTACCTGTGATTTGAGGGGGGGGAATCAACTCTACAATTGTGAGTTAAAGTTTGACACGTTAGAGTGAGTTAGTTTTTGGAACTGCATAAGAAACTCTTAAGTTTGTGAAATCTGACGGTAAGCAACAAGCCCTGTTTGCTATTTGGTTAGCTGAGAGGGGGGCAGCTGTCAGATCCGAGTCCGCTATACACTTAGCAGTTGCTTATGCTTTGAGTAAATTAACAGCCCGTTTGACAACGCTTGCCACATTGTGTGTGTATGTAGACTACTTACTGTTTTCTAGCGACTATTATAGCAGTTTGGTTATGTTGACTACACTTTCTCTCTGAGATGCAGCGTAAATTATCTTTCAGTTAGCATGTTAGCTAGCTGGCTATATTTTTCCAAGGAGCAAGGCTGTCAGTGAGCTACGGTGGGTGACTGACGTGGCCTTCACCCAATCAGCCATGAGCATTATGAACAAACTACTGTTGTGCCCAATCACATACGGATCGCAGATCCTGCTGTGTTTTGCTCACAGTCTGTCTAAGTTTGGGCTTGCTGCTCGCTAGTTAACAGTTCGTTTTCTGTAGAAGGAGAGATGCTTCTAAAACAGGGCGACACAACGCATGTTGGGTCAACGGAGGCTTCTGTCCAGGAATTGTTGACTAGTACAGTTCTCGTTGGCCCTTGGCCAAAAAAGTGCCTGCTTTGTAAAGTTCATTGTAGTGAGTGTTGTCGTTGTATAAAATATTAAATAAACTGATTTGTCACCGCTTAAGTTTTCACCTCAAACTTTAAATATATCATTTAATGTGATTTGATTTTATAAGAGGAGCTGGTGTCAGGAATCTGCCTATAACAGGTTCGTTTAGCCCATTTACACTTTTTTACACTAAACTTGGTCTTCACTGGTCAATTTCTAGACCAAGTCTGGAAGTGGTCTAAAATATCTCTTTCTCACAAAGCTTCAATAAAACTGATTTAAACACTGAAATGGGCTTTTAAGATAGTCTAGCTGTAAAACTGTATGTCTTGCAATTGGGTTTGTATTATTTGGACTGCATAAAAAAAAGTAGTGAAATTTCCTTTTTTCACAGTAAATATGTCAGAGATAACCATCTGACATTAAAAAAACTTCCACCACTTTAATACATCCACAACTCTAGAATTGCAGTTGATGCTTTCATGATGACATTTTTATTTTCTACCAGTCAGGGTGACAGTCAAAGGACAGTGCAAAGATGAGCACAGATACAGCAACCCAGAGTGTGGCCTCCAAGATAATGACATTCACCCCTTCCAAAGAGGAGTTCAAGGACTTCTGCCAGTACATTGCATATATGGAGGCACAAGGAGCACACAGGGCTGGAATGGCAAAAGTGAGCAAAATGTGTTCTTTTTTGTCATTATAAAGTGGTTCTGATGTAAATGCCCTACTTCAGTTAATAACTACCTAAACTTACACACACAAGCTTCCATTCTGCATCATATTACTATGAGCAGACAGATTGTGGAAATAAAAGGAATTTGTCACACTGCAATTAAACCTCATAATGTGGGTAAAATTCATTCAACTGCATTACGTTGATCTTTTGGAAAGCGTGACAGCCCTAGTACACACAACCCATGCTATTCTGTGGCAGGTTATTCCACCCAAAGGCTGGAAACCCAGAAAGACATACAAGGACATAGAGGAGCTGGTGATTCCTGCTCCCATTCAGCAGGTGGTGACTGGCCAGTCTGGACTGTTCACACAGTACAACATCCAGAAGAAGCCAATGACTGTACATGAGTTCCGCAAGACCTCCAACCTGGACAAGTCAGTTTAACCAATCATATTATAAACAATACCGTGGTGATGCATGTGTATAATGTCCATTATGTCATTTCATTCTTCACTACAGGTTTTGCAAACCCCGATATGTAGATGTTGATGAACTAGAGAGGAAGTTCTGGAAGAACCTGACCTTCAACCCACCACTGTATGGGGCTGATGTTAGTGGAACACTCTATGATCCAGTAAGTGAATCGCATTATCTATTATATCTTCACTGTGACTAAACCTTTGGTGTGATGCTCACCCGCTTACCCACATAACTAAAAGCTGCCACATGTCAAGTGTCAGCGCTGTTGGTGATCTAGACTTTGCTGAACCCTTTATTTGCAGGATGTTACTGAGTGGAACATTGGCCATCTTAACACCATTCTGGACACAGTGGAAAACGACAGTGGGCTCAAAATCAAAGGAGTCAACACCCCATACCTCTATTTTGGGATGTGGAAGAGTGCTTTTGCATGGCACACAGAGGACATGGATTTGTACAGCATCAACTACCTGCACTTTGGAGAGCCCAAGTCCTGGTACAGTTACTGATGCACTGTCACATAGTGGGTTGACTCTGCTCTTTTCACATGTTTTAGAAGCATCTATTTGAACAACTTTAATGTAACAGTACAGTCAAACCATCATCACCCTAACCTTCCTTCTTTTAGGACTAAAACGTTTACCTTGGAAACGTCTTTTGGACTAGGAAGACTTCTCTTGAATTTCAGTTATTGTTTTGGACATTCCGGGCAGAATTGCTGCTCTTTTTTTGTTGTTTCGTTTGTTTTTTAATTTGCAAATTTGTGAATTCAAAGAGAATGAACGTGGAATTGAGTCCATATACATAACAAGCATCCTTATGTTTAATTAGATACACTGGATAATTTTTCCTTTGCTCATATGCTTATGTGTCCTCTGAAAGGGCTTATGTTGGTGTCTGATCATTCTCAATCTCCAATCCAATCTCAAAAACTAGAATGACAACAGATGTTTAAAAAATATCATAATTTAACTAGAGACGTGTTCAGATGCACAAACATGTAATTGGTATATTTATGCTTTTGTTGCTCCTCAGGTACGTTGTTCCACCAGAGCATGGGAAAAAACTAGAACGACTCGCAAAGGGTATGTGGTGGGGTTATTTAAAACTGAAAATAGATGTTTTGTAATTTCACATTATAGTGTCTTTAACTTGACCTAGTCAACAACACGTCACATTTATATATTCATATTTATATATAGGTTTCTTCCCTGGAAATGCTCAGAGTTGTGAGGCCTTCCTGCGCCACAAGATGACTTTAATTTCACCCTCCATTCTGAAAAAATATGGCATACCATTTGAGAAGGTAGCTATTAACCTATTTACAGCCTCATGACAGAGAAACAGCTCTCAGTTGCAGGCCTATATATACTGTATACTCTGTGTATAATGGTGAGCCCTTTTAAGGTTCTGACCATGCTTTGTGTTTAGGTCACCCAGGAGGCGGGCCAGTTCATTGTGACGTTTCCCTTTAGCTATCATGCTGGCTTCAACCATGGCTTCAATTGTGCTGAGTCTACCAACTTTGCTACTCAGCGATGGATTGATTACGGCAAACAGGCAACTCTGGTACTGTACATATTAACAGCTGTTGTAGTTCCAGGTTACCAATGCCTCTACTGTATATTAACACTCTTTTCAGAAAATATTAAAAACTTCCTAAAGTACAGTGACAACTAACAACTAACTTTTGTCATTTGTTTACTTTAACCTTAATCCTGAACCAAAAGTATAAAAACAGATTTTCAATGTTTTCACTGACTTGATATCTTATTGGCCATTTGTGAAGTTAGCAAATGTAGCAAATTTAATTAATTTTGGGATCATTCTGAACAGTGTTGTTTTCTAAACTTCAGTCTCAATCCAGACTAACAGTGTCTCTTCTACAGTGTGTTATTAATTTTATCAGCTGCATGCAGGGTTAGGGTGAAATGAATTGCACGAGCTAGTAACTAAACGCCATGAAGCTCCCTGTAGGTGCAAAATACTCAAAATCACACATTGATTTTTAATTGTGGCTTTACAGAATTATGTTTTATAAACAAACTATTGAAAAAGACCTAAAACAAAATTATGGTGCCCTTAATCCAATATTTTGTTGCATAAACTATTGAGGCAACCACTGCAATCAAACCGTTCCTGTACAGTAACTGTCATTAACACTGTGTGTGCCTCTGTGTGACTGTGACTGTGTCTGTGTGTACATGTTTTTTCTTCAACATGACCCCACCAGTCCAAAGGCTTTTTTGATGGTCAAGATGTAATTTTAGGGCTGAGGTTAGAATTGAGTTTTAGTTTGGGTTATTGCAAAGGTTAGACGTCTGCCTTCATTTGTGATGGTTAGGAGTAGGGTAAGGGGCTAGGGAAGGCATTATGTCAATGGTGAGTCCCCACGTAGATGTGAAACACGACTGTGTGTGTGTGTGTTCTAATATGGAATATAATAAGCATGATGGTGATTAGAATATAACTCTTGAGGTGTCCACATTTGGAAGGGTTGTTCCCTGTGTATGTTCAGTTGTAAGATTTTTTGCATTTAATATGTTTGTTAATATGTTAAAAAGTTAGATGCGGGGTTATTCTTTTAGAGGAGCTGTCAGAGATCCCTCATTTCCCCGGGACACCATGAGTGTCTGCAAGGAATGACCTCAAAGTATCTTTTCATATTGTTCCAAGTTTCTAATCTTTGTTACAGTGTTCGTGTCGGCAGGACATGGTAAAGATTTCCATGGATGTATTTGTGCGCAAGTTCCAGCCTGATCGTTACAAGTTATGGAAATCTGGAAAGGACAATGCCCCCATCGACCACACCAAGCCCACACCAGAGGCAGGGGCATTTCAGTAAGCAGACAAGACAGAACAGTTAAACTGTAGTCCATGTGAGGCTAAATGTGAAGAGCCAACTCTCCTTGTTGAGGACGGTCTGATCTTAAATGTTTTTGTCCTGTGGATGTTATGGAAAGGAGGGGGGGCTATCATTCATTGATAATGTCTTATAAGATGGGTCATCCCAGAAGGAAATATTTCAGTTATAAATCCTTAGTAGCACATGTGTGATGTTGATCTTATGGTATAATCACCTCGTTATGAATCAGCCTTCCCTGACAGTCTGTGGTCTTCATTAACTTTGTTTCACTGCTGAGTTGCAAATGCTGTGAGTCTCAAGTAGGTTGATATCTATCTTTAAAAATGCTGGACATTTTATCTTTATGTCATTGGCTAAGTTAAAGCATGTACAACTCAGAATTGATGCGCTGATCTCACTAGTCCATAGGACATTTTGTACATTTTATTAAGTGATGGACATGGCTGAACAGAGACCAGTACTTTTTGTTCTCTTTTCTCCCTTGCAATAGTTCCAAGCCACAGACTGGGACAAAGCATCAGCTTGAAGCTATTGAAGACATACAAAGTGATCAGACCCCGCAGGAGACTGAACAGGTGGAGCAGAAGAAGGCCAAGTTGTCGCACAAGGAGCCTCCAGCTAAAAGTCCCATTATTTTAGGTAAAGCTACACAGCACCACTTTAGGACCAATTACAGATTACTGAAAGCTGATCTTGACTTACTGGCCTCCAGTAATGTAAGTATAATATATTAAATGGAATTTGTAAACCTGATGCCCCTTTAAAGCATCTTACAGGCGCAGAGTGAATGCATTAGACACTGCTGGCCAATTACGTTAAATGGGGGTCCAGTTATGTACAGTGTAGTAAAATCTTCTGTCATGACACGGACTTTGTGCCTTTTGCACAAGTTTAGGACAAGCTAGTTATCGCTGCAGTTGTTAAATACAATGTGTATTGTTTTTGTAACATTCTTGCAGAGACAGTTAAAGTAACACCTAAGAAAGAGAAAGATGTCAAGCCACAGACTAAATCTCAGTCCAGAGCCAACAAGAAAACATCAAACAGACGAAGCCCATCCAAAAAAGACAAGAACGGCCTGGCATCTGCAGATGTCCTTCCTCCTGAGCCCACTGGCCAGGCGGTAGTTGTGTGCTCTAAGGAAGGAGGCACCCAGGATCCTCAGCTAGGCACCAGCTGCAGCCCCGCACACCAACAGTTTCAGAGGACCTTGAGTCCTGCAGACGTCCTGCACGTCCACAGCTATGCAAAAGGAGACTATGGAGAAGGAGAAGCCCCGCCCAAGGAGAAGAGTGACAACAGTGACAACAGTGACAATGAGGCTGAGAGTGATAGCAGCAAAGCAGTGAGTGGACAATACACACAGCTCGTACTGTACGCTATGTTTGTTTACCTTCCAAAGCGTATACAGTACATGAAGAATCCAGTGCAACAAGATTCCCAGAAGAGAAATTGCTGAACTGTGTAATCGTCACACTGTAAAATAAATGATCTATGTTGAGCAGAAGGCTGTTGTGGTCCTCCTGTATAGACAGCTAACTAAGGGTGCTCTCTCCAGCTCTTGGCAGAGGAAGAGGCTGTAGCTGGAGCACCAGGGACTGATCTGGGCCAGCTGCCGGGTCACCATCCACTCATAAAAGATGGCATGAGTGATGAAGGTCAGTCCCTTAAGAAATGACAACACAAACGGAGCACAGTACTCCACCTTTTAACATTGATATAGTAGCCCCACTCACAGACACAGTGAGGGAGACACACAATTGTCAAATGTATTTTAACAGAGGCTTCAGAGGAACCAAACCCAGGAGAGAAGGGGGGACTGGAGGGGGAGAGCTGGGCTAAAACTCTGGTTCACTTATGGCAGAGCAGACCTCCCAACCTCAAAAAAGAAAAGGAGTATAACCTACGTGTAGGCTCCAAACCTCCATACTGCTCTATCTGCTTGCTGTTTCACACTTACCAGCAGGTAAAACGCACCAGCCTGTACCACTCACACAGACACGGCAGCTGTTTCCATTACAGATTACGTTTACACTATAGATGTTACATATATTTCTCATATTCTGTCATAAACGCGTGATTGATCAAAGTGTGCAGGTTTTTGGTTTTTTTAGTCCTTTTGCTACATATTAGGCCAGTAAGCAGTGAACTGAGCAACGCATCAGGTTGTTATAGTTGGTTGAAAGCTTCATATGTCTCTGCTTTCCTTGCTATCAGACTGAATGTTCGATCAGCGTAGACAGTCCTGTGATGGTGGCTGGGGGGCGGATGCGGACAAAGCCTCTGATTCCAGAGATGTGTTTCACAACCACCACGGAGGAGGATTCCGAGCATGAGGGGCAATGTGTGACACCATATCTGGAGGATGATGGAACCAGCCTCCTTATTAGCTGCACTCAGTGCAGTGTGCGGGTTCACACTAGTTAGTACACAAACAGTTACATTCAGGGAGCTGGTTATAAACATCTAATGTTGTTTTGTGGAAATTGTCTACTTTGTTTTAGATACTTACATACATTCCTGTGTTGCAGGCTGTTATGGTGTGGACCCAGCCAGTGTGAGCAAGGACTGGAAGTGTGCTCGCTGCAAGGCCAATGCCATGACAGAGGTCAGTGGCTGTTTAGCTGGAGCCCTCCTGCTAGTTTGGTCAACCATTTATTTCTATTATTTCTTTGTACTGGAATTTATTTTAATTGTACAAATTCATATACAGCCATGTGAAAAAATTAGGACACCCTTTTAAAAGCATGTGTATTTTGTCACATTTTTGTAATATGTTTGTTATATTTCGATTTTAATAATACAGAGAGATTAAAGTAATATAACTAAGCAATTAAAACTGAAGAAAGGTTTTTTCAAAGTCTTCTGTAAATGAAATTTTACAAAACTGCCTATTCCTACTGAGAAAAAATATAGGACACCCTATCCCCTAATAACTGGTGTTACCGCCTTAGGCTGATATAACTGCAGTGAGACGTTTCTTGTAGCAATCTATCAGTCTCTGACCTTGGTCTGGGGAAATATAACCCAACTCCTCATGCAGTATTTTTCAGCTGTGAGATATTTGAGGGGTTTCTTGCATGTACAGCTCTGTTCAAGTCACCCCACAACATCTCAATAGGATTCAGATTTGGACGATGACTCTGACATTTCTTTGTTTTCAGCCAGTCCTTGGTTGTGTTACTAGTATGTTTTGGGTCATTGTCATGTTGCATGGTCAAGTTCTGTTAGCTTCTGTCAGCTGTAATTTCCTAACAGATGGTCTTCAAGCACCTTCTGATACACAATAGACTTCATGGTGGATTCTATGATGGTGAGCTGACCAGGTCCTGCTGCAGCAAAACAGCCCCAAACCATGACACTTCTATGAGGTTCTTTTTCCTGGAATCCTGTGTTTGATTTACGCAAAACATGCTGCCTGCTGTCCATATAATTCAATTTTGGACTCATCTGTAGAAAGAATGTTGTTCCAGAAGTCCTGGTCTTTGTCCACATTCTCTCTGGCAAATGTCAATCTGGCCATGATGTTTCTCTTAGAGAGCAAAGATTTCCTCCTTGCACACCTCCCATGCAGGTTAAACTTGTGCAGTCTCTTTCTTATCAGAAAGGCGTGCACTTTTACATCAACAGTAGCCAGTACCTGCTGTAGTTCCTGAAACAGCGTTTTAGGGGTTTTGGGGACCTCTTTCTGCATCTTCAGCTCTTGGGGTGAACTTGCTGGGGCGACCAGACCTGGGCATGTTGGCAGTTGTTTTGAAAGCCCTCCACTTGTAGACTATCTTCCGGACAGTGAAATGTCTGATTTCAAAATCTTTAGAGATCTTTAGAGATTTTAAATCCCTTACCAGAATAATAGGATGCTACATTTTTTTTCTGAAGGCCTCTGACTGATCTTTTGCTCTCGCCATGGTGCTTACTCTCACTTTAACAGTCAGGAGCACACCAAACTAAATGTTTGATAGGGCAAGCCTCATTCAAAATGCTAAGTAACAGTCTACCAATTATGTGCACCTGGTGTGATTTACCTGTATGTGAGTTCAGCCATTTTAAGAGGAAATACATGTGAGGGTATATGTAAGTATATATATACCACTCTATTCTCACCCTCCGCGGGTGGTTTCATCCACTTTCCAAGCTCGGGTCCTCTACCATAGGCCAGGGAGCTTGAGGGTTCTGCGCAGTATCCTTGCTGTTCCTAGGACTGCACTTTTCTGGACTGAGATGTCGGATGTTTTTCCAGGGATCTGTTGTAGCCACTCCTCTATTTGGGGGTCACTGCCCCCAGTGCTCCAATCACCACAGGCACCACTGTGGCCTTCACCTTCCAAGCCTTCTCCAGTTCTTCTCTGAGCCCTTGGTATTTCTCTAGTTTCTCATGTTCCTTTTTCCTGATGTTGCCCTCGCTTGGTATTGCCACATCCACCACCACTGCTTTCCTCTGTTCTTTGTCCACCACCACAATGTCTGGTTGGTTCGCCATTACCATTCTGTCTGTCTGTATCTGGAAGTCCCACAGGATCTTAGCTCTGTCATTCTCAACCACCTTTGGAGGTGTGTCCCATTTGCACTTTGGGACTTCCAGCCTGTACTCATCATAGATGTTCCCGTACACGATACCAGCCACTTGGTTATGGCATTCAATTTATGCCCTACCTGCTAGCATCTTGCATCCCGCTGCTATGTGCTGGATTGTTTCAGGGGCATCTTTGCACAGCCTGCACCTGGTGTCCTGCCTGTTGTGGTAGATCCCAGCCTCTATTGATCTGGTACTCTGCACCTGTGCTGCTAGGATCCATGCTGTCTTTCAGTCCAGCTCTGTCCAGCCACTATCAGCCACTTCTTCTATCTGATTGGCGTACAATCTCAGGGTGCTGGATTTGGGGTGAAACCCTTCATGCATTGTAAGAAGCTTCCTTGTCTTAATGACAGTGAATTCAATCTCCTCTTTCAGCCAGCTTATTATGCCAACGAGGTACCTGACGACTGGGAGGGATTGTTCTCCCCATTCAGCTGACTTCTCAGGACTTGCCTTACCCTTTGTACATGTAGGTACTTAGTGGTTACCATTTGCCTTTGGGATTCTAAGGTATTTGTAGCTATCCTCCACATCTGCTAATGATTGTGTTATGGCTGAACTTGGCTGCTATGATGCCTGACAGAGGAGCTTCCATGTTGTGCAGAGGAGATTATTGGGCGATAGTTGGATGGGACCGCTTCCTTCTGGGGGTCCTTTAGAAGCAGGACTGTTCAGCCTTCCGTTAACTACTCAGAGTGCGTTCCATCCACTAGGAGCTTGTTCATCTGTGCCGCCAGGTGCTCATGGAGTGAGGCTAGCTTCTTCAGCTAGTAGGAATGAATCATGTCATGGCCGTCCAGTTTGTCATAGTTCTTCTCTTGGATATCTGCCATTGTGATGGTTACTGGTTGGTTGTTGTTGTTGTTACTTGTTCTTGTTCTCCTTTCGTGTTAATACCCTGCCACTGTGAGTACATCTTGGATGGCTCAGTGGAGAACATCCTGTTTATTCTCTGGTGTATCTCTTTAGCTGGGTAGCCAGGGCTGAGAGTCTTTGCTTGACAGTCTCCAAGGCCTCCTAGGTAGGTTGTACTTCTTTGTCATGCCTTTCTGTAGTTCTGATAGTTGGCTAACCTCTTTCCTTGTTTCCTTGATCTGAACTTCGAACCGCCGTTTCCATGAGGGATACTGCATCTTATGGCTTGTGTTGATCTTTTAGCCAAGAACCTTAAGGATCACAGTTGCTGTGTTTTATATGAGCTAATTGGTCTCAGTGATGGTCATGGTTGGTATCATTTGTAGTGCTGTATTGATGTCTTCTAGCAGACTTTCAGAAGCTGCTGGGTTGTTGGGTCCAATAGTTCCCTGTTCTCATCTGTTATCCATGAAGGAAAAAAAAAAAAAAAAACTTCAAACAGACTTAAGAAGTCAGGACCAGCCAAAATGTCCTCACTTTGTCAAAATGTACTCATTTTGGTAGGAAAAATGTTTTATTAATGTAATTCAGTTTAATTAAGTGAAATCACTAATCATTTTATCCCCATTGATGGCTCCTATACATCGTTTTGATTATCTTTTAACTGAAGCCTGTGTTGTTTTCAGGGGTATTAATAATTTCAGGCTGCAGGATACAGATTGACTGTAGAGTTTGATGGCCACCAGTAGGCTGGGTCTCCAGCGGTGTTCTGTGGAGCGCTTACAGTAATGCTGATCCTCTGACTGTGGGAACAATAAATACAATAAATGGTTTTGAGCCACTTAGTACATGTAATACATGTAGCCATCTTGTCTGTCTGTACCAAACTAATATTTTTTAGTAAATTTGTTGTAAATATACAATCTAGCCATGAACTTAGGACTCATTAAGAATTGACAAAATTGGTTGAGCTGTACGATCAGGCTGGATATGAAGGAACTACTTAAAAGGAGTGAAGGCAGTTTACCAAAGCAAATAATTGACTGTGGTGGTGTTTGTTTTTTCCAGAATTGTTGTTTGTGTTCTTTGAGAGGCGGCGCCTTGCAAAAAGCCAACAACAAGAAGTAAGTCAACAGTTTCGAACACTTTGACAATGGATCCATTATTGCCTAATACGTGCACAGTTTCAAGTGATGACAGTTTCATAATTCAAAAAACTTTAGACAGAGAGAAAGGGAACCACCAACATTTACGCAAATACACATTTTTAGTTGCACTGGTCATCAGGACCTGGGTTCTGCCTTTCTGTGTTCTCCCTGTGTCTATGGGCTCTCTGTGGGTAATGTAGCTGCCTCCCACAGTCCAGACACATGCAGTTGGGTTTACTGGACACTAGAAATTGCCTGTAGGTGAGTGTGCACGGCTTTCGGTGGACCGGTGACCTGTGTGGGGTTTGTTCCACCTCTTGCCTAAATGACAACTTGGAGTCAGGTGGTCTGTGATGAGTAAATGACTGTCTTAGTTCTACTGTATGTATAAGAATTAGTGATGGAATGTGATTATTAGTTCATAATTAGCTGTATTGTAGATGTGCAGTCTTCAGCTCAGACATTCCACATTAATGAGCGGTACTTAAAAATGTGGGTCATGTCTATGTTCGGACCAAAGTAGTTTAACACAGAGCTCACTGCTGCATTGTTTGTTCTGTAGATGGGTGCATGTGCTGTGTGCTGTAGCCGTGCTCGAAGCACGCTTTGTCAGTATCACTGACAGGAGTCCTGTGGATCTGAGTGGAATTCCCCTGCAGAGGTTTAAATTGGTGAGTCTAAGTAAGATGTCAGTTAGGTTTTCTTAAACAGTAAAGGGGTCTTCCGCTAACAGCAGCAAGCGGGGGGAAACAGTAGAATCCCCTGTAAAACTTCAGCCTTATACATTTTTTAAAATAAATTTTTCTTCCTAACACATCAGAAATGTTACTACTGTAAGAAGCGAATGAAGAAGGCGTCGGGCTGCTGTGTGCAGTGCTCTCATGGCCGCTGCCCCACCGCCTACCACCCCACTTGTGCGCAAGCAGCTGGAGTACTCATGCAACCAGACGACTGGCCCTTTGTGGTCCACGTTACATGCTGTCGGCACAAAGGCCCTGCTCAGATTGAGGTAGTATGAATAAAAGCTTGTAAGAATAATTTGCAGTAATGATTAAAGCTGGCACCCCTATCACTTATTGGCAGCTGTTCCAGCTGTTTACTGTTGCAACACACATCTGCTGCCATGGTGCAGTAAGCTGCACATGTCTGTACAGCCCTACTAATATATTGTGAACAGTAAAGTGAGGCCTGTGTCCTACAGCGCAATAAGGCAACCATGCATGAGCTGACTGTGGGACAAAAAGTCATATGCAAGCACAAGAATGGCCGCTACTACCAATGTGACGTGGTGCAGCTTTCTAAGGAGACGTTCTATGAAGTCAATTTTGATGATGGGTCCTTCAGTGACAACCTGTTTCCTGAAGACATTGTGGTAAGTTTAATAGCTTCAACTTAACCGGGGTAGTTCTGAGTTCCATAATGAATAATTTATAGTGATAAAATGTTCTGTTTCAACACAGGGTTCATTATATGTATATGTGTAAAAAAAATGAAAATGGACTTTGTCTACTTCAGTCTCGGACATCTGCCTTGTGCAATTTGTCTGTTAGAGTCAAGACTGTGCTCAGCTTGGACCTCCATCCCAGGGTGATGTGGTTCAGGTGCGATGGACAGATGGCCTTGTGTATGGTGCCAAATTTGTGGCAGCTCATGTCATTCAGATGTACCTGGTATGTATGAGACATGGTCTGTGTTATTACACTTCATTAACAATAACCTATTATAAAGTCATGTCTGGTTTCTAGGATTTCCCTAACTCTATTTTTATCCTTACAATGTTTGCTGAATATACAATTAATTACATTAGACCCATTTTTATTGACATCTTACAAGAAAATGCAGTGTAATCTAGTCAGAAGTGCAATAGTAGATAATCAAAATCATTTCTACATGTATAGTGAGGGAAAAAATTATTTAAACCTCAGCTGATTTGTAAGTTTGCCCACTAACAAAGAAATAATCAGTCTATAATTTCTATGGTAGGTTTATTTGAACAGTGAGAGATAACAATGACAAAAAATCCAGAAAAATGCATTTTAAAAAAAAGTTATAAATTAATTTGAATTTCCATGAAGGAAATAAGTATTTGATCCCTTTGAAAAACATGCTTTAGTACTTGGTGGCAAAACGTTTGTTGGCAATGACAGAGGTCAGCCATTTCTTTTAGTTGGCCATAAGGTTTGCTCACATCTCAGGGGGGATTTTGGCCCACTCCTCTTTGCTGATCCTCTCCAAGTCATTAATGTTTCGTGGCTGATGTTTGGCAACTTGAACCTTTAGCTGCCTCCACAGATTTTCTATGGGATTCAGGTCTGGAGACTGACTAGGCCACTCCATGACCTTAATATGCTTCTTCTTGAGCCAATCCTTTGTTGCCTTGGCCATATGTTTTGGATCATTGTCATGCTGAAATACCCAACCAGGACCCATTTTCAGTGCCCTGACTGAGGGAAGGAGGTTCTCACCCAACATTTGATGGTACATGGCCTCATCCATCCTCTCTTTGATGCGGTGCAATTGTCCTGTTCTCTTGGCAGAAAAACACCCCCAAAGCATAATGTTTCCACCTCCATATTTTATTCGGTGGGGACGGTGTTTTTGGTGTCATAGTCAGCATTCCTCCTCCTCCAAACACGGCAAGTTGAGTTGATGCCAAAGAGCTCGATTTTGGTCTCATCTGACCACAACACTTTCACCCAGTCTTTCTCTGAATCAGTCAGATGTTCAGTGGCAAACTTCAAATGGGCCTGTAGATGGGCTTTCTTGAGCAGGGGGAACTTGCGGGCACAGTAGGATTTGTGTGTGTTACCAACTGTTTTTTTGGTGAATATGGTCCCAGCTGCCTTGAGATCATTGACAAATTCCTCCCGAGTAGTTCTGGGCTTATTCCTGACCGTTCTCATTATCATTGAAACTCAACGATGTGAGATCTTGCATGGAGCTCCAGACCGAGGGAGATTGGCAGTTAATTTAAGTTTCTTCCATTTGCGAATAATTGCACCAACTGTTGTCACCTTCTCACCGAGCTGCTTGGCGATGGTCTTGTAGCCCATTCCAGCCTTGTGTAGGTCCACAATCTTGTCCCTGACATCCTTGGAACATCCTTTGGTCTTGGCTGAGAGGGCTGCCAATGTCAGCTCGTTACTTGTAAAAGATCCACCTGGGAGCTAGAGATCTTGCTGACAGATAGGGGATCAAATACTTATTTCCTTCATGGAAATGCAAATTAATTTATAACTTTTTTTTAAAATGCATTTTTCTGGAATTTTTTGTTATTGTTGTGTCTCTCACTGTTCAAATAACCCTAACATAGAAATTATAAACTGATCATTTCTTTGATAGTGGGCAAACTTACAAAATCAGCTGGGGTTCAAATAATTTTTTCCGTCACTGTAGTTGTTGGATGGGCTGAGATGTAGTTAGTCATCCACTGTTCATCATACATGATGTGATGTCTTTTTTTTATACACCTTAGTTTTTGTTTGCTTAACATTTACATTCAAGGCACAATAAGCGAGGTAAGATCATATGGTTGTACAGGTGGAATTTGAGGATGGATCGCAGCTAACAACCAAGAGAGATGATGTCTACTCTCTGGATGAGGAGCTCCCCAAGAGAGTGAAGTCAAGACTGGTGAGTGCAATCTGGCTTCTCTATAATCCTCTGTGAATGCGGAGGTGGAGAAGGTGGTGGTGCTGTCAAACAGTCTTTGCTGTCAAATAGTCTCTGCTTTTCTCTCCAGTCAAAAGCCTCTGACATGAGATTTGATGGCATCTTTGAGGAAAAGGAGATCATCCAGGAGTCAAAGAGACAGAGAGTAATCAACTCGCGCTACAGGGGGGACTACGTGGAGCCTGCCATCTACAGAGCCATCATGGAGTAGTCCTGTGTGCTCAGCCACATACCACCAGCAATGACATCCTCTAACTCTGCAGCTAGCCACTGGGAGAGTAGCTCCATACCACTTCCATGCCTGAGCACTGGACTTTGTCTGACTCCAGTCAGCTAGTCTCCAGCCTTTGCTGTGTGTCACAGTAGGAAGAATAGAAAAGTGGCACTTGTATAATACAGTAGTATGTTGAAAGTGAAAAGGAAAACTGGACTGGTCTTTACTTCAATCATCTGTAGTGTTGACAGGAAGTTTAAAGGATCATCATTTGACTTCTTCCCTGCTGCCATCAGTGCCTATAATACAGATCCCAACAAATATATAAGCTTCATTTGTATGTATTTGTAACCACGCTTGGCATTTGGACAGTTGGTCTGAGGCAGAGGCCTACACTTACAGTAGGCCTACACAAATATATAAGCAGATTATCAAAAATAGTCATGTCACTGATGTCACTTGTTTCTTTATTTAGGTTCAGATGTGTACGTCTTTTTCTTTCTCAGACGTTGTGGCCTTGATCAATATACTGTCCAGCTGAAGCACCCTTCTGGGTGACCGTCTTGTCTGATGTCATCCACTTGCTCACACTGGTCGTCCTGCTCACAGTTTGAACTTTTCCGACTCGAGTAGGAAGGACAGACGTTAGTATTGACTGAAGCTACAACCATAGGGACCCCAGCTCTGGACAGCATAGGCAAGGTGCACGTCTCAAACCTCTGGACAAGTTAGATGTCTAAGTTAGGCTTTGCTGACTGGCAAAGCTTTGTTTGATGCTCTGGGAAGCAGACTCATTCATTGGTTGTTGTTAGGCTCATTTGGCTGCATCGACTCTGATGCACTGTATCTCTTGTCTGAAGCCAACACTAGTGCACCACACCAACCTTTATTAGGTTGGTGTCCATCACAAAGGGTGCCAGCGAGGGTCCAGTAGCAGAGCTCCAGGCTTCATTCAGATCGCTCACCAACTAAATGTGTAGTTCTACATAGAGAACTTCTGTGGAACTACCTCGTACCGAGTGGTAGCAGCTGATGTCCTTTGTGTTTGAACTAACACTGTAGCCATTTCTAGAAGCATTGTAATGACAGATTATTTTTAATAACCAACACACAATTCTTCAAATCCTACCCAGGGTATGATCTCTGAAGATTGCCTTTATTGGTGCAGCTACAATACTGGAGTTTTGTACTAATGTAGTACAGAAGGTTTTTGATATGTTACTTTGAAAGACTTTTAAAGATTTGTATATTTTTAAGAGTTTTGCAGATGCTCCTAATTTTGTGCAGAAAACTAAGACAGGTCATCCTGTAAGACCTTCATTTACTCATCTAATCTCAAGAAAACAGCAGCAGCTGCTGTGGTGCCACAGTGGAAACTCAATTACGACTTTAGGAAAGGAAATACTGAGTTGATGTTGTCTTCAATCTAAATTGAAGCTTGTATGTGAATATGTACAGCTTTGGAATAAATAGCAAGCAGACATCAGTTGGAATATTTGTGTCATACAAATTTGTTATTTTAAAGAATGTGCTCTGGCTTTTAAAAACATTTTTGGGGTAAAGAATGCTCTAGTACATCAGATCTCAGCATTTCACTCAAAATGATATGAAGGGATCGATTTACTCTTAACTTTGCTCGTGTCCAACTGTAACTAGCAACTGCATTCCTTTCTATTCAAGCGAGTAAATGGAAAATGGGTTTCACACATAGACTATTTATTGGTGCTTTAGGAGAGTAAGCTGGGATGGCAATGGTTCTGTTTTTATTTATTTATTTTCTTTTAACAAATAAATTATGAATGCTGCATCTCCAGTCCTCATGTATTTCTACCCAATTTGTGAGGGCATTTGAATAGGCTGTGCTGCCATTACTAATTAGTTCTTGCTTTATTTGTATAATGTTAACTGTACATTTCTAAGATGTCTTACAGATTGTTCTCCCTTCCCTCTTGATCACTGATCACTGATCACTTTGCACTGGATAGTGGGACACGGTGATAATATCATTCGTTGCCTGTTAACTTGTAGAGGAGTGGAGTTAGTTTTCTTGTTAGTCGTCACTGGTTTCATCACCTTCTACATCACCTTGTTTCATCAGTCCAGCGGGGAGGAGGAATTTCTAGGAGGGTTTGTAAAATGTAAAACTTCCATTTTGTTGTGTATTGTAATGCATATTTTGTGTGTATTTTCACAGGAGCTGTGAAGTGTAAATGTCATGTCCATATTCAACATGTTGATCCAGAGACAAACTGTCTGGACAAACTGTCTTGTGTTACTGCTTCTGAAAAGAAAGAACTAGATTACAGTTCAAGAATTTTGTAAAAAGACTTTGTTTCAGTAAAAACATTTGCTTTAGCATCATCTGTTGGTTTGCTGCTGTGTCCCTTTCTCATTCAGCCTTTAGGAAGCTGTTGTGAGTTCTACCCATGTGAGCTCCACGCAGGATTGGATCCTTGAAGTTGGTACTGCTCCCCATATGGCTGAGGCCACTTTTTGTTTCTTGTCTTGCTGTTAGCTGGACCCGGTTACGATGTCCCACTGTTACTGTAGCAGTCAGCAGCATGTCTATGCCACCAATGAAACAGATCTCTGTGCTTTATATGGTCACTCTTGAACTCTTCACTGATAAAAATAAATTAACTATACAAACTAAAATATAATAAAAATTATGGTAACTAATTGCATCAAAACTTTATGTAGCTTATACAACACTTTTCTTTGTATTAAGTACTTAATTTATTTTAGCAAAAAAATTGTATTTGCTTGTAAAGTCTACTTAATTTTTACTATTTAATGTTTAGTTATATCTTAAAAGTCTTTAAATAATCTTAAAGTCAAGTTAATTCAGGCATTTGTCTAGTAATTATCTTTGGTGTGCTTTACTTGATTAAAACTTACTTATGTGAAACCTAAAATAAAGGTGATAGAGTGTGTGTGTATATATATATCTATATTATATATATATATATATTATATATATATATATCTATATCTATATCTATATATATCTTCTATATCTATATATATCTATCTCTATATCTCTCTCTATATATCTCTCTCCTCTCTCTATATCTCTCTTATCTCTCTCTCTCTATATATATATATATATATATATATAGATACATATATAATATATATATATATATATATACACATATATATACATATATATATATATATTATATAAAAACTCCTTTCCCACCCCACGCGGGTGGTCTCATCCGTTTTCCAAGCTTGGGTCCTTTACCAGAGGCCAGGAAGCTTTAGGGTTCTGCGCAGTATTCTTGCTGTTCCTAGGACTGCGCTTTTCTGGACTGAGATGTTGGATGTTTTTCCAGGGATCTGTTGTAGCCACTCCTCCAGTTTGGGGGTCACAGCCCCTAGTGCTCCGATCACCACAGGCACCACTGTGGCCTTCACCTTCCAAGCCTTCTCCAGTTCTTCTCTGAGCCCTTGGTATTTCTCTAGTTTCTCATGTTCCTTTTTCCTGATGTTGCCATCGCTTGGTATTGCCACATCCACCACTACGGCTTTCCTCTGCTCTTTATCCACCACCACAATGTCTGGTTGGTTCGCCATTACCATTCTGTCTGTCTGGATCTGGAAGTCCCACAGGATCTTGGCTCGCTCGTTCTCTACCACCTTGGGAGGTGTTTCCCACTTTGACCTTGGGGTTTCCAGTCCATACTCCGCGCAGATGTTCCTGTATACTATGCCAGCCACTTGGTTATGGCGTTCCATGTATGCTTTGCCTGCCAGCATCTTACACCCTGCAGTTATGTGCTGGACCGTCTCTGGGGTTTCTTTGCACAGTCTACACCTTGGGTCTTGCCTGGTGTGGTAGATCTGGGCCTCTATGGCTCTGGTGCTCAGGGCCTGCTCCTGTGCATCCAGGATGAGTGCCTCTGTGCTGTCCTTCAGCCCAGCCCTTTCAAGCCATTGGTAGGATTTGTTGAGATCAGCCACTTCAGTTATGTTCCGGTGGTACATCCCGTGCAAGGGCTTGTCCTCCCATGATGGTCCCTCTTCCAGCATCTCATCCTCTGTTCTCCACTGCCTGAGACATTCACTCAGCACGTCATCTGTCGGGGCCTTATCCTTGATGTACTTATGGATCTTGGATGTTTTATCCTGGATAGTGGCTCTCACGCTCACTAGTCCTCGGCCTCCTTCCTTGCGGCTAGCGTACAGTCTCAGGGTGCTGGATTTGGGGTGGAACCCTCCATGCATGGTGAGGAGCTTTCGTGTCTTAACATCTGTGGTCTGTATCTCTTCCTTTGGCCACCTTATTATTCCCGCAGGGTATCTGATCACTGGCAGAGCGTAGCTGTTTATTGCCCGGGATTTGTTCTTGCCATTGAGCTGGCTTCTTAGGACTTGCCTTACTCGTTGGAGGTATTTGGCTGTTGCCGCATTCCTTGTTGCCTGTTCAAGGTTGCCGTTTGCCTGTGGTATTCCAAGGTACTTGTAATTGTCCTCAAGTGAGTGAGACCCCTTCTGTGTGGATTACCTTGCCTCTCTTTGTCACCATCCTCCCACATTTCTCGAGTCCGAATGACATCCCGATGTCCGAGCTGTAGATCCTGGTGGTGTGGATCAGCGAGTCGATGTCTCGCTCACTCTTGGCGTACAGCTTGATGTCATCCATGTAGAGGAGGTGACTTATGGTGGCCCCGTTCCGGAGTCGGTATCCATAGCCAGTCTTGTTTATTATTTGGCTGAGGGGGTTCAGACCTATGCAGAACAGCAGTGGGGACAGTGCATCTCCTTGGTATATGCCAAATTTGATGGATACTTGGGCAAGTGGCTTCCCATTGGCTTCAAGGGTGGTTCTCCACAACCTCATCGAGTTTGCAATGAAGGCCCTTAGAATTCTGTTGATGTTGTACAGCTCCAAGCATTCAGTGATCCATGTGTGTGGCATTGAGTCATAGGCTTTCTTGTAGTCGATCCAGGCTGTGCACAGGTTGGTGTGTCGCATTCTGCAGTCTTGGGCGACTGTTCTGTCTACCAGGAGTTGGTGTTTGGCTCCTCTGGTATCCTTACCAATGCCCTTCTGTGCTTCGCTCATGTATTGACTCATGTGCCCACTTATCTTAGCTGCGATGATGCCTGACATGAGCTTCCATGTTGTGGAGAGACAGGTTATTGGCCGGTAGTTGGATGGGACTGTACCCTTTGAGGGATCCTTCATTATCAGGATCGTTCGCCCTTCGGTCAGCCATTCAGGGTGAGTCCCATCCCTTAGCAGCTGGTTCATTTGTGCTGCCAGGCGCTCATGGGTTGCAGTCAGCTTCTTTAGCCAGTAGGCGTGGATCATGTCAGGGCCAGGTGCTGTCCAGTTTTTCATACCTGAGACTCTATGTTGGATGTCTGCCACTGTGATAGTCACTGGGTTCTGTTCAGGGAGGTTGCTGTGGTCTTCCCTCAGATCCACCAGCCACTGTGCATCACTGTTGTGTGATGCCTCCCTTTCCCATATGCCTTTCCAGTACTGTTCAGTTTCCAGACTTGGTGGGTCTGCTCTGTTGTTATTACCCTGCCATTGAGAGTACACTTTCGCAGGTTGTGTTGCGAACAGCCGGTTTATTCGTCTGGCTTCGTTATCTCTGGTGTATCTCTTTAGGCGGCTGGCCAAGGCTTGTAGCCTTTGCTTGGCAGTTTCGAGTGCTTCAGGTATGGTCATCTGGCTGTACCTCTTGGGCATCGGTCTTTTCATTGCACCTCTCTGGGCCTCTGTCATTTGGCTCACTTCCCCCCGAGCTGCCTTGATTTTTGCCTCCAACCTTCGTTTCCATGGTTGTTTCTCATGGCTCCCATGGTTGCTCTTATAGCCAAGCACCTCTAGGATCACTGATGCTGAAGCGTATATCAGCTCATTGGTTTCTGTGATCGTTGTGGTAGGGATCGCTCTCAATGCTGCATTCACATCTTCCATGAGACTTTCTGATGGTACTTCACTTAGCCGTTGTAGTGGGGTTCGGGGTTGCCTGTTCAATCTCGCCATGATCTTATCTTTCAGGTCAGTTGCTGCCTCGCTCAGCGTATCTGTGCTTATTGGGGCTTCGTACCCAATTTCCGGTTGGGGAGATGGTGAAACCTCCCTGGCCCTCCTGGCTCCCCCTTGCCGTAGCATTTGTGTTGTATCTCGTCAATCTCAAGTCGTGATAGCAGTTGCCGTTGGATGTTGGAACACTGAGCTACTAGTTGCTTCGCCGTCAGCCTTGAATGTGGGTTTCTCCGTTCCCATTCACCGCACATTGTTTGCATGTAGCCTCTCTGATTAGGGTTACTTGAGTAGTAGCATTCCAACAGAGCCTTGTTCTCGCATCTCAACCATTTCTTTCTTGTTCCAGTAGCCCACTTCTCGCCAAGCTGCTCTGGTTCCCCAATACCTGATGCAGACCTTGTTAGACGTCTGAGCCGGTATCTCATGTGGTTCATTGTCTCTCATGATATGAGGTAGGCGGTAGCTTGAAGGGTCTTGCCCAAGGACCCACACTGGATGCCTATTTGCCCTGACGGGGATTCGAACCGGGGACCACCCGTATGCAAGTCTTGCGACTTTTACCGATTGAGCTATCCAGTGAGCCATATATATATCTTGTTGTAGTGGGGTTCGGGGTTGCCTGTTCAATCTCGCCATGATATATTGGCAAGAAGTGGACTACTGGAACAAGAAAGAAATGGCTGAGATGCGAGAAAAAGGCTCTCTTGGAATGCAAAGAATGTGCGGTGAATAGATAAGGACCATCAGGTATGCACATGCATGTGCCACATTCAAGAATACCAAAAGGGCACCTTTGGTCCCTAAATGACAATTCCAATTTCATTGGGGAGATTTTGATTCCTGGCTTTGGTGACCACAAAGATGCTGAGAACCAAACAAGAAAGGGCCTCTTGATGAAAACAGACTTGTTATTATCAAAAAACTTTACAAACAGAAAAGATGAAACTTTCAGTATTTGGAGCAGTATAAAGATAGGAATACTACGTTATTCATTTATTTTAATATAATTGCTCCTAATGTTTAATGTTTGTCCTAAAAACAAAAACAAAATTATATAGGTAAATAAATCGAAATGCTATAAGTACATGCTCCCCGAAAGTTCATCATATTGCAATCCAATACTCTGCACTGACTTTAACAGAACTATTGCTCATTTTATTTATACAGTGCTACTGAATTGGTTTATTATTTGTGCAGGTGTGATTTGTCAGTTGGTCAGTCATTGTAGTATGTACAATACATGCCTCATTTAAAAGGTCAAAAGGTGTTATCAAGTTTCCTTCTAATTTCCTTCTTTTTCTCCCTGTACAGGCTCAGTAATTTGGGTGTGTACTGGTCCAACTTGCCCAGGAAGTTGGACCAGGCGCAGTAGTTCCTTCAGCGTGTTCCTCCTCAATCTAGGAGAGTAAGACTGAGAGATTTATTTGTTTCCATTTAATACTGAGTAAAAAAGAAAGAGTGTGGTTATATTTTTAAGATGAAAATGAAACAATGGCAACCTGTAAAATCTGAAAAAAGGGTGTTAAATACAGTGGCAACACCATCAACTTAATACTGAGTAAAACCCTCTTGTACTAGAGAACACAATTAAAGTTGTTCGATATACCTGGGAAGCAAGAAAAAGTGTGGTTATATTTTTAAGACGAAAATGAAACAATGGCAACCTGTAAAATCTCCAAAAAGGGTGTTAAATACAGTGGCAACACCATCAATTTATATTATATATTTATATTTACTGTTGAACTTTGTCTGGGCTTCATTAAATGAATAAAATTTAAAACACTTAACTTTTACATCACTCTGTAAAAATGTACATCAGATTTCACATAAAACTATAAAATTTAAAATCGCTGAAAACGTCATATAGATAGATAGATTGGCTAGTCTATTCAAGGGAGCGGTAAAGTTGGCTAGCCTTCTCTTCGGAATAAAATAAAACTCATTAATTACACCAGAGAGTAGGTAGTAATACCTAGAGTAGGTAATTTTGCATATTGGCAGGTTTTCTACAGGGTTCCACACGCATATTTAGAGGTGTGATAACTTTATATATAACGAGTAAAATACACACACACACACACACACACACACACACACACACACACACACACACACACACACTAAATGAATGCAACAAATTTTCAGCTAGCCAGCAAGATCAACACTGCTGAGTCCCATTACAGATCAGACTTAAGACTACGCACAAAACCACAAAACACATCGTTAAGCTGAAATGCTGAAACCTCAATAACACTGCTAAAAGAAGCTGAACACAAATATGATGTTTATGAAGAGCTGAATGTGCAGATGTTAAAACCAGAGATAGTTGAATATACAGTACAGTATCTACTGACACAGCAACCTGATTCAAGACCTGCTGAATTGAGCTGAATAGCAGTTGGAATTTATTTTATTAATTGGATGAAAGCTGACAACTACTGTACTTCACACATGGTACATAACCAGAGTCTGGTGTTTGTTCACCTTGCATTTTTGTTGAGCTTATGTTCATGTAGCTTAGCTCAAAGTAGGCTATAATGTGTTTAGTCGTATCTGATCAGACTCTGCAGTAGGTTTATTTACTGTACACACTGGCTGAAGTCAATACAAAGGATGGAGGTGTTTGTAACGCTTTGCTCAACCAGTTTGTTTGGAAAAAAAAGCCACTTTTATTTTTCTAAGCCGAAAGATAAGATGCATTATTTTATAAATCACAGAAGCATTTATCAGAGCAACCAGTGCCTTGAAATCAACAGTGACCCCCACAAATAGCTGTTTTAATAAAGAGATCTGAGGTTTCTATTTTGATACAGGTCTGACATATACAGTAGGAAGCATTATAGAAATAGTATATATGTAAAGATACACATTAAAGTGGTAGATGTGATTGTCAAATTACCGCAAGCTGAACCGTGACGCAGATACAGACAAAAACCATAAATAAAAAATCCTATGGTCTGTGGTGGATTGGTGTACTTTGGTGAACTTTACATTACTAAACTGTTGTATTGTGTGATAATATGCTGTACTGTACAGTATAGTGGTGTATTGCACCATACTGCACTATACAGTAATTATATTAAATTTTAATTCATTTTTATTTATAAAATAACAACAAAGTTATCTTCGGGCACTTTACAAAGTAAGGTTTAAGACCTTACACAACTAAACCCAACAGATCCCACATACAGACAGGCTTGCTGTGTGGGATCTGTTGGGTTTAGTTAGTGTTGTATGTAATATACAGAACTATAATTATAGTGTTGTACTTTATTTTACAGTACTATAATTATAGTGTTGTACTGTATTTTACTGTACTATAATTCTAGTCCTACAGTGAATCGCAGGCCGCTCTACCCGCGTCCCTGTCTATGACGGCCCCCCTCAAGTGGGTGCAGGATGTAAATGACGAGCCGATCCACTCCTGCTTCAGCAGCTAAGGCGTCAGTGACGGTGTCGGTGACGCTCCTGTCCGCGCCGTTACCGCCTGAGCGAGGTGAGTAAAGCGATTTTCCTTAATAATGTTGCTCGTTGGCTCTTGTGTCCTGAGCTGCTGGATCCCCGTTCTCCGTGTTCAGCCCGCTGCGGGGAGGACACCGCCGCTCGCCCTTGTTGTACAGAGCGGGCAGCGCTGTGGCTGAGCTCCGTGGTGACGCTGCCAACTGGACAATTAATCCGAGAATCCCCGTGGACTGGCTCAGCACTAGGGCTGGTCGCGTAGTTAGCTCAGTAGCTAACGTGCTACGCTGCGGTCTGTAATGTGCTATCAGGCCAATGCAGTCAGCATCTAGCGGTTAGCCGCTAGCGGCTAGTCCTTAGCTGCTACTTTTGGCACAGAGGGAACAAGTCGACTGCTTGGACATAACTCAACATAACTACTTTGTGTAACTTGAGTTGTCGCATATATGTGTAATAATGTGTGTTTAACTGTTTGTTTATGTATTTATCCATTTGAAGCACGCAGCTGCGCATCGAAAAATTGCTGTGATTTAATAGCCTTTTATTACAAGCTATTAAATGCACCGTCTAGTTTAAGGGAACGTCACCTTCTATGTTAAGGTATCAAATAAAAAGTGATGCTCGTTGCATGTATGACGTGTACAAACTGCGTTTAATAACGCGAACAGCAGATCTTTGCTATCAAACATTAAAAATCGCAGGGTTGTGATTCCATTCCATCCTTCCAATATTTCCAGAGAGTATATAAAAAAATCTAGACATAAAGCTAATAAAACTGTTCTAGTAAGAACATGAGCTCAGGGTTACGTCTCCGCAATGGCAAAACATTAGCATGTTGGGTTTTGTAAGGTTTTGGTGTTTCGGACCCTTGGACTGAGCATCACCTGTGAACCCTGACAGGCTTTATGTACCTCTCCAACTCTAATCATTGCAATGACTGCCCAGTGCTGTGCAGCCAAACATTTCAGATATTGTGCAGATATCTGCTAACGATGGTCATGGTTTAGCCTTTCATCAGCTGACGTGACAACTCATGGAGTGAGTGGAGCCTAGGCTGCAGAGTTGCAGTCTTACACGCCTCTCTGCATGTTCTCTACACCCGCCACCCCCTCTTACTCTTAGTTATCGCATAGAGATGTGTCTGCTCCCCGACCACCTAAAACTTACAAGTCACAGACAAATCAAAGAGGAGTGACTTATCAGGATTTAATAAACATCAGAACGGTTCCTTCTACAGAACAAAGTAACAGTAAGCTAAAGTGTGGTTAATTAATCTCTCATCTAAATCCTTGTTATTAAATGACTTGATAAGTGACTATCACAGATCTGTTCTGTCTTGCTGAAACCTGGCTGCAGCAGGATAAATATGTTAGTTTAAATGAGTCAACTCCAATGGGTCACATCAACTATTGTATCATCTGTATCCCAAACATAGTTATAGCTCATGTCAGAGCCTCTCGTCCACTCTAAAACTCAGAAAACAGTTGTGTTTTGTATTGTTTACCGTCCTCCTGCTCCATATTCAGAGTTCTTAACTGAATTCTCTGAATTCTCATCTGACTTAGTTCTTAACACAGTTAAAGTCATTATAGTGAGAGACTTTAACATTCATGTAGATGTTGACAGTAACTGTCTCAGCACTGCTCCTTAATAGACACTATTGGTTTTAGTCAGCATGTAAATGAAGCCACTCATTGTTTTAATCATACCTTCGATCTTGTCATGACATATGGGGTTGAAATTGATAATTTAATAGTTCTTCCCCAAAACCCTCTGTTATCTGACCATTTCTTATTAAATTTTGAATTTACCATAATTGATTACCATAATTGATCTTGCAGCAGCTGGAAAGAAATGTTACTATAGCAGATGTTTGTCTGACGACGCTGTTGCCAGATTCAAGCAAATGATTCCATCATCTTTTGCCTCAACGTCTTGTAGCTACACAGAGAAGTCACCTCCTTACCTTAATCCTTATGAACAGGTTGGTTGTCTTGTAGATGATGCTGCAGCTTCTCTATGTACAATGTTAGACACAGTAGCTCCTCTGAAGAAGAAGGCAGTGAATCAGAGGAGGTTAGCTCCATGGTATAACTCAGAGATCTGCAGCCTAAAGCACAGGACCCGACAACTAGAAAGGTAATGGCGTTCCAACAAAATGAATGTAAACTGCAACGACAGTCCAATAATATATAAACAAGCACTTTGTGCTGCTAGAAAGACATGTTGTTCCTCCTTAATTGAGGAACACAAAAACAACCCCAGGTTTCTTTTCAGCACTGTAGCCAGACTGACTAAGAGCCATAGCTGTGTTAAGCCTCCTATCCCCTTAAATGTCAGCAGCAATGACTTTATGAACTACTTTACTAATAAAATTATCACTATTAGAGAAGACATTCATGAGCAACTTCCCCCAAATGACAGAAATCACTGTCTAGATCCAACAAACTTAATAAATTTACCAAGTCCTCTGTCCTACTAGAGCTTTTCCCCCAGAACTCATATATAGTTAACTTTAATAATTAACTCTTCCAACTTGTCTTTTAGACCCAATCCCAACTAAATTACTCAAAGAAGTTCTACCTTTAATCAGCTTGTCCATATTAAATCAAATCAACCATTCTTTACATATGTACCACAGGCTTTTAAAGTGGCTGTGATCAAACCTTTATTGAAAAACACCCTGGGCCCTGGAGAACTAGCCAACTATAGGCCCATATCAGAGATTCAAAGATTCTTGAAAAAAACATGGCACCTGAGTAGGAACACCTGATTAGGAATAACCTCACATCATTGTTCTATGTTTGACTAGCCTTGTCTCTGTCTCTTCAGTAGTTGTGCTTCTCCCCCACTCTCTATTTCTCTATCTTCACCTACAGGTATTATTCGACTCAGAGCTATGTGTCTGTGCTGGGCTGCTGCGAATCCAACCGTCCTGCCTGTGTCCAGTCCCTGGTCCAACCATCCTAGTTCAACCATCCTGCCTGTGCTCTGTTGTTGCTATCTATCCCCTCAACCCAACCGGTCAAGGCTGCCCACATCCAGCCTGGTTCTGCTGGAGGTTTCTTCCTCGTTATAGAGGGAGTTTTTCCTCTCTACTGTTGCTTTCAAATTGTAATTAAAGGCTTGCTGTATGTGGGATCTGTTGGGTTTAGTTGTGCAAGGTCTTAAACCTTACCTTGTAAAGAGCCTTGAGATAACCTTGTTGTGATCTGGTGCTATATTAATAAAAATGAATTAAATTGAGTTGAAATTGATGTTCTACATCCTGTGGTGAATGACAGTTTGTTGAATTGCTATCCACATGTAGAGACAGACTCATACCTACAGGCAATTTGTATTTGCCTCTAAAAGTCTTTAGACAATAGGAAGAAGCTCAAGTAGCTGAAAAGGCAAAACTTCTCTGTTGAGCTGAGCTCTCTCTATTGTAACTTCAAAGAAGTATTTACACCACAGATAACCAAGCTGGAACGCGCTGCCAGGGGTTGGGGCTTCTTTGTTTCCTGGAAAGCGAGGGGGTTGTGGTTTTTGAAACTAGTACGTGATGTAAAGCATGCCCTTTTTTCAACCACAAATATAGCACACAACCGATGCTTAGAAGCAGTAGTAATAAAAAGCTGAATAAAATATGGACTAACATATCACTATTGTAAACCAGAGTCACGCATGAGTCCTGTTACTAAAATGAATCATTCAAATGCCTAAAACCAGCCATAGCAACCAAGTGAAAACACTGTGATGCCACTCTAGACGTGATGTGATGTGGTCACAGGCAGGACTGACTGGCACCTGTTCGACTCTCCATTCCCTCTGTGGAGCTCCACTGTGTGTAAAGGCTGTAGATGAGTGTTAGGTGTCTACCTCCTTGCTGTGTCACATGAAGCAACAGCAATGTCGCACTATCGCTGTTGCTTCATGTGCACATTTAAATGTCACTCAATTTTAGATTTTTACAGATATAAACAGTGTTTGGTGAAAGGTCCTGGGTTTTGAACAAACCAGCCCTGTACAGTAGTACTAGTAGATGGAATTACGAATTATATAAAGAAAACGTGATGCGATAGGTGTGAGTGCAGTACTGACCAGTTCATTTTGTGTCCAGACAGATTCCAGTGAGAGGTGTGCCATGTATGAAAGTTGGAGATGAGAATGAAACTGTGGCTCTACCTGATCCTCAGCGTGTGCTTCATGCTGGCCGTGGGATTCCTCTACTATTCCTCATGGAGGATCAGCTTACGAGTCTGGGTTCACAAGTCATGTGAGTCTCCTTGATAACAGCTTAATGCAGTAGACATATGTCCGCACTATTGACATACAGGGCAGGCCTGTGTTGGGTCATCGACCGTAGGTTACATCTGTGATCAGTTCTTCTGTTTGGGGTCAGGTTCTGAGCTGGGAAAACCTTTAGGCTGGAGTGAAGCTGTTTGTAGTCAGACAACTTCTCTGTGACATTGTGTTCATTCTCATAAAGGAGAACAGCTGTTTACACATAGCTAGGGTGCTGTGTCTGGGATGAAACATGCAACTGTCCAGCGCCCAAATGTTCATATTCGCATTGATTGGAGCTCAGTCTGCTTGATCTATAGGTTTGATGGGACATATATACTTGAGCTTTAAATGGTTTACTAAACAATTTAAAACTGTTTCTTTGGGCTTCAGAGTCAGTAAATGTGAGCTTTTCTGCAACCTGAGTTCTGGGACCATGTGGACAACTTTGCCTTAACATCTGTGAACATAAAATATACTATAATATAGAGTATCCTCCCTCCCAACTTCTTAGACAGCTATGTTTAGCTATTTTTGAGGGAGGGTTTTGACGCTAGCTAACAGGTGAACTAACTAACACATCTAGTAATAATTAGAAATGATCATTTGGGCCAAAGATGTTTTCATGTAGAGCCAGTCCTGTTCTAGAGGAAGTCTACAATAATCTCAAGGAGCTGTGTACGCTTCCTATATAGTTTACTGTTTATTAGCCCTTGTGACAAAGTGGATGTGGACATGGCTTTAACACGTACTATCGCAGGTTTGTTTATTAGGCAGTATATTATGTTACAGTTCATTGTTTTAGTTAACACAATCAAGTTTTGTTCATTAATTTAGCACAGTTAAGGTTAACACTATAATTTAACATGCATGGAGGAGGCACCCAGCTACTCCTTTGTAGGATTTAAAGCTTTTATTAGATAAGCTGTGTAAACCTGCCAAGAAATTGTTAATCGTTGAGTAAGGTAGAGCTGGATGACTGAGTGCATCTATGAAGCTCAGGCTCAGCTGGAGGGAGAAGAGTGCAGCTGTGTGCACAATGTTGGTTTAAGCTGTCTTAAGTGAAGCTTGTTTTTGTTCTCGTGGTTGTTTTGTATATACAGTATGTGGGGGGCTCTCCTGTACATAAAATAAAGCATTTCTTGTGACCGGATGATGCGTTTGAGCCTCCTTCTCTGTAAGCAGCCACTTCAAAATTCCTTAGCATGCGATTACATTTCTATCATGTGCTCTACAAGTATGGAATTTTATCAGACTCAAAATGTAATTCACCATACAATTGTCAATTGGCAATTCAATATGCAAATATCGTCGTTCAATTTAAAAATGCATTTTGCATTTCAATATGCAAATTGGTCATGTAATTTGAAAATGCATTTTACATTTTGCAATTCAATATTAAAAGTGGCAGTTCAATACTTAGTTTCATTAATTAAAAGTATAAATAAAAACTTAATAAATTGCATTTTGTATTTTCATGTTTTTTTGTAGTAGTTTTATTCAAATGGCAATGCATTTTGCAATTGACAATTCAATATGCTATTTGGTAATTTAATTTAAAAATGCACTTTGCAAATGAAAATACAATATGCAATTTAAAAAATGCATTCTGCAATTGGCTATTCAATATGCCTTTTGAAAATGCATTTTGCAAATGGAAATGCATTGCTAAAAATCGTTGATTAAATACCAAGCTTTATTAATTAAACGTTTAAATAAAGTGTTACGAACTCAAACTCGGGTTTGACAGGGAACCTACTAAATACTCTCCCCGTCGGTTCCGAACCGGTGGGGCTTGACGGAACCCTGAGGCAGGAGAGGAGATGCGGTGGAGATGGAACAACGACAGCACCCGCTCCGAGCGGGGAAGCTATGACTCTCACCGAGCGGGGAGGAAAACGCCCTCACACTAAGCAGAGGAGTTGGCACCGCAGCCAACGTGCATCCAAAGCTGTGAACCCGTCGCGCTAATAAACCCCTCAGTAACCCTTCACGCTCACCTGGCCGCAACCGGCAGATCAGGTCGCAGGGAAAACAAGAGGGAAGACCCCAAATGCACGACCACATACGACATAACGGTTAACAAGGATTTATTAAAAATACAACATAAATTCACTGCGTGGCAGGATCCAGTTCAACACAACCGGTGAGAACTAAAAATCGCTGCAATGCATAAAACAATCGAAACTCACTAAACACTAAACGCTCCGTAACAATACGGGCAGAAACCTGAATAAGGAACACAAAACATAACATAAACTCACTGTTCAAACACAAAAGGGAAAGAACTAAAAATCACTGCGATGCAGGTAACAGTCTACTAAAGACACTAGAATGCTCCATACACTATGGGCCAAACCTAGACATGAACACAAGACATTAACTCAGGACAACTAAGAACTAAACTACAGCACTGTTTAACAGGCCAACTAAAACATCCGTATCACGGGCAAGGTTCTAAACATGAAACATAAACACCAGACACTCACACCTTCCAGGAGACAGGACATCAAAGAGACAAAAGGAATTCCACTTCTTAAATTCTCCTTTCTTTAACTAGTAACCTTGGTGTAGCTTTCAAGCTACGACCGCGTACACACCAACGGTGTATGAACACAAGGACATGCCTTAAATACTAACAAAACAGGTGGGTCAACTAATTAGACAGGAAATACACTCAAAAACAGACCCACACCAAAACCCCAGGAGCGCCTCTATGTGACATTCAGCCTCCGCGCCGCTAAATCAATTGCATTTCATTTGTTGTTGTTGTGCTTTAAAGGCGTCTTTATCCAAGTGCGACTCAAAAAGTCTCAAAATTAAAAGCGTTGATCAAACTTGACTGGCCGGGGTTAGACTGTCCTAACCAATCAGACCACTACTGCAGCTTCAGCAAACAGACAGAATGGCAGAGGCATTCAGACAGACGTCGGTGCTGTGTCTGTCTGTACAAACTTTACTGCCGTTGTCTTGCCAAAAAGTGACCGTCTGACAAAAATTGATTGCCAATTCAATATGCTATTTGGTAATTTAATTTGAATTTGAATTAATTTGTGCGGCGAACGTGATGCTGCACCAGTCCAGTCCTGGTGCAATCCTCATCTCGTGCAGCAAAAATGCTCACATAATCCTGTAAGAGGAGGTTCAGCTGCTCCTTTTGCACCGCGTCCAGGGACTGACCACTCCAGGTCCCCAACTCCCTGACGGCGGCTACAGTCTCTGCCGGAGGTAGTTGGAAACTGATGTACTGTAGACGGAGCACCTGGCATGTGTCAATCCGGAGCCAAAGCTTGGGTGCGCCGACCATAAGCTGGAACTTGAGTGTGGTGGTTTACTCCCGCTCCCCTGCATCTCCCCCCGCTGCGGCTTCGGTCTGACTGGAGCGGCACGGTTTCTGCACCGAGGCTGAGGCAGGCCCGTGACACATCTATCCGTGCACCCCAGCGGCTCAGTAGATCCAGACCCAGTATGCACTCATCCCGGATATCAACAACCAAAACTCATGTTCACATTTCTGGCCCCCCACGACCACCTTTAGAGTCTTTCTACCAACTAGCGGAGCACATTCATCAGTCAGTAGTTCAGTGTTGATAGGGCCCCAGCCAGCAGAGTCAAGAACCATCCCCCTGCATAGCAGGCTAATGGTGGTGCCTGTGTCCACCAATGCGTTGCAGGGATAGCCCCCGATGATGCACTTCACCAACAATCCTTGTGAAGTCCCACAGCGCCCCACAACAGGGCTATCCTGACAGAGGGATGTCTGCCAATGGGATGAGGGTTCCCTCACGGCCCCATCTCTCGCTTGTTTCCCACCTCACTACTTCTGTCTCTAGGCGCTGAAGCTAAGCAGTCTCTAGCAAAATGCCCTGGTTCTCCACAGCGATGGCAACACCTTTCCCGGGGCTTACGTCGCCTCGGTGGAGTTGGTTGAGCCCGGCTAACTGCTGGTTTGGTGATCTCTTCCTCTTGATCATCCACGGCAGCTGCTCGAATCGAGGCGTGGCGTGGTGTGGATTGGCAGGTAGTTTCTCCTGGCTGCAGCAGCTCCTCCACGCTTTCCGCCTCTTGTAGTACTGCCTCCAGAGTAGATGGTTTTGCTAGTCGTACATGCTGACGAAGGCGTTCAGGGGTAAGTCCTCGAAGGAAGGCATGGAGGCTCAGTTCTTCCACTGCTGGAGGCGGGAAGGTTGGATGGCCTCGCCGGGCTAAGAGCTTTACATCGGCCGCAAAGGCACCGCCAATATTCCAGATGTTCCCGGTTTCTCTCTGCTGAGACCCGCTCTCCGAAGCGCCACTCCAATGCTGCAGTCATTGTAGTCAGGTTCCGCTGTTCCCCCGGGGAGAGATATAGCAGCACCTGAAGGGTGGCCCCCCCAGCGCCAGGGCTAGGTGCATAACAGTTTCTTCAGGGCTCCACCCCCCGCAGCAGGCCGCCAGGTTGACTTGTGCTAGGTATGGTTCGAATGGTGTCAAGCCATTGTAGCGGGATAACTTAACTGGAGTGCGGGCTGTCATCGCTAGTTGCTGCTCAGTTGGCTCTCTCCTAGTGGTCCATGGTGTATTGGCTAGGCTGCTAGGGTGCAGGCGGCGTGCACTTGTGCCGTCAGGTTGATGGTGTGCCCTTGCTTCCCGCTTGTTTTGCTTGTCCTAGCTCCTATCCATCTCCAGGTGACGAATCTGTCTCTAAATATTAGCGAGTTCTCGCTCCATGGTGTAGCAACACCGTCTCTTAAATCCTACTTCTGACACCAAAGTAACGGCCCTGCTAATCGTATTGCACCTGGTTAAGGAGCGAGCTAAGATGAAAGCCAAAGTGGCTAACTGCTAACTGTCAATCCTAGTGCCAAGCTATGAGGGAGAGTATCTGTGTCCCACACACCGCACAACCCCAGATATCTCATAGTCAGGAAGCCAATGTCTTCTTTGTGGGTGCACTCTTGGCAGAGTGCCCAATGCACTGCTGCACCCTGAGGGTCACCCACACGCACACTCCCTCAGGGTGCAACACAATACAACAACAAGGAACACCCCGCAACCACATGAACAAAAGGCCAAACCACCTAAATCAAACTTTACCTTTACATTACCTAACTCCTAACGTTAAATATTTCACAATAAACACAAAAACGCTACTTTACCCATAATCCTTAGCGGCTTAGGGCGGGAACACCCTGGGCCGCTACAATATATATGCAATGTAAAACCTGTCTATCTTATAGATCATCTATCATCTTATAGATCATCTCCGGTCCGCTTGCCATGTTTATAAAGCTCTGACATTAAAGCAAAGACTCCGTTCAAACTGCAGATAAGCCACTTGGCAGTCACGTGACGTTAAACCAGTAAGATGCTTTTATGTTGCCAAAACCTAATTATTAGAGCCAAAAGCTTTTGACGCTTAATTCTGCTTTATTTTAAATACACCAAGCTCTGCTTTGTTATATTAACAGATGTAATAAATATCCAGTCCATCTGATCTTTGTCTGTTCCTGCCTAAGACCAGTAGAACCAGTAGCATGCTGGTTTTATGTTGCCACAAAGTGATTAAAGATATTTTAGTTAGAAGTTTGTTTTGCGTCATTTTAACTCCATTGTCCTCTGCTGGGTTATATTAATAGATTTAATGAGCATTCAGCTCACTTGACCACTGTCTGTACCTGTCTGAGACCAGTACAACCAATACCGAGCTCTGCTTTGTTATATTAACAGATGTAATAAATATCCAGTCCATCTGATCTTTGTCTGTTCCTGCCTAAGACCAGTAGAACCAGTAGCATGCTGGTTTTATGTTGCCACAAAGTGATTAAAGCCATTTTAGTTAGAAGTTTGTTTTGCGTCATTTTAACTCCATTGTCCTCTGCTGGGTTATATTAATAGATTTATTGCACATTCAGCTCACGTGACCACTGTCTGTACCTGTCTGAGACCAGTACAACCAATACGATGCTGTGTTCATGTTGCCAGATCATGCCAATATCTTTGATTGGAAGCTTACTTCTTCCTTATTTTAAGTTCATCGAGCTCTTCTTGTTAATAATAACAGATTTAAGTTCACCTGACCACTGTCTGTATGTGTCTGAGGCCAGTAGAATCAGTAAGATGTAGTGTTCATCCATCCATCCATCCATCTTCTTAACCGCTTACTCCCTAGTGCGGGGTCACGGGTGGTGCTGGAGCCTATCCCAGCTGGCTACGGGCGAGAGGCAGGGTACACCCTGGATGGGTCGCCAGTCCATCACAGGGCAACACATAGACAAACAACCATTCACTCACACCTACGGGCAATGGAGAGAAGCCAATCAACCTAATGCACGTCTTTGGACTGTGGGAGGAAGCCGGAGAACCCGGAGAGAACCCACGCAGACACGGGGAGAACGTGCAAACTCCACACAGAAAGGCACCAGGGCCGCCTCCGGGAATCGAACCCAGAACCTTCTTGCTGTGAGGCGACAGTGCTACGCACCGCACCACCGTGCCGCCCCTGTAGTGTTCATGTTGCCAAAAAGAGATTACAACCAAAATATTTTGATAAGAAGCTTATTTCTGCCTCATTTTAACTTAATCAAGTTAAAGAAGAGTTAATAAACCTTCACTCTATTCGACCACTGTCTGTACCTGTCTAAGGCCAGTACCACCGGTATGATGCTCGTTTCACGTTGCCAAAAAGTGCTTTTGGCTCTAATAAATACTTTTTGGCAATGTGAAGACAACATCTTACTAGTTTAACTGGTCTCAAACAGGTGTAGAAAGATGTACTGGATGCTCATTAAATCCGTTAATATAACCCAGCAGAGCACAATGAACCTAAAATAAGGGAGAAAGAGGCTTTCAGTAAACAGATATTGGCTTTAATCACTTTGTGGCAACATAAAACCAGCATGCTGCTGGTTCTACTCGTCTTATGCAGGAACAGACAAAGATCAGATGGACTGAATATTTATTACATCTGTAAATATACAAAAGCAGAGCTCAATGTATTTAAAATAAAGCAGAATTAAGCGTCTGAACAAAAGCTTTTGGCTCTAATAATCACGTTTTGGCAACATGAAAGCATCTTACTGGTTTAACTGGTCTCATGCAGATATTAAAATTGGTAAAATAAATCGGTGGTCACTCGTGCAGTTTCAATCAGACACAAAATGTGAAGAACAAACATGTTGCAGCAATATTGGGTCGTAGATTTGAGTCCTAGCGTCATTTCATAGAGTTAAACAGTCACGATCGATGATCACTGTAAAGAGAATTATTATAGAATTTACTACTGATTATTTCCGTTGTTTACACAAAATCTAAAAGGCTTGTCAGTTGCTGGCCTTCCCTAGAGCCAGTCTAAAACGTATCATTGTCAGTACACGACGCCTGGTAATTTTCAACCTTTATGTCATACTTTTTTTTTTATTCATTTGGAGTCTGCAAGATTGTCATGCTGTCAGGTTAAGAGTGGGTGATTGTTTCTATAAGTCGTCCTGTTATTGCCTGATAACCTGTCCAGGTCAGACCCTGCCTTTGCTAGGGTGACAGTGACAATTGTTGTGATGGTGCCCAACAGTTGTCTCATAGAATTTTAAAATATTACATATTTTTTATAAAACTTGTAAATGAATTAACCAGAACCAAATGCTGTATTTTCATTACATCTATATGAGCGTATTTGAATCATCTGAACTGTATGTACAGTATGGACCAGGTTATCAAGCTTTGACCATAGCAGAACAGCAGAGGGCAGCATTGTATCATCTGTTTGGAATGTGCCTTAATGGACAATGGTCTTATGTACAGTATATAGTGTAAAACTCAGCACACTCTCCATCATGCTTGTCTTTGTTTTTTGTCTTCTGCAAAGTGAGCTGATATGGAAATGTTCACTTCTATAGTGCGCTTAAATGTTGCCAATTATTTAAGGCCTGGTCTCAAATCAAATCAAATCAAAATTTATTTATACAGCATTCTCCAACAACCAACAGGTTAACCAAAATGCTTCAGTGAGGTAAATGTTTAAAATATATGAAATGGAAAATGTAATCAAACACAATAGTTCTCAACCAGTTTAAAACTAATTCATCATACAGATCATTCCATTAATCTACTGTAAGACAGAAAAAGACATAAACCAACCAAAAAATATATAAATATATAAAAATAGATAAGTAGATAAAGAAAATAGGTAAATAATCAGTATGATCTTCTAGTGTTCTGCTAAATAAAACACATTGTTATATAGGTGTGTTTTAGGACCTTAAGTCTGGTGCTAGATACAGTTACAACGAGAGACTGTTCCAAAAAGTAGGTGCCACTACAGCAAAAGCAGGGTCGCTCCATCCTGGTCTCGTCTGAATGCAGTGACAGGGCTACAACTAAAAAAGTGAAAAGTGGATTAATGAACTTTTTCAGTTTCAGCTATAGTACACAACACACAGGAGGAATGATCTGCCAATAAATGAGTCCTTTATGAAAAGTACTACCTGTTACCACCTCGACTATTAATTCATTTTAGCAATGTACTGGGCTACGCTATGTAATTAAACATACTGGTAGAATTTGTGTAATACACTGTAAGGCTTTACATGTTACAGTACACCGTAAAGTGCCTTGTAATGACTTTTGTCTTTGACCTATATAAATGTAATTTATAAAAACCTCTTTTCAATTAAATTCAGTTTGTTTAAAGTAAATAACAGCATTTAAAAACAAACATCACCTCAATGCACTCTACAACGTAGGTTAAGGCCTTACGGAACTCAATTATAAAACCCAACAATACTTTTCATTTACTGTATAACTGGAGCTAAGACACAGTAGTGGTAGTAGTCAAGGTATTAATAAATGCAAACGAAACCTGGGTTCAATGGTAGTTCTGTAAAACCTGACCATTTCACAGTTCTGTGTAAACCTGCAGGTATAAAGATACAAACACATCCATTACAGATGCAAAGAGGTGAAATAAGTCAACAGAAGTCCTGAAGTTGAAACTAACATATACTCCCTGTCCTTTTTCTTTTTTGTAGTGTACGACGAGCAAGGCTTCCTTTTGAAGCTGGATGGTACTCTGTGAGTAGACCTTTTAGATGTTTTATAGCCAGTGTACTAACATTGGCTGACGTCCCTTCCTCCATGCCTACAGGTCTTTGGAGCTGACCTACAAGTATGGCAATCTTAGCAAAGGAGCCTGTAAGCCTGGTTTTGCAGCTGCTAAGATGACCGCCATTTATCCAAAGTAAGAACACACAACACAGTTTGGTTTGGAGACATTAACAGGAGTATCAAGATGGTTCACAGTGGGCTTAGGTGTGACTGAACAATAATCATTCAAATGATTTATACTTCTTAGATCCCACAGTGTACACACTGTGTACCTGTACACACACACACACCTGGGTAAAATGTTGTCAGTATTTGAGTGGCATAGTGGAGAATGGATTTCATTTCTTCCTCTGCATTATTGTACACCAGCTTTAACTTTGAGCACTACAAAAGGACTGCAGACAGCTCTGTGATAAATGATTTGCTGCCATCAGTGTGTGAGTGTGACAGTGAATGGGTGAATGAGAAGTAGTGTAAAGCGCTTTGGATCCTGGAAGGGTGTTTAAATGCGCTATATAGGCTTGGACCATTTACCATAAAAATTAAACTGCATTATCTACTAAAAAAATTAAGGTAACTTTTTGCATCAAATTTTTATTGAATTTATGCAAGACTTGTTGTATTTAGTACTTAAATGTGTCTATGTATCAAGTATTTGCTTTTAAAGCTTAAAAACTAAAAGTTGCAATATTACTTATTTGGAGTGGAGCCTACTTTATTACTGTAAATGTGCTAGTCTCATTTTAAAGTAACATTATGTGTAATTTTGAATTTTGAAATGCAACTTCAGCCAATACTCAAGTGAGGATACTTTTTATCATGTGTATACAGTACTACTGTATAGTTACAGTATTGTACCTTCAGAATGCTTTTGCAAATTAAATCAAGTAGTAAATACTATCATTTAAAAACAAAACAAAAGCAGTAGCAGAACACTGTTTAAAAAACAACCTTATTTTTGGAGGAATGGCAGAATACTCCACATGGGCTCTCCTATTCCAGTAGACGCAATTTATCTATTAGATTTTCCCAAACGTATTCAGAAGAGGCGCAGCTCTACGTACACTGATGTGAAATTAACAAGATTATTTCTTTGTACAAGTATATAAGATTCTCAAGGATTACAAAAATAAAATATTTTAGGGAAAAATTGCACACTCTCTTTTGTTCTGAACAAATTACATTAAAGAGTAATTTTGATATTTTAAACTACACAGCATAGTTAATTATTTGTTGCAGTTTAAATTATGTTACATTTACATCATCTAAGATACATTTTTTTTCAGTGCTGAATGTGCTTGTTGCATCCAGTCCTTTTGCCCTCTGCTGCTTGATTGTGCTGTTCAGTCCGAACCTTGGACCTGTTCACTGCCGTTGTCATTCTCTGAGCTCCAAAGACACGCAATCCTCTGACTGAAAGATTCAAGACAACATTGTTACTGGTCTGAACGTCCAGGTCATAAACTGGTAAAATAACATTTCTTTTGTGCTGAGGTGCCCAGTCCACACATCCCTGTTCAGCTGATTGCAAATAAAGCATGTGACAAAGAGAGATTCATAAACTCCTGCCACTTAGGAAGCATAGTCCATGTATATGAATTACTTTGCCCTGTACTCCTTATTCTTCTGAGTAAAAATAATGGGATGGATGTACAAACACCCATTGTCTGCTTGACAAGATGTAGTGACACAGCAAACATTGCTACTCACTCTGTGCATTCTATTAAACTTATTTTTCACTAAATTAATAGCAACTTAGGTACATTGTGGGCAGGTGTGACTGTGGAGTAGGTCTAATCTTTTTACCTGTAATTTTGGGAAACATATTTATGACTTTATCTGTAACAGAACCAATCCCTCAAACAAAGGTAAATCATAATTTCCTTGAACATGTCTAAGTGTTTCTTTTCTTATTTTCTTATTCAGGACCTTTTAGAATTACTAATTAGCACCAAATCAGAGCTCATATGCACTTCATTATATGATATTACACATGAAAAGAAATGAGCCCCCAAAGCTCGGTTAAGGATACACCCTATGGACAGTTGTGTTTTTACAACAAATTCCTGTGTGGGTTTATGCAGCCTACTGTTTGCTATTGTGTTACATCTCTGTCTGTTTATGCAACAAACAAACCGTACATATGCTTTCATATATACAGACCATACTATACACATTGATTTGTGCTCGAGGTAGAAGCTGAGGTGTCTCTGCATTCATTAAAGCCTCAGTGGAGACAGGTGTGAGTATTAAATAGAGCATAGTCTGCTTAATGTTGTGAAACAACAAACACATTAAACTTAATGCTTGTATTTTATTGTTACGCGCAAGTTTGAGCCCAACTACTTATAAAGACATTGTCATGGTCATGTAGATCATAGTAAATAATCAACTTCTGTTAATATATGTCAAAGTTGTTTTTCTGTATTGGCCTGCCAAAATATATGGATATAGGGTGACTGACTCACTACAAGCCAATTGTCACGGTCCCAGTAGCATTGTTGTGTCTTTTCTAGTTTCCTGTTTTACTTTGTTCTACTTCCTGTTTAGTTCCCGCCTCTGTTCTAGCTTTATGTACAGTCATGTGTCTCACCAGCTGTATCCCCTTAGTAATTAGCCTTGTACTTAAATTCCATGTCATGCCATACTCCCTTGCCAGATTGTCTGTGTTCCCATGGCAGCATTCCAGTGTTTTACCAGTAAGTCCAGCCTGTGCATGACCTCTGGTTCGTTCTTAAGAACCTTGTCTGTGCCTCAATCTATATCTGCTGTGTACCAACTCTTGCCTGCCAGACTACAATTATTATTAAATCTAATAAACTTCAAGCCTTGTCTTAGCTGTGCATCTGGGTCCCTCACCTTACTGTTCGTGCAGAACAATCTGGCCAAACCTGGACCTAGCCGGCCTCCAGTCAGTTGGTACTTTTGCTTTTGCCCTGGATTATTTTGTGTTTTGTGGGGGACGTTTTCACCTGGATCATGGACTTTGCCTGGGGACCTCCACCTCTGCTACACGGAGCTTGCAAGGGAATACCAGGACGCACCCACCTTAGAAGCACGGCGGAGTGTAGTGGAGGAAGCGATCACCATCCTGGAGGAGGAATATTGGTGGTTAGACTATCCAGGTGTAGGGGAACTTTTTGACTGGTTGTGGGAGGCGCAAAGTTCTTTACCACGTCTAGTTCCTGTCTGTCCTGTGCCTTGGCACCGAGCGTGTTTGACCATTGCCTGAACCTGACCGTTCCTTGCCTGAGCCTTGTCTGTGCCTCAATCTATATCTGCTGTCTACCGACTCTTGCCTGTCTGACTACGATTATCGTTAAATCTCCTAAACTTCAAGCCTTGTCTGAGCTGTGCATCTGGGTCCCTCACCTTGCTGTTCATGACACCCACAAAATAAAACAACAGACAAGACAACAGAAAAAGCTAAGCTGATGGAGTCCTGACAAAGAAAAACAGGATCTGACAACAGTCTGGATCATTCTTCAAATTCATTCATCAAATGTTCAACAGAGCTAATTATTGCCTGGCAGCTATGAGGTTTGCTCAGCACACCTCACATTCTCCTTTGAGATGAACCGTAATTAGCATGACCTTACATTGTTTGAAGTACTTTGCCACGGGTTAAACAATATGCAATTGTGATGTTGATTTTCTAATTTATATAGTGTGTTGATATACCAGTACAAAACCTCTCCATTCTTACCTGTTTAACTTGTTTTATTTTTGTGTCAATAGATTCAACAAACTGGCACCAGTGTTCCTTGACCTAAATTACAAAAGATTTGCCAAGATTGGTGATTATCCACCACCATTTGGAGTAAAATCACAAGGTATGATTATATGTTCTTGTTCTGAAGTTGGCCTCATTTCCAAAAATTAGAACTTGCTTTTTCGCACAACTAGCTAGAAACACAACCCTGAATAACCGTATGGTGGTGTAGGTACTGAGATTAAAACCAGAATGATGAGCAAGACTTCACACGGAGAAGAGAGTGAGCTGACATAACTAGATAATGTGATTGCTTAGCGATGGTGCAGTTGGTCAGGTCTAGGTTCAGCAACAGTCTGCACTCAAAGAATAAGGTCAGCTGACTACCTGGATATATTGAATGACCAGGTTATTTCATCAATGGATTTTTTCTTCCCTGATGGCACGGGCATATTCCAAGATGGCAATGCCAGAATTCATTGGGTTAAAATTGTGAAAGAGTAGTTCAGGAAGAATGAGACATAATTTTCACACATTGATTGGCCAATACAGAATCCAGACCTTAACCCTATTGAGTATTTAAAGTACTAAAAGAGATAGGTGTGAAAACTGGAGGAAACCTTCCAGAATAAAAGCACCACACACAGTAACTTAAAGCTACCAACATTACACATGTTGGAAGTCTGTTGTGGGCCTTCCTGCTGCTCTGCCACACACAACACACACTGCCTGCTGGACATACTCTATGTGACATATTGCTCTGTGTGACATATTGTTTAGCATAGGAGGATAGGGTTAGGGTTAGGATACGACTTAATTAATCCCACAATGGGGAAATTTTAGTGTTTACAGCAGCAGCATGATGCACCAAAAAGAAAAGTAAACACCTACAGTAACTAGAAAAAGTAATTTCTCGAGAAATTACATGGGAGAGATGATCTGCTGCCACAACGAAGCCAAACGCTGGTTAAGCTGCTGACGTCACAAAGTTGAGTACGACAAAACTATGAAAACGACAAAACGTTGATTAGATTAAAACGAAAAAAAAGAGATTAAAACGATGACAGCGATTAAAAAGTTGACCGAGGTAAAAAAGATGTCAAATATTAAAAAGTTGACCAAGTTGCGTTGTTGACAATTATGAAAAAGCTGACTAGCTTTATAATTTGAAAAGATTTGAGGAAGTATTGGTAGTTAATTGCTTAACTGTGTAATAGTTTAATAAGTAGTTATAATTAACCATTTAGAACCAAAAATCTTGCTTGAAAAAAAAAAAAAATTGGTGCTTTTATTTTGAAAGGATTTAGAGGTCGTGTGTAAGTGATTACTAAACTATAAAATAGTCGTTAAATGCTCATAATTTATCATTCAAAGCAAAAATAGCCCTTTTAAAGCAAAGGATTTAGATTAAGCCTTTTTAGAATAAAAGCATCATAATAAGTGTGTGGTTACTTACTGTACTGTAAAGTTTTATTATTTATTAACGATTGGTAATTATTCAGTCAGAACCAGAAACTTAAAGCAAATAAATTGCATTGGTGCTTTTATTCTGACAGGATTTAGAGGAAATGTGTGGGGGTAATAATAAAGGTATAGCTAGACACATCATTAGAAAGACGACAAGTATGACTACAATTTACTGAAAAAAATACGTTGATAGAGTGAAAATTCTGGCTGTAGTGACGATTGAAAGACAGAAGTTCTGTCGTAAAAAAACGAGCCCTCACACTCTAGCTGTGACATCATGCACTCTAGCTCACACAATACACACTAGTGGAAAAGCTGAAAATTTTAACAAAAGCCACCCGATGTTAAAACGCTCAAAAGGTGAAAAATATAGAAGGTACAAGGATGCTGATTTACACAGAGAACGTTGAAAGATGATAAGACGCTTTTGAAGTTGAAATGGCATTTCTATGCCAAAGCATGACGATGTCAGATGCTGATGAAAAGAGCCAAGTTGACAAAAAGTTAAACAATGATTACTATAGACGAACGTTATAAAAAAAGATGAAAAAAGCTAAATAACGTTAAAAGTTGAAAAGCTGAAAACTTCAAAAGTAATGCCCTTGAACGTCTGAAGATCGGAATTTGTGCTTTTATTTTGAAAAGTGTGTGTGGTTAATTGCTAAAGTTTAAAACAGTGTGAATGACTAGTCACAGATGACTCTTTTATAATATAGCTGAAAGTTGCTAATATATTAAATATATAACTCAATTTACGTGAAGGAAATCAGAAAGTTGCTGATATATTAAATATATAACTCCATTTATGTGAAGGAAATCAATGTAAATATATTAAGAACTGAATGCATAAACATGCCTCTAATTGGTATTAAAACCAGATTCCTACTCGCGAGTCAAGGACTTGTACCATTGAGCCACAGGTTATGACTAGTGGATAAAGAAAAAGCTGAAGCAGTTGAAAGATTTTCTAGGAAAGCTAATGATTTTGACTTATGCATTAATTCTGAAAGGATTTGGAGGATGTGTGTGCTCAACTAGTAAAGTTAAAACATTGTCAGCAACTATCCATTCAAAAGCATAAAACGTGCTTATAAGTAATTGGATTGCTTTTATTGTGAATAGATTTTGAGAGCGGAAGTGTGGGTTTTGATTATACTGTAAATATTCTAATTAACTATTTGTAATTAATCAGTTGAAACATTACTGAAACTACCTGATGAGTTGAATATATAGCTGATCAGATCAGCAAAGAAGAAGTTGCAGAGCTGAATGTGCACAAATAAAACAAGAACAGTTTGATTTCAATAAAAGCTGTTTCACACATGATTACAGTGCGGTAAATCCTTTTCTGAGTTTTGCTGAAAAACTTGTTCCAGTCGAGTTTCGAACTAGCAGTTCTAGCATTTAAGTATGGCTTGTTTGCCACTCAGCCACAATAACTACTTCGTCTATGATATAGATTACTAATATAGTGATACATTAAGCATATAACTCAATTTATTTGGGAAATACAAATATTTATATTATAATGTGATTGCATAAAAATTCAGACAGGAATCGAACCCCGATCACCCACTCCAGAGTCAGGACCTTAAATCGTTGAACTATGGGATACAACAGTTTCAAGATGACTTTGCTGAAGAGTTTCCTCCACATTAAAAGAAAGTCAGTCATTTTAACATGTTTATTTTATTAAACAAAGACTTGAATGTTGCAACAGTCTCAAAGGTGTAAACCTAATGATAATATTTTAATACAAAATCATGCATCAATGATTGCAATTTCAATTTTAACATATTGTAGTGAAAACAACCGTTTTTGTGTTTGTAGTGTTATAGTTAAAGTTAGGATTCAAAAAATGTTATAACTTTGGTGATATTAAAAGAAGATGACATGAAGATGAAGATATATTGTTGAATGCTGTAATGTTGAATTAGTTCCTTGAAACAACCCCCTCAACTATTAGAAAGACCAGGTAGTTTAGAAAAGCTTAATGTCTACACCTGCTCTTACGGGGAATGAAGAGTGCAATGAACTCATCAATAATATACATAGAGCTGCTGTGAGCATTGGGAGTTTGACTTGTAAGTCAAAGTGCTACTGAGCTCAATCCCTTATCTGCTGCAGCTGCGCCGTTGTCATGGAACAGGCAGGAACCTCCACTGATCAGCACAAAGAGCTGGAGTGAGGCTGATTTCCACCCCAGCTTAACAGGCTTGGTACTCTAAAACCATACAGGTTAATACAAAAATAACTTCACTATATGAATCCCAAGGCTTCAATGAACAACTGGTGTACGTTTTATGGTTGAAGATTGAAAATTGTGGCCACAGTCACGATTTAAAAATGCCTGTCCCTCTGTGATTTTACCCAGAAGTCAGAGAGTATTTTCCATATGAGTGAATGGGAGGATTTCTGGAACTCTTTGTGCTTTGAGGCAGATACAGACTAAAGTAAAGTTTTGATGTCTTAGCCAGGCACATCATTGGAAAGAAGACAAGTAAGACTACAAAGTAAGACTACAAACAAGTGAAAAAAATACATTGATAGAGTGAAAACTGTGGATGAAGTGAAGAGTTAAAGAGAGACGTTCTGGCGTAAGAAAGCGCCTCTCATCACCCACTCAATCAGAAACACACACTAATGGAAAAGCTGAAAATTCCTCAAAAAACACCCTATGCTTAAACTGCTATAACTCAGAATCTGTTAAAGATATCAAAAAGCTAAACAGGACATTAATAGTTGAATAGTTAAAGATTTTTTTGTAGTTTAAATAGTGTCTGTAGCTTAAAGTGTGTTGAAGTAGTTAAAGCAGACAAAGCTGAAGAGGATTTGAAATGTTGTTTCCATTCATTTCAATGGGGAAAAAAGTTGAAAACTTAATAACTTGAAAAATATGAAACATATGAATGAGAAAAGTAATAGCACACTTGTCATTAAAAAGCACATTTAAACATTTTGATATTAGAAAAGTTTCTGTAGCTGAAAGAATGTGGGAGTAGTTAGATGTAGACGGAAGAACTATAATAATAATAATAATAAAGTAGAACAACTAAACAGTGAATGCTGGAAGCATTTACTGTGATAAAGATTACAACAAGTAACACAATGACTCAATCACTCTTCAGAGACACAAACATAAATGTGCAATAACAACAAATGTGATACGCTGCAGTTTATATTGCAGTTTTTTATTTGTTCTTTTTTGTAAATAACTATAATTAAAATTGTAAATACTTTTCTTTGGCACAAGAGGGAACAGAGATGGAGTCAGACCACATACAATTCCTTGGTTGTCCTGTGCAAACTTGGCGATTAAAGCTGATTCTGATTCTGAAATCTGAAGATAACAATTATAATACTAATAGTGCAAAAGAAAACACTGGTAATGATAGTGCGAGAAAAAAACAACAACAGTACTAACAGTACTGGTAAACACCAGAAAGATGAAAACCAACATTTAAACTTATGCATAATGAAACATCAGCAATAATAGTGCTAGAAAAAGGCAGTTGTGTGTCACTGCATTGCTATATTGTAGAGGCTTAGGGAGAGGAATAAGCCCATTCACTACATACTGTAACTCCCCTGGATACAGATACTAATAAGGCTGTAGGCTTCTTCCTTGCTTGTTGTATAAGACTGACTGAAAACATACAGTCTTATCCAGCCATCGGCTCTGCAATATTTATTACACACACAGTCTAGTTGTGGAAATAATACTGTAGCTGGATGAAATATGGTTTTAACATTGTGTCATATGCGTGTCACTTGTCTGTATCTCTCTTGTATCTGCAGAGAGGATAATAGATCATCTTCTGTCGGTCACTAAAAACTATGGACTTGGGGAAAATCTTGACATGTAAGTTGCATGCATACTTGCTGTCGTCCATCACAGTTTACACTGTTCACAGTTTCCAGTATGAATGCTCAATATGATGATGATCTTGGTTTTGTATCTGCTCTGCTGCAGTATAAGCTGTAAGACGTGCATCATTATGGGGAATGGAGGAATCCTTATCAACAAGTCTTTGGGACAACAGATTGATGGCTTTGACGTAGTGGTCAGGTACATCATCACACACTGCTACTGTACTTCTACAGGTTACAATTAAAACATAATGGGTGGTCACAGTCACAAACTCCACATATTCATCAAATAATGCTTAATATAATATAATATAGTAGAACATGTACATAATATACTAAGCTAAAAGCGTCAAGCGTTTCTATCTAGTTCATACTAGTGCTGGGCACATTAACGTGTTAATCTCATTAGTGACAGACTGATACATCCTAAGTGTCTGAAGGAACAACACCGTAAGTTGTTTCTGCCTGCTGCTGTAAGACTTTACAACCTAAGCTGCTCCTAGTAAATCACTGTTATTGTAATTGTTGCTACAATTGTTACCTTATACTATAGTCACCATCCAAATGTTTGGGCAAACTTTTACCTTAATATCCAGTCAATCCATGGTGGAATTACCCATCACCTCAGTGTGGATGTGTGTATATAATGGATACATTTTTAATTTTACTTAAATTGTACGTAATTTTGATTCTGCTTTTGTTTTGTACTGCTGCTGCAACATGGACATTTCCCCATTGTGGGACGAATAAAGGTCTATCTTATATTTACACAAGCTGAATCCGAATCAGCTGAATCATCCTAGTACTTTGAGTTTGAAGTATTATTTAAATGCAATACACAGCGTTGATGCCAGCAAATCACCCACCTAAACAAACAGCGGAGGGAGACTTCGGCAGACTACATTGGATGTATTGTGTAGTATGAACAAAAGCAAGGCAAGCTAACAAATGCCATAGCTAAGTGGTTAGCTACAAACTACAGGCTGATTAGTGACGGAAGATGTCGGTCTGAGGAACGTTAATAGAATCAAAACAAATGATGGCACATGTGAGCCTCCCTCATGACGCACCATCACAGAAAGAATACATGAATTGTATCAAAAAGAGAGGACTATAAAATCAACGGTGTTACAACATGCACCAAGGTGGTTTTAAAATAAAAATGCACAATATGCTGCTTTTGTGTTCGTAACTGAATGCTTATCATAATCTCTTAACCACGATTAATCTCAGAGAACGTATGCAGTTAAAGTATTTTAATTACTGCCCAGCACTAGTTCATACAGTTAGTTTTTGCATAGTTTTGGACAATGTGATGGTTTTTAAGTTTGCTGTGGCTTGCAGGTTAAATCAGGCCCCAGTGAAAGGTTATGAAAAAGATGTTGGTTCCAAGACGACCCTGAGGATCACCTATCCAGAGGGGGCCATCCAGAAAATAGACCAGTATGAGGACCAGTCACTGTTTGTCCTCTCTGCCTTTAAAGCTCAGGACTTTAAATGGCTGCGGTACATGGTCTTCAAGCAGGGGCTGGTAAGAAAGCTTTACTAGTTGCCCAGCTGTTAATCATGATGAATACTAATAATAAAAACACATATAATAATGACCCTAAGGGTAGTGCTTTCATTTAAGTTTAGTTTGTTTAAATACCATACCAAAGCACATATTGCATGTTAGAATGTGAGTTGTACAATATACAGAATACAAAATGTTAATATCTCCTCCTTACTGCAATCAGATGCTGCAATAAGCAGTGTTACATTTTGTAAAGCTGTACAATATTCACAATGTACAATAATCATCTTCTATTATTTTACACATACACTTCTCACCAATGTACACCTGGATCTCTGTATCTTCATTCCCAGCCGTAATGTGGAGGCCTAGGTTTTAATTTTTGTTAATTCCTAGTGTAAGTACTGTATTAGTAATGTTGCTTTTAACGCAATTTGACGCAATAGTGTTCTCATTCTTATTCTTATTGTTATTTGCAACTGTATATAGAAAAACCCACAAATCCAAATCCAGATTAAAGGCATAATTATTTTAAATTGTAAATAAAACGTGTTTATGCCTGGCCTCGTTCTGGCTGAAAGACAATGCTAACCACTAAAACTAATGTTCTACTGCTGCTAGTACATGTTTTTAGTTGCACCAACCTGTTCTATAGTAGCTCCGTCCGTCACTGCGTCGCAAGCACAACCACAGCCAACAGATTTGGTGCGACTGAAATTAGCAAACAAACATTTTACACCGTAGCATTTAATGAAAGTTTACCATCTTCACTTCATATACAGTTTTTCTTACTGTTTCTCATTCATCCATGACACCAACATGTTTTCTGATCTGTACTCTCAAGCATTTTTCCAGCTGCATTATCTTGCTGTGTTGCTCCCCCATAATAGAATAAAGAAACTAGAGCAGCTCAGTGTGTGTAGTACATCCAGCGTCTGCGTCCTATGATCCATAGTGTCCTGAAGCATCTCTTACTAGAAGCTTTACCACAAAGGAAGGCGCTAACATGATCTTAAAGTAGAACCTGAGCTGAAGCTGGTTCCTCAGAGGAGCTTGGTAGCTAAAGGCTCTGCTTCCCATTCTACATGTAAAACCTCTAGAACCACCAGTAGACCAGCTCTGAGAGAGAAGCATAAGGAGCTATGAGGTCTGGAAGACAAGATGGAGCTGATCATTACAGGCTTTGAAGTGAGGAGATGATTGGGCAAACTGTAAGGAGTAAGGACTTACATTGGTCCAGCCTGGAGAAACCATTTTTTTTAAAGCTAAGAGAAGATCATTAGTGACTCTAACCAGACCTGTTTCTGCTATGATGAATCTAAACCTTCATACACGTTATTGCTACTCAGATGGTAACTTAATTAGAGATAAAGTGCAGAGGGATATTAGCCTTTAGCTGCTAGTTTTCCAGGATCTCAATAAAGGTTTGACCACAGTCACCTTAAAGCAAACCTGTTAGCAAAGATTGGTTGATATGATTGGGTCTAAGAGATGAGAAGAAGAGTTAATTATTGCAGTTACCTCCATATGATTGGGGATGAAGCTACAGTATTAGGAAAAACATCAAAGTAATTTGATGAAAGACTCTGATGAAGGTCAGTTATGAACATTGGTAGTGTTAGTCTCAGGACCGGACAGGTTGAGTAGAGGGAGCACAGTAACCAACTAATGTGTTGTTCGCAAACGAGCCAGCTTTAAGAGCCGCTGCTTTGTAGAGAAGAGACGACTCCCGCCAGGGAGAACCAAATCTTCAGCCGCCATTGGTCAGCTCTACTGAAAATCCATACACACAAACAGGAGACTGCTTTTATGGGCGCACCATTCGGCTAATCACGTACGAGGATTAAGTGCAGTGGTACAGGTAAAGTACACAGGAGCTAGATTTAAGCAAGCGTGTCGGGAAAAAGTAAAGAAAAATGACCAAAAAACGAAAAAGGAGCAGCATCTAGATCCATTTCAGTGATACTGCGAACCCGAGTGCAGATTTTGTAAAAGTAAAATATCTGTCAACCTCCACTAAACATTACTTAAAGTGTTATAATGTTAAGACCTAAAAGTTTGATTAAAGTGTTAAAGTGTGTAGTGTCTGAAAACTGCATTAAAATAAGGCTTTTATGAAAACACGGAATAAACAAATGCATAGAAACACACAAACCAACCTAAATTCGGCTAAAATATAAGGCACAGAGTGATAATAAATTAGGAGCTGATTGGGAGCCACAAGAGCCATTGCTCTGTGAAAAGAGACTTCCTATCACTTGCACAGTGGTAAGGTGGCAGAGAGAAAGAAAAACATAATCTGGAACTGAAAACAAAATAATAATAACAACAATAACCATGCATGGCCAGCATGTGTAACAGCCAAGGTGATGAGTGGGGCCCGGCTACAAGCCCCCAGGGGCCTTTTGATTTCATTGTTTGCATCCTATTAAGGTTTGGTTTATTAGTTTAGTTTGCTTCCACTCATGCAGTGTATTTTTCTTATGTAGAAAGTGTTCCTTAGTTTCCTGCTGTTGCAGTATGCAACAGGAAGTCACTAGAGTTGGTTTCTAGCCTATGCTGAGATTTGGATTTGTATTGGTAATAAATCTACCTGAATTCCTCTCTTATGACTCTTATGTGCACATCAGTGGTCCATTAGTTAGTTAGGACAGCAGCGGCTCAGTGACACATTTCATGAACCTTGGATCCTTAGAGGTCTCTGGAATTAGCTTTATTCGCCATTTGCACAGGACAAGCAAGGAATTTAATACGGTCTGACTTTATTTTTTCGCACTTTCTGGTAGCATGAAATGTGACTTATTTTCATATTTATTACACTTATTTACATACATTTACAGCACACTATATCATATATATATAGTCACTATATCACTATATCACACATTCTATCTGAGTGGTGAGTTCAGCTCAGGCATAGCCTGGGGGGAAAAGCTGACTATGTCTGGTGGTTGGTCTGGTGGCCGTTGGTCTGGTGGCCATTTCTCTGTAGCGCCTGCCAGACAGGGAGATACTGACAGCCCGTTTTCTGAGTCTGGACCAGTACAGGTGTTGGATGGAAGGAAGCCCAGTCCCAACATGGCTTTACTGTGTGGGCATGCGCAGCCTATTACTGAGACTTTGGTGTTGTTACTAGTATTTTTAACTCTAGGATAGAGCTGCATTCCCCAAAAGAAGAGCAGTGTAGATGGTAAAAGTTTTTGTTGAGTGTTACACAGCTTCATTATTGGAATAATGCTTTACCAGACTTCAGAAATAATTTAACATTGTAGGAGACTTGGTCATAAAGTCTGAACCCATATAGAAGTTCTTATACAGCAGGACACTACACACGTGGAAACGTCATGCAGGGAGTGGTTCTGATTCCGCCTTAGACAGTTTGCTGCTCTTCTTATGTACAGAGAGAGGGGCTCACCTACAGTAAGAGCTCAATCCATACACAATAAGAAATCAAAGTACAGAAGTGTACCTAAAAAGTTACACAAGCCCCAGCAGAACCCCAGCAGGGTCCTAGTCCTACACCTTGGGTGGCTGTCAGCTGGGATTTTGTACCTTTTCATATAATCAAAGATCCACAATTGTCTCTTTATGGTAATATCACCATTTCCGTACCTTGGTGTACGGAACCATTCGGACCATCAGGAACTAGGGCTGGCGTGGTCATCTCCCGACCACCAGGAACTAGGGCTGGCATGATCATCTCCAGACCAACAGGTACAGGAACTGAAGGGATCCGTTTCGCTGGATCACTAAGAACTAGGCCTGGAGTGGTCATCTCCAGACCACTAAGGAGAAGAACTGGAGGGATCTGCTTTTTTATGGATCACCTGGAATATCTCTGAAACACCAGGAACCAGAACTGGCTTGAAGGCTCGTAACATGGAAGCCGAGAATAGTACTGTACTGAAGCCAGACGTGGGGCTGGAACAGGAGCTGGGGCTGAACCCGAGGGCTGGGATAGAACTTGAGCTGGAAGTGGATACAAACCCGGTGCTTGAGCAGGGTGTAGATGCTAAACTGGAGCTGGACTTGAATGCAGAGCTGGAGCTGGAGCTGGACTCGAATGCCGAACTGGAGCTCGAGCTGGACTCTAATGCTGAACTTAAACTGGTGCTGTGCTTAAATGCTGAACTTAAACTGCTGCTGAGCTTGAATGCTGAGGTGGAGCGACAGGACCTGAGACCTAACGTGGAATCAGGGCACGCGTTGAACTGGTGCAGACTGAAGTCCAATAGTCAAAACTATTGGGCTCAGACGTGGATCAGCAGATGAGGTGGGACAAGAGCTCCTAGCAGATGCAGGCTGTGGAACAGTGGCAGTAGCAGGCTGTGGGTCGGTTAAAGCGGTAACATGTAGGTCGGTTGCAGCGGCAAGCTGCATAACTGTGGAGCAGTCTGCGGCACTGTAGCAGGATTAGTCTGCGGCACTGTAGCAGAAGCAGTCAGAAACTGTGGCAGGAGCAGTCAGAGAAACTGTGGCTGGAGTAGTCAGAGAAACTGTGCGTGCATCAGAGAAACTGTGCCTACTAGGTCTTGTAGGCACTGCTTGACCACAATAAAGGTGGAACATAGGTTGGACGAGGAGCCGATTTAGACCCAGAAGTGGCAGCAACTTCAAGATTGGATGTTGGGACAGCAGGTTCTAAACACTGAACAGGAACCGGGGTTGGCGCAGTGACAGCAGACAAGTGTTTGAATCTGATAGCCAAGGTGGCTTGTAGGCAGTGGGCTGGTCGTGGAGTTTGAACAGCAGCACCAGAGGAAAAGGCACAGGCTGAGCAGCACGGTGTAGCCAACACAGCGACTGTAACTTGCCGTGGAGACAGAGTGGAGACATGGACTGGAGACGGCCATGGTGTAAGGGCCGAAACAAGTACTGAAGACAGCCGGGGAGACAAGGTCGGACGTGAAGCGGGGGCAGAGACATGAACTGGAGTCTGACGTGAAGCTGGAGCTGAGACGGGACCTAAAGTCAAACGTGAAACCAATATCTTGGTGCACGCAGAATTATTTTATTTTATCTGCAGTTTAAACGGGCTGGTTGTTTCGAAATATATCGAAGCTTCATAAACCTGGCAAATGGACTTACATGTAACATCTACTGTATAAGATAGACATGTATTTATGACAAGTCAAAACTGTAATTAGAGATATCCACATATACATTTTGACAAGTCACAATTCCAATATGTATATATATCAGAGGTACCGAAAAGGACTAGGCAAAGGCAGGGTCAGGGAACAGGCACAGAAACAAAACCGAGGACTTACATGACGAGTCCTTGATGGCTGACAGACAGGTAACATGAACAGATGATCTGGCAATGAGCATGGTGAGTATGGAGGCAGCTGATGAATCACATGACTGATAATCAAATAGTCGGGAAGTTACCAAAATAAACCTGGAGACGGAAACTCCAGGCACAGAAGCTGCATCTGTGACACCTTCCTTTGTCAGTTGTTGTTCATTTTCCTTTGTCACTTTTATGTATCCTGTTTGATCAGTGAGATAATGTTTCATGCCTTGCATTGACCAGTGTTTAGTCATGTATTCATACTTTAATGGCTTTGGCTTTTAATGATTTCTAGTGCCTTTAGTTTGCTATCATATGTTCTGTAACCCTTCACAGCGAGTAGCCTGTTTGTAAATGTCAACACTTGCTAATTTACATCAGTATACTATTTTGTTAACATTCCATTTCCTGCAGTGAGTTCTCGTGTCTCAGGTAATGGGTACTACTACTTGTTTATTTGTTGGTCTGAAAGTAAAACTTGTTACTTTGCCAATTTGTGACACTACTGTATGTTGTCGGAGGTTTGTAAATGCTGGACTGTGCATGTAATCACTGTGTACACGTCATGTCCTTCCAGCACCTCGAGCCGATAAGCTCAGTCTTAGACAGGACACTGAAAGAGCATGGTGGTCAGTCAATAGGGGCTTACAGAGTAACAGTGTCATGCTAGTTTGTAAAAACTCTCATCCAAGGTCTACACCTGAGCAAACTCGCAGACAGGCAGTAACTGTTCATAAAGAGCAGTCAGGACTGCTGACCAGGCCTCTGCTAATTAGTGTAATAGCCCGAGGTCTGATGATATGGGGCTTCCTTCTCTCCTGGCTTTTTGCTCCTCTTAATTTTGATCGGGGCTCTAATGGGCTTGTACTCTCCCTAGGACTCTGTCCAAGTTGTTTTTACTGAGCTTCTTCGGTGGCGTCATATTTTCCACTTCTCTCATCATGACTGTAAAAAGCATCATCAGGACTTACAGAGTGAGTGTTGGTGGGTCATCATTATCATACAGATATGATACTATCATATATCACATATCACATACAGTATCACATACCAAATATTGTATGACATTATCATATACACTGTATCAGCAGCAGTATCATACTGCTTGTAAATTTACAGTAAATTACTGGCTACTAATTGCATGACTTTCACAGTATCATACTGCTTGTAAATTTACAGCTCTTTACTGTGACTTCACAGTAAGATAGGACACTAAATTACTGTGAGTTAACATTAAGCTCCTGTGATTTAACAGTAAATGGACGTAATTCTTACTGCGATATGACAGTATGCTTTTGTAAAATGTTTATATTAAACTGTGATATCACAGTAAAGGTTTCATGAGATTGCTGTGATGTTACAGCATATTGTGGTACAAATATTATATTAAATTGCAAATTTACAGTAACTGTTTTATGTCATTGCTGTAAGGTTAGAGTATGCAGTACTGTAAATGTAAAGCAACTAGTAGCCAGTAATTTACTATAAACTTGAAAATTTGATGTAATTTAGAATCTAATAAGATATTACAAAACTAAAACAAAATTAACCACAATAAAATTGATTTTACTAATATATTTCACCCTTACTTATAGTCCAGAAACAGACAAACGGTAATATAAAAGAAAAAAAAGCGCAATTTATATGATTTTCAGATTTGCATTTTATGGCACAACTTTTTGCAACACTTAACATGGTGACCAAATAAACATTGCATTTCCGTTCTGCTCAGTCCATGCTTGCTGCTAACTTTACTTCTGGTTCATATCACATCACCTGTCTGCAATTAGTAATCACACCAGTATTTAACCACCAGTACTCACCTTTGCAATCCCCCAGATTGTTGTTGATTCATTTCCGCATTCAAGCATTTCTCGTACCTATCCTTGTTATCAGTCCTGTTCCAAGTTCGACCTTGTCTCCTGTCTAGCCCCTACAGCCCTAGTCTGTATTGTCACAGAGTTTTCCTGCTGCTGATCACCGCCTGTTATTCCGACGCCAAGTTTGTCTAGCCCATGTTTGTACTGTCGCCGGGCCTACACGTTGCTGACCACTGCCTGCCAACCGAATCCGAGCTGCCTAACCCTCCGGTACTGTACCTCAAGCTTTCTGTTGCCGACCCTTGCCTGTCTGACCACCACTGTATGTCTGCTCCTCGTGTGGAGGATTGTGTTGGAGACTGAACCGTCTGTCTGTCCTGAGATCTGCACAATAACTTAAGACTTTTGTATCAAAACCTAGTTGGACTCTGAGCCGTGCATGTGGGTCCACTTTGTCAAGTTGTCTGCCGATCCTGACACATCCATTCAAAGTCAATTAATTTTCGAATGAAAGTGCAGAACATTTGATTAATAGGTCCATGCTGCAATTTTCGATGTTGACCTTTTCTCGGGATCTATGCAAATGTAAAACATTGTGACATACAGGTGTGGGACTGAAGTAATGTTGTAAATAATCTTTGAAATAGGCCTATAGTATATATATATTCTCCGGGGTCCAGAGTGGGTTTTTTCAATAAAGGTTTGACCACAACCTCACAGAGAGGGGATTAATGAATGAATTTTGGCACCAAGTTACGTGACTGCCCCTGCAGGCGGAGATCACTGGTAGAGAGCCAGACCTGGTCCCCGACCTCAAAAGTTGGGCCCGGAGTCCTCCTGCGGTCTGCTGTCTTCTTGTAGCGGGCTTGTGCCTGCAGCATAGTTCTTCTGGCCCGTAGCCACGTCTGACGGCACCTGTGTCCCAAGGCATGAGCCTGAGGGACGTAGACCTCGTCCTCCAGAGCTGGAAACAGAGGCAGCTGAAAACCATATGCACACTGGAAAGGGGTTAGTCCGGTTGATGCGCAGGGCAAGGTTTTATGAGTGAATTCCACCCAAACCGACTTCTGGGACCAGGAGCCTGGGTTCTTAGAGGCGAGGAGTCGAAGTCCCACCTTCAGCTGTTGATTGGCCCTCTGTCTGTCCGTTGGATTCGGGGTGGTACCCCGACGACAAGCTGACTTCAGCGCCTACTAGGGTGCAAAACTCCGCCAGAAGCGGGAGACAAACTGAGGACCACGGTCGAACACTATGTCCTGCGGAAAGCCATGGAGCCGGAACACTTGCTCTAGCATGGCCTGTGTGGTCTGTTTGGCTGAAGGTAACTTGGGTAAAGGGATAAAATGAACCAACTTGGAGAACTGGTCTATCAATTCAATTCAATTCAATTTGATTTATATACCGCCAAATTACAACAAAGTTATTTCAAGGCACTTTACAAAGTAAGGTTTAAAACCTCACACAACTAAACCCAACAAATCCCACATACAGCAAGCATTTAATTTGACAGCAACAGTAGTGGAGAGGAAAAACTCCCTCTCTAACGAGGAAGAAACCTCCAGCAGAACCAGACTGGATGTGGGCGGCCATCTGCCTCGACCGGTTGGGGTGAGAGGATAGAGAGATAGAAAAGCACAGCAACAAGCAACAACAAGCAACAACCGAGCACAGGCAGGATGGTAGGACCAGGGACTGGATGCAGGCAGAATGGTTGGATCCGCAGCTGCCCATCACAGACACCAAACTTTGAGTCCAATGATACCTGTAGGTGAGGACAGAGAGGGAGAAAGAGTGGGGGTGGGGGGGGAGAGGAGAGAAGCACAACTACTGGACAGAAAGAGACAAGGTTAGTTAAACATGGAACAATGATGGGAGGTTATGGGACAGAGGAGGTAGAAGGAAACAGAGGAGCTCAGTGTATAAATTAAGTCCCCCAGCAGTCTATGTCTATTGCAGCTTAACTATGAGATGGTTCCTGTGACTAACAATAATTGCCAGTGACCTGAACCATCTCTAACTATAAGCTTTATCAAAGAGGAAGGTTTTAAGCCTAATCTTAAAGGTGGAGAGTGTGTCAGCTTCTCGAACCTGAAGAGGGAGCTGGTTCCAGAGGAGAGGAGCTTGGTAGCTAAATGCTCTGCCCCCTGTTCTACATTTAAACACTCTAGGAACCACAAGTAGCCCAGCGCTCTGAGAACAAAGTGTTCTGCTGGGAGCATAAGGAACTATAAGTTCTTTAAGATAAGAAGGAGCTTTATCATTGAGTACTTTGTATGTGAGTAGGAGAATTTTAAATTCTATTCCACATTTTACAGGCAGCCAGTGCAGAGAAGCTAATGTAGGAGAAATGTGATCTCTCTTTCTAAGTCCTGTCAAAACTCTGGCTGCAGCATTTTGAATGAGCTGTAGGCTTTTTAAGGAGCTGTTAGGACATCCTATGAGTAAGGAGTTACAGTAGTCCAGCCTAGAGGTAACAAATGCATGGATCAGTTTCTCTGCATCGCTCTGAGAGAGGATGCTTCTGATTTTAACTATATTTCTAAGGTGGAAGTAGGCGGTTCTGGAGATTTGTTTAATGTATGATGTAAAAGAGAGATCCTGGTCAAACATGACACCAAGGTTCCTCACAGTAGAATCTGAAGCTAATGTTATGCCATCCAGGGTGGCTATCTGACTCAATAGTGTCTCTCTCAGATTTTTAGGCCCAACAATAAGAATCTCGGTTTTATCTGAGTTTAGTTGAAGGAAGTTTTGGGACATCCAGGATTTGATGTCTTTTAAACAACCCTGAATTTTGACTAGTTGATCTGTTTCATTTGGTTCCAAGGACATGTATAGCTGAGTATCATCTGCGTAAAAATGAAAATTAATAGAATGCTTTCTAATAATCTCACCTAGAGGAGACATGTATAGGCTAAACAGAATTGGACCCAGCACAGAACCCTGTGGAACTCCATAGCTAATCCTTGTGTGTGTGGAGAATTTATCATTAACATGAACAAACTGGAATCTGTTCAACAAATAGGATTTAAACCATCCCAATGCTGTTCCATTAATCCCGATTCTATGTTCTAGTGTCTGTAATAGAATGTTATGATCAATTGTATCAAATGCAGCACTAAGATCTAACAGGACAAGGACAGAAACTAGACCATTGTCCGAAGCTATTAGAAGACCATTAGTGACTCTAACCAGAGCTGTTTCTGTGCTATGATGTTTTCTAAATCCTGACTGAAAATCTTCGTACAGGTTATTCCCACTAAGGTGGTCAGATAATTGTTTAGCCACGATTTTTTCCAGAATCTTGGAAATAAAGGGTAAATTTGAAATGGGCCTATAGTTGGCTAGTTGTCCAGGGTCAAGGGTTGGTTTTTTCAATAGAGGTTTGACCACAGCCACCTTAAAAGCCTGTGGTACATAGCCTAGTTGTAAAGATTGGTTGATTTGATTTAATATGGATGAGCTGATTAAAGGTAGAACTTCTTTGAGTAATCTGGTTGGGATTGGATCTAAAAGACAAGTGGACGACTTGGAAGAGTTAATTATTGAGGTTAACTCCATATGAGTTATGGGGGAGAAGCTGTCTAGGTAAGACAGAGGATTTAATATGATGTTTATTAAATTCTGGTAAGTCACTCCTCTTTGATTTGTTTGTGACTTGTATAGTTTAGGTGGTCGAGAAGCAGACACAGTCTCTATGCGATAACTAAGACTAAGAGTGGGTCGCGGCTGTAGAGAACATGCAGAGAGGCGTGTAAGACTGCGACTCTGCGTCCTGGGCTCCACTCTGAGTTGTCAAGCAGTGGGGGGACTAAGCAACATGGCCATGTTACTAGAAAGCAGAGAGGCTCCGTTCAACGTGGGATGGACGCCGTCTCTTCTAATCAGCCCAGGTTTTCCCCAAAAAGTGCTCCAATTAGCCACAAAGCCCACATCGTTTGCAGGACACCACCTAGACAACCAGCGGTGGAGCGATGACAGCCGGCTATACATGTCATCACTGGTCACATTGGGGAGGGGTCCAGAGAAAACTACGGAGTCCGACATTGTTTTGGCGAACGAACACACCGACTCAATGTTAGTTTTAGTGACTTCCGATTGGCGTCATTAGCTCCTGCGTGTATTACAATCTTAGCGTACTTACGTTTATCCTTAGACAGGAGCTTAAGATAAGACTCAATGTCGCCCGCTCTGGCCCCAGGCAAACACCTAACTATGACCGCTGGATTCTCTAACTTCACGTTTCGGACTATGGAGTCACCAATGATCAGAGTGGGTTTCTCAGCGGGTGTGTCGCTGAGTGGGGAAAATCTGTTTGAAACGTGAAGCGGTTGGTGGTGAACCGTGGGCGCCTGCCTAAAGCTACGTTTCTTACGAGCCGTGACCCAGTCATCACCCAGCTGTGTGGGGCCTGCTGAGGGACTGCTAGCAGCTAAGCTATGAGGCTCCTCACCAGGTAAAGGGTCCTGGCTAACTGGCCTGTTTTCTAAGATGCGAAGCCGAGACTCTAAGTCTAGAAACCTTGCCTCCAAACTTGAACTAGCGTACACTTATTACAGATACCATTACCATCACTAAAGGAGGCAGCAAACCTCAGTAAACGGCAGTGATGCGATATGCTTACCGTCAGTTAGCCAATCCCCAGTCACATGTTCTTTTTCTGAAATGCTGTTACTTTTATGTCACACATAATGGGAAACACACCTTCCAAAAAGTTCAACTTTTGTCTTGTCAGTCGACAGAGTATTTTCTCAAAAGTCTTGAGGATTTTTGACGGAACTGAGATGAGCCTTATGTTGTTTTTGCTCAGCAGTGGTTTCCACCTTGGAACTTGCTATGCAAACTAATTTTGCCCAGTCTCTTTCTTATGATGGAGTCATGGACACTCACCTTAACTGAGGCAAGTGAGGCCAGTAGTTCTTTGGATGTTGTTGTGAGGTCTTTTGTGACCTCTTTGATGAGTTTTTTCTGAGCTCTTGGAGTAATTCTGGTCGGCTAGCCGCTCCTGGGAAGGTTCTTCACTGTTCCTTGTTTTTGCCATTTTCTGATAATGGCTCTCACTGTGGTTCGCTGTAGTCCCAAAGCTTTAGAAATGGCTTTATAATCTTTTCCAGACTGATAAATCTCAATTATTCCCTTTCTCATTTGTTTTTGAATCTCGGCATGATGTCTAGCCTTTGAGGATCTTTTGGTCTACTTCACCTTGTCAGGCAGCTCCTCTATTTAATTGATTTATTGATTGCAAACAGGTATGGCAGCAATTAGACCTGACTTTTTTACACCGTTTGACAAAATGGTGACCTAAGCATTTGGGCTGGACAGCAACTGTTTACACACTCATCTATGCTGCCAACAAGCAAAATAATTCTTAGATCCAATTAAATTTGCCCTGACCTGACAGATTCTTATCTCTGGGGACCTGCTCTACACTCTCCGCCACCCTCTCCAACTACACCTAGTATGTTTACTGACACACAAGAGACAGTAAAACTCTGGACCGTCTATATGCTAATGTGAAGAACATATATATCTCTGCCCCCCTCCCCCCTTTAGGACGCTTTGACCACAACCTTGTTCACCTCTCTCCTGCTTACATTACAGTTGTGAAACAGCAGGTGACAGAGCAACTGGAGGACTGTTTTAATACCACAGACTGGGACACTCTCTGCAGTCCATATTGGGAAGACATTGACAGTCTTACACTGCATCACGGACTACACACATTTCTGTGTGGAAAACACTGTGCCAACTAAGACAGTACAGTGTTTTTTCAACAATCCCTGGGTGACCCCTGAGCTGAGAGCCCTTCTAAATGAGATAAAGAGGGCGTTTCTCTCAGGGGACAAGAAGGTGCTGTACAGGGTACAGTGGGACTTAAAATACAAAATCAGGAGGTCCAAAGACAGCTACAGGAAGAAGCTGGAGCATCGCCTGGAGCAGAACAACGTTTCTGATGTGTGAAGAGGTTTAAACGAGTACTGGCGGATCATCTCTGACATTGTGAGCTGGTGCAAGAATAACTACCTGTATCTAAACACCAGTAAAACCAAGAAGTTAGTCCTTGACTTCAGAAGGTGCCCTCCACCATACACACAGGTGAACATCCAGGGCTCAGACATTGAGTTTGTGGCCACATTTAAATACCTGGGTGTTCACTTAAACAATAAACTGGATTGGTCAAACAACACAGACTCTCTCTACCAGGAGGGCCAGAGTCGCCTCAACCTGCTGAGGAGACTGAGGTCCTTTGGTGTGTGCAGATAGCTGCTACAGACTTTCTATGATACTGTTGTGACCTCAGTAGTCCTTTATGGAGTTGTGTGCTGCGCGGGGGAAGTACAGGCAGAGACAGGAAGAGACTTAATAAGCTGGTTAAAGCTGTCTCTGTCCTGGGCCGCACACTGGAGTCCCTTGAGGAGGTAGTGGACAGAAGGATGTTGGTCATCCATCATGGAAAACCCCTCCAACTGTTTTTCTGAAACAACTCTGCACAACTGATTACTGTCTACTATTTATATATTAATTAGTACAAGTATGTACATGTATTACTGTCCTGCACAACTGCATGTAGTGCATGTATTACTGCTGAAAACACAAAAATCTCCCCAATGCCGCATTAATCCATTCAGGTGTGGGGAACGGGCGGGCCAGTCCATAGCATCAATGCCTTCGTCTTGCAGGAACTGCTGACACATTCCAGCTACGTGAGCATTGTTTTAGATTAGGAGGAACCTAAGGCTAACCGCACCACCATATGGTGTCACAAGGGGTTTGAGGATCTCATCTTGGTACATAAAGGCAGTCAGGCTACCTATGGTGAGCACATAGAGGGCCAAAAAATATCACCCCACGCCATTACTGACCCATTGCTAACACAGTCATGTTGGAGGATGCTGCAGCCAGTAGAACGTTCTTCACGGCGTCTCCAGACTCTGTCACGTCTGTCACATGTAGTCAGTGTTAACCTGCTTTCATCTGTGAAGACCACAGGGTGCCATTGGCGAATTTGCCAATCTTGATGTTCTCCGGCAAATGCCAAGCATGCTGCATGGTGTTGGGCTGTAAGCACACTAATGGCCATACCACCCTCACCACCCCCATCCTCCTTGCACAAGGGCAGAGGTAGAGTTCCTGCTGCTGGGTTGTTGCCCTCCCACAACCTAATCCTCAGCTCCTGATGTACTGCACTACCTGGGCCACTTGTGTGAGTTGTAGACTCTGTCTCATGCTACTGCTAGAGTGAAAGTTCAAAGGTGACCAAAACACCAGCCAGAAAGCAAAGTAACTAAGAAGTGGTCTGTGGTTATCACCTGCAGAACGTCACAGAAGTGTGATTGTCTTGGATTTACATAGTGTTGTGTAAGTTATCCCTTTATTTCTTTATTTTTTGAGCAGTGTATATGAGTTCAAGAAAGTAAGGACATTGTTTATTTACGTTCTGTGTAGATGATGAAGGCATTACTGTATACTGCTTGTTCTTTTTCCGGATGCAGCCCAGAAAGGCTGCCAGTTCATGTAATAATGTTCATCTTGACTTGACTGATGCATCCTCTGAAGAGAGGATGCATCTGTTAGAGAGACTTCTCCTGCTTTGAATACATGTTTCCAAAGCATTACACTATTTAATTTTTTTCCTTTTTTGTCTGTCAGCACAACACTAATGGCTTTTGGAAGTCGGTGGCCAGACATGTTCCACGGGAGGCCAGCGACATGCGAATCCTCAACCCCTACTTCATTCAAGAGGCCTCTTTTCAGCTGATTGGCTTCCCTCACAACAATGGGCAGATGGGCAAAGGGGTGAGATACTATACTTGTATTTTGTGCTGAGTACTGAGCAGTGGATCTGTGTCTGCTTCCAATATAACAGTTTTTCTCAAATGCTAAAGTACATTTCACAAACGTTCCCTGCATGTTCCCCAATGTCTAAACACAACACCCTTTTCTAAAGCTACATAAAAACAACCACACCTTCTCACTTCAAAACTCAAACCTTCACACCAAAAAAGCAGCTTGAAGCTTTCAAAAATGTAAACACAATACACATCAATACACACATTGGCAAAACAACTGCCAATGCATATTCGTAGAAACTTTACAGTAATAGATCTTCTTAGATTTCTGCAGAGGATTAGACATTTAGATTTGTGAGTTTCATATGAAGAGCATATATCTATAGGAAATACTGCATGTTGTCAGGATAAGCTAGACGCTGGAACCACATGCACGGCTCAGACACACTTGGCGAAGGTAGATGAGGGTTTTTTCCCAAAGACAAGGTTCAGATCATGCAGGGTCATACACAGATAGTTCATACGACACAATACACAGGATCAGGCAGGCTCAGTGTCGGAGACAGACAAGATTCATAAACAAAAACTCAGGATTACCGTACCGTTCTGGCAGAGTCAGTGTCGTCGTCAAATTAGTAGGCAAGGTCGTTATCAGTCAGGATCAAAAGCCAGGGCGTACAAAGCACAGGGGCTAGACAGAGTCGGCGTCGGTGGTCAAAACAAGGTTCACGAAAACAAGGCTGAGCTAGGATACAAGACGCTGGAATGTGGTGAATGTCACGCAACAATCTGGCAAGGTACTGGGGTGAGAGCTGGTGATTAAATGCTAGGTGACTGATTACTGATGAAGTGCAGGTGTGGATAATGACCGGTAAAAGCAGGGAACAGCTGTGACATGACGTAAACAGGAAGTCCTTTCAAACTAATAGCGGAAGTGAAACCAAGACGTGAAATAGAGAAATAGACCCAGGACCTTAGTGACAGGAAGGACTACAAAATAAAACAAGGAGCAGGACCAGACTGTGACACATGTACTGTACACTACTGTAAAAACTCAATTCAAGAAGAGAATTATTGCGTACAAAAGTACTCTTGAAAACATGATCAGGGTGTGAAGTTTTTTTTATTTATGTTATTTACACCACACACATCACAATCACTGTGCGGCATCATGTTGCTGAACTGCATCGGGCCACATCACCTCATCCACATCGCAGGCTATATTGTCTCTTGCCAGGCACTGCGTAAAATAGCTCTGGAATGGCGAATCCATCCTTTAAAAGCCTCCACTGGGATGTCATCACAGGCCAGCTCCATTGCCCTTAGGAGGTCCTCTCTAGTGTATGGTTGTCTGTCATAAACCTTCCATCTCCATGATGAGAAGAACTCCTCTATAGGGTTCAGGAAAGGGGAGTAGGGTGGCAGACAGACGTTTAAAAAGTGATTACTGTTGGTGGTGAACCACTCTCTGACCTGGTTCGTTCTGTGGAAGCGGACGTTGTCCCAAATGATCACATAAATGTGATGTATGGGCCCAGGATGGTGTAGTTGGCGGTCCAGAAGGATGTTTTTCAGCTCCTTTAGGAAGGTGAGGAGACGTTGGGTGTTGTAAGATCCAAGGACAGCTGTCAGCTGTCGGCAGACGTCTTGACAAAGTGGACCCACATGCAAAGCTCATACACCAAGTGGGTTTTAATACAAACATTCTTTATTGTGCAGGTATCAGAATAGGTAATTGGTTCAGTCTCCAGCACAATCATCCACACGAGGAACAGACATACGACGGTGGTCAGACAGGCGAGGGTTGGCAACAGAAAGCTCTGAGTACAGTACTGGAGGGTTAGGCAGCTCGGCGTCAATAGGCAGGCGGTGATCAGCAACGCGTAGACCCAGCGACAGTACAGACAGACTGGTAACAAGGCTAGGAACTATGAGTGCTGGAATGCGGAGATTTATCAACGACAATCTGGCAGACGTCTAAGATGAGTCCTGGTGGTTATATACTAGAGTGATTGCTAATTACAGACAGGTGATGTGATGTGAACCGGAAGTGAAGTTGGCAGCAGGCATGGACTAAGCAAAAACGGAAAACGATGACCTCAGCGCCCCAACGGACCAGGAAGAGCCGGATGAGCGGCACGAAAGTCCCTGATGAGAGTAGGGTCCAGAATGTGTCTTGCTGGAACCCACGACTGCTCCTCTGGCCCGTACCCCTCCCTGTCCACCAGGTACTGCATCCCATGACCCCGCCGTCGACAAGCCAAGAGAGCTCTGACCGTGTATGCTGGACCACCATCAATGACCCTTGGAGGAGGCTGCGGAGGTGCCGGAGGAACCAGTGGGCTGGTTCAGACTGGCTTGAGACGGCTGACGTGGAAGGTGGCGTGGATTGTAATGGACCTGGGCAAGGCGATCTGAATAGAAACTGGGTTAATGACCCGGGTGATTGGGAATGGCTCAATGAAATTCTGCGCCAACTTACGTGAAGCAACATGTAGGGGAAGATCCTTAGTGGACACCAAACCTTGTCTCCTACCGCGTCATAGTTCCGCTCTACCTGTGACAATTTGCGGGACATAAATTGTGGGAAATTATGAAACCTAGGAATCACACTGTGGAGACATGAAACTCACACTTCTCAGCCTTCACGAAAAGCTGTTTCTCCAACAGCCACCCTAGGACTTTCCTCACGATAACTAAATACTCAAACTGTCCGTTCGGGGTGTTAAACCCCATCTTTGACTCGTCCCCCTCTCTTATACACACCAGGTTTTAGGCGGAGGTCCAGCTTGATGAAAATCCGCGCTTCAGCCAATACCTCGAACACGGAGGCCAGCAGAGGGAGTGGATAGGAGTCCTGGATTGTAATGTTGTTCAATCCCCGGTAGTCGATGCAAGGCCGAAGGGACCCATCCTTCTTGCCCACAAAGAAGAACCCCGCGCGTGCTAGTGAGGATGATGGACGGATCAGCCCCGCCGCCAGGGCTCTGTCCTGATAGTCCTTCATGGCCACCCTCTCCTTGGGTGACAACTCGATCTTTTTGCTAAAAACCTGCCTCAGGTCCAAGTAGCAATCAGGCACCCCAGCCACATCCACCGGATCTTCGTGACGTCCACAGCAGCCTCCGGTTTCCGCGCAACTCGCTCCTCTCGGGTGAACTCGCTCTGACCGCGCACTGTTACTGCTTGTTGCTCCACAACCGTCGATCGATCCTCGATCAGCGAATCCAGCTCTTGTGGCAGGTCCCGAGCTGCAAAACAGTCCAAACGTCCCCTAACGCGGTGGCGTCCCAGCCCGCCTCCTCCAGCCCCTGCCTGATGTGCCGCTGAGCCACCTCTCGGTCACCTCCTGAAAGATCTGCTTTAGGGCTTTGGCGAAACTGGCGTAAGTGATAATACCCCACAACTGGTTCTGCCACTCTGCGGTCACCCATACCTCTGCGGGTCCCATGAGGTATGACAAAGCGAATGCCACCTTGGAGCACTCAGTGGAGAACTCTGGTGCGTGGAGTTCATAATTAATCTCACATTGTGTTAAAAAATTTCTGCAGTCAACCGATTCCCTGGAAAACGCAGTGGTGCTTCCAAGCGCACCTCCGGCGCAGGTAGATGGTGTGCCGTCGCGATTGCTGGCTCGGGTGCTGGTTCCGGCGACTGCACTCGTTCTCTCCGTCCCACTTCCAGGTCTCGCACCAGCTGCGTGAGGTCAGCGATGGAGGCTTCCTGCCTGGCAGCGCAGCGAACCAGGTCAGGCAGAGTGGCATCGGTCCGACTCTCAAGTTCTTTGATCTGCTGCTCCTGAGCCTGGAGTTCGGATTGCACAGTGTCTTTGCTGGCTGGGTCCATAGCTGGCCAGATTGTGCAGACATCTTGACAAAATGCTCATACATCAACTGGGTTTTAATACAAACATTCTTTATTGTGCAGGTATCAGAATAGGTAATTGGTTCAGTCTCCAGCACAATCCTCCACAAGAGGAACAGACATACGACGGTGGTCAGACAGGCAAGGGTCAGCAACAGAAAGCTCTAAGTACAGTACCGGAGGGTTAGGCAGTTCGGCGTTAATAGGCAGGCGGTGATCAGCAACGTGAAGACTCTGCAACAGTACAGACATGGGCTAGACAATCTCAATCTCGGCGTCAGATTAACAGGTGGCAATCGGCAACAGGCAAACTCAGCGAAGGTACAGACAAGGACTAGGCAAGATACTGTACAAGGTCGGGCTCAAACAGGACTGGTAACAAGGCTAGGAACTATGAATGCTGGAATGTGGAAATTAATCGACGACAATCAGGCGGAGGTCTAAGGTGAGTACTGGTGGTTATATACTAGAGTGATTGCTAATTATGATGTGAACTGGAAGTGAACTTCACCTCAGGCATGGACTAAGCAATAATGGAAATACCAAAATAAAACCCGGAAGTATTAACCAACCCCCCGTTGGCCAGGAACCTCACTGATGGCTCTTTGGCCAATGATGTTACGGCCTCTTTGCCTTTGTTTCTGCAGGTGGAAGCCAGCCTCATCCAGGAAGAGATATTCATGAGGTCTGGCCATCACATCCAACTGTAATGTCCTCTGTGAAAATGTAAAAGTGCACAGGTGTTCAGGACAACAGTCAATCAGGTAGCATAGTATTGTCCAGAAGTAATGTTACGAACTCGCCCCGTCGGTTCCAAACCAGCGGGATTTGACAGGGCACCTACTAAACACTCCCCCCGTCGGTTCCGAACCAGCGGGGCTTGACGGAACCCTGGGGACAGGAGAGGAGATGTAGTGGTGTGGAGGAACGACAGCACCCGGTCCGAGCGGGGAATCTACAGCTCTCACAGAGCCGGTAGGAGAAACACGCTTTCACTAAGCGGAGGAGTTTGGCACTGCGGCCAACGTGCATCCAGCACTACGCCGTGGATTTGCCGCGGATACGCCGCGCTAATAATACACTCAGTCACCCTTTACGCTCACCTGGCCGCAACCGGCTGACCAGGTTGCAGGGAAACAAGAGGGAGACCCCTAATGCACGACCAAAACACAGAATTAACAGTTAACATTAAAAAGGTTTATTCAACACAACCATAAATTCACTGCACGGCAGGACCCAGTTGGACCCAACAGGTCAAGAACTTAAAATCACTGCAATGCAGGTAAACGCTACTAAACAATCTAAAACGCTCCATAACACTATGGGTAAAAACTAAACATGAACACAAGACACTCACAAACCTTGACAGGGAACAAGACATCCAAAGAAACCAAAAACTCCACTGCATCAAAAACTCTCTTTAAATGTAACACTGGTGTGGCATCCAGCCACCACCGCGTACACACCAACAATGTGTCAAAAGACATGACTTAAATACTCAAAACAGTTGGGTCAACTAATTACATAAACAGGAAATTAAACTCAGGTGATGACCCACACGATAAACCCAGGAGCGCCTCTAGCGGCACAGTGGCAGAATGTCACAAATGCAGGCCACTGAGCAACACAGTATGTCCACTAACTGTACTGTGAACATGGATGTATACTTCCCTGCAATACTCGTAACGTAGGTCTCTGTGTTGCGCAGAGAAGGGAACTCTATAGACCTGTTTTATCCACATCGTTTGGCGCCAGAGAACTTGGTCTAATGTGGCCAAGGTGACATCATGAGTACTCTCAAAGTTGACATTATCGGCAAGGACTTTGTCTCTGATCTCCCAGAGTCTGAAGAGGTTGTTCTCACGAACCATATCCACAATGAGGTTCTCTTGTGCCACTGTAAATATGGCAACCTTCCCACCTCTATGTGGCATTCTTTCAACTCTAAAGAAAGAAACGTGTTGTCAATTGACATGTTTTACAATACAGTAACAACTGATTTAAAACCAATAGACTACTTTCACAGGCTTGTGAAATTGTATTGTGAGAAAGAAAGCAATAGAGAACAATACCTGTTGTGTTGTCTGAATATCCTGATAATGGTGGCCAAAATGAATCTACTCAGGTTTGGACGGACTCTTAGTCCTGCTTCAGCCATTGTCATGCCATAAACAATGACATGGTCAATGACTGACTGAATGAATCTCGTCCGTAATGACGGTGCGAGGTTGTCTCGCTCTTCCTCCTGGACCTTCTCTCCCTTGTTGGCCTCTTCCTCTTCCTCGTTGGCCTGCACCTCTTCCTCCTCTGAATTGAACTCCTCTTCCTCGTTGGCCTGAACCTCTTCCTCCCCTGATTTGAACTCCTCTTCCTCGTTGGCTTGAACCTCTTTCTCCTCTGATTTGAACTCCTCTTCCTCGTTGGCCTGCACTTCGTCCATGACCATCTCTTCTCCCTCCTGTGACTCAAATTCCTCTTCCCCTGACTCTGCCTGCATCCATTGTGTTTGTTTGGAATCTTCAGCAAACTGTGCACTCTAAACCTGCTTTTATACATGTAGTCACAGCATTAGCAACAGGTGTTTTCGATTTTGAGTGGTTGTGTGTTCAGATATTGCTGACTGGGGCACGCATTTTGCATCATGTGAGCTTTCATTTGAGAATATGAGCAGAGTTCTTTTGCAACTTGTGTTTTAGCAAGGACAAATGTGTTTAGATTTATGAGAGCGGAGGATTGGGTTTTGTGAATTGTGTCTTCATGTAAAATGTGTTTATGATATTGGAGAATGATGGCTAGACTTAGTAAATGTATTTAGATGACTGGTCATTTGGTTTAGGGGATTGGCTTTTGTGTGTTAACATTTGAGAAAAACTGCAATGCGCCGTAACATTGCTTGTGCTCAACCTGAGCACACTGAGCACTGGTCCTCGCCTGCGCCCTTGTCCTCTTCCACATCCACGTCCGATTCCTCTCTCTTTGTCCTCCTCTCACTCTGACTCCCATTGCCTCCATGTTTGCATAGTTCTCCACACATCTGACCTGGGGCCTATTTGTAGTCCTGAGGCTCAGACTGTTTGGTGTTGTGTTTCTTGTGCAGGTCTTTTCAGGTGTGTATGTGAGTGACTACAGTTGCCAGATCATCATTGCTTTTTGAACAGAGTTTTTTCCCAATGATAACAGGGGATTTTGGTTTTGAACAAAATGTCTAATGTACGACAACGTGTGTAGTGTTTTGCAAGTGTGTTACAAAAAGGAAACCAAACTGCAAAGTTAAAAATGTTTTTAAGCTACAGTGTGGTTACACTGTTTTTAAAGATGTGTTACAAGAAGTTTAGGTATTGAGGCTTTGGTCTAAGCATTCGCTTTTAGTGTGTAAGCAATACGCAAAAACTGTAAGATCTGATATCCACGTACGTTTATTCAGATATGCTGTAATAGGGCTCTGATCACGTGTTTTCAGAATATCCCCACCCTGGGCACAGTTGCCATAACGATGGCCCTTCACAACTGTGATGAAGTTGCTGTGGCTGGATTTGGCTACAATTTGAACACCCCCCATGCCCCTCTGCACTACTATGAGAAGATCAGCATGTCAGCCATCAAAGAGGTAACTCCTACATCAGCTACAGCAAATAAAAGCAAAGCATGGTGACCATGGGGGGAAAGCCTCAGCTCATTGTTTTATTTATGACGCACCTAAAGGCTGAATTTGAAGGATTTTAATCATTCATGGGCTTCATTTATAAATGTGTCACCCAGTTCCTCCTGCACATTTTAATCTGGGTGGATGATGCTCCCACACAATTTTTATAAGATCCAAATCTATTAGTGTAATGACTAACATTGTTTTTATCATCCTTATATTTTATAACAGCATATAGAGCTGATGGTATATATTGATTTACTAATTCACAACAATTTATTTTAAGGCACTTTACAAGGTTTAAGTCATGACACAATGACCTAACAAATCACACAAAAAGCAAGGATTTAAATGCAGCTAATCAATACATTTTAATTTGTATGTGTAATTTAGATTCTTAACTTTAATAAATGTTTGATAGAATAGTGGAGAAGATAAACTCCTTCTTTATAGAGGAAGAAATCTTCAGCAGAACCAGGCTCAATGTGGGCAGAAAATCTCAACATAGCGCAGAGAGAAAAGAACAACAACAAACAGACACAGACTGGACAGTCATACCAGTAACGTACCACAGACAAAACAGTCGGACTAGTAACAGAACACGAACAGGATGGTTGGACCAGTAGCTGCACACAGACACGATACAATACACAACTCCAGGAGAAAAGAGACAAAGTCATGTAGAACCACGGTGGCAGTTAGTGGATGAAAAGATAGATCGAAATTAGAGGAGCTCAGTGTGTGAAGTACATTCCTAGCTCAGTGTTACAAAGACTAACAAACTAACAAACTAGTGTTGCTCACTAGAGCGAATGGAGGTGGCTTCTAAATTCACTAAATTGCTCAAAGCCAGACAAATGAATGCTAAATTGCTCGGGTCTACTCTATTCAGAACCTGAGGCCAGGCTACAAACTAGGGAGGTGAACCTAAACCAAAACCGAACTGGATAAACAATTGTACTACTTAATAACTGTGTTTAATAAGACAAGACTGTGAGAATAAACAAGTGACAAAACCCATACTAACAAACGGACAGACATACAAACAGAAATTCACTGCATAGGCATGAGTAATTTATTGACAGGTTGTGAACGAAAATCTAGTTTTAAACAAACTAAGAAAGGTGACAGACAGGGTAAATAACTACTAATGATAGCTTCTAAACACAGGCAACTAACAAACAAGGAACATGATTCCACAGAATATTGTGGAGTCATGGTTTAGCATCACTCTGACAAAGGAGGCTCCTGGTTTTAGGGATATTTCTCGGATGAAGGTACTGTAGGAGGTTCTACAGCTTTAATATACAGTATGATGAAAAGGAGCGAGATGAGAGAGATGTGTTTTAAAGACTTTTAGGCCCAGCAGACTCCAAGTGTGTATCTCATTTATTATAGATCATTAAACACATGCTAATTTCCAAGCAGAAACGTGATGATATACATAGATAATGATATCTTGTGATGTAGAAAGTAAGGCTTAGGTATGTATATAAATTGACTGACAATTTGTACTGAAGTATATGAACACGTCCAATCAGTCATAACACAGTGGACAGCAAATTACAAAATACTGATCTTAGTGTGAATCTGTGTTTCTTCTATTTGTTGTCTTTGCAGTTTATGTCAAATTTACCTTTTATGCAAAGAATTGGATTCAGATAAAGAAATGCTTTGATTTACCGAATCCATGACATTCATTTTTCAAACTGTGACAGAAAACTGAAATATTGTAAATAATACCGAAAATACATACATACTAAATAAAATACAGTCAAATCTATTGGAGGATAACCACTGTTGATAGTCTCTGCTTTAGACCTCCTTCATCCATGCTGGTAAAGAACAACACAGACCTGGTATCATTTTTAAGGTCTAAAGACTGATAGCAAATTGAAGATTTTTGTGGAGGAGTGTCAAAGAGATGCTATGGTGAGTTCATACTGGTCTTACTGGTTTCTAATACCAGGGAACAGATGTTTTCTCTTTGGTCACCAAAGCTAAAACAATGGAATTTGGACTATTTGAATGACGTCAGTGTTAACTGTAGTTATGCAAAACAGGTTAAAGCGACCAATAAAAACTCCATCAATGCTAATGTCAAAGTGTTGTTGTGGCTTTTTCCTGTTCCCTCTGCAGTCCTGGACTCACAACATAATCAAAGAGAACAAGTTCCTTCGGAAGCTGGTGAAGGCTGGCGTTATCCTGGACTTGACTGCTGGGATCTGTGGTGCAGGGTGCTGATGGTCTATGTCCACCTCTTTATGCTTCAGCACCAAACAAGGAAACCCAGGAACAAGAAAACCTGTCAGAGAGCTCCAGGCAGCAGCCCACCCTTGCAGACAGACACTGTGAAGACTCTGCACTGCCAGGGTACATGAGAATATTCAGCTCATTCTAGTTAGTGCGAGTCTACAGTAGATTCAACCAGCAGCTGGTCCAGGCTGCATGTGCTGCAGTGTGGAGAGAGGTTAAAGATGCTGTGTTCAAACATTGATCCTGTGCCAAAAATACCTCCACAAGTGTCCTTCTGCTCACTGAATGTAATCAGCGCCCATAGGCGCTGGTTTATACTGTAGCTTCTAGCACTTATGTTGATCAGGGTGCATGCTACACACGTACTCAGAGGCTAAAGTTCAGACTTCTACGTGAATCAGAGCTGGTCTAGCTCTAAATATTAAGCTGATGAGAGCTTCCTTAGCAGCACGAACAACACATTCATTCACAGAATTTATGTCATCGCACAAACAGCAATTTGTTTTTGTAATTTTTCAAGACAACGCCCAACCCCTCACTGCCCACTGGATGCCACTGAGTCATACTTTGCTTTCATTTCAAGTATGAACCAAATGTATTTGTGACCGTATAGTCAACAAGGTTAGGGGTTTGGTTTCATTTTCTATAGGTAAGTCAGGAAGTTGGGATGACCCATAACAGTCCATCAGCCAGGAGCATAGGGGCTTAACCATTCTTTTGTCCATACAGATCATCAACAGTGGATGATGGGCCACCAGGACCAGTTTACCTGCTGCTAAGGTTAGATTGAAGATGGCTTCAAACTGACTCCTTTACTTACATTTGTGATGTAAAAGTCCTATTATCCTTTCAAATGATACAGCAAAGGTGCAGGCACGCCCAGTGGGCACGAGGTTATCTCACTAAGTCTGGTGTGCATGTAACTGTTGGCATTGTGGTGTCAGACAGTATGTTTTATATTAATAACCCTACACAGAAATCAAAAAGTGACATGTGTTTTGCATTGTATGTATTCAGATAAAGAAATGGAAGTACTTATGTTCAGAGGTGGAGGACAAGCTCATCTTCAGTCCTGGCTTGACAGCCCCACTGTACCATGCAGCATTTCAAAGAAAGATTGTCTGGCACCATGTGTAAATCTAGTTAACATGTTGACATGTCCAGACATCAATAATGCAGATATGAGGAGGACACCTGTCTGCAGAGACTGATCCAAAAGACATTTGTTTCCAATAGTAATTTTCTTTTCTATTCATGTCTTCAAACTCTGCATGTTTTTTTTTATTTTGTCTAACTGATGGCTTTCACTTGCTGCTGTTTTTTTTTTAGATTTTAAGATGCCTTAAAGTTTGGCTGCAGCTACTGTTACAGTCCAAAGCTTGCAGTTCATTCATATGCAGCTACAGCATAACACAAATGTAAAGTTCACAAACACAAGTGTCATGGAGAGTAAGATGGACAAATATATTTGGTGGTAACAACACAATGACATCCTGGTTGATTTAGTTGTAATAGACCTTCAACATATGTAAGTTTATACATCAGAAACAAATCAGTAACAGGACAAGTCTATGTTATCACTACAAAGCTAAAGGCGTCTCATTGTAAGGAGTGGGAGAAGCCTTGATCAAATATCATCTTTGCAGCTACTGCTCTCTGTTACAACTACGCAAGTGGTTTCACACATTTTATTTGGAATGTCACCAGGTCCTTGAACCTGTTGTGATGAGTTGAGCCACGTGAGAAGAACAGGGTGCAGACGTGAGTCACCTTGAATTAGTTAGTTTTATGTTGATGTGATACTGGGTGTAAAGGTTTTAGCCAAAGAAGGCCACCTCAGGCCCGCAGTGTTAATGTCATGTTAAAGTAAAACAAGGCTGAAAAGTCCTTTCAAAATAAAACCAAGAACCAAAACCTGACACCACCACGCCGAACTGAGGTATAAGCCTAGTGGCCACAGATCCTTGGACTGCGTATGATCATATCGGTGGGACATGGATGTTTTTGGTTTCACAAAAGCTATCATCTGGCCTTTTATGATTTCTTTTCAAATACCGAAATCAAGTGTGTTGTGAAGTATTTTCACTGTTTATACTCTCATAACATCTTCACGCTTATTTTTGTGTTTAAGGAACTGATGCTTGAGTCAAACTATTCACATATTTATTGATCAAAATATATTAAAAATGAAGAATGCTGTACTTTAAACTTGTCTGTTGTTTTTCATTTGTGTGCATGAAATTATAAACATCAGCAGTTGCAACTCACGTTTTGTTCAAATCTTTGGGTGTGCAATTGTTTAGTGATCGGGAAAACCTTCGGTCAGAAGCAGATGCAGACATTGTGCTCCATAGTCAAAGATCAGCCATGAATCACTGGAAGAGTATTCTGTTGTGCTGTCTTTGTTCCTTACTGATTGTATTTCTAATGTTGTCTTATATCATGCAGATACCTTGGCCTCTCTGTCACAGCAGTCAACCTGTTAATGGTTAAACTGAGGAGATTCTGTTTAAATGTATATTAAAAAGTGAGAGTTTACCCTAAGCATTTGCCCTTTGATCAGTCTTTTGTGCCCGCCAGTGTCAGTATTTATGTGCCTAAGGGCTGCTGTACAGTGTTTGGTGAACCATACACAGATCCAGTTACTTTACACGTTTTTGGATGTTGTATATGTAAATGCTACAAACATTGAATAGAAATGTTAACTGTAATGACACATGAGGCAGAATCCTGACAGATCAACAGATGAATGATAATTCACACCTACAAAGTGGAGTTATCAAAACAACCTGCTATACTTTGGACTTTACAGTAAATGCCCTGCTGTGACTCGTACACACACAACACCCAAAGTCTCTTATCCTCCAGTCAGGCATTAAGATCTTCCTACAGTACATTCATGTAACACACTGGACCTGTTGTGTGCTGGTGTTTCTTTCCCCCTGATCACTTCCTGGTCCATCTGCCTGGATACACCCCCAAGCAACGAACACTAAAAGACACTGTGCAGTTCTTAACAGCCTGACCCATGGCATCAACTGGCCCTGTGTGCCCCCGATCTGACTTCCTATGTCATTCAGTGTTGGACGTGATCTTCCACATGTGTGGCAATGATGAGAGACAGCACCTGGAGAAAGAGGAGGCAGATCAGTCCAGCAACCTGCATCCGACCAGTAGTCAAATGCAAAGTGACACAAGTGAGTGTGACATTAGCGCTGGCAGCACAATGGGGTCAGACAGGCTCCAGTAATTCTATCATAAAACTGCTGTTTATTATTGGTATTATGTGTCTTCTACAGTCAAAGCCTGATGCAACATGCAGCTTACAGTATGAACTGTGTTCATTCTATCATTAGGCAGTAACACAAGAGGAGCTAATGAAGTAACAGGGTCACCTTGTTTTGTATCGTGAAACAAATTTAGAGTGAGATCATAGTCACCAGGTGGCTTCTAATAAAACTGAAGGTCCCTGACCTGAGCCTTGTCCTGGGGGTTGCTGGATGATTGCACACAAAAAGAAGTGTCTCACTACTATGTAGGTGGCCTCGGGATGACAACACAGTGCCACAGCATCCACATACCAGCGACCCTGGCCAGTTGGGCTCCAGTTACAGGTGAGGCTTCCTTTCATGTGTGGAACCCAACGCCAGCCAGTCGTCCTGCTCCAGACTGCCATTTTGTAATAATTAATGCTGGAGTTGTGGAGTCTCAGGTTGCCCCTCTGACTCGTATTGGCAGCGCCCCCCTGAAATCCAGCACCCCAGCACGTGTGCTTCACATATTGTCTTGGAAGCTCGGTGTTCCTTCCTTTGGATAACAAGACATGACGATGCAGAAGTGAGAAAGCAAACATTCTCACTCACAGCGAGATAAAGTGGCACAAACAATTCCATTGCTGCAGAGAGACATTCCACCAGAGCCAGAAAAGGGGTTAAAAGGCAGAAGCAACTTGAGGATCGTGGGTTCTTTGCATCACACCTCCGTAGTGTGTGCACTGATTTCCCCAGCTGGTTTTCGGTTTGTTGATGTGCACGATCAACATCCATGCTTTTTATTTGCTTTCCCCATTATTTTTATTTTCTTTATTATTTCAATAAATCGCACAAAAGGACAACTCTCTCATCTGCTTCTTTATGGAAAATTCCCACCACAGAAATTGGCGTCTACGAACAGGATCCGCTGCAGGTCGTCTGGACGGTGTGACCAGGGACGATAGTCCTGAGGACTAGGTTCGCTCAGCCTCCAATCCTCTACAGCTGTTCTGAGTGGGAGGACTGCTCACCCGTCTGGATCGCCTCTGACGGGATCCAACAAACTCAAAATCCAACCTCTACTCGGCTCGGTGAGAGAGATTCCGTTTTGTCGCGACTTATCGAAGGAAAAAAAAAAAAAGAAAACGGGTTTGAAATTGGTTTCAGGTATTCGGGGTTTACTTGGCTCTGATCATTTGGTTTAGGGAAAGTAAGGCAAATAACAATTAATTCTAAAGCATCCCCTACTAGACTAAAACATAAAAGAAAATATAACTCGGACTAGAGATAATAATATTTATAAAACGACTATGTGGCTGAAAACATCTAAAATATAATAATTAGGACCAAACAAAACTTTTTTTTAATTTTAAATTTAATATTCGGGTAGAAAAATTAATTAGGTCAAAGTCTGCCCTGGTGGCCGAGACAGTGGTTGCTAAGGGTTGGCTCGTGGAACCGAGCTTGTTTTGTCTGTACTGAGGATACAGACCAGTGTGCAGATTTGAGCGCAGTCCAAAGGGAGTGGACAAGAAATAAAAGACGGCTTCTGAAATACGGAGCGCGTTTGCAGGGGGAAGTGTTTTTGAGATACGAGGGACTCCTTTCTCACCATCAGCAGAAGAACCGAAGGAGAAGAAGCGCCTGACCAACAACCAGAACGGAGTGGAAGCTCGGATACCACAGCAGCTGGAGGACACAGACCACAGCATGGAGGCCTCACCGGCTGCAGCCATCACGTTCTGGGCTCATCAGAACCAGCTACTACAAGCGTGTGTGTCTGACACAGACACCTGCTTATGACAATCAGCAAAGGAAAACAAGAAAAGAGCAACAGCAGAGAAGACGTGCTCTGACACAGACACTGGTTGAAACAACAGGAGAGGCTTCAGACGTGATCATACACACACATTCATACACGCAATGAAGAAACACGCTTACAGCTGATACACGCTCAAATTCATGTTCATGCTTATCTGCTCGCAATGAAGAATAGCTTTTTGCTCGAAAAATCCCACAGATGACAAACAGCTAAATGACAACTGCTGCATGACTTTACAGTCTGATGGGTTTAAACTATTTTAACTTGCAACAAATTCAGTAATAAAATCCTTCATGTTTCTAAAAAGATGTGCACACTATAGGTTCGTCTGGCCAGACTAGAAGAAAACAAAAACAAAACCAGACTATAGGAAGACTCAAACCGACTGAAACCGACTATTAATGACTATTAAAGGGAAGACGACTATTAGAGAGAAGTAATAATAATGACTGTACATATCAGACTATTAAAGAAGAACTTATTCTTTCACTGTCTTGTGCAACATCTGACAGCAAGACACCTTAACATTCATTTTTGCTCTCAAACTTGTGCCCAGGTAAATTTTTAAAAATTAAAAAATATTTACTTATATACTTATATATATATATATATATATATATATACTTATATATATAAAAATATATAAGTAAATTAGGTATTTGATTGATTTCCACTCCAGACGGAGTGCAGGTTACATTTACAGACATTCTAAAGAATCCCTCTTTTGTTGGTGTTAACTTCAGCTCAGCTGTGATCATTGGCTGCTGAGGGGGGGCTGTAACTGAGCTTGTTTCCCCATGTGATACGACCTCCAGAGACGCATCTGACCTGTCCTGTACAGCACATGTGTCTTCTGGTCCTGATGAAAGGTTTGAAGAGTTATGATTTCACACACACACACAAACTGACCTCAACTTCCCACTTTTGGGATGAACACAGGTCTGCGCTTGCGATTTCTCTTACTAACGAACAAAAAGATTTTTGATGTTTATTTTACAGCTCCACACGTCCCTCTGTGAAAACATGATGGAGACAGATGCAGGACATGGGTTCTTTCGTGAACAGATGTCAACGGGGTGGAGACTGGTGAACGACTTCCAACCCCATGTGACGTATTTACCTGCTTTGCATACTTTTAGAAAACTTTTTTTTATTCTGCCCGTCATGCGCAACAAACAGTGAACTTGGTGCCTCCGTATTCTAATGGCACACATTACATGCTTTTGTTTTTATTTTCATTTTTCAGAGGACGCTCTGACCCAACACTCAGCCTTACAGGAAGCCCTGCTTCCCTGTGGCTCACACACAGACATGATGTAGGTTCGATCGACACCCTCTTAAAGGAAGCCATAGATGGCGTTACTGCAGACACCACTAAGCTACTGAAACATTGGATGCTACAGGCCACAAAGAGAGCCTGTCTAAATTACAGTTTGTTCAGACAAAGGTTATTTTCTGGGTCATTGTAATTACAGCTGATGACAAATCCATCTCACCCAACAGAGTTAAAGCAATTTGAAACCTGCCTAAACCGTGCACGTAAAAACAGCTGATGTCTTTTCTAGGTCTTTGTTCTTATTGTAGGAACTTCGTTCCTAACTTTACTGTCGTTGAGGCCCCACTCAGGGTTCTGATGCAGACGTCTTCATCGTCCACTTCTTGTCTCACGTGGACGTCTGAGGCTGAACAACGTTCACTGACCTCATGCTTGCTTTTCAGTCGACTCCTACTTTGGGTCTTCCTGATCTGACCCTACGCGACCTTTCACTCAAACAGTGCATGAGAAATCACGTTGTACGACTTCTTTTCTTTTGTCCTCATACTGTGTCTTTGATTCTTTTGAAATAGATCACATCTTTCTACAGCCTGACGGCTTAGATGCAACACCACCTTACTCAACATGCTGAACATTACTATCAAGAGTCCGTCTTGAAGTCTAGTGCTTTGCTAAGACACTACTCTGCTTAGGCTGCAAAGTTGATCACATTGACTGAAGCTGGTAAACTAGCAGAAGGAGAGTCTGTTACCATCTACACAGACTCCACAGATGCTTGTCATACGTTGGTTCTCTGTGGAAGCATAGGAAGCTTTAGAAGTCTGATTGCAAACCTATCTCACATCATGATTAGGTTCTGCTTTGCTGGACGCTGTCCTGCCACCTACAGCTAATGCTGTTTGTAACTGTCCGACTTACATCATCAGTGACAACTTTGTTTCTGCCGACATGCAGCTGCAGACGCTGCTGCGAAGGTCACTGCCAAACAACCCCTCCCTCTCCTGATCCTTGTTCCCTCTCACCAACTCTCTCTATCCTTTCCTTCCTCTCTCCCTGAGCTTTAAACATTTTTTACCTCACAGGAACGCAGACTCTGGCAGACGAATGGTTCCACCTGTAGCCATGGAGTCTGGTTTGGGCCTGATGGAAGCCGTGCCGCCCAAACACTTTTTCCCCACGATTCACATTTCCCAACAGGTGAAAACGGTCGACAGGACCATTACACCATCCAACCAGGGGACTGGGCGATCGTTAAGGAGTTCAGGAGGAAGCACTGGGACTCCAAGGTGTGAGCCAAGCGCCGCCTGAAGCTGCACCGGTGAATCACACTATCAGACCAACATCTACACACACGCTCCTGAGAAAACACACACACGAGCAGCCTTGATTTGCCGACGCTGGACGATGTGTAGACTCTTCACATCACGGGAGTGACAGTGACTTAGACGACATTGGGAGGAAACCTGGCGGTGATAACGAATCCCAAGTGTCTCTGTGATCAGCTGATCACGACCTGAAGAACCCCAACAAACTGTCAATACTTCAACACACAGGTTGGAAACAATCTAACGCTACTGTTCAACAGGAAGAAGCAGATTGTTACAGACATCGATTGTAACCTTGTTGTGTTAGACTTCATTTTATGTTACTCTGATTATTGCCTTGATCATATGATGTTTCTATGTAACTTTACACACTACTTTTGAGAAATGAGAAAATTTCACATAATTCACAACACTGAGTTTAAATATCCTAAAGTTGATTTGGTGTTTAATTTGCTCACAATCACTTTATTCACTGCTACAATTAGTTTTATCCTTCATCTACAGATGAAAGACAACACAAGCGGCAATATGCATCATCATTCTGGTTAAATCCCTGAATCTCCTATTCGATCTAGACGCAAATGTACAATTAAAGATCCGAAAGTTCTCCCACTAGTTAGAGGTCTCATTATGCGTGCGACCTCAGCAACACTCTTGTATCAAATGACACAATGCACTATGTTCAAAAACCCCAACTCTAATTCACTTAATGACTTTGACGATGGTCTTAGTCTATCTGATCACAAAATATAATCTGATACAAATATGCTAATGGGCTTATTTTCTTCACATGCTCATACAGAGGCTATTCTTGTATAACTACCCACCAAAACAGCTCACAACCTTTTATCCCTAAGTTACTTGCATTTTATGTAAAGGTGTATTTTTGAATTTTGACTTACTGTAATACACTCACTGTTTCATTTGTAAGGGCTGTTATTATTTCAAAATGCAATGTTTGAAAATTTTTTATTATTTTAGTGTTTGATTAATGTGTAATCAAAAGGGGGAAATGTTACCTTAGTGCTGTTTCTTATCCAACACACTCGTCATGTGCTGGTTAGGTGCAATACTGAACATTCTTCACAAACAAATAATCTCTTGTGCCCTGACGTACATCAAGTCTAAACATCTGATGTTCCATTTGACTGACTAATAATTTATGATATATGTTTGTCTTTTATACCCGGACTCGGGCCCCTTCCTATCTGACTCCCCACCTGACCCAAGGCTTTTAAAGCGAATGCATCTTGTCTTGGAAGCTCGGTGTTCCTTCCTTTGGATAACAAGACATGACGTGAGAAAGCAAACATTCTCACTCACAGCGAGATAAAGTGGCACAAACAATTCCATTGCTGCAGAGAGACATTCCACCAGAGCCAGAGAAAGGGGTTAAAAGGCAGAAGCAACTTGAGGATCGTGGGTTCTTTGCATCACACCTCCGTGGTGTGTGCACTGATCTCCCCAGCTGGTTTTTGGTTTGTTGATGTGCACGATCAACATCCATGCTTTTTATTTGCTTTCCCCATTATATTTATTTTCTTTATTATTTCAATAAATCGCACAAAAGGACAACTCTCTCATTTGCTTCTTTATGGAAAATTTCCACCACAGACTCACTGTCGGCTCTGGAGAGCAGCTTCAGTAGCAGACTGACAGCGCCCTCGCTGTGTGAAGAAGAGATATCGTAGATCCTTCCTACCTGCTGCTGTCAGACTGTATAATCAGAACTGTTGACCACGTCCCACTACAGTCACTCACCCACTGCATCAGTGGTTTATATAGCAACCTGCTCTGCACAATATTTGTGTAAATCTGTGAACAATCATGTATATTGTTACCGGTACAAATCTTATACCCATTACTGTGCAATAACCCTGCAATGACCTCATACTCACTCTAACTGTACTGTACTGCTCTGTACTGTGCCAACACAAACTGTTCTGTACCTGTATTCTGGCTCATCTGTACTGCTGTTGTGAGAAGTAATTTCCCCACTGCAGGACTATTAAAGGTTTTCTTATTCTTATTCTTATTCTTAAAAAGACAACCCTGAACCCTGGAGAACTAGCACAGTATAGGCCCATTTCAAATTTACCCTTTATTTCCAAGATTCTTGAAAAAATTGTGGCTAAACAATTATCTGACCACCTGAGTGGGAATAACCTGTACGAAAATTTTCAGTCAGTCTATTAATTTTCATTGTTACGCAGATGATACTCAGCTATATATGTCCTTGGAACCAAACGAAACAGATCAACTAGTCAAAATTCAGGGTTGTTTAAAAGACATCAAATCCTGGATGTCCCAAAACTTCCTTCAACTAAATTAAGATAAAACTGAAATTCTTATTGTTGGGCCTAAAAAAACCGACAGAGATACTATTGAGGCATATAGCCACCCTGGATGGCATAACATTAGCTTCAGATTCTACTGTGAGGAACCTTGGTGTCATCTTTGACCAGGATCTCTCTTTCACATCATACATTAAACAAATCTCCAGAACCGCCTACTTTCATCTTAGAAATATAGCTTAAATCAGAAGCATCCTCTCTCAGAGTGATGCAGAGAAACTGATCCATGCATTTGTTACCTCTAGGCTGGACTATTGTAACTGCTTACTCATAGGATGTCCTAACAGCTCCTTAAAAAGCCTAAGGCTTAATCAAAATGCTGCAGCCAGAGTTCTGACAGGACTTAGAAAGAGAGATCACATTTCTCCTACATTAGCTTCTCTGCACTGGCTGCCTGTAAAATGTAGAATAGAATTTAAAATTCTCCTACTCACCTACAAAGTACTCAATGATAAAGCTCCTTCTTATCTTAAAGACCTCATAGTTCCTTATGCTCCCAGCAGAACGCTTCGTTCTCTGGTTCTGGTTCCTAGAGTCTTTAAATGTAGAACGGGAGGCAGAGCTTTTAGCTACCAAGCTCCTCTCCTCTGGAACCAGCTCCTTCTTCAGGTTCGAAAAACCTAATACACTCTCCACCATTAAGATTAGGCTAAAAAAAACCTTCCTTTTTGATAAAGCTTATAGTTAGAGATGGTTCAGGTCACTGGCAATGATTGTTAGTCACAGGAACCATCTCTTAGTTAAGCTGCAATAGACATAGACTGCTGGGGGACTTAATTTATACACTGAGCTCCTCTGTTTCCTTCTACCTCTTCTGTCCAATAACCTCCCATAATTGTTCTATGTTTAACTAACCTTGTCTCTTTCTCTCCAGTAGTTGTGCTTCTCTCTCTCTCTCTCTCTCTCTCTCTCTCTCTCTCTCCTCCACTCTGTCCTCACCTACAGGTATCATTGGACTCAAAGTTTGGTGTCTATGATGGGCAGCTGTGGATCAAACCATCCTGCCTGTATCCAGTCCCTGGTCCAACCATCCTGCCTGTGCTCTGTTGTTGCTTGTTGTTGTTGCTGTGCTTTTCTCTCTCTCTCTCCCCTCACCCCAACCGGTCGAGGCAGATGGCCGCCCACATCCAGCCTGGTTCTGCTAGAAGTTTCTTCCTAGACAGTTTTTTCTCTCCACTCTTGCTGTCAAATTAAATGCTTGCTGTATGTCGGATTTGTTGGGTTTAGTTGTGTGAGGTCTTACACCTTACTTTGTAAAGTGCCTTGAGATAACTTTGTTGTGATTGGGCGCTATATATATAAAATTGAATTGAATTAAATAAACCTAACAAATCCCACATAACACATACATCCAATCATTAATTCTAATTTACTTTATACATATTTTCATTTTTATAAGATTATGACAGCAACAGTGGAAGAACCAGTCTAAATGTGAGTAGAACATCTGCCTTGACTCGTTGGAGCAAAAGAGTGGAGGGAAAAGAAGAACAAGTAGCAAAAGAAGAACATAGAAAGGAAAATTGGACCAGTACCTGAACACAGACAGGACGGTTGAACCAGTAACTGGACACAGACAGAAAGGTTGGACCATTAACTAAACACAGTTAGGACAGTGGGACCAATAATTGAACAGCTCTGAGTCTGAGCATTCCTGTAGATGAGGACAGAGAGAGAAGAACAACTACAGGAGAAAAAAGCCACATGTAGTTTTAGGTAGAACCACATTGGCAGGTTAGTGGATGAATAGAAAGACAGAAACTACAGTAGAGGAGCTCAGTGTGTGAAAGACGTCCAGTGCCTGAGTCTAAAAATAAACAAAGGTTTAAGCCTGATCTTAAAGTAGATATTGAACTGAAACTGGTTCCAGAGAGGAGCGTTGTAGCATCAATTAAACATAACATTCTGACCATCATGGCTGATGTTATTAAGTGGGAAATATTAAGCATATGTTTTAGAAGCAGGAGAAAAATGTAGAAGAATGTGCTGTGGTCTGATAGGCACTGTGATGCTGGAAAACAGGTTTACTCCTGTTGCATCACACTATGTCACCTTGAATTATTTCTACCACTGGGGGCTTCTGTTTTTATGCAGAGGATTTGGTGTCTGTGTAGTTGAAAGAGCCCAGAGACAAACACTGACTAAATGAGTTCAGAAAACATAAGTGTGAAAGTGACAGAACATGACTCACGTATGCACGTGACCTTCAGTTAAGGCAACACGAGCTTCAGATAGCGAGGCTGGCAGCTTGAAAACATGAAGTCAGGGGGTCTGACGATGATGCTGGCAGACGATAGAGGTGGTCTGAGACTGAGAGACACAACAGTGTGCTACAGTACAGTATAATGTCCGCGCTTCAAAGTTTGGTTCTGTGGACAACGGGTAAACACACCCTAAAACCCTCAACCTCCTTAAAGGGACGCTTTACCACTGAAAAGCAAGTTGTATTATGAAAATTGGATATTTTATTAGTCAAAATGTGAAAAAACATTTACTATTTATTGTCTATCTCCAGAAAAAACAGAAAAAGCGGCAGTATTTTGTGATGTGGCTGAAATAGGTCAAATTCTACAACGTTTTGTTTTAAATACACAACGCAAATTTGTTTAAACGTGTGTGTAAAAAAAATTCAATAGCCCTTACTTGAAAGCTATTGAACAGGTTGGTCAGTATGGTTATGTCATTAGATTACATTAGGTTAATGCTATTTTACACATAAAGCTTCTACAGTATGTGTCCTATCAGCGTTGTATGCCTATGTGAGGAAAAACAACAGTAGACAGAGCAGTTTCACTCCAGCAGGCTGCCCCCCCCCCCCCCCCCTCAGCTAGACCATTGCTGGGGCAGGTACAGAAAAAAAAACCTGGAAGCACTAGTCTGCGAGCACACAGAAAGTCACCAGGGCAGTTGAGAATGATATGCTTTACATGATCTTCAACTGCCCTGGCGACTTTATGCAGAGAAATAAATCATAATCTCTCTCTATAAAAATTATGTTGAAGCCCCATTGAAAATTGGTGAAGTATTCCTTGAAGGTGGGCAATAAACAACGGCACCATGTTAAACCAGCCATTCATCAATAATAATGCAGACAGGACAGTCAGACTCACAGAACAGTCAAGGACCGTCAAGAGCTCACAGAAATTACGAGTAAGAGAGTGTTAAGTAACAGTCACAGGAGGGAGAGCTCTGTGGCCTTCAGCTCCAGGTAACTGTGCTTCACTTGGAGGCTGCAAGACCTCATAGAACCAAACACTTGAGCGAAATCCAAACTGTTAAATCCTGACAGTGAATCATATAGGAATACCACATCATTAATTACACTTTGCGGCTTCTGGTTTTCTCTCACAGTAAAGGATCATCCACATTGTACACCCACGAGGTAAATTAAAGTACTAAAGCATTACAGAAACAAAGTTGATAAAGTCAAAATAAAAAGTGATGACACCTACATACGACAAAAAGCAATTATGTGAAAATAAAATAAACATCATATATTTAGGGCGGCACGGTGGTGCAGAACGATCTGGCCAAACTTGGACCCAGCCAGCACTCAGCCTCCGGTTAGGTCAGTGACTGTTTTTTTCCTGTTTCTTTTTTACGGCGCGTATTATTCACCCGAGGGATGGAGTTCACCTGCGCCGAGCTACCCAGCCACCTACGTGTTTATTTTAAAATCCTCGCGGAGGATTACCGAAGGGCGCTCGATCCGAAAAACCAGCGCAGCGCCGTGGAGGTGGCGATTTTGACGCTGGAGGACGAGGACAGCGTGTTAGAGCGTCCCAGTGTTCGTCGCCTCTATGAGCGATTGTGCACAAGATTCGATGAGCTCAGCGACGCACTCCGCACCACGCCAGCGCCGGTCGCACCGCCGATGGTTTCGGTTTCCTTCTCCCCGCCCCGTCGGACCGTCGTGTCTGCACCGACCTGCCCAGCTCCATGTTTGCCCCGCGGGGAGGATTTCCTGCTCTCATGCGGTCCCCCGTCTCCAGTCCAGCCGCGCGCTGTTCAGTCTCCAGTTCAGCCGTGCTTTGCCCAGTCTCCAGTTCAGCCGTGCTTTGCCCAGTCTCCAGTTCAGCCGTGCTTTGCCCAGTCTCCAGTCCAGTCGAGCCCAGTCCAGGTTTCAGCCCAGTCGAGCCCAGTCCAGGTTTCAGCCCAGTCGAGCCCAGTCCAGGTTTCAGCCCAGTCGAGCCCAGTCCAGGCCCCCGTCCAGTCGAGTCCAGTCCAGGCCCCCGTCCAGTCGAGTCCAGTCCAGGCCCCCGTCCAGTCGAGTCCAGTCCAGGCCCCCGCCCAGTCGAGTCTAGTCCAGGCCCCCGTCCAGTCGAGGCTAGTCCAGGCCTCCGTCCAGTCGAGTCCTGTCCCAGTTCAGTCGAGTCCTGTCCCAGTACAGTCGAGTCCTGTCCCAGTTCAGTCGAGTCCTGTCCCAGTTCAGTCTAGTCCTGTCCCAGTTCAGTCGAGTCCTGTCCCAGTTCAGTCCAGTCACGCGCAGGTCTTGTCCCAGTCAGAGGACACCACCTGTCGAACGGGTGCTAGGCACACCCGATCAGGCCCGACGTCTGCTCCGTCGAGCTCGGCGGTTGCAAGCAGCCAAGCCGGCTCCGGAGTAGACGCCGTCTCAGTCGCCGCCGGCTCCAGTGAGGAGCCTGAGAGCAGCGCCGCCGGCTCCAGTGAGGAGCCTGAGAGCAGCGCCGCCGGCTCTAGTAAGGACGCCGCTCCTGTTCCTGTCGGCCAAGTAGAGGTCGTTCCTGTAGGCCAAGTAGAGGTCGTTCCTGTCGGCCAAGTAGAGGTCGTTCCTGTTCCTGTCGGCCAAGTAGAGGTCGTTCCTGTTCCTGTCGGCCAAGTAGAGGTCGTTCCTGTCCCTGTCGGCCAAGTAGAGGTCGTTCCTCTCCCTGTCGGCCAAGTAGAGGTCGTTCCTGTTCCTGTCGGCCATGTTGAAGCCGTTCCTGTTCCTGTCGGCCATGTTGAGGCCGTTCCTGTTCCTGTCGGCCATGTTGCGGCCGTTCCTGTTCCTGTCGGCCATGTTGCGGCCGTTCCAGTCCCTGTTCCTGTCGGCCATGTTGCGGCCGTTCCAGTCCCTGTTCCTGTCGGCCATGTTGCGGCCGTTCCAGTCCCTGTTCCTGTCGGCCATGTTGCGGCCGTTCCAGTCCCTGTTCCTGTCGGCCATGTTGCGGCCGTTCCAGTCCCTGTTCCTGTCGGCCATGTTGCGGCCGTTCCAGTCCTGTTCCTGTCGGCCATGTTGCGGCCGTTCCAGTTCCTGTTCCTGTTCCTGTCGGCCATGTTGCGGCCGTTCCAGTCCCTGTCTCAGTCCCTGTCGGCCATGTTGCGGCCGTTCCAGTTCCTGTCCCAGTCCCTGTCGGCCATGTTGCGGCCGTTCCAGTTCCTGTCCCAGTCCCTGTCGGCCATGTTGCGGCCGTTCCAGTTCCTGTCACCCTCGGAGCCGCAGCGCCCGCCGGCCTCCAGGAGGAGGCCGCGCCTGCTGCAGCTCCTGCGCACCTCCAGGAGGAGGCCGCGCCTGCTGCAGCTCCTGCGCACCTCCAGGAGGAGGCCGCGCCTGCTGCAGCTCCTGCGCACCTCCAGGAGGAGGTCGCGCCAGCTGCAGTTCCTGCGCACCTCCAGGAGGAGGTCGCGCCAGCTGCAGTTCCTGCGCACCTCCAGGAGGAGGTCGCGCCAGCTGCAGTTCCTGTGCACCTCCAGGAGGAGGTCGCGCCAGCTGCAGTTCCTGCGCACCTCCAGGAGGAGGTCGCGCCAGCTGCAGTTCCTCGTCGCGGTGGTCCAGGGAGGACGCCGCTGGTTCCTGTTTCTCGTCGCGGTGGTCCAGGGAGGACGCCGCTGATTCCTGTTTCTTGTCGCGGTGGTCCAAGGAGGACGCCGCTGGTTCCTGTTTCTCGTCGCGGTGGTCCAAGGAGGACGCCGCTGGTTCCTGTTTCTCGTCGCGGTGGTCCAAGGAGGACGCCGCTGGTTCCTGTTTCTCGTCGCGGTGGTCCAAGGAGGACGCCGCTGGTTCCTGTTTCTCGTCGCGGTGGTCCAAGGAGGACGCCGCTGGTTCCTGTTTCTCGTCGCGGTGGTCCAAGGAGGACGCCGCTGGTTCCTGCCTCTCGTCGCGGTGGTCCAGGGAGGACGCCGCTGGTTCCTGTTTCTCGTTGCGGTGGTCCAGGGAGGACGCCGCTGGTTCCTGTTTCTCGTCGCGGTGGTCCAGGGAGGACGCCGCTGATTCCTGTTTCTCGTCGCGGTGGTCCAGGGAGGACGCCGCTGGTTCCTGTTTCTTGTCGCGGTGGTCCAAGGAGGACGCCGCTGGTTCCTGTTTCTCGTCGCGGTGGTCCAAGGAGGACGCCGCTGGTTCCTGTTTCTCGTCGCGGTGGTCCAAGGAGGACGCCGCTGGTTCCTGTTTCTCGTCGCGGTGGTCCAAGGAGGATGCCGCTGGTTCCTGTGTCTCGTCGCGGAGGTCTAAGGAGGACGTCTCTACGTCTGTCTTCGCCTCTGGTTCCTGCCTCGTCTCCACGTCTGTCTTCGCCTCTGGTTCCTGCCTCGTCCCCACGTCTGTCTTCGTCTCTGGTCCCTGCCTCGTCTCTGTCTCATCGGCCGGACGGGTGGCCTCGCCCTCGGTGCCTCCTGCTGATTGGATGGCGCTGCCTCCTTCGGCGCCATCCGCCTCGACTCCGCCACCGCCACGGCCGTTCGCCTGGGGTGAGTCCCCTCCTGCCACGACGATGGCGAAGCCTCTGCCGTCATCGTCCGCCGCGACCCTGGGTTCCCCAGAGCTTCTCCGTCGGGAGGGGACTCTCCTGCCACCCCCCTCGTGAGGAACTCCTGGACTCTGTTCTCATGGACTTTCGGTTTCGGTTCTGTGGACTCTTGTGTTGACCCTCCTCCAGTCCTCCCTCCGCCCAATCTGCTTGTTTGCTTTGCGGGAGAGGGATTCGGTCCCTCCTCCTGAGACCACCCTCCGCCCGCCCTGGTTTGGGGAGGGGGGCTTCCGTGGGCGCCGTGGAAGACGCCCTAGGGGGAGGGGTACTGTCAGGTTCTGGTTCTGTTCTCGGTTTTATTTTGTAGGACTCTGTTCATCAGCCTTATATTCATGTTTTGGGTTTCCATTTCCTGTTTTATTTTGGTAGTCTCCCGGTTTCTGTTTTTGTTCTAGCTTCACTTCCGGTTTACGTCACGTCTCAGCTGTTCCTGCTTCACCCGGTCATTGTACACACCTGCAGTTCCTCAGTAATCACTCACCTTGCATTTAAGCACCCCTTCTCACACCAGTACTCTGCCAGATCGTCGTTTGTGTTTCCTCGTTCTAGTGTTTCGTGTCCGTGACCCTCGGTTGTACCGCCATCTGTAAGCGAACCTGGACTAACTACTTACCGTGAGTTTTGCCTTATCCCTGCCTGTACTTTTGCCGTGACCACCTGTGTACGAACCCTGCCTGTCTACTGGACCTGAGATCGCTTGCTCCCCGTCTGTGTTTAAGTCTGAGATCTTTTGTGTACGACCTGGACGCGGCCGTTCCAGTCCCTGTTCCTGTCGGCCATGTTGCGGCCGTTCCAGTTCCTGTTCCTGTTCCTGTCGGCCATGTTGCGGCCGTTCCAGTCCCTGTCTCAGTCCCTGTCGGCCATGTTGCGGCCGTTCCAGTTCCTGTCCCAGTCCCTGTCGGCCATGTTGCGGCCGTTCCAGTTCCTGTCCCAGTCCCTGTCGGCCATGTTGCGGCCGTTCCAGTTCCTGTCACCCTCGGAGCCGCAGCGCCCGCCGGCCTCCAGGAGGAGGCCGCGCCTGCTGCAGCTCCTGCGCACCTCCAGGAGGAGGCCGCGCCTGCTGCAGCTCCTGCGCACCTCCAGGAGGAGGCCGCGCCTGCTGCAGCTCCTGCGCACCTCCAGGAGGAGGTCGCGCCAGCTGCAGTTCCTGCGCACCTCCAGGAGGAGGTCGCGCCAGCTGCAGTTCCTGCGCACCTCCAGGAGGAGGTCGCGCCAGCTGCAGTTCCTGCGCACCTCCAGGAGGAGGTCGCGCCAGCTGCAGTTCCTGCGCACCTCCAGGAGGAGGTCGCGCCAGCTGCAGTTCCTGCGCACCTCCAGGAGGAGGTCGCGCCAGCTGCAGTTCCTCGTCGCGGTGGTCCAGGGAGGACGCCGCTGGTTCCTGTTTCTCGTCGCGGTGGTCCAGGGAGGACGCCGCTGATTCCTGTTTCTTGTCGCGGTGGTCCAAGGAGGACGCCGCTGGTTCCTGTTTCTCGTCGCGGTGGTCCAAGGAGGACGCCGCTGGTTCCTGTTTCTCGTCGCGGTGGTCCAAGGAGGACGCCGCTGGTTCCTGTTTCTCGTCGCGGTGGTCCAAGGAGGACGCCGCTGGTTCCTGTTTCTCGTCGCGGTGGTCCAAGGAGGATGCCGCTGGTTCCTGTGTCTCGTCGCGGAGGTCTAAGGAGGACGTCTCTACGTCTGTCTTCGCCTCTGGTTCCTGCCTCGTCTCCACGTCTGTCTTCGCCTCTGGTTCCTGCCTCGTCCCCACGTCTGTCTTCGTCTCTGGTCCCTGCCTCGTCTCTGTCTCATCGGCCGGACGGGTGGCCTCGCCCTCGGTGCCTCCTGCTGATTGGATGGCGCTGCCTCCTTCGGCGCCGTCCGCCTCGACTCCGCCACCGCCACGGCCGTTCGCCTGGGGTGAGACCCCTCCTGCCACGACGATGGCGAAGCCTCTGCCATCATCGTCCGCCGCGACCCTGGGTTCCCCAGAGCTTCTCCGTCGGGAGGGGACTCTCCTGCCACCCCCCTCGTGAGGAACTCCTGGACTCTGTTCTCATGGACTTTCGGTTTCGGTTCTGTGGACTCTTGTGTTGACCCTCCTCCAGTCCTCCCTCCGCCCAATCTGCTTGTTTGCTTTGCGGGAGAGGGATTCGGTCCCTCCTCCTGAGACCACCCTCCGCCCGCCCTGGTTTGGGGAGGGGGGCTTCCGTGGGCGCCGTGGAAGACGCCCTAGGGGGGGGGGTACTGTCAGGTTCTGGTTCTGTTCTCGGTTTTATTTTGTAGGACTCTGTTCATCAGCCTTATATTCATGTTTTGGGTTTCCATTTCCTGTTTTATTTTGGTAGTCTCCCGGTTTCTGTTTTTGTTTGTCACGTCTCAGCTGTTCCTGCTTCACCCGGTCATTGTACACACCTGCAGTTCCTCAGTAATCACTCACCTTGCATTTAAGCACCCCTTCTCACACCAGTACTCTGCCAGATCGTCGTTTGTGTTTCCTCGTTCTAGTGTTTCGTGTCCGTGACCCTCGGTTGTACCGCCATCTGTAAGCGAACCTGGACTAACTACTTACCGTGAGTTTTGCCTTATCCCTGCCTGTACTTTTGCCGTGACCACCTGTGTACGAACCCTGCCTGTCTACTGGACCTGAGATCGCTTGCTCCCCGTCTGTGTTTAAGTCCGAGATCTTTTGTGTACGACCTGGACCGCCTTACCCTGCTTATTGCAATAAACCCGTGTTTAATCATTATCCTGCCTCGGTGCTGTGCATGTGGGTCCTTTATCTGCCGTTCCGTGACAGGTAGCACCTGGGCCTGGGCTTGATTTCCGGTGTTGCCTGGGTACCTTTCTGTGTGGAGTTTGCATGTTCACCCCATGTTCGCATAGGTTCTCTCCGAGTTCTCCCGCTTCCTACCGCAGTGGGTGGAGGTAGATGGAGGCATCGTTCTTTCAAGTTTATTTTATTGTAGCACTTCATGAGACAACATTTAAGTGAACCACAGTAATTACTTCACCAGTAATGGTTAAGATAAAATAACATAGGATAGTCCTTTATTCATCCCACAATGGGGAAATGTCCACGTTGCAGCAGTTGCACGTTGCAAAACAAAAGCCGGATCGGCTCCTGACTCCTGCAGAGCATAACTAACAGCATAGAGTTCATCCATCATTGCCCGAACATTGCACACAGTGAAACCTGCAGTAATGGTATAATCACATTATATATTGCAAACCCGTGTGTCAGGTTCGAGCATGGTTCAGAAGGTGCTTGGTCTTAGCCTGGGGAATGTTTCCATGCATTTTTCTCTTTTTATTTTCCTCGTTATTAAAAGCTTTTGTAAAGGCATGTGCTGACAAGCACCTAGAGTGTGCTGCTGCACATTCAAAGCATCCAGTGGCGACGATGTTACCTTAGGAAACGCTGCATGGCGCCACTTAGAGGACACGGCAGGAAATTCAAACTTCACACACCTGACTGTCTAACTTGGAGCTGAGCCAGCAGCTGCTTCACTGGGTCTGCATCCTGCACCTCATCACATTATTGTTACAGTGCGGGACAATCTAGACTTGAAACAAACTCACTGGGCAGAGAACAGGCTGCTGAGAATACAAACTAACAAGAGAGGAGGAGGACCCAAATGCAACAACCCAGGGATAAACTTGGAAACGCAAATAGTTTTAATGAACAAATAAACACAGAGGGAAAAAAAGAACTAAAGGCACTGCACATGCAGGAACAAACTAATCACTAATTCAAAACTAGAAACATGTAACAAACACAAGGAAAAACACACATGAACTAGACAAACCTTGACTTGAGACCAGAGAACATTAAGCACAACACTGGAGCAACAGGCGCAACCCATGTAACCGCATTGATGAACCAACAAAGACTCAACTCAAACTAGGAACTTAAATACTAAAACACCGGTGGAAATAATGACATTAATCAGAGGAGAGCAAACAACACCAACCACAGGACAAGAAACTCAAGGTGCCCTTGGCAGGCCGGAGGGGCAAACCGTAACAATTATTTCATTCACATTCAGCATCTGAATGCCACAGCTGACGCCTGGCTTCACAAGCCACAAGCTTCATTCAAGCTGTTAACATCGATGTTCCATCTTTTATTGATTGTTTGGTAGGAAATTAAAAAGGGTGGCACATATCCCTCAGTTCTCAGAACCTGAAGAGGAGCTTGTTTCCTATTTGTCTTTTTACTTTGTGTTAATGTAGTATTAAACAATTTGACATTATTATGGCGTTTGAGTGCAGCTTGACTCACATGAACTAGGACAGCTACATGTACGTGGGAATCTTACCAGAGGATGACAAAAATTCTAAATATTACTGTCTAAGGTGGAAGCGAAAAAGCACCAAATCTCAAGGCACTTTACAAGGTAAGGTTTAAGACTTTACACAACTAAACCCAACAAATCCCACATACAGCAAGACCTTAATTACAATTTGACAGCAGCAGAGAGGAAAGCTGCCCATCACAACTACAGTAGAGAAAGAGACAAGGTTAGTTAAACATGGAATAATGATGTGAGGTTATTGGATAGAAGCGATAGAAGGAAACAGTGGAGCTCAGTGTATAAATTAAGTCCCAGAGCATTCTATGCCTATTGCAGCTTAACTAAAGGATGTTCCTGTGACTAACAATCATTGCCAGTGACCTGAACCATCTCTAACTATAAGCTTTAAAAGAAGGTTTTAAGCCTAATCATAAAGGTGGAGAGTGTGTCAGCTTCTCAAACCTGAACAGGGAGCTGGTTCCACAGGAGAGGAGCTTGGTAGCTAAAGGCTCTGCCTACGATTCCACATTTAATGCCTCTAGCAACCACAAGTAGCCCAGTGCTCTGAGAACAAAGTGTTCTGCTGGGAGCATAAGGAACTATGAGGTCTTTAAGATAAGGAGCTTTATCATTAAGTGCTTTGTAGGTGAGTAGGAGAATTTTAAATTGTATCCTACATTTTACAGGCAGCCAGTGCAGGGAAGCTAATGTAATGTTTTAAACAACTTTGAATTTTGACTAGTTGATCTGTTTTATTTGGTTCCAAAGACAAATATAGCTGAGTATCATTTGCATAACAATGTAAATTTATGCAATGCTTCCTAATAATCTCACCTAGAGGAAACATGTATAGACTGAACAGTGTTGGGCCAAGCACAGAACCTTGTGGTACTCTAAAAAGCTAATCCTTGCATATTGAGGATTTGTTGTTAACAAGAGCAAACTGGAATCTGTTCAACAAAGAGAATTTAAACCATCCCAGTGCTGTTTTTTTTTTAAATTCTGATGCTATGTTTTTGTCTCTGTAATAGAATGTTATGAAACTAGACCATTGTCTGGAGCTAAGAGAAGATCATTAGTGACTCTGTCGGGTCCTGTTGTGTGGATCTCTGAGTAATAACATGCCGTTAATGTCCTCTGATTGACTGACTTCTTATTAAGAGGACCCACTGTGTCTAACATTGTATGTAGAGAAGCTGCAGCATCATCTACAGACAGTCAACCTGTTCAAAACTCTACAAGACACTGAGGCAAAAGATGATGGAATCATCTGCTTGAATCTGGCAACAGCATCGTCAGATAAACATCTGCTATTGTAAGATTTCTTTGCAGCTGCTGCAAGGTAAATTATGGTAAATTCAATTAGAATTATTAAATTATCAATTTCAACCCCATATGTCAGGACAAGATTGAGGGTATGGTTAAGGGTAGGGTAGGTGAGGATAGGTTCATTTTCATGCTTAGTAAAACCAATATTGTCTATTAATTAGTTAAAAGAAATACCGAGACAGTTGCTGTCAAAATCTACCTAAATGTTAAAGTCTCCCACTACAGTGAATTTATCTGTGCTAAGACTTTAGTCAGGTAAGAAGTCAGAGAATTCATTTAAGACCTCTGAATATGGAGCAGGAGGACAATAAACAATTCAAAACACAACCGTCTTCTGAGTTTTAGAGTCTGGGTGAGAAAGGCTCAGAGTGAGACTCTGAAATGAGTTAGAACTATGTTTACGTTTAGGAGTAATTAGTAATTCTGAGTTAGAAATTGCTGCTACTCCTCCACCTTGCCCTTTACTTCTAGGAACATGATACTTGATGTGACTCACTGGAGTCCACTCATTTAAATTAACATATTCATCCTGCTGCAGCCAGGTTTCAGTCAGACAGAACAGATCTATGTGATGGTCACTTATCAAGTCATTTAATAACAAGGATTTAGATGAGAGAGATCTGATATTTAATAAACCTCACTTATTAACTTATTGTTATTTTGTTCTGAGAGGAACCGTTTTGATTTTTATAAAAATTTGATAAGTCACTCCTCTTTGATTTGTTGTGACTTGTATAGTTCAGGTGGTCGGGGAGCAGACACAGTCTCTATGCGATACATGAGAGTAAGAGGGGGTGACAGCTGTGGAGAACATGCAGAGAGGCTCTGCGTCCTGTTACATTTGGTTTCATTTTACAAACTGGTCTCAGGAAAAGGCCAAATGGAGACGATCCCCTGATGTCTCACATTCATCCAGGACATCCAGGCGGAATCGCCAGAAGACTAAGAGCAGAGACTGCCACCTGGAGAAGAAAGAGCTGCGGGTCCGTGACCTCGATCTTGGATATGACTCCGATGAGATAGTACTCTCTAAGTATTGCATTGGCACCTGTCACAGCTTCTACAAGAATTATGACCTGGCTCTTAAGGCTCTGATGGATAAAGGCAGCATCTCCACTAAGAATGTCAGCAGCTTCCCCTGCTGTCGGCCTACACGCTATGAGACCATGTCCTTCATGGACGCACAGAATATCTGGCAGACAATTAAGTGGCTGTCTGCAGCAAACTGCAGCTGTATCAGCTGATCGGTGGATTTTCTATCTGCAATACATAAACCTAGAAAAGGACTGAAAGAGCAGTCTGCTGTAAGGCCTGGTTTCACAGAGGCGGCTAAACCTGGATCACGGTGGATGCATCCTTGGTTGTCAATGCAGGTACACAAAACTTCTCTTCAGACTCGAAGGATGCCTGCAGGCTCTTTCTAAGCAGCAAGGAGGAAACAGTCAGCATCGGTCCAGTCCGTTTTGCCTGTCGATGGTCTGCAGGGAGGTGCCACCTTCCTGACAACCATGTTGGAACATTCAGCAACACAGACTTTGAGCAGTAAGAAAGCTTTAGAAAAGCTTGACTTGATAATAATAATAATAATAATAATAATAATAATGATGGATACATGTTATATTGATTTTTAGTTTGCTTTCTATGTTTCCAACATTTAAAGTTTGAACATTACCTATTGATGCCCACACCTCAGCCCTGTTAAAAGGTTATTTTATATTTTATGTTTTTTGTCAATTACCCAGTGAACCTTTATCATGGAGCAAACTGGGCTCAGCTAAAACGTCGTCATTTTATCTGTACAGACCATCCAGAGCAGCTCAACACAATGGTCAGAAAATTAACTCACAATGATGCAGCTACACTTTGTGTCCCGACGTCCTGGAAATTCCACTTCTGAGATGTCACTAGCTATCTGTGGCAACATTCTGCTAAAGGATTTAGTCACAAATATAGACATGAGCCATCATTTAAAGTGACACCACATCAGTTGAGATATGATAACACTTACAACCATGCACAGAGCTGGAGCTGAAACAACAGCCATGTGTCAAAGGCAGGGTCAGAGGACAGCACAAGTCTATAGCTGACCCCAGCTGTAAACCCAAACAGCAGCTGTATATAGTAGCTAAGGAGAGGAGGAGAGCTAATAGGAGAAAAAGCTGAATTACAAGACCTCCCAAAGTTTTAGTATCAACTGTTACTATCACTAGTGAGCTATACTCAGTGATTACTAGGAGTAAAGCTGTTAAACCACTACAAACCTTAAATGCTGAGTAATGCTCAACTAATCCCTCCCACTTCAGTTAAATGACCTTTGACTTATGACACTAAAATCTTTACCACAGGATCGCAACTGTGTTCAGCCTAAAGGTGTCTAAGTGATGCACTGGCATGTTCTGTATGTTGTGTCTGAGGAGGGATAACATAACATGACATAACACAACGCCACAACTTCATTACTACTGTCGGTTCTGCTTTCCACCTGCTTCAGATGTTATCACCCATAACATGATCAGAATTTATCAGCGCATTCGTACGGGCCAGTAGGTGCCTGCTCTGCCTACTTGCGAACAGCTAGCAGCTAGCTAAGTTGCTATGTTAAGCAGGGTGGTGATAACGGGTGGGGGGTTAAGGTTACAGTTAGCTAACGCAATACAGCTGGCTACTTGCTAAGTTACGCTCGCTAATAAATCAAAATCAAAAACTTTGATCCTCCCGTCTGAACAACTATCGATTAACAGCGCCCCTACTGACTCTGCTGGTTAAATCATCTGAGCCGTGATCAACCTTACGGCTCTATGACGGCGACATACTGCACCTATTCACCGCTGCCAGCAGGTAGGTGGGCACCTACTGGCCCATACGTATGGGCTGATAACCCCTGATAATGACCATTGAATGGCGTGATAACGTCCGAAGCCGCTGTGCTTTCCCCTTATTGTGTAAAGAATGCTCACAGCTGAGCTCCAACACCAGCTCACATACCACACACTTGCTTCCAATTATAGCAACTCCTGTTTCTATGATAGGAAATGTAAGTTGTGCAGTCCAGAAACAAAATAGGAGCCTTTGAAGTGTTATTAGGAAATGATCATCAATAAAGGGTCAAATCATTAGAGCAGATTATGGTATTAGCCTAGGGAGTGTGTTATTAAAAAGTACTTTGGCTTTGTTAAGTTTGAACAACACACATTAAAATCAAACATGGCCAGCTGTTACATGCATGAACAGTAGGAGGAGTATGTTGCCGGTAGAGTGAACCTGTTTCTAGACAGACTGAAACTATTTGACCATAGAGATGGTAAACCAAAGTGTGTCTTCTAATCAGCATCAGAGGTGTCAAGAAGTCACTGTGCTGTTTGGTTATAACAGAGGGGAACCATTCAGAATCTTGTTATCTAAACCATTGTGTGATTCAAGCTGTCTCTGATAATGATGTAATTGATGGATCTGCTGATAATCTGCAGGTGCATCCTGCTCCTCCTGCATCTCTTCATTCCTTCAGTAGGTTGATAAGATCCCTGTCCTCAGAACAGTGTTGACAGATATACCAAAGTGAACACTTGGTTGGCTGACTGACGGTAAGCGTATCGCGTCACTTCCGGTTACTGAGGTTTGCTGCCGCTGTGTGTGTACAGCGTTACTCTCCGCTCTTTTCTAAATATCATCGTTTTATATCTGATAGCGACTGCTGAACGTTGCAAAACAAGCTTGTAACACTCAAGCATCTTTTCCTTTCATTAAACGTCCTGCTAATTTACACTGTTATCTAAGTGTTTTCTCCGCTAGCGTAGCTCCTAGCTTACTTTCCTGCTATGGCTTCCCCCTTTTCCTCTCCCTCTCGCTCCGTTCGGTGCTCGGTGTGTCTTATGTTTAGCTTATCCTCTGCCTCCTTTAGTGATGGTAATGGTATCTGTAATAGGTGTACGCTAGTTGCAGGGTTGGAGGCGAGGTTGTTAGACTTAGAGTCTCGGCTTCGCACTTTAGAAAACAGGCCAGCTAGCCAGGTCCCTTTAGCCGGTGCGGAGCCTCCTAGCTTAGCTGCTACCAGTCCCCCGGCAGGTCCCAGGCAGCTGGGCAACGACTGGGTCACGGCTCGTAAGAAACGTAGCTTTAGGCAGGCGCCCACGGTTCACCACCAACCGCTTCACGTTTCAAACAGATTTTCCCCACTCAGCGACACACCCGCTGAGAAACCCACTCTGATCATTTGTGACTCCATAGTCCGAAACGTGAAGTTAGAGAATCCAGCGGTCATAGTTAGGTGTTTGCCTGGGGCCAGAGCGGGCGACATTGAGTCTTATCTTAAGCTCCTGTCTAAGGATAAACGTAAGTACGCTAAGATTGTAATACACGCAGGAGCTAATGACGCCCGGTTACGCCAATCGGAAGTCACTAAAACTAACATTGAGTCGGTGTGTTCGTTCGCCAAAACAATGTCGGACTCCGTAGTTTTCTCTGGACCCCTCCCCAATGTGACCAGCGATGACATGTATAGCCGGCTGTCATCGCTCCACCGCTGGTTGTCTAGGTGGTGTCCTGCAAACGATGTGGGCTTTGTGGCTAATTGGAGCACTTTTTGGGGAAAACCTGGGCTGATTAGAAGAGACGGCGTCCATCCCACGTTGAACGGAGCCTCTCTGCTTTCTAGTAACATGGCCATGTTGCTTAGTCCCCCCACTCCGTGACAACTCAGAGTGGAGCCCAGGACGCAGAGTCGCAGTCTTACACGCCTCTCTGCATGTTCTCTACAGCCGCGACCCACTCTTAGTCTTAGTTATCGCATAGAGACTGTGTCTGCTTCTCGACCACCTAAACTATACAAGTCACAAACAAATCAAAGAGAAGTGACTTACCAGAATTTAATAAACATCAAAACAGTTCCTCTTACAGAACAAAGTAACGGTAAGCTAATGAAGTGTGGTTTATTAAATATCAGATCTCTCTCATCTAAATCCTTTTTAATAAATGACTTGATAAGTGACCATCACATAGATCTGTTCTGTCTCACTGAAACCTGGCTGCAGCAGGATGAATATGTTACTTTAAATGAGTCGACTCCAATGAGTCACATCAACTATCATGTTCCAAGATGTACAGGTAGGTGGAGGAGTAGCAGCCATTTATAAATCAGATTTATTAATTACTCCTAAACCTAAACATAGTTATAACTCATTTGAGAGCCTCACTCTGAGCCTTTCTCACCCAGACTCTAAAACTCAGAAGCCAGTTGTATTTTGTATTGTTTACCGTCCTCCTGCTCCATATTCAGAGTTCTTAACTGAATTCTCTGAATTCTTATCTGACTTAGTTCTTAGCCACAGATAAAGTCATTGTAGTGGGAGACTTTAACATTCATGTAGATGTTGACAGCAACTGTCTCAGCACTGCTTTTAACTCCTTAATAGACACTATTGGTTTTACACAGCAGGTAAATGAACCCACTCATCGTTTTTAACCACACCCTCGATCTTGTCCTGACATATGGGCTTGAAATTGATAATTTAATAGTTCTTCCCCAAAACCCTCTGTTATCTGACCATTCTTATTAACTTTTGAATTTAGCACAACTGACCCTATAACAGCTGGAAAGAAATGTTACTATAGCAGATGTTTATTCTGACAATGCTGTTGCCAGATTCAAGCAGATGATTCCATCATCTTTTGCCTCAATGTCTTGTAGATACACAGAGAACAGTCACCTTAATCCTTATGAACAGGTTGACTGTCTTGTAGATGATGCTGCAGCTTCTCTACGTACAATGTTAGACACCAGTGGCTCCTCTGAAGAAGAAGACAGTAAATCAGAGGAGGTTAGCTCCGTGGTATAACTCAGACATCCGCAGCCTAAAGCAAAGGACTAGACAACTAGAAAGACAGTGGCGTTCCAACAAAATAAATGTAAACTGCATTGCATGAAGGACAGTCTAATGAAATATAAAAAAGCACTTTGTGCTGCTAGAAAAAACATATTATTCCTCCCTAATTGAGGAAAACAAAAACAACCCCAGGTTTCTTTTCAGCACTGTAGCCAGGCTGACAAAGAGTCATAGCTGTATTGAGTCTACTATCCCCTTAAATCTCAGCAGCAATGACTTTATGAACTACTTTACTAATAAAATTATCATCATTAGAAAAAACATTCAGCAGCGACTTCTTTCCAAATGACAGAAAGCACTGTCTAGATCCATCAACTTTAAATTTATTAAATCCTCTGTCTTACCTAGACAGCTTTCTCCCCATAACCTCATATGGAGTTAACCTCAATAATTAACTCTTCCAAGTCGTCCACTTGTCTTTTAGATCCAATCCCAACCAGATTACTCAAAGAAGTTCTACCTTTTAATCAGCTCATCCATATTAAATCAAATCAACCAATCTTTACAACTAGGCTATGTACCACAGGCTTTTAAGGTGGCTGTGGTCAAACCTCTATTGAAAAAACCAACCCTGGACCCTGGACAACTAGCCAACTATAGGCCCATTTCAAATTTACCCTTTATTTCCAAGATTCTGGAAAAAATCGTGGCTAAACAATTATCTGACCACCTTAGTGGGAATAACCTGTACGAAGTTTTTCAGTCAGGATTTAGAAAACATCATAGCACAGAAACAGCTCTGGTTAGAGTCACTAATGATCTTCTATTAGCTTCGGACAATGGTCTAGTTTCTGTCCTTGTCCTGTTAGATCTTAGTGCTGCATTTGATACAATTGATCATAACATTCTATTACAGACACTAGAACATAGAATCGGGATTAATGGAACAGCATTGGGATGGTTTAAATCCTATTTGTTGAACAGATTCCAGTTTGTTCATGTTAATGATAAATTCTCCACACGCACAAGGATTAGCTATGGAGTTCCACAGGGTTCTGTGCTGGGTCCAATTCTGTTTAGCCTATACATGTCTCCTCTAGGTGAGATTATTAGAAAGCATTCTATTAATTTTCATTTTACGCAGATGATACTCAGCTATACATGTCCTTGGAACCAAATGAAACAGATCAACTAGTCAAAATTCAGGGTTGTTTAAAAGACATCAAATCCTGGATGTCCCAAAACTTCCTTCAACTAAACTCAGATAAAACCGAGATTCTTATTGTTGGGCCTAAAAATCTGAGAGAGACACTATTGAGTCAGATAGCCACCCTGGATGGCATAACATTAGCTTCAGATTCTACTGTGAGGAACCTTGGTGTCATGTTTGACCAGGATCTCTCTTTTACATCATACATTAAACAAATCTCCAGAACCGCCTACTTCCACCTTAGAAATATAGTTAAAATCAGAAGCATCCTCTCTCAGAGCGATGCAGAGAAACTGATCCATGCATTTGTTACCTCTAGGCTGGACTACTGTAACTCCTTACTCATAGGATGTCCTAACAGCTCCTTAAAAAGCCTACAGCTCATTCAAAATGCTGCAGCCAGAGTTCTGACAGGACTTAGAAAGAGAGATCACATTTCTCCTACATTAGCTTCTCTGCACTGGCTGCCTGTAAAATGTAGGATAGAATTTAAAATTCTCCTACTCACATACAAAGTACTCAATGATAAAGCTCCTTCTTATCTTAAAGACCTTATAGTTCCTTATGCTCCCAGCAGAACACTTTGTTCTCAGAGCGCTGGGCTACTTGTGGTTCCTAGAGTGTTTAAATGTAGAACAGGGGGCAGAGCTTTTAGCTACCAAGCTCCTCTCCTCTGGAACCAGCTCCCTCTTCAGGTTCGAGAAGCTGACACACTCTCTACCTTTAAGATTAGGCTTAAAACCTTCCTCTTTGATAAAGCTTATAGTTAGAGATGGTTCAGGTCACTGGCAATTATTGTTAGTCACAGGAACCATCTCTTAGTTAAGCTGCAATAGACATAGACTGCTGGGGGACTTAATTTATACACTGAGCTCCTCTGTTTCCTTCTACCTTCTCTGTCCCATAACCTCCCATCATTGTCTCTTTCTGTCCAGTAGTTGTGCTTCTCTCCTCCCCCCCCCCCCCCCCCTCCCCCCCCCCCTCTCTGTCCTCACCTACAGGTATCATTGGACTCAAAGTTTGGTGTCTGTGATGGGCAGCTGCGGATCCAACCATTCTGCCTGCGTCCAGTCCCTGGTCCTACCATCCTGCCTGTGCTCTGTTGTTGCTTGTTGTTGCTTGTTGCTGTGCTTTTCTATCTCTCTATCCTCTCACCCCAACCGGTCGAGGCAGATGGCCGCCCACATCCAGTCTGGTTCTGCTGGAGGTTTCTTCCTCGTTAGAGAGGGAGTTTTTCCTCTCCACTGTTGCTGTCAAATTAAATGCTTGCTGTATGTGGGATTTGTTGGGTTTAGTTGTGTGAGGTTTTAAACCTTACTTTGTAAAGTGCCTTGAAATAACTTTGTTGTGATTTGGCGCTATATAAATAAAATTGAATTGAATTGAATTGAATAGATAATCAGATCAAGCTACAGACCTGAATGAAAACAAATCAAAGTAAATCATTGCTCCTGGTGCCTCAGTATTTATTTATTCAGTACGTTCAAGTCAATACATAGTTAAAATGTTTTAATGTGGGCCTTTCAGATTTTGGAAATATGGCAGATTCCAGTCAAACTTCAGCTTATCTGTTAGATGCAGCGTTGTTTGATTTTTTTTCTTTTTTTTTGTGTTTCAATTGAACCTGTTTTATGGCTGTTTATGCTTGTTATGCAATTTTCAGTCTAGAAGAATACCTATTGTACCTACCTACTGATTTTTGTGTATGTTCATTTATTGTCAATTATCATAACAGGCAATATTTATTGATAGAGTACAGAGGTGAAACGGGATCTATGGAAGCTCATATCAGGGAGCTAAGGAGTCCAAAGAGGAGAGGAGCTGCCGGGAGTCCGGGCAGGTGTTTCGGCAGGCGCCGATGGAGAGGTGGAGGAACCCCTCGCCGACATCCCTTAGTGGCTGCAGGAGGGGGAGATCTGGGTTTGATTCCTGTCTGAGTCATCATTATGCAATCACATTATAATATAAATGTTTGTATTTCCCAGATAAATTTACCTATATGCTTAATGTATTACTATATTAGTAATCTATATTATAGATGAAGAAATTTTAGGAAGTTTCAGTTTTTCAAGTGTTCTGCTGGGAGCATAAGGAACTATGAGGTCTTTAAGATAAAAAGGAGCTTTATCATTGAGTACTTTGTAGGTGAGTGAGAATTTTAAATTCTATCCTACATTTTACAGGCAGCCAGTGCAGAGAAGCTAATGTACTGTAGGAGAATTGTGATCTCCCTTTCTAAGTCCTGTCAGAACTCTGGCTGCAGCATTTTGAATAAGCTGTAGGCTTTGTAAAGAGCTGTTAGGACATCCTATGAGTAAGCAGTTACAGTAGTCCAGCCTAGAGGTAACAAGTGTATGAATCAGTTTCTTTGCACTCTGAGAGAGGATGCTTCTGATTTTAGCTATATTTCTAAGATAAAAGTAGGTGGTTCTAGAGATTTGTTTAATGTATGATGTAAAAGCGAGATCCTGGTCAAAGATGACGCCAAGGTGCCTCACAGTAGAATCTAAAGCTAATGTTATGCCATCCAGGGTGGCTATTTGACTCAATAGTGTCTCCCTCTGATTTTTAGGTCCAACAATGAGAATTTTAGTTTTATTTAAATTTAGTTGAAGGAAGTTTTTGGACATCCAGGATTTGATATCTTTTAAACAACTCTCAATTTTGACTAGTTGATCTGTTTCATTTGGTTACAAAGACATATATAGCTGAGTATCATCTGCACAGAACCCTGTGGTACTCCATAGCTAATCCTTGTGCATGTGGAGAATTTCTTATTAACATGAACTGGAATCTGTTCAACAAATAGGATTTAAACCATCCCAGTGCTGTTTCTTTAATTCCGATTCTATGTTCTAGTGTCTGTAATAGAATGTTATGATCAATTGTATCAAATGCAGCACTAAGATCCAACGGACAAAGGACAGAAACTAGACCATTGTCTGAAGCTAAGAGAAGATCATTGGTGACTCTAACCAGAGCTGTTTCTGTGCTATGATGTTTTCTAAATCCCGACTGAAAATCTTCATACAGGTTATTCCCACTAATGTGGTCAGATAATTGTTTAGCCACAATTTTTTTCAAGAACCTTAGAAATAAAGCGTACATTTGAAATGGGCCTATGGTTCCTATAGGATAGTTCTTCAGGATCCAGAGTAGGTTTTTCCAATAAAGATTTGACCACCACCACCTTAAAAGCCTGTGGTACATAGCCGAAATGTAAAGATTGGTTGATTTCATTTAATATGGATGAGCTGATTAAAGGTAGAACGTCTTTGAGTAATCTGGTTGGGATTGGATCTAAAAGACAAGTGGACGACTTGGAAGAGTTGATTATTGAGGTTAACTCCATATGAACTATGGGGAAGAAGCTGTCTAGGTAAGACAGAGGACTTGGTAAATTTAAAGTTGATGCTTTCTGTCATTTGGAGGAAATTGCTGCTGAATGTCTTTTCTAATGGTGATAATTTTATTAGTAAAGTAGTTCATAAAGTCATTGCTGCTGAGATTTAAGGAGGTAGGCTCAACACAGCTATGAGTCTTAATCAGCCTGGCTACAGTGCTAAAAAGAAACCAGGGGTTGTTTTTGTTTTCCTCAATTATGGTGAAATAATATGTTTTCCTAGCAGCACAAAGTGCTTTTTATATATTATTAGACTGTCCTTCCATGCAATGCAGTTTACATTTATTTTGTTGAAAGGCCACTGTCTTTCTAGTTGTCTGGTCCTGTGCTTTAGGCTTTAGAGGAGCCACTGTGTCTAACACTGTACGTAGAAACGCTGCAGCATCATCTACAAGACAGTCAACCTGTTCATAAGGATTAAGGTGACTGTTCTCCTCTGTGTATCTACAAGATATTGAGGCAAAAGATGATGGAATCATCTGCTTGAATCTGGAAACAGCGTTATCAGATAAACATCTGCTATAGTAAGATTTCCTTCCAGTTGCTGTAAAGTCAATTATGCTAAATTCAAAGGTTAATAAGAAATGGTCACATAACAGAGGGTTTTGGGGAAGAACTATTAAATTTTCAATTTCAACCCCATATGTCATGATAAGATCGAGGGTATGACTAAAACAATGAGTGGCTTCATTTACATGCTGACTAAAACCAATATTGTGTATATTAAGGAGTTAAAAGCAGTACTGAGACAGTTACTGTCAACATCTACATGAATGTTAAAGTCTCCCACTACAATGACTTTATTTGTGCTAAGAACTAAGTCAGATAAAAATTCAGAGAATTCAGTTAAGAACTCTGAATATGGAGCAGGAGGATGGTAAACATTACAAAACACAACTGGCTTCTGAGTTTTAGAGTCTGGGTGAGAAAGGCTCAGAGTAAGGCTCTCAAATGAGTTACTGTATAAGTATGTTTAGGTTTAGGAGTAATTAATAAATCTGATTTATAAATGGCTGCTACTCCTCCACCTCTGTACTTCTTGGAACATGATAGTTGATGTGACACTTTGGAGTCGACTCATTGCAAGTAACATATTCATCCTGCTGCAGCCAGGTTTCAGTGAGACAGAACACTCTACAGATGGAGCGGTTCATTTTCGCTGATTTCAGTCGACTGTCAGTCACCTTTCTCACGCTGATCACACACTTATCACACCCTCATCAGCCGACTGTCAGCAGCCCCCCTCCTTGGTCTGTCTGGGGAAGGTGTTAAAAATGTTAATGAGGCCACCCCCATTTTAGCACCAAAGACGCAATTCCAGGGTAAAACCAAAAGGTGGAGCTTTAGTATCTGAACTGTAGAGTTAGGGTCAAACAGCAAGTATAGGCACAGTTCTGAGAACAGGACAAATATCTGATAACGTCAGTTCTACACTGTTTGCTAGGGCATACAGACAAACAGACAGACAGACAATAGTCTGTCTAAACAGTGAACTAAAAAGTTGAGAAAACTTGAAAAGTTGACTTCATTTCAGAATTGAATGTTGTACTAACTTTTTTTTAATCATAGATAAGCATCGGCAGCTCACGCTGCCACAGCTGCCAAACTACCTTCTGGAGGTTTATCAGTTACTTGCTGTATTAGGTTGAGTTGGACTTCACAAATGAAATTATTAAATTTTCATTCTATATATTATTCTTATTCACTTGAATGTAGTGTGTGTCAGTCTGCGTGCTTCAGGAGCTGTTTTAAATTAAAAAAAGAACATTTCAATGTTCTAATCAAGCTTAGATGAACATAACAATAGAGAGCCTCTTTTCAGACAGAACGACCATCCACAGCACCAGTTAGACTGGTTTCACACCACCCCCTTCTCCCCAAAGCACCAGAGTCCTGCAGTGCTGTTACCTGATGTAACCAGATACATTTGTGAACTACTTCATCTATCCATCACTTATAAGAGCCTAGTGGTTAAAGCACACAACTTCTCACTCACAGTTTTTAATTAAACTATTTTTGTTAGTTGGTGGTTTAAAATAAGAAACTTTTATATCCTAAAGCCATAGACTTAACACTTTCTTTTTAAAAAGTTTTATTTACAGATTTTATAAACGTCCAGTTCATTTGACCATTTTCTGAACCAAGTTGTCTGAAAGTTGGGTCACTACATTTTTTTAGAGCAGAAATGTTTCTCAAGGAGCTTCTACATTATATGTCCTTCATGGGGGACGTGGTCTTCACACCTTCTCACAGTCCTTTGTTCAACTGATGAGCCAGTTCTTTACAGGTGTGAAGTGAAGCCTATTGTAGATAGAGGATAGTGCCTAACTTTACTCAGACTGAAGGTTCCTGCACTTTTGGTTGTTTCTGCTTTAAGAAAAGTCTGTAAGTTAACTTGAAAATTATTGAGCAGTCACAATCAGCCGATTGCGGTGACATTTGGCAGTAAAAAGTGACTGAAGTGACACAGAACTGAAAGAATATCAGCTGGCATAGCTCATAACACATATTATGCAGATGCCTGTATTTTGTGTCACTTGAATTTGTGTGGTAAACAAAAGACACCAGAGGCAGGTTTACACCAGGAGTCTCTAGCTGGGAGCTTCTGTGCCTTAACCACCAGGCTGTTGGTTCTCTGAGGGAGACGTACTGTATGGACAGTAACTAAATTCCTTCATACAGCATTATGTTAACAGAGCCTTGATTTCAGTGGAACCTTTAAAGTTATGGATCCATGAAGAATTTTCTTTTTAAGCAGTTTACAAATATATCTGGTTTTCATGGCTCAGGTGAAGTTGTGTGTAAGTTGAGTCATGTCAACTCTTTCAGTCTGGTGTCCTTCTTGGGGGAGGGTTCATCACACCTACTCACTTTTGTGTCTTTTGTTCACATAACGAGCCAGTTCTTTGCAAGTGTGAAGTGAAGCCAAACTGGAGGATAATATGGAACTTCCCTCAGACTGAGGAAGCTTTTGGTCTTTGTCAGTTGTCAAAAAATGCCAGTAAATTTAGAGCTAAACATTACAATACAGTAATACATATAATACAGTATAATTAAAACAAATAAAATATCCATGTGGATGTTGACTGAATGTTTGACTAAAGGGCGTTGTATTCATAACACCTGTAATTTTCTACTTGCTTAGACATAAATAACTTTAAGTTCAGTTATAAACTACTTTACATTTAAGACGCTCATTTCTGTTCACTTCTAATCTGCCTGTGGGCCTGGATTACACATCACTGCTCCACCTGGTGCATGAATGTTCAATTGCAGGTCATTTCTTAAAAAAGGTTTAGGGGGCGTTAACAAGGCAGCCACGCATTAAGTACATCACAGTGGGGGGTCATGACTGGTGTAGGGGGGCTTGGTGGAATGATACCTAAGTCATGCTAATGTCATGACAAGATCAGTGTGAAATCCTGCAGCAACGAGGCAACGAAAATTTGCCGCTCCATCTGTATGTGATGGTCACTTATCAAGTCATTTATTAACAAGGATTTAGATGAGAGATATCTGATATTTAATAAACCACACTTTATTAACTTACTGTTACTTTGTTCTGTAAGAGGAACTGTTTTGATGTTTATTTAATTCTGGTAAGTCACTCCTCTTTGATTTGTTTGTGACTTGTATAGTTTAGGTGGCCAGGAAGCAGACACAGTCTCTATGCAAATCCTACCAATGGCTTAAAAGGGCTGGGCTGAAAGACAGCACAGAGGCACTCATCCTGGCTGCACAGGAGCAGGCCCTGAGCACCAGAGTCATAGAAGCCCAGATCTACCACACCAAACAAGACCCAAGGTGTAGACTGTGCAAAGAGGCCCCTGAGACGATCCATCACATAACTGCAGGGTGTAAGATGCTGGCAGGTAAAGCATACATGGATCGCCATAACCAAGTGGCTTGCAAAGTATACAGGAACATCTGTGCAGAGCATGGACTGGAAAGCCCAAGGTCAAAGTGGGAAACACCTCCCAAGGTGGTAGAGAACGAGCAAGCCAAGATCCTGTGGGACTTTCAGATACAGACAGACAGAATGGTAATGGCGAACCAACCAGACATTGTAGTGGTGGACAAAGAACAGAGGAAAGCCGTAGTGGTGGATGTGGCAATACCAAGCGATGGCAACATCAGGAAAAAGGAACATGAGAAACTAGAGAAATACCAAGGGCTCAGAGAAGAACTAGAGAAGGCTTGGAAGGTGAAGGCCACAGTGGTGCCTGTGGTGATTGGAGCACTAGGGGCAGTGACCCCCAAATTGGAGGAGTGGCTACAACAGATCCCTGGAAAAACATCCGACATCCCATTTCAGAAAAGTGCAGTCCTAGGAACCGCAAGGATACTGTGCAGAACCCTCAAGCTTCCTGGCCTCTGGTAGAGGACCCGAGCTTGGAAAAACGGATGAGACCACCCGCGTGGGGTGAGAAGGGAGTTTATACACTCTATTCTCACCCTCCGCGGGTGGTCTCATCTACCATGGTTGTTCTTACAGCCAAGCACCTCTAGAATCACTGATGCTGAAGCGTATATCAGCTCATTGGTTTCTGTGATTGTTGTGGTAGGGATTGCTCTCAATGCTGCATTCACATCTTCCATGAGACTCTCTGATGGTACTTCACTTAGCCGTTGTAGTGGGGTTCGGGGTTGCCTGTTCAATCTCGCCATGGTCTTATCTTTCAGGTCAGTCGCTGCCTCGCTCAGCGTATCTGTGCTCATTGGGGCTCCGTGGGGCTTTCTGGTTGGGGAGACGGTGAAACCTCCCCTCTGACCTGGCGTCCTGACTCCCCCTTGTGTTGTATCTCACGAATCTCAAGTTGTGATAGCAGTTGCCGTTTGTGGATGTTGGAACACTGAGCTACTAGTTGCTTCGCAGTCAGCCTTGAATGTGGGTTTCTCCATTCCCATTCATCATTTTTGTTCCAGTAACTCTGGTTCCCCAGCACCTGATGCAGACCTTGTTAGACCGGGCGACGTCTGAGCCGGTATCTCTCATCATGTGAGGTAGAAGGGTTGAAGGGTCTTGCCCAAGGACCCAGACTGGATGCTTATTCGCCCTAACGGGGATTCGACACGACACCGGAACCATACGCGTGACCGGTTTCAGGAGGACTTTACTGTGTGGACACCGATGTTTAACCTTCTTAATACGCGCTTCCTGTGTGGGTGAGTGTAGCGCCTTATCAAACTTAGAAGATTGCCCGCGACAGTTTTTATGATTCTCGTTGTAATGGCGAAGATATGGTCACTTGGATTTTCTGCTCGTCTGCTAACACGGTAGGTATAAGTTTTTAGAACAGTGTTTCCGCTTTTTAAATTTAGGTTAGACTTAAACAGTCTGTCTAAACTACATGCATGTCCTTCCCCACAAGCTTCGTCAGAGCTTAATAAACTGATATTGAATACCGACATTGGTACGTTTGTACATGAAAGAAACGAAATTACGTTTGTACGTGAAAGAAACGAAATTTGTCCGTTAGACGTGTTTTGACACGGTACAATAACTGTATTTTCTGTGTTGTTTTTGTGGTCGTGTGTATGTATGGGCAGGTGTGTTTGCCCTGTGCTGTCTCAGACAGGTTTTCGGTCAGTGTTACCGCTTCGCGCACATATCTCGAGCGCCAGCAATGCCACACTACTCCAACCTCAATATGCCCAGCTCAACTCTAATAGGACATCAGTGGTGCGCTGTGGCCGGGAGCGATATGAGAGATTGTATCCAGTGATGTTACTCCGGCCTGATGGATCTACAGTCAATCTCAGATACAAAGAACCAAGGCGTATCCTTATGGTTAGTAAACTAGCTTTTCCAAATCATGCTTTGTTTACCAGAGTCCTACCAAGAAAGGCAACTCCTATAGCTTGATTTTAGATAAACAGCAATTATTAGATGATAGATTAGAAATTAATTACTATATTTTATTTAGAAAGCAGTTTGACACCACCTATTCATTATAATCTTTCATTAATGGTAATGTGAACAGTCAGTCCTTTTTTAGCTTTGTCTCAGTTCATAAAGAAATACTGTCTATTTTGTTCTGAAAATTTAAAGCTCCCAATAAATTGAATATTTTTGTTTGCTTGTTTTTTATTAAAGATGCCAGTTAGTGTCTCTACACTGTCTGAAGAGGAGCGTAGGGCTCGGCAGAAAAAGAGAGAAGTAAAGAAGACAAGAGGAGAAACAGCAGTCCAGTATGAAGATGACTTCAGAGCAGAAAAATACAGCCACTTCTGGAATAAGTGAAGCACTAAAAACATCAGTATAAATCGAACTTGTACAAGCTTTCTTAATCTATAGACAATATTCTTTTACCTAGAACAAGCAATCCCTTTCTAAAATTAAGTATTTGAAACTAACAATACTAAAGTAATCATTTGATTGATTGATCTGTGTTATTCAGTTTAATTTTTATAAAACACACAGGTCAAAAGTTTTCTATAAATAAAGATAATGTAAACACAATAGACAGAGAGGTTATTTGCAGAAAGAGTTAATTGTGCAAATGCAAACCCCTCCCTCATAGAGGTGGTCACCTCAGACACAGCCCTTCCTCCTATGTATTATGCTTCTTTTTTATTGACCCTTAGAAAGCTATTTCCGGCGTTCCTATGAAGGACATACTTCACGACCCTGTGATCATGGTAAAATTGTTTAAAACATGTGACTTAAATTCTCTCTTCCTATGTTAAGAATAAAATGAGCCTGGAGGGTGAAGACTGAAGAAGCTAGTTGCATGAGTAGTGAAACATTTAGCCCTTGCGCTAATATTGTTTATTCCTATATTTGTTTTCTGAAAACAATGTTATCTGTACCCTAAGCTCATTGACTGATCTAGCCCAAAAAAACATTTTACTGAATGAAAGGGAGGTCATTAGCTTGAGAGAACAGAAATAAGTGATAGTGAGATAAAAGGAAATTTGTGAAGGAATTAAATTGGGGAGCTCATATGGTGCCAGAATAAAAGACTGATTGCTTGATGTTATTGTATTCCTTGTTCTAAAAGTTGACAAAAGATGAAGTTGACTATGACAAATAGCTGACTAAGATGATGTTTACAAAAACAGTAGTGACTCAGAAAAATAGGTGAATAAAAAAAGGAACTGATAATACACTCTTAGACATTTCAAAGAGTTTTTACAGTAACCCACTGGCAACACACAGTAATCTTTACTGTATTTTAACTTTACTTGGTACTGTAAATGCCTAGATTAACTGTATTACTGTAATTCCATTACTTCAAATTCGTACTTTAATAATTAATACATTTTATGCACTTATATATTTATTATTATTATTATTATTATTATTATTATTAATTTGATGTAAATATAAACTGAATACACCAGATCCAGTTGTTACGAGATATGGAAGTTTATTTAAAACATTGCAAATAATGTCACTTAAGACTGAACTGTCTAAAAATACAATATTGTATTTAAAAAATTTGAAGTACATGCACTGTTAAAACTTGCAAAGTATACCGTTACAAAACTTGATACATTACAGTCAACAGTTTTCAGAAAAATCACTACTGAATGCATGTGACTGTTGATTGAACTATCAAGACAGAAATAACAATAATAATGGCTGTAACCAACTTCATAAAAACATACTACACTTAATCAGTTCTTCCACCTAAATTCAGTTGGATAACATAGGAAGGATGACACTCTTGTTCTGTTTTCTTTCTCTTCACCATCTCTCTGGTCTCCACTCTGGTTTTAGTAGCGCACATCCTCTGGATTTATTCTAACAAGCAATCTATAAGCAAAATAAAATAGAGATTAAGACAAATTCAGTTCTTGTTAACTATCAGATCAGAAATAACAATAATACTAGATATAACCAACTTCATATGAACTTACCAACTTCCACTTTCAGTTAGATTATGAAGGAAGGGTGAGACTGGTGAAATATGTTGTTCTGGTGTCCTTCTCTTCTCACTGGTCTCTTCTGGCTCACATCAGTTTAAGCAGTGCATTTTGTGCCATCCTCCAGATTTGTTGACACAAGGAATCTATAAGCAAATTAAAATAAAGGATAAGACTAATTCAGATCACATTAAACTATCAAGTCAGGAATAACAATAACCATGGCAGTAATCAACTTCATATCAATTTACTAATCTAAGCTCTTCCACTTTCAGTTAGGTGATGAAGCAAGAATGACACACTGTTGTTCTGGTGTCTTTCTCTTCACCGTCTTTCTGGTCTCTCCACTCTGGTTTTAGCAGTGCATTTTCTGCCATCCTCCAGATTTATTCTTACAATGAATCTATACGCAACATAAAATAAAGATTAAGAGAAATTCAGATATTTTTCAGCTATCAGGTCAGAATCTAAAATCATTAGGTACCGTGTAAATTACCTGGGGGCATAGCCCCCCTATGTAGTTTGAAGATGGTAACCTTCTATATGTACAGAACACTAGATGATGGCTCAGTGGGTTAGTATGGTGGACCTAATGCAGAAGGTTTGTGGTTCATTATAGCTTTTTTTATTGGCAAGGAAGGGTTGTGTCTTACAGAAACTGTACTAACATCTGATAATAATAATAATAAGAATGCCAGAATTGCTTTCTTAATAATTGACCCCCTTTTTGTTTTCTTGAAATTTCAACACAATTGATGGACAGTGCTTTTTATAATTACTTTTTCGAATAATAGCTGTGCACACGCTTACCCTGGTGAAGTAACCTGCAGGTTCCCATGTGGTAACTGGACCTCTCCCCTCTTCTTAATCAAACTCCACACATTGGCAGCACAAATGCCAACCGTTCTGGGCCACAGGGACTTGATTGGATATACCTGCAATCATAGCTTGACTTTTGGTTCTTTTCGTGTCACTGTTAAGTTCTAAGTATGTGAAGCATGCATTTCATTGTCACTTTACTACTGCACTGTCTCAATGCCGCGATTGAGTGGCATGCTTTGATAATCTATGAAATACCAAACGCTGCCGATTGCAAATAACACAATTTATGCTGATAGGCGTTCACTAAGCTCTCTGTATTTTCAGACATGTAGCTCTTAACATAATAAATACATTGTACCAGGACAGTTGTGTGGCTTATCTTTGGAGAACAATAATTTATGTATGATGTGAAACATTTTTAGTTGAAGCATATTAAAGCAAACTCACCAGATGTGCAAACCAGCAAAGACAATTATTGATTAAATGTTGAATGCCTGCTCACTTTTTTGCCTGTCACAATAATATGTTTGATTTTAAAAAAGGAAGATGATGAAAATAATATTAAAGCAAATCGACGTAAGAGATTGCACAAGCAACAGTTGAAGCCCCTAATGAAGGAGACCGCCATCAGAGCAAGACTCATGTTGAATGGTCATCTGCCTCGGCCAGTTGTGGTGAGTGGAGACAAGGTAGAGACAGAAGAACAGGTGACCAGCTTCAAACTGAAAGCATACTGATCCAGCACCAGAGTCATGTGCAGATAAGTACAGAATTTAGAAAGTAATATGCACAAGAGACAGAACAAAGAAAATATGTGACAAGCAATGGTGGCTGACCAGTAAATTAAGCAAAGCTCAATGTATCGAGGTGCTTCTTAATGTACATTGTTCAAAGAGATCTGTATTGCAGGACATCCCGCCACCCGTGCCACAGCTTACTTTGTCCTTTCTGATGGTGGCAGACTAAGAACCCTACTACAGGCTAAAACCAGCAGGCCAGCAGCACATACACACATACTTACCTATTCTTCGATGTTTTTACGTTGCAGCAGCATCACTGAAAGAGGCTGGAAAAGGTCATCATGAAATCCAGGTCTGTCCTGGGTTGTGCTCAGGACGCAGTGCAGGAGGTGGGCGAGAGAAAGGTCCTGTTGCTAAAACAGACAATAGTTGACAGTGATACGGTTAAAAAACAGGTTCTAGGAGAAGACGCGCAGAAAAAGAACAAACAAATCCCTGTCATGTAATGTCCTGGACTTATAACTGACTTATCTCTGCATCTATCTCTTGTTCCTTCTTTATTATTACTGATTGTAATCAATTTTATACTACTGAAATGTGGCATTCTTCACTGTCCCTGGAAAGTTAAAAGACGATAGACACTTTTGAAGTCAAAATGACGTTTCTACGCCGAAGTATGACAATGACAGACGGTGATGAAAAGAGCCAAGTTGACAAAAAGTTGAACTATGATTTGAACGATTTAAAAAAAGATGAAAAACTTGAATAATGTTAAAAGTTGAAAAGCTAAAAACGTGAAAAATAATAGCCTTGATCGTTTAATGATGACGCACGTTGAAGTATGTAAAGGATTGCTGAATTCAAAAGCATAAGTAATACTATTTAAGCTAAAAGATAGATTAGTGCTTTCATTTTGAAAGATTCAGAGGATGTGTCTGATTAATTACTAAACAATCAAACAGTGTAATGAACTAATCAGAAATATGCATAGAGCTGCTATAATGGGCATCAGGAGATTGACCTGTCAGCCAAAGTTTCAGCTGTGCCGTTGTCATGAAGGACAAAAAGGCAGGAAAATCTGCTCCATTCTCTCTACTCTGTGAAAGTAGAGTTGCACCTCTGCTAAACAGGCTTGTTACAGCAAAAACATAATAGGTATCAAAATTACCTTTACTTTATGAATGCCAAGGCTTTAATGAGCAACTGGTATCAGTTTTATGCTTGAAGACTAAACAATGTGGCCACAGTCACAAATTCAAAATGTAGGACTTCTGTGTTTCTCCTAAAAAGTCTCACAGACGAATTAATTAGACTCTATGGGAAGAATTCTGGAACTCTGAGCTTTGTAGCAGCTACAGACTAAAGTATATGTCTGAGAGAGAAAGAAGATAAGTATGACTACGAATGAGTGAAACAATTATTTTGTAGATAAAAACTGTTTGTAGTGACGAGTTAAAGACAGAAGTTCTATCTTTAAAAAACGTGCCCTCGCACTCTAGCTGTGGCATCACGCACTCTAGTTCACGCAATACAGACTAATGGAAAAGCTGAGAAACAAATCAGTTGAAAGCAGAAATATTGCTATAATATATCTAATTAACTATTTGTGATTAATCAGTTGAAACATTTTTGAAACGAGCTGATGAGTTGAATGTATAGCTGATTGGCTCTGCAAAACAAACGGTGCAAGCCAAGGACTGAAGCCATTGAACATTGCCATTGAACAGATACAGTGGATATACTGTAGCTGAAAGAAGACGTACAGTAGCTTAAGAGCTGTCTCCACATGGAGAGAGATTTGTGTGTGTTTGTGTGTGAATATAACATTTATTGGTTCAAAAAAAGACTTAAGCGTTTCAACAGTCCCGAAACGGTAAACCTAAAGCAAATGAAATTATTTTAGAACAAAATAATGCATCAATCATTGCAATTTAGCAGTTAGTCCTGCCCTGAGCCGCTTAGGCTTATGGGTAAAACAACCGTTCGTAGTGTTACAGTTAAAGTTAGGATTGAAAAAACGTTATAACTTTGGTGAAATTAATTTAGCATTTTGTTCATTTATGGCTGTAATGTGTTTTTTTTTTTTTTTTGTTTTTGTTGTTTTTTGTGTGGTACACCACGGGAGTGTGTGTGGAAGTGACCCTCAGCGAGCAGTGATATAGCTTGCTTTATGCTCAGGAAGCACACCAAGAGGAGCTATTGTTTTGTGTCTCTTTGCTTGCACAGACCAATCTGAGGTCTTGCAGCAACTGAGACATGAATGATTTTACCTACAGATAAGCACAAGAATTAACTGGGCAGTCAGTTAATTGGTCCTGCTTCTTGTGTGTCAAGAAGGACTCTTACATTATTTTATTGAATGTTGCTGTAGTCTAGAAAATCTAAACCTAAGCCAGATGTGCATAGTTTAATACAAAATAATGATTGACATCAGTGATTTTTCTGCTGTGATAAAAAAAAAACAATTTAAATAAAATTTTGATAATACTGACATGCTTTAAAATATTGTAATGAAACATAAAGATTAGTCTCTTACGTCAACATGAAGAGTCTAATGCAGTAATTGTTTATTCATTGTTGCAATGATCACTCCTATTAACACCAGTTCCTGTTATGGTGCATCACCCACAATGCATTGTGCTATAAATTTGCATATATTGTTGAATGCTTTAATCCTAAAATAATTCCTTACAAACACCCCCTCAACCTTATGAAAGCAGGCAGTTTAAAAAAGCTTAATAAGAAGTTTAATAAGAAACTGGAGATACAACCAAAATAAAAACGAGAAATAAAATCTCAAAACTCCAGACTGTGACAAATAGACACTATTAAATTTATTCAGCATGTAAATGAACCCACTCATTGTTTTAACTATATTCTCAAGCTTGTCCTGACATAGGGTTGTAATTGATGATTACATAGTTCTTCCTCAAAACCCTCTGTTATCTGACCATTTCTTATTAACTTTTGAATCAACCATAAGTGACCTTGAAGCAGCTAGAAAGAAATCTTACTATAGCAGAAGTTTATCTGATGACGCTGTTGCCAGATTCAAGCAAATGATTCCATCATCTTTTGCCTCATCGTCTTGTAGCTACAGCTTCTCTAGTACAATGTTATACACAGTGACTCCTCTGAAGAAGAAGTCCATGAATCAGAGGAGGTTAGCTCCATGGTATAACTTAGAGATCCGCAGCCTAAAGCATAGGACCAGACAACTGGAAAGGCAGTGGCGTTCCAACAAAATACATGTAAACTGCATAGCATGGAAAGACAGTCTATTAATATACAAAAAACACTTTGTGCTGCTAGAAAAACACATACCTCCTTAATTGAGAAAAACAAAAACAACCCTAGGTTTCTTTTCAGCAGTCTAGCCAGGCTGACTAAGACTCATAGCTGTGTTGAGCCTATCCCCTTAAATCTCAGCAGCAATGTCTTTATGAACTAATTTACTAATAAAACTATCACTATGAGAGAAGACATTCAGCAGCGACTTCCTCCAAATGACAGAAATCACTGTCTAGGTCCAACAACATTATTGAATTTACCAAACAACTAAACAATTATTTGACCTCCTGAGTGGGAATAACCTCTTCAAAGAATACGAAGAAAACATCAAAGCACAGGAACTGCTCTGGTTAGAGTCACCAATGATCTTCTCTTAGCTTCAGACAATGGTTTTTGTCCTTGTCCTGTAAGATCTTAGTGCTGCATTTGATAGAATTGACATAGCATTCTATTACAGAGACTAGAACATAGCATCTGAAATCAAGGAGCAGCACTGGGATGGTTTAAATCCTATTTGTTAGACAACAACAAATCCTCCATATGCACAAGGATTAGCTTTGGAGTATAGCAGGGTTCTGTGCTTGGGGTGCTAACAATAACAGACAGACACTATTGAGTCAGATAACCACCCTGAATGGCCTAACATTAGCTTCAGATTCTACTGTGAGGAACCTTGGTGTCATCCTTGACCAGGATCTCTCTTTTACATCATACATTAAACAAATCTCCAGAACCGCCTACTTTCATCTCAGAAATATAGGTAAAATCAGAAGCATCCTCTCTCAGACCGATGCAGAAAACCTGATCCATGCATTTGTTACCTCTAGGCTGGACTCTAGGAAGCTCCTTAAAAAGCCTACAGTTTATTTAAAATGCTGCAGCCGAGTTCTGATGAGACTTAGAAAGAGAGAGGTCACATTTCTCCTACATTAGCTTCTCCGCACTGGCTGCCTGTAAAATGTAGGGTAGAACTTAAAATTCTCCTACTCACCTACAAAGCACTCAATGGTAAAGCTCCTTCTTATCGTAAAGACCTCATAGTTCCTTATGCTCCCAGCAGTACACTTTGTTCTCAGAGCGCTGGTCTTTAAATGTAGAAATGGCGGCAGAGCTTTTAGCTACTAAGCTTTTCTCCTGTCAAACCAGCTCCCTGTTCAAGTTCGAGAAGCTGACACACAGAAGGCTTAAAGCTTTCCTTTTTAATAAAGCTTATAATTAGAGATGGTTCAGGTCACTGACAATGATTGTTAGTCACAGGAACCATCTTCTTTGTTAAGCTTCAATAGACATAGACTGCTGGGGGATATAACCTCTCATCATTGATCCATGCTTAACTAACGTTGCGCTTTCACTCCAGTAGTTCTTGTCCTCACCTACAGGTATCATCGGCTCAGTGTCTGTGATGGGCAGCTGCGGATCCAACCATCCTGTCGGTGTTCTGTTGTTGCTTTGCTTTTCTCTCTCTCTATCCCCTCACCCCAACCGGTCAAGGCAGATGACCAGCCTGGCTGGTCTTACATCCAGTCTGATTCTGCTGGAGGTTTCTTCCTGGTTACAGAAGGAGTTTTTCCTCTCCACTGTTGCTGTCAAATTGTAATTAAAGGCTTGCTTTATGTGAGATTTGTTGGGTCTAGTTATGTAAGGTCTTAAACCTTACCTTGTAAAGTGTCTTAAGATAACCTTGTGATTTGGTGCTATATACTGTAAATAAAAAAATGAATGAATCAACACATCCTGTGCGGTAAAAGTATACCTACCACTGAAATCAGTTCCAGCAAACATAACAAGAGTTGCATATAAGAAGGAAGCTGCTATAACTTATGTGACTCCTTGTTATCTGTAATCTTTTGGTTTGTGCAGGGGCTATTGTGTGTGAAGTAGGGTGGACATGAGAATTAAAAGCAGTCAAGTAGCTGGATGAGTTCCTTCGCTTCAGCCTAAGTTAAAAACCTGTATTGTTACACCACAATCAGGCTGATGAATTAACCACTTTAAGGGTAACAAACAGCTGACGATGGGAAAGATGTCAGCCTGTGCATGACTCAGCCTTAAACTCCCCCTACAAAAATGAGTAAGACAGGGACCAAAGACATTGTCTCTTGTATCAATCTTTCGTGTCCTGCAAACTCAGAAAATGTTTAACAGGAAAAGTGATACAGTATGTCGGCGAAATCTATCGTTCTCATATCTGGCCATAATAATAGAACATCAAACTTTCTGAGGTGTCTGCCATTATAGTACAGTGCCACACATACAGTGCTGTGGATCAGTAAAGGAAGAAGACAGATTAATGAGGAATAAGGAAAGTATAAAAGAAAAAACAATACAGATATAATTTTGAAACTGGACAGAATTTTTTTTTTCTGTTTGCATCACCTCAACCAGACAATGCAGCGAAAAGACAACAACAACAATCTCCACTGCAGTCTACCTTGCTGATCATCAAATCTTCATTAACTCCTGCGCCTACAAGAAGTCCAATTGAACCACAACATTTTTTTCCCATGGCCCATCCACAATTACAACTACATAAGAAAAAAAAGAGGAAAGCAAACTTTGTCTACAGAGTGAAGTGGCTAATGGAGTGCACATACATTAATTGTTCAAAAATACATTGTAATTCTTTTTTATTTTTATTTTGGAAAATAAATCATTTAGAAGGTTATATGTTCCTGCAGGCTCCACACTTTTAGACTTTGTCCTGTTAAAAAAAACAGTAAAGTGCACATGGCAAAGGTTCAAGACAATGTAAATTTAAACTTACCATGAAATTTGCAGGGTGACAATAAGAAGTCCAGTGCCAGTTTGCAATGTCACAAATTCCTCTAAAGAGAGAGAAAAGTTACTACCGTATCTCCTATAAGTGCTTTTATCTTTGAAATGTAGACATCCCTGCCTAAACCTTACATCATTTAGCAATTGTAAAGATCTACACTTGTCATGCACAATAGGACTTGTTTGAAAATGTGATGCACTTTACTAATTCCAACAAGCAAAAAAAGCCACTTACCTATTAAACTGATGGATAAAGATGGGGGAAAATTCAAAATGGACAATTGTCTCAAGCATGTGAGCTCACTAGTTGCTTGTATTCCCATGATGCATAAAAATGCAAAAATGCATTGTAAAGTACAAAGTATTAATGAATACTGGTAAAAGACATTTCACGAAAAAGATTTACAGCAATGTACTGCATTTCAGAATTACAGAAATATACTGTTGAATTTTATACGTAAATTAACAGCAAATTCTAAGAGTGCACTTAATCACAGTAAGTTGACCGTTTTGGTGTTTTGGAGCAGTCACGTAAAATGGAATTTAACAGATGTATTTTGTATCTAAATGCATTGTGCATTGCACAAAGGTACTTCTAACTCAATTAGCAGAACAATGTCATATGACTAGTATCTTCAAATAACACTTCATTCATAGCAGGAGATCTTCCTCTCAGCACACATGCATAATGAAATAATCTGAGCTGATGGTAAAGTGACCTGACTGACCTGGCTGACTAATGTGTTGATGATGTGATGGTTTCTCCTCTGTCCCATTTTCCAGGTCAAAAATTTATTATTGCTAATGGGGGCAGAAAGTCTGCCTAAAATCCTTACATCAAAGTTGTTGTAACCATAAATCTCACCCTTACAACTATGATCCATTCTTTTTAGGCAAAGCAGCAGAAGAGCAGCTAAATGGACAGCAGCAAACAACAACATCTCTTCTTTCACGTCGTCTAGCCCTGGCACTCATAACCTTCCACAGATCACAGAGAAGAGGGTGTGTCTGTCAACATACTATACATATGTGCAGCAAATCTCCCAACAAGTGTTAATCTGCCTTAATGTCTCTCTGAGCTAATATAGGTTAAATCTGCAGTTCCAGCCCGAGCACTGGACTCCTGTACAATCTGATTTCACTTTGCATACATTCTAATATTGTGGTGCTGCGCTGACCAACACAGCTAGTGGCTGTGTGTGGATCGCTGTTCCTAGCTGCACCTTTGAATCACATTACTTAACACATACAAAGAAAACATATACAGTACACGCAGAAATGCATGACTCAATTTGAATAGAAGATGTTTAGTTTTCTCTCACTTTAATCTCTAATTTTGTTTAGTTTTTGTTCTCTTTTTTTAATGTTTGGGTTTGTTTAGGTTTTTGTATCTGCTATTAATTATGTATTATTAATTTAGTTTAGTTAGTTTATTAGTTGTCTCAATTGGAGTTTGAGTTGGAGGAGTTGGAGGAGTGGAGTTGAGAAGGGAAATGATGTAGTCGAAAACCATACATAGCCCTTTAAACATATAGATACGAAATATTATAGGTCCTTAGTGTTCTGTAAAATACTTGGGTTTGTGTTAGAACATATGTGGCCTATAAAGATGGGGTGTTTGTCCTTCCTTCTTCAACTGTCTTCCTGACAACACTCAAATTTATTCTACTTGAATTAAAATCTAATTATGACTTTTAATTATGGGTGCTTTTAAGGTAAGTAATATTAGCAGTTGATATAGTTGAAATATATACAGTTTATACACTGGAAAAAGGAGAAATTGACATCAACCTAATTAATTTACAGTAGTACAATATCAGTAGACCTCCCACTAGACATTGTGAGCATAAACCAAAAACTGTCGAACTGGGTTTCTGGGTAGCAGAAAGACAAACCAATAAAAGAAAGTAAGTGGAAACTGCACAATAAAAACTACTCTGGTAATTTGGTGTCATTTAAATATTTTGTTGTCTAGAAGTTCCACACTCCAGCCCGGTAGGTGGTGGTCATGTGCGAATAGCAGGTTACCATGCGCCATTGAAATTGAAATAAAGGCGAAAAAGAAGATTCTCGCGACATTTCTGTCCCAACAGTCCGTCCTTGCTGATTTCAAAATGGGGTACTGGGATCTCCCGGAGGGCACAGACTGCGTAGGGAAGACATGGACTACTATCAAAGTGGGCACAGCCTTGGGTAAATGTGTGCATTGGAATAAGTGCGAGTCGAACTGGCGAAGTTCCATTTGTTTGTTAAAGCAAATCAAATGTAACGTTATAAACGTTGACCGAGCTAATATTAGAGCATTTGGCTACCAGGTTAGTTAGGCTGATACGAAGCATATTGCTTTAATCACAAAAATAGCGTCGATCGTGTGCCCTTTTGACTAACTAACAGATAAACACATTGAGTAGTGCATGAGGCGCGAAACATGCTTCCTCACAATTAATAGAGTAAGAATGTAGCTGTAATGATAGGCCTGCGGTCAAGTGAGTTGTCATTCGCCCATCCTTTGTTTAACCAGCTGCTCTAATAATGAATATTGCGTGGTTTACAGCAGAGCACAACGTGAAGACCCAGAATCAGAAGACGTCTTATTAGGAAAACTAGTTTAGACAGCCAACTGTTTTTGAATTGTATTTGTTTTTGTGTTCTTTTTACAGGCCTGGTTGGTTCAGCTTATCACATAGCTGCATTTCAGCCTGCGTCTGGACTAGCAGTGCTACAAAGGGCTAGCAGTACAACTGTTACCATGGGTAAGTATCTTTCAAAAGCCTTATCCACATAAAGATAAATTAAGACTTATTAATCCCACAATTGGGAAATTCTTTACAGCAGCGATGAAACATTGACTAAACAACAGACAGAAACAGGATAGAAACAAACAGTATTAACTGTAAGAAAAACCAAACAAAACTGAACAAAACAAGGCACTCCAGTAAATTGAAACAATACATAAAGAACATATTTACAGCATTTATGTATGGTGTATTGTACATGTATGTGTATGGATGTACTGAACATCTTAAGTACTACACAGTGTGGATTATGACAGAGACTTTTCATTGGTATTGTGATGATTTTGCTATTTTAATAACACAGTAATTGAATGAATGTACAGTGTAGTCAGTGTTTTCCCTAGGATCATGGCTTTGGAGGAGGGGGGGGGGGTGGGGGTGGTGTGACAATCATAGTGTTTATAACAATGTGTATATGTGTGTATAATATACTGTATAACAATATATTATAACGTCTGAGCAATAAATTAACTGTTCACTAAACTAAAAACTAACAGAATTATTTTTAAAAATCTAAAAAAAAGGATAGCAAAAAAAGGTTAACAATTACCCTCTGACAGCCATGCTGGGTCAAAAACCTGTCATTTGGTGGTGGCTAGACTTTTGCTGCTTGTCAGGGGCAGGACATGTAGCATGTGGGCTCTTTTCTCTACTTTGACTTGGAGTCAATATAATGGTAGTGGAAACACTGGTAGTTGTTGTGTCACTGTATAGTCTGATGGCTGTGGGGAGGAATGACCTGTGGTAGCACCCCCTTCCTGCACTGTGGTGTAGCAGTCTAGTGCTGAAGGAGATGCTCAGAGTTTCTACAGTGTGGTGCAGGGGGTGGGAGAGGTTATCCATGATAGATGTTAGTTTGACCAATATCCTTTTGTCCGCCACCTCCTCGATGGACTCCAGTATGCAGCCCAGGACAGAGCCGGCTTTCTTAACCAACTTTTTAATCTTCCTGTCTCTGCCTATACTGCCCCCTGCCCAGCACACAACTCTAGGACTGCTGATTCCATCACTGTATCATAGAAAGCAAGGTTGTTTCTTGGTCAGAGTACTCATCCTTAGTTCCAATTACAGTGCTAATTACAAGTTACAAAGTTGCTGTCTTTCTCTATTGTTTCAGCTACCATGGGAGCCATATTTGGCATGGTAACGTGTCTCAGTGCTCAGGCACGTGAAAAACCTGATGACCCACTAAATTACTTCATTGGGGGCTGTGCATCAGGAATTTTCCTTGGAGCCCGAAGTAAGTATCCGTTTGTGGTGTGGTCATGAAGATGCCTACTTCATACCATTCATTTGTATTTATATAGCACCAAATTACAACATAGTTATCTTAAACCCTTGCTGATTTACATTAAGAAACCGACATACAGGTGACTGCAGTGTGTTCCTTTCTCAGAGTTACCCCTGTATTAATATGTCACATGTGTTGTCACCTATTCATAGCTTTCAAAACTGTACTGGTTAATGAACTGTGATGTGCTAGTTTTACCCATACATGACATTAATTCAAGATTTTGACTCAAACACTGAACTTAAAGTAGTATTCCCACTAAGTCTCCCACATTTGTTTTGTTGCTTTTTTCCTCTTTGATTAATATGTAACAACAAATGAGAACTTAAAACTGATAGCACAATTGTATCTAAAGTGAGGTGCGCAGACTACAAACCTAAGGGATATCAGATGGCAAAATAGCGGAAGCCCTTGAGAAAACCCACAGTTGAAAGAAAAGCTAACAGACTGAAATTTACTAATATGTGTAGTCACAAGCCACAGTGCTTCTCATATGTCTTTTTGCAGTCACAGCGTTTCTCAAAATCCTATTGAGAGCTACAGAAATCAACATAACACCTCATCTTTAATTATTGGAGTCTAGATTAATAGTTTGACAAGTGGTACTATTGTTTTTAACATGGTAAGTGTGCATGTCTGTTTTGCACAAATACATTAAATTAAACTGATCAATTGATCAGTTTAATTCAATCAAAATTGTTCTTAAACAAGCATTACAAAATGCAGTAATGCAGTTAGTGTTTACTCACATAGTATGTACTTTTTTTTACTTCATTGTTCTTTCAGGAAGTGGTGGATTAGAACTACATAGGTAATAATTTAGAAAGGAAATACAAAATGCTAATATGATTACTTAAAAACAGACATGGTATTTTATGCGTAATAACAAAGTTTTTTTTCTCAAACTTCACAACAAAGAAAATTTCAACATAATTGCACTAAAGTGAAAAATGTGACACTGGAGGACTAAATGATCATTATTTTATTATTGACAAACAACCTTGTTATACATCTGTTACATGGTTGATGGCAGGTCACCAGCTAGCTACTAGAGCTGCTTTTTCCAGAATATGCAGTTGTATGAAGTTAGAGCGTACACTATTTGTTTGCATTAATTCAAGTGCAACCCATTGTAAGATAAAAGTACAAACCCAACCAATGAATTCATACACGTACTCATACATGTACTTTAAGTTTAACAAACGGCAACAGTTGAATCTTATTTTAGTCAACTGAAATTCAAGAGAAGTCAATAACCAGAGGTGAGGATTGTTTTTACATTGAAGTACACATGACCTTTTATTTACATGTAATAGGTGTAGTAGATTCAAACATTAAAAAACAGAACATCTTAAACATTGTGCGATTTGATTTGGTAAGTATTTGACTAACTAAAACAATGTGTTTTTCTGTGAACCTGCCTTTTGTATAATTTCAACCAGCCCACAGTGCAATGACTGGTACATCAGCATGTCTGGCTCTAGGAACGCTGACAGCCTTCACAAAAGTTGGCAAGATGGAAGGATGGAAGCTAGCTGGACCACCCAAACTATGAAAAAAAGATGTGATGACTGATAATGGCTGTATAATAAAGTAAATAAAGTGGTGGATAAAGAGTCAGTCTTGCTTTAATATGTGAGATATCTGAATGTATAGAAAAAGTGATAAATATGATTGACAAGAAAATTTATTTTTAAATTAAATATTTTCTGCAAAAGAACCAGTTGGTCAAAGTGCTTGAAATGTAGATATACAAATAAAGGAGTCAGGAACAACTTTTGTTATCCAAAAGCTTACATTTTCCAAAGATTGTCTGTTTCTGCTCAAACACATGGATCTTTTAGCTACTTCTAGAGACATTTCATTTAACTTTGTGTAATCACAAATTAAATAAATTCAGGGTAAACAAAATTATAATGAGTAAATATAATTGATTCAATAAACTGCCCATTTAACTTATAATGTAGTTTTAAGATCTTAAGCTTTAAAACTATACTCTACTTATAATTTCCTGTGTCCGTGATGAAGCTGTTCTCAAGAAAAATCAAGTAAAAAAGCATTTTGCATACAAATGCTTACACCAAACAATCTAGGGACAAATACCACAGCTGACACAGTAATACCAGACAGGTGTGGAATGACAAAAAAGATCAGTACTAGAACTAGAAAAACTTAACTGGCAATTAGAATGGATGTCATCATTTCTGTTTGAAGAATCACATGTTCTGGTATAGCGCTTAAACATATAACACGTATATAGAGACACGACGTCTTGGACTACATGTTGTTTCACATAGAAGAAATAGTATAGTTTTGCAGGTCATATTCAACTTAATATATATTATGTGTCTATAAGCCGCAGGTGTATACATTGTTTTTTCCCCCCGAAAAGTGCCGGTAATGCAGATGGTTAAAAAAAATCCATACAGCAGCGTACCACAAAAGTCATTGATCACTATCTACCGCTGCCTTCTGTGCATTAAAACCCATAAAGTCGTTGTCTTTAGTGTCAGACTTAAATAGCCTCACAATTACTTCGTCACACACTTTCTTTGTCTTTTTTTTTTTGCTGTTATGTGGTGGAAATTTCCCATAAACAAGCAGATGAGAGAGTTGCCTTTTGTGTGATTTATTCAAAAAATATAGGAAAAGAAAAATAATGGGTAAAGCAAATAAAAAAAAATGGATGTTGATCCTGCACATCAACAAACCAGAAACCAGCTGGGGAGATCAGTGCATACACCACGAAGGTGTGATGCAAAGTGCCCAAAATCCTCCAGTTGCTTCTGCCTTTTAACCATTCTGTCCGACTACGGTGGAATGTCTGTGTAGCCCATTCAAATTGCATGCACCATCTCATCCCTGTCGCCGTGTGTGTTGAGATGTTTACATTCTCACATCTGCATTACTGGCGTCTGGTCTGACTAGGAAGGAGGGCTAAGTACTAGGCAGAGACAAAAATTGAACAACCTAGGTGAAATGTCAAATAAATACTATAAAACAGAAGTAAGACAAATCACAAGATACTAATTGCAGAGCATAAGTCATAAATCATATAATAACCGCATAGAATAGGTAAGAAACAATTTTTCCATTACAATTTCATATAATTTTGAGCTAGTTTTCATGCTTTCGAATCTTTAATTGTACATTTGGGTCTAGAGTGAATAGGAGAATCAGAGATTAACCAGAATGATGATGTGTATTGCTGCGTGTTGTCCTATAACCTCTGTCATCTGTAGATGATGGATAAAAACTAACTGTAGCAGTGAATAAAGTGATTGAGAGCAAATTAAAGTCAATTTTAGGATATTGTTGCGAAATTTTCTCATTCAAAAGTAGTGTATAAAATTATATAGAAACATCATAAGGCAATAATCGGAGTAACATAAAATGAAGTCTAACACAGCACAGTTACAATTGATGTCTTGTCTGCTTCGTCCTGTTGAACAGTAGCGTTAGATTGTTTCCAATCTGTGTTGACACATTAACTGTTCGTTGGAGTCCTTCAGGTTGTTCCATTTGATCACAGAGACACTTGGGATTTGTTATCACCGCCAGGTTTCCTCCCAATGTCGTCTGAGTCACTGTCACTCCCTGTGATGTGAAGAGTCTACACGTCGTCCAGCGTCAGCAACTCAAGGCTGTTCGTGTGTGTTTTCTCAGGAACATGTGTTTAGATGTATGGTCTGATAGTGTGAATAACCGGTGCAGCTTCAGACGGCACTTGGCTCACACCTTTAGCTGAACGGTCAACACAGCCTCGCCTCAGTGCGTGTGTGCACTACTAGGGTCGTCCTTCTCACATCTCCTCACTTCTGGTGGGTTTTCCGTGCGGTGTAGACGGAGGGTCGTCTGTCGGATCCGGGACCTTCCTGCAGTGGATGGAGTGGATCCAAGAAGGAACAAGGATGGGGAGAGGGAACGAGGATGAGGAGACGGAGGGGGTTGCCAGGCAGCAACCTTCGCAGTAGCGTGTCAGCAGAAACAAAGTCCTTACTGATGATGTGAGTGGGACAGTTACAAACAGCATTAGCTGTAGGTAGCAGAATAATGTCCAGCAAAGCAGCAAACTTATCATGACGTAAGATAGGTTTGCAATCAGACTTCAAAAGCTTCCTATGCTTCCACAGAGCATCAAAGTGTGACACGAAAAGCATTTCTGGAGTCTGTGTAGATGGTAACAGCAAACCTGCTAGTTTACTAGCTTCAGTCGATCAACTCTGCAGCCTGAGCAGAATAGTGTCTTAGCAAAGCGCCAGACTTCAAAACGGCATGAGAGGTGCAGGCTGCATACCCAACCTGACATTGGCTCGAAGCAAGGTGTCTAGAGGCGGAGCCATCAACACAGTTTTGAGGCTTACCATCGTCAGGGCCTGGAAAAAGAGTGGTTGGGTTAAGCACATCGCACATCTTGATAGTAATGTTCAGCATGTTGAGCAAGATGGTGTCGTATCTAAGCCGCCAGGCTGTAGAAAGATGTGATGTTTTCTGTTCCAAAAGGAACCAACAAGGTGAAGTCAGTAGCCAACAATTTAATGTGATGCCAGCACAGCTTTCTCTGCCGCAGCCACTGCTCATAGACACTGTGGAGGTTCAGCAGCAGCTGGGTCAAGCTTGGCAGGAAAATAGGCTACAGGACAAAAGAACAGACAACCTGCATAGAGTCAGATTAGGGAGACCCAAAGTTGGAGCAGACTGAAAAAAAAGTTTGAGGTCGGTGAATGGGGTTCAGCCTCAGACGTCCACGTGAGAGAAGAAGTGACAAGGAAGACGTCTGCATTAGAAGTGGGGCCTCAAAGATAGTAAAGTTAGGAATGACGTTCCTGCAATAAGAACAAAGACCTAGAAAAGACATTAGCTATTTATATCTGAAAAATAAAAATAAGAAAACAAAAACATGTAATGTGTGTCATTAGAATGCTGAGTTACTAAATATACTGTTTGCTGTGCATGACAGGCAGATTAAAAAAAGTTTTCTAATGCATGCAAAGTAGGTAAATATGTCACATGGGGTTGGAAGTCATTCACCAGTCTCCACCACGTTGACATTTGTTAACGAAAGGACCCACATCCTGCCATGTCTCCATCATGGTTTGACAGAGGGACGTGTGGAACTGTAGAATCAAAAATCATTTTGTTTGTTAGTAAAAGAACTCGCAAGTGCAGGCCTGTGTTCATCCCAAAAGAGGGAAGTTAAGATCTGTTTGTCAGTGTGTGTGTGAAATCATAACTCTTCAAACTTATCATCAGGACCAGATGACACATGCTGTAAGATCTCTTCCTAATAGGGCATACGTTGGGCATACGTTGGAAAGCAAAAATGTCTAGTCTTTTCTTCTGTCTCTTTCCTATTGTTGGGGATATGCGAGGAGCACAAATTATAATGATTGGATTCATAGCTCCTTAGTGGAGATACCAATATGTTTATAATTAAGATTCACAAAATTTGGTTATAGCATAAATATTAGTGATGGGTCCGGCAACACCGATGCGTCGGCGCCTGCGTCGAGCTCTTAGAGCGAAACACTGTGTCGGTGCGCGTATCGCGTCGGGAACGTGACCGATACAGTTCCTGTATCAGTCACTGTCTGACGCGCCAGACTGTGTTTATAAGGAAGCGCATGTGTCGGGATGCATCTGCTAAAAGGAATCCCTGAGCGTTTGCCGATCATCGTCAAATTCATCTATAATTCATCTCATATCGGAAAATAAGGTTTCTTTTTTGATTTAATTTTATAATAAAGTAAAAGTGTATTATTAAAATAATTAATTAATTTTAAAAAGTTTTCACTTGATCTATCTGAATTCAGATTAATTTCCAAAGTGACTCCTTACTAATCATATTGTTTTATGCAGGTTAAATTTCGTATTTGTTCGACAGAACTTTCCTATTTAAGCAAAACCACCTCACAGTGTGTTGACCCCAGCAACACTTCTAGACCCCAGATTTAAACCACTCTGGTTCCGCAGTTCCTCCAAGTGCAATGTGGCCGTCAGTAGACTGCAGTCAGAACAGCAGCTGTCTGCACCCACTTCAGGCATGTTATTCAGCATTATTTGTTTCTTGTTGTTTGGAAATGGTGCACTAAAATGGCAGTGTGTTGTTTCTAGATAACCTTTGGCAAGATCTCCTCATTGCAGTGGGCAGAGAGACCAAATTTGTTTTAAAAAAAACAACAAAAAGGCATCTTCATTCACAACATGTTCACTTAGATTTTTACGTTATGATACACTTTATCGACTGTATCTAAAAATATAAATTTTAAATGTAAATGAAGATATGAAATAATACTATATAACATACAATGGCTTAAATTATATTATTGTATATATTAAGTCACAAAATCAGTGTCAGCTGAGTCTGTCAACTAGGTTGCCTGTAGGGAGTTTTAATGTCCAGCAGGTGTCAGTATTCAGTGACACAGTATCGGCACAGTATCAATACAGTTTTGCAATGTATCGAAACGTTTCATGACGCCTCATCTACCCATCACTAATAAATATCTAACTATTTATGACAAAAGTCTATAGTTAGGTAAGTGAAACACTTAATTATTATTGGTGTGTTCGTCTGGAAGTACTGTATGTGCGTTACCTGAGAAAAAAAGGTGGGTGTGTGGGTGAAAGACAGAGAGAAAGAAGAAGGAAGGAGAAGAGCAGAGGAGGGAACGGGGCGTGGTGAGATGGCACAGCTGCGCGGAAGCTGCGTGTGCCGGTGTTCCGTATTAAGTCGCGACCTCGTTAACTGGCTACCGGCTTACGAATGCCGCCCCGGTTGCTCTTAGTTACGGCAGCTGTTTGTAGCAGGAGGGAGGCATGTTAGCTGTCCATGCCGATGCCGTGTCCCAATGTTTTTATAGTGTTTTGTCATTTGTATGCGATTTAAGTTGAGTTTTACAAGAAACAACCTGATGCAGTTTGAACGCTGCTCGTGTTATAGTTATGTAAGTGGCTAAAGGAAAGTGAGGACTGACTGTGTCCGCTCCTGAATTGCTATGCTCAGCTTTCAATAAAGAATCAAATGTTAAACCTCTGAGTTTTCTCTTCGGGACATTGACTGAGTTTAATATTCATCAATTATAAATAAAAACATTCACAAACACTTCGTCAAATAAACAAATTGTAATGGGATTCGATCCCGCAACCACTCCAACAAAAAGAGGCCTTCGTCCACGTCCAGAACCACTTAGCCAAAGGTGATTCATCCTTCACCCCTCTGCGTTAGATGTATATAACAACCAGGTTAACTTGCGACCACTTTGAGTCGATGTTACGAAAAATCCAGTTGTTTTATAAAATGTTTTCATGTGCTATGTTGTCGCCAGGAGCTGTTATCGTGTGTCTGTTGTTGCTGTGTTGTCAGATCACAGATCGTGTTTGTGACAAATATTCACGGTCGCTTCAACGTTGTGCGGAAGCGGAACAGCTTCTCATATGGGGTGCCAAATGTAAAAGTAGCACCTATAACTAGTTTTCTCACATTTAACTAAATGACACAACATGTTTTCTCACATTTAGTTAAATGTGCAAAAGTCTAAATGTAAATGTTAAATATAAATGTAAATGTTAAATATAAATGTAAATGTTAAATCTAAATGTTAAATGTTAAATCTAAATGTTAAATGTAAATGTTAAATGTTAAATGTTTGCCGAGTGTAAAACTGAATATTCATGAATGGGCAAGTAGACTCCATCCCTACCCTCAAACAGTGCCGGTCTAAGATCAGTGACGCAAACTCAAACACGTCAAACAGTACGCATAGCTCCGCCCACATCTGAGTCTGGATCGGTGCACGAAAATACTGGAGAGAAGCCTGAAGTCGAAGCCATCATGGCCGCCAGCTCCGACTCCCTCCCGTTGGGGGAGATTAAACGGGCTTTAACGGCAGGTGTGCGGGCTGAGGCTCCGCTTCAAACTGCCGTTCTGTCGTAAACACCATTAACGAGGAGTCAAGTAGGTTTAAATAGAATATTTCTGTGGCGCCGGTGGAGAATTAGTTGGCTAACTATACTAGCTAGCCGAAGTTACGTCCAGGCTAAAAGCAAAAGTTTCCAGATCAGATGTGGGCGGGGTTTGCGCGCACTGTTTGAGGTGATTGAGTTCGCTCTGCTTTCAATAAAGGATCAAATGTTAAACCTCTGAGTTTTCTCTTCGGGACATTGACTGAGTTTAATATTCATCAATTATAAATAAAAACATTCACAAACACTTCGTCAAATAAACAAATTGTAATGGGATTCGATCCCGCAACCACTCCAACAAAAAGAGGCCTTCGTCCACGTCCAGAACTACTTAGCCAAAGGTGATTCGTCCTTCACCCCTCTGCGTTAGATGTATTTTCGTGCACCGATCCAGACTCACATGTGGGCGGAGCTATGCGTACTGTTTGACGTGTTTGAGTTTGCGTCACTGATCTTAGACCAGCGCTGTTTGAGGGTAGGGATGGAGTCTACTTGCCCATTCATGAATATTCAGTTTTACACTCGGCAAACATTTAATATTTACATTTAACATTTACATTTAACATTTACATTTAACATTTACATTTAACATTTACATTTAACATTTAACATTTAGATTTAACATTTAACATTTACATTTAACATTTAACATTTAACATTTACATTTAGACTTTTGCACATTTAACTAAATGTGAGAAAACATGTTGTGTCATTTAGTTAAATGTGAGAAAACTAGTTACAGGTGCTCCTTTTACATTTGGCAAGCAGCGCATGCTTGCTATTGGTTTTCTTGTCCGTGAGCATTTCTGTATGACATCAAACGATTTTGTTGCAAAGACAGGGGTCAATGCGCAGCAACAAGGGCGCGAGTTAAGCACGAGGAAAGACGCATAATGAACAATCTTTTTTTGTTTTTGTTTTTTGTTCTGTCCAGCAGTTTAGCAAGCTGCATATTTTACGTTGAATGCCATATGGACAGAGGAGTATATATATAGGGGGGGGGGGGGGGGGTAATGGGTGCAACCAGCTGCTGAAACCAAGCAAATCTGTTAAGTAAACAATCGGAGCAAAATAAATAAGAAGCAGGGATGTACCTTAGGCTAACACATTCATAACTAAACAACTGCTGTACTGTGGTTTACCTTGGAGATTATTACTAATACCAATAATAGTGTTAAGGTATGTGCACATACTCATACAAACATATGCATATCATATACATACACATGTGCATTGTTATACATATCCCATACTACTTAATAAAAGTCATGACATACAACACCACAATTTCCATATTCACACATTATTGATATTGGTAGTGATAAGTATCAGTAATACTTACAGTTGGATTTGGAAAGTGTCACACTACAAGGTTAGTAAGGCTGTAGCTTAATATTATTTACCCAAAGGGTGAGGCAGACGTTGGTGCATGAACAATGCCACTTGTGGAAGCCAGGGTGATGTGAGGGGCTCGGCCACTACGCCCATCCAACAAGTAGAGGAAAGAATCCTAGCAGCCAGGGAGCCCACGCACCTTCAGGTCCAGGAGGGCAGGTGTTGCGACCCAAGCCGCGCACACAGCCCCCCAGGCAGAGCTGCAGCAGCCACAGAGACAGCACCCAAGGTCAGAGTGGGCACCGGGGATCAACGCTGTCCGCCCCATTAGAACCAGGGGCAAACACTCCCCCGGTGGGAGGGTCGGCCTGAAAGAGTGGGGCCCAAGGATCCACGGTCCATAGGGAGCCTGCCAGGAGATGCCCCCGCGCCCAGAGTGGGACCCGCCCCCTGTCCACCACCCCCACACGAACAGAGCGGGGCCTACCCCATCGGCCCGACCTCATCCCCTGGCACCACACCGGCCTGCAGCACAAGGCCAGCAATTGGTGGGGGTCAGCAGAAAAGAGACCACCCAGGCAAACAATCATCGTACCCTGGGTGGAAAACCGGACCCCCCACACTCCAACTGCACCACACACATACAAACTCACACAAACACGGACGCATACACCCACCCACATGTACAACACATATCATCACACACACACCATAAACTCTCTCACAACAAACTAGTCAATCATACGTGAACCAAAGCACTCTCATACATTCTTGCTCCCACACCATTCGCTCGATCACATTCGTGGGGAGGGTAGGTCTCCGGCCTGCTGTCCATGTGGCCCCAGGCAGGGACCGCAGCTCCTCCCGAGCCCCGCCCAACTCCCCCAAGCCGGGGGAGGCAGAGGGCAGCAGAAAAGGTACCCTAGAACCCTGCAACCCAGCTTGGATGTGAGTGAACCCCCTCACCCTAAATGTCTTTTTGCAGTTAAAACTGGGTGGCGATCTCTCCACCAGGGCCAGTGGGCGAGGCCACAACTGGCCTCAGCCCCAGGCCCCAGTGAAAGAGCCCACTCCGGCCCTAAATGTATGTGTATGTGGCTAAGTATGAGGAACTTTGGGAGATAGCCAATTCTCCGAGGGGTCCAGCAGGCAGAGCCATCAATGAAGGAGCCCCCAGATTCCTGGACGAGTGTGTATTGCTAATGCAATTAAAACTGCAGAGCATCCCACTTGGGAGGGACGGAACCACTTCCCGGTAGCACCGATCCCTCCATCAGCAAGACGCCCCTTGCAGACCTAAGTGGATGAATGTGGAGAAATGTAGTTGGGAAGCAGAGCACAAGGGTCCGCAGAGCCAGGTTCCCGACTGGCTCTGCTACCCATCCCACCGCCCCCCACAACCCCCAGCCAGGAAGAGACAGCCGAGACAGGGACCGCAGTACTACTGCCCAGGCGCCACACGCAGCACAGCCATAGCCATCCTCACCCTTCTTTCACACTTCCCCATTCTCTCGCTCAAGTATGCCCATGCTCGCCCTGTGTAGTGCTACACTCAAACCCACACACATACTCTGCGGTTGTGCATTGAGTGCCAACCTCCGCCCAGGGCCCAATGAAGGTTGTAGCCTGAGTAGTCCGCCAACCCCCCCTGCAACAGGCCCTGTAGTAAACAATCTGATTGTGACCAGACCGTCTACTTCATATGACAGAACCAGAGCCATACAGTGTGGGACAAAATGGACAAAAAGCAAACGAGGCTGTAAAATATTGCATGAAAGCACCCCAGGTCTTCTTTGAAAATGTCAACATTAAACCAAACACACCGATGATATATTAGATGTGGCGTTAATCTAATGTATTGGGCCAATGGTACAGTGTCCGTCAGTATATGCAACCCAGCGTTTCGCAAATCCCGCATAAAACGGAATTCAGATCAGTCGCAGGTGCTGACGGTCGCAGGCTGACGGTCGCAGGCTGACGGTCGCAGATTGTTTCATAGAAAGTCAGGGATTGCTGCTGTGGTGAATTGGTATTTTATTCTGAAATCTGTTTTACGTAGGATAACAGCTGCTGGCGACAACATAGCACATGAAAACACTTTATAAAACAACTGGATTTTTCGTAACATCGACTCAAAGTGGTCGCAAGTTAACCTGACTGCTGCCGTTGTTGTGCGAGGCCACCTTATGCTTGTTAGATACGTCTAATGTAGAGCGGTGAAGGATAAATCACCTGTGACTAAGTGGTTCCGGACGTGGACAGAGGCCTCTTTTTGTTGGAGTGCTTGCGGGATCGAATCTCGTTACAATTTGTTTATTTGACGAAGTGTTTGTGAATGTTTTTATTTATAATTGATGAATATTAAACTCAGTCAATGCTGCGAAGACAAAACTCAGAGGTTTAACATTTGATCCTTTATTGAAAGCAGAGCGTAGCAATTCAGGAGCGGACTCACTCAGTCCTTTTTCTTTCAAGTTGGTCGCCAGTTAACGTGGTCGCGACTTAATACGGAACACCGGTGAGCCATTTGAATGGATCTGGCGCTCACAGTGTAGTGTAACTAGCGTAACAAAGACTTGTAGTCTCACAAACACTTGGGGCTATATTCGGCGATATAGTCACGTGATGGCGGAAGAGCGCAGTGATTGAATAGTGCGCTTGGCGTAGTCACAGCAGAAACAGAGCAACAGCGCAGTACCACAATCAAGCAAGCTTAAGATAGCAAAATCACAGATGACAGCACTCCAATATGCACCTCTTACATTCACACGGAGCTATAGCGGTGTTACAGTCATGTGATCGTGGAAATGCACAGTGATCAGATCGCCTGTTCAGCAACAAGAAGTAAACAACACAGCAATAAAGCATTTACTGATCCCCTAAAATTTCTACTCTGCTCAGATTAAAAAGGAATGCTTCTGCCTTACTGCTCAATCTTGATAAGAAGATCCGGCGTTGCTTGTGTGCGTGCCTGCACTGTTGCGGTCCGGTCCAGGTGTGCGTCGCGGTGATCGCGTCGTGATGAACTACGTCGGCTGCAGGTGAGACAATTAAGCTGGCGGTTTCCTGCCGGGTGGCTGGGAGCAGAGCTGTAAGTGTGTTTCTTCATTGCATGCATGGAAATGTGTGTGTTTGTGGTACCGTCTTCTATGTCACATGAAAAGGAACAGTCACCTTCCTCCTTCCCCAACCATCAGTCTCAGTCTGACGACCGAGTGGTTGGAGCCTGACGTAGCAGGGGACAGTTGTTCTTCCAAAGCCCCCCCTGACCACAGCCATGACAGACATTTCTTGGATCCCTGGATGCAGCTCTATTGGGTCAATCACGTCTGAAGCCTCTCCTGTTGTTTCAACCAGTGTCTGTGGCAAAGCACGTCTCGAGGACGGCAGATGTAGCTCACTCTGCTGTTTCTCTTTTCTTCGTTTTACTTTGCTGAAGATTGTCTTCAGTTGTCTGTGTCAGACACACACACTTGTATGACAGTTTCACGGTCTTTGAAGCTTAAGAAAGCAGCCTTTTCATGCTGGTGTAGGGCTTGTAGTAGCTGGTGAGTCTGCCCAAACGTGATGGCTGCAGACGTTGTGGGAGTCGGTGAGGCATCCATGCTGTGGTCTGTGTCCTCTAGCTCCTGTGTGTGTGTGTGTGTGTGTGTGTGTGTGTGTGTGTGTGTGGTGACAGAGTGCAAAAAATAATTCAATTATTCCCCAGAGTTATCTCATTAATCTCATCTCTCTTTTTACTTTTGGAGGTTTTGTTTTCATAGTTAAGCTTTTTCAAATCTCCTCTTCTTTTGTCTCTAATTCTTCTTTTAAGGTGCATATGTCCTTTTACACTAAGCAATTCTCTTTTTGAAACTCATACAGTTTCCCACTCATGGAAACATGAAACACACTGAAATCCATATTTACTCGCCACTAATTTTTATAAGGTTGCTGTGCGGTGGTGAAGACTCAGATTTCCCAGAACCCATCTTTCAGAGGTTAGCGGTTTCCTGCCTTAGACTTTTTTTGTGTTCCGGCTGGAACTTTCCCAAAATTCCTTTTTATTGGACGTCTCCATAAAAAGGGAAGCAACCAGATCTGGCAACAGAGTCTTCACTGAAGTATTTTCTCAACGTCAGGCCCCTCAAAGACTGGGGTCCCTCGTATCTTAAATAAAATACTCCGCAAACATCTATACTCACTCCCCCACTCGGTGTGGACCACGTGCAGATCAAAAACCTTGTCTGTACCCTCAGTATGGACGAAAACTTGGTTCCACGAGCCAACCCTTAGCAATTGTCGTTTCATCACCCAGAACAGACTTTCACGTAATTGATAAAATGTATTATTGAGATTTTTATTTTAATCTAATCAATTTTTCTAATCAAATGTATTGTTTCAACCAAATAGAAGTTTTTTTCTTCCAACCAATTAAATGTTTTAGCCAAATTAAAAATGAAATGAAAAAATTTTATCTTTTTTCCCAAATCAAATTAACCACCACAAAGAAATCTCTCTCACAGGACCAAGCCAAGTTAAGATTTGCGGTGGAGTTTCCCATAATTAAGCAGATGAGAGAAAGCAAAACAAAAACATGGATGTTGATCGTGCACATCAACAAACCAGAAACTAGCTGGGGAGATTAGTGCACACACCACGAAGGTGTGAAGCAAAGAGCCCAAAGTCCTCAAGTTGCTTCTGTCGTTTAACCCCGATCTCCTATCACACCTGCATCAGGCCAGTGAGCAAAAGACCCCTTGCTGTAGCCGACATCCCGTGAATGGCTGCTTTTGTCATATGACAGGGCCATCACTCGCACAGGTATGGTCATGCAGGCACTATGGTCACGCAGGTACTATAGTCGGCTTTCTACCAAGTAAAAAACTGTTGTTGCTATTGAGTCATAACAGAATGTACAAAACCCACAAAATCCAGTGTGTGGCCAGATTCTTCCAGCATGAGTGACACAACTCTTTGTCTTGTATGGAAATGGGCCCATCCCCGGCTGGCCGCGCCCAGCCCCACAAATACTGTTTAAAACAGGGCACCTTTGAGTTCTGACTTTATGTAGTGAAAAACTTTGTGGTGAAACTGGTCATAATACAATGAGAGTTACTGAAAAAATAACAATAAAATGAGTTTTATTGTATTTCAGTTGTACAGCTTGAGAAAGTTTTTTTTTTGTTCTGTCCAGCAGTTTAACAAGCAGCATATCTTACGCTGAATGACATATTGTGATGGACAGCTTTGCTTTAACAAGAAGAGTATATATAAAATATATATACCCATCAATTTTAAGAAAATCCCACCAGGCTGTAAGAGATGCTTTTATGCTAATGCTCTGGTAACAACTATGATGTTTTGATTTTGGTGCTGATAAAGGGCAGATCTGCAACTTTAATATTTCCACAAAATGTTTGTTCAATGTCTATCCAGGAGGAGTCTGCTGGCATTGGTTTTATCCATTTGTGGACATGGTTCAGTCTATTGGCAAGAAAATAGTGGTGGAAGTTAGGTAGTTCTAGGTTGCCACAGCATCTGGATTTTTGAAGAGTTTTTAAACTAATTGCTTGGTTTTCCACAAAAACTGTGAGATGTAGGAGTCTAATGTCTTAAACCACGCCTGGGCTGGCTGAGTTGGAATCATTGAGAATTTGTAATTAATTTTTGGCAGGATCATCATTTTTATGGTGGCAATTCTTCCCATAAGTGAAATGGGTAAGGACTGCCATCTTTTGAGGTTGGCTTCGATTTGTTTTAATAATGGATTGTAGTTTAGATCAATAACCTCTGTCTATAGCCAAGACGACAATTCAATGCCCAAGTATTTAATGTTCCCTGAATAGAGTGTGGTAGAAGAGATGTTACTCACCTTAAGGTTAAGTGGTAGCACTATAGATTTTGTCCAGTCAGTATTCTGAAAGTCCTGAGAATTCATCTATGAGGCTGATAGTTGTAGGAAGAGACGTCTGTGGCTCCAGAAGAAACAGTAACACATCGTCAGCATATAAACTTATTTTAGGATTTACTGATTTGGTCGATATTCCAGTAATTCCTTCATGCTGTCTTATTGCTGCGGCTAGAGGTTCAATAAATATTGCAAATAGTGATGGGGAAAGTGGGCAGCCCTGTCTTGTCCCTCTATGCAGATTAAACCTTGGTGAGATCTGGTTGTTTGTTCTGACTGCGGCGTTTGCTGATGTGTATAATATTTGGATCCAGTCTATGAATGATTTCCCAATGCCGAATTTGTGCAGAGTGGCTACAAGAAACTTCCAGTTTACTCTATCGAAAGCTTTTTCTGCATCTAAGGAGACGATGGCTGACTTTAGTTTATGGGAGGTGACATAATCAATTAAGTTGATTAATCTGTTCATATTGTTTGTTGACTGTCTACCTTTAATGAAGCCTGTTTTATCAGAGTGAATTATATATGGAGTGATTTTTTCTAATCTTCTAGCAAGTGCTTTACACACTATTTTTAGATCTACATTTATTAGTGAAATTGGTCTATAACTTGATGGGAGTGTAGGGTCTTTTCCTGGTTTTTGGAGCAGGCTTATGGAGGCAGAATTCATATTTTTGCGTAATAAATGCTGTTGTTTAATTTCAGCTACCATTTTGTAAAAGCTGGGTGCCAGCATGGACCAGAACTCTTTATAAAATGCAGTTGGGAATCCATCTGGTCCTGGAGCTTTTTCTTGGGTATCTCCTGCAGAGCTTCATGTAGTTCTGCCAAAGATAACAATGTCTAGAGTTGTGGATTGTTCTTCCTTTAGCTTTGGCAGTTCTAGTTTATTCAGAAACTCCTCTATGGCGGAGGTGGATGGATCTATTTGGGACGTATATAACTCTTTGTAAAAGTTTTTAAAGGTTTCATTTATTTCATGGGGATCACGAGTAATGTTGCCTTGCTTATTAGTTATTGAATGGATGATTTGTTGCTCTTTATTATTTTTTAATTGGTTAGCTAGAAATTTACCACATTTGTTAGCATGGTCAAAGTTCTCCCAGCGTAATTGATCTATCTGAAATTGAGTTTTGCAATCAATTATATTATTTAATTTCATCTTTAGATTCCTTAGGTCTTCTAGGATTCTATCATTGGTTGGAGAGGCAGCATATTTAATCTCTAGAGATTTTATTTTTTGCTCTAATTCTAATTCAAGTAGCATGTCCTTTTTTTTCTTGTGCGATGAATATGAAATAATTCTACCGCGCATAACTGCCCTCCCAGTCTCCCAAAGGACAAAGGGTGAGGTTCCCGGTGTATCGTTGATTTCTATAAAGGTTGTCCATTCTCTCCTGACATAACTGATGAAGTCTTGATCATTGAGTAATGATGTATTAAACCTCCAAATTCTGGATGATGGTGTGACTGTCTTAACGAAATGGAAAATGAAACAGTTACTGAGGTTTGCTGCCGCTGTGTGTGTACAGCGTTACTCTCCGCTCCTTTCTAAATATTATCGTTTTATATCTGATAGCGACTGCTAAAAGTTGCAAAACAAGCTTGTAACACTCAAGCATCTTTTCCTTTCATTAAACGTCCTGCTAATTTACACTGTTATCTAAGTGTTTTCTCCGCTAGTGTAGCTCCTAGCTAACTTTCCTGCTATGGCTTCCCCCTTTTCCTCTCCCTCTTGCTCTGTTCGGTGCTCGGTGTGTCTTATGTTTAGCTTATCCTCTGCCTCCTTTAGTGATGGTAATGGTATCAGTAATAGGTGTACGCTAGTTGCAGGGTTGGAGGCGAGGTTGTTAGACTTAGAGTCTCGGCTTCGCACTTTAGAAAACAGGCCAGCTAGCCAGGTCCCTTTAGCCGGTGCGGAGCCTCCTAGCTTAGCTGCTACCAGTCCCCCGGCAGGTCCCAGGCAGCTGGGTAACGACTAGGTCACGGCTCGTAAGAAACGTAGCTTTAGGCAGGTGCTCACGGTTCACCACCAACCACTTCACGTTTCAAACAGATTTTCCCCACTCAGCGACACACCCGCTGAGAAACCCACTCTGATCATTGGTGACTCCATAGTCCGAAACGTGAAGTTAGAGAAGGATAAACGTAAGTACGCTAAGATCGTAATACACGCAGGAGCTAATGACGCCCGGTTACGCCAATCGGAAGTCACTAAAACTAACATTGAGTCGGTGTGTTCGTTCGCCAAAACAATGTCGGACTCCGTAGTTTTCTCTGGACCCCTCCCCAATGTGACCAGCGATGACATGTATAGCCGGCTGTCATCGCTCCACCGCTGGTTGTCTAGGTGGTGTCCTGCAAACGGTGTGGGCTTTGTGGCTAATTGGAGCACTTTTTGGGGAAAACCTGGGCTGATTATAAGAGACGGCGTCCATCCCACGTTGAACGGAGCCTCTCTGCTCTCTAGTAACATGGCCATGTTGCTTAGTCTCCCCACTCCGTGACAACTCAGAGTGGAGCCCAGGATGCAGAGTTGCAGTCTTACACGCCTCTCTGCATGTTCTCTACAGCCGCGACCCACTCTTAGTCTTAGTTATCGCATAGAGACTGTGTCTGCTTCTCGACCACCTAAACTATACAAGTCACAAACAAATCAAAGAGGAGTGACTTACCAGAATTTAATAAACATCAAAACAGTTCCTCTTACAGAACAAAGTAACGGTAAGCTAATGAAGTGTGGTTTATTAAATATCAGATCTCTCTCATCTAAATCCTTTTTAATAAATGACTTGATAAGTGACCATCACATAGTTCTGTCTCACTGAAACCTGGCTGCAGCAGGATGAATATGTTACTTTAAATGAGTCGACTCCAATGAGTCACATCAACTATCATGTTCCAAGATGTACAGGTAGAGGTGGAGGAGTAGCAGGAGTTTATAAATCAGATTTATTAATTACTCCTAAACCTAAACACAGTTATAACTCATTTGAGAGCCTCACTCTGAGCCTTTCTCACCCAGACTCTAAAACTCAGAAACCAGTTGTGCTTTGTATTGTTTACCGTCCTCCTGCTCCATATTCAGAGTTCTTAACTGAATTCTCTGAATTCACAGCTGGAACAGCTGGAAAGAAATGTTACTATAGCAGATGTTTATCTGACAATGCTGTTGCCAGATTCAAGCAGATGATTCCATCATCTTTTGCCTCAATGTCTTGTAGATACACAGAGAACAGTCACCTTAATCCTTATGAACAGGTTGACTGTCTTGTAGATGATGCTGCAGCTTCTCTACGTACAATGTTAGACACAGTGGCTCCTCTGAAGAAGAAGACAGTAAATCAGAGGAGGTTAGCTCCGTGGTATAACTCAGACATCCGCAGCCTAAAGCAAAGGACTAGACAACTAGAAAGACAGTGGCGTTCCAACAAAATAAATGTAAACTGCATTGCATGGAAGGACAGTCTAATGAAATATAAAAAAGCACTTTGTGCTGCTAGAAAAACATATTATTCCTCCCTAATTGAGGAAAACAAAAACAACCCCAGGTTTCTTTTCAGCACTGTAGCCAGGCTGACAAAGAGTCATAGCTGTATTGAGTCTACTATCCCCTTAAATCTCAGCAGCAATGACTTTATGAACTACTTTACTAATAAAATTATCATCATTAGAAAAAACATTCAGCAGCGACTTCTTCCAAATGACAGAAAGCACTGTCTAGACCCATCAACTTTAAATTTATTAAATCCTCTGTCTTACCTAGACAGCTTCTCCCCCATAACTCATATGGAGTTAACCTCAATAATTAACTCTTCCAAGTCGTCCACTTGTCTTTTAGATCCAATCCCAACCAGATTACTCAAAGAAGTTCTACCTTTAATCAGCTCATCCATATTAAATCAAATCAACCAATCTTTACAACTAGGCTATGTACCACAGGCTTTTAAGGTGGCTGTGGTCAAACCTCTATTGAAAAAACCAACCCTTGACCCTGGACAACTAGCCAACTATAGGCCCATTTCATATTTACCCTTTCTTTCCAAGATTCTGGAAAAAATCGTGGCTAAACAATTATCTGACCACCTTAGTGGGAATAACCTGTATGAAGATTTTCAGTCAGGATTTAGAAAACATCATAGCACAGAAACAGCTCTGGTTAGAGTCACTAATGATCTTCTATTAGCTTCGGACAATGGTCTAGTTTCTGTCCTTGTCCTGTTAGATCTTAGTGCTGCATTTGATACAATTGATCATAACATTCTATTACAGACACTAGAACATAGAATCGGGATTAATGGAACAGCATTGGGATGGTTTAAATCCTATTTGTTGAACAGATTCCAGTTTGTTCATGTTAATGATAAATTCTCCACACGCACAAGGATTAGCTATGGAGTTCCACAGGGTTCTGTGCTGGGTCCAATTCTGTTTAGCCTATACATGTCTCCTCTAGGTGAAATTATTAGAAAGCATTCTATTAATTTTCATTTTTACACAGATGATACTCAGCTATATATGTCCTTGGAACCAAATGAAACAGATCAACTAGTCAAAATTCAGGGTTGTTTAAAAGACATCAAATCCTGGATGTCCCAAAACTTCCTTCAACTAAACTCAAATAAAACCGAGATTCTTATTGTTGGGCCTAAAAATCTGAGAGAGACACTATTGAGTCAGATAGCCACCCTGGATGACATAAATTAGCTTCAGATTCTACTGTGAGGAACCTTGGTGTCATGTTTGAACAGGATCTCTCTTTTACATTATACATTAAACAAATCTCCAGAACCGCCTACTTCCACCTTAGAAATATAGTTAAAATCAGAAGCATCCTCTCTCAGAGCGATGCAGAGAAACTGATCCATGCATTTGTTACCTCTAGGCTGGACTACTGTAACTCCTTACTCATAGGATGTCCTAACAGCTCCTTAAAAAGCCTACAGCTCATTCAAAATGCTGCAGCCAGAGTTCTGACAGGACTTAGAAAGAGAGATCACATTTCTCCTACATTAGCTTCTCTGCACTGGCTGCCTGTAAAATGTAGGATAGAATTTAAAATTCTCCTACTCACATACAAAGTACTGAATGATAAAGCTCCTTCTTATCTTAAAGACCTCATAGTTCCTTATGCTCCCAGCAGAACACTTTGTTCTCAGGGCGCTGGGCTACTTGTGGTTCCTAGAGTGTTTAAATGTAGAAGGGGGGCAGAGCTTTTAGCTACCAAGCTCCTCTCCTCTGGAACCAGCTCCCTCTTCAGGTTCGAGAAGCTGACACACTCTCCACCTTTAAGATTAGGCTTAAAACCTTCCTTTTTGATAAAGCTTTTAGTTAGAGATGGTTCAGGTCACTGGCAATGATTGTTAGTCACAGGAACCATCTCTTAGTTAAGCTGCAATAGACATAGACTGCTGGGGGACTTAATTTATACACTGAGCTCCTCTGTTTCCTTCTACCTCTTCTGTCCAATAACCTCCCATCATTGTCCCATGTTTAACTAACCTTGTCTCTTTCTCTCCAGTAGTTGTGCTTCTCTCCCGCTCTCTCTCTCTCTCTCTCTCTCTCTCTCTCTCTCTCTCCTCTACTCTGTCCTCACCTACAGGTATCATTGGACTCAAAGTTTGGTGTCTGTGATGGGCAGCTGCGGATCCACCATCCTGCCTGTATCCAGTCCCTGGTCCTACCATCCTGCCTGTGCTCTGTTGTTGCTTGTTGTTGCTTGTTGTTGTTGCTGTGCTTTTCTCTCTCTCTATCCTCTCACCCCAACCGGTCGAGGCAGATGGCTGCCCACATCCTGGTTCTGCTGGAGGTTTCCTCCTCGTTAGAGAGGGAGTTTTTCCTCTCCACTGTTGCTGTCAATTTAAATGCTTGCTGTATGTGGGATTTGTTGGGTTTAGTTGTGTGAGGTTTTAAACCTTACTTTGTAAAGTGCCTTGAGATAACTTTGTTGTGATTTGGCGCTATATAAATAAAATTGAATTGAAAAATAAAAATTGAATTACACTGTTTAATTATTTATTATTAATCAGACTTCCTCTGAATCCTTTCAAATTAAAAGCTGCATTTTGAATAGGTAATTGATACTATTTTACAGTTTAGCTATTTAGCACACACAGCTCTTCAAAATACTTTCAAAATAAAAGCCCCAATCGTGATCTTTTGCTAAATATAGCAATTTTCTGCATTCAGCTGGTTCATTATGACTAGTGATTAGACTAATATACTGTTTAGCAATTGACCGCACAGGCCACCTCCATATCTTTTCAGATCTTTAGCTAAAAATAGCAATATTTCTGCTTTCAACTAGTTTATTATGAATAGTTAATAAGACGGTTTTACTGTTTAGCAATTAACTGCACAGGCTTCCTCCAGATCCTTTCAACATAAAAACACCAAACCAGATCCTAGCTAAAAATACAATATCTTTCAGGTAGTTTATGTTTTACAATTAAACAAATACTTTCATATGCTTCTTCCTGACACGAAAACACACGGTGGAGGACCCAAAACGCACAGCGCAGACGCGACGTGAGGTATCAGAGGGTTTATTAAAGCTCTTGGTCGGACAGGCAGAGGTCGGTACACGAGTTTGCAAGGATGATAGCAGCGGCACAGACAGGGATTAGGCAATCAGTGGTCAATCTCAGGCAAGAGTCAAAAATACCAGGCAGAGTCCAGGACCAGAGTCAAGGGAGCAGGCAAGGCAAGGTGAGCAACAAAACTTGGGCTGGTACACAAGAAGGACTTACAGGATATTGATGCTGGAGAGTTGACACGGGTAAGTGAGCAAACAATCTGGCAAAGCAAAGGGGTAAGTGCAGGGGTACAAATAACCAACTAATGATTAATGGGATGCAGGTGGTGAAATCACATGACTGGTTGAGGAGAACATAACTAAACCGGAAGTGATACCAAAATAAAGTAGGAAGTGGAGACACATGACTAGGTAAGTAAACAAAAACCAAGGCAGACAGGAAAAAATACAGGAAATACCAAAATAAGACTGGAAACAAACACACACACGACCAAAATGCTGATTCCATAACACTTCCATATCCTTTCAAAATAAAAGCACCAATTTATTTTATCAGCTTTTTTAGTAATTTATATGCGCCTGAGTGGGTAATGACTGCTAATTAATAGGAATGTTTTACAGTTTAGCAATTGTCCACAAACCTTTTCCAAATACTTTCAAAATAAAAGCACCAAACTAAAAATTTGCTTTTATAGGAAGATTTTTTGTTTTTGGCTGGTTAAATATGACAACTTAATAAGACTACTTTATAGTTTAGTAATTACCTTCACGTTTTGTCCATATTCTTTCAAAATAAGTGCACCAATCTAAATCTTTAGCTAAATATAGCAAAATTTCTGCTTTCAACTGTTTTATTGTGAGTAGTTAATGAGTCTATTATACTATTTAGCAATTACCCTGAGTGTCTTCTTCCATATACTTTCAAAATAAAAGCGCCAAATCTTTGCTAAAAATAGTAGTACTTCTGTTTCCAACTGGTTTACTATGACAAGTTCAGACTCTTACTGTTTAGCAATTACCTGCACACGTTACCTCCAAAGCTCCATCTTTTTTCTCTGCAGCTAATTTCAGATCTATTAAATGTTTCCACAACCTTAAGTTATTATTTTATCTCTTGAACTTAAAACTATTTATTTATAATATTTAGCTGTTTTTGTTACATTTACCATATTTTTTGCCATATAAGATGCACCGGCATATAAGACGCACCCAATTTTAAAGGAGGAAAATCGAGAAAAAAAAGATTCTGAACCAAATACTGTAGTAAAATATTTTATGTCAACTGTATAAAAGTTAACAGCAGTTTAAGAACAACTAGCCCCACATTAGCAAGAATAGCCAATAACACTGCCCCCACATTAGTAAGAATAGCCAGTAACACTGCCCCCACATTAGCAAGAATAGCGAGTAACATAGCATGGCCACTCCTCACCTGCTGCTGACGATCCACGCTATGGTAGGATCGACGAGCAGAGGGCGTGATGACATCAGCGCGCACCGACAGGTGTACTAAGATGGCCGACGACTCCGGAGCTAGACCGCAGCCACAGCCTTTCCTATGGCGGTGACCGTGCTCCGCTCCACGGATCTCTGCATTTGCCTTATAACACGCACCAACTTTTTCCCTTCAGTTTTGGGGAAAAAAAGTGCGTCTTATATGGCGAAAAATATGGTAGGTATATTGTCTCTTCCTGTATTTTCAGCAGTTCTTTTTCTTCAATTTAAAATTCAACTCCTTCATCTCCTTCTGCAAACAGTTACCTCTGTTTAAACAACTCATTCTCTTCAAATTCAATTCATCTGTGCTTTACATACTTCAGCTTTTTTCATCTGTCTTAAATGTTTCAGCTACTTTCAGCAATTCTCCAGGAATACATTCAGCGTGGCAGCATTCACCTCCAGTGGGTGAGAGTTCTGGTCCATGATAGATGTGAGTTTAGCCAGGACCCTTCTGTCACTCACCTCCTGCACTGTGTTCCTGTTTATGGTTAATTATTGATAATTTAATAGTCGTTATCCCCAAACTCTCTGTTATCTGACCATTTCTTATTAAGTTTTGAATTTACTATAATTGACCTTGCAGCAGCTGAAAATAAATGTTTATCAGACGATGCCAGATTCAAGCAGATGATTCCATCATCTTTTGCCTCATTGTCATGTACCTACACAGAGGAGGACAGCCACCTTAATCCTTATGAACATGTTGATTGGCTTGTAGATAATGCTGCAGCTTCTCTGCATCCAATGTTAGACACTATGGCTCTTCTGAAGAAGAAGGTAGTAAGCCAGAGGAGGTTAGCTCCGTGGTATATGTCAGAGATCCACAGCCTAAAGCACAGGACCCGACAACTAGAAAGGCAGTGGCGTTCCAACAATATAAATGTAAACTGCATTGCATGGAAGGACAGTCTAATAATACATAAAACACACTTTGTGCTGCTAGAAAAACATATTATTCCTCATTAATTGAGGAAAACAAAAACAACCCCAGGTTTCTTTTCACCAGAGCCATAGCTGTGTTGAGCCTACTTCCCCCTTAAATTTCAGCAGCAATGACTTCATGAACTTTTATGAACTACTTTACTAATAAAATTATCACCATTAGAGAAAACATTCAGCAGCGGCTTCCTCCAAATGACATCACCCTCTAGATCCATCAACTTTAAGTTTACCATGTCCTCTCTCTTACAGATGGAGCGGTTCATTTTCGCTGATTTCAGTCGACTGTCAGTCACCTTTCTGACGCTGATCACACACTTATCACACCCTCATCAGCCGACTGTCAGCAGCCCCCCTCCTTGGTCTGTCTGGGGAAGGTGTTAAAAATGTTAATGATGCTATTCCCACTACTTTAAACCACGGCACTTGCAACTGTGCTTTTACGCTTGAGCTGTCTTACAGTAGCTTTGCTTCAGACAATTACTAATATAAGCTGTAATGTTAGAAACCAATGCAGAAACACTAAAACATCGTTTTGGACCTTTACAGGCCATAGGAACACTAGTTTAAACCACGGCACGTGCAACTGTGCTTTTAGGGTGTATTGAGCAGTCTTACAGTAGCTTGGCATCAGAACCTTACTATTATAAACTGTAATGTTAGAAACCAATGCAGAAACACTGAAACATTGTTTTGGAGCTTTACAGGCCATAATAACACTGGTTTAAACCACGGCATGTGCAACTGTGCTTTTAGGGTGTATTGAGCTGTCTTACAGTAGCTTGGCATCAGAAAATTACTAATATAAGCTGTAATAATAGAAACCAATGCAGAAACACTAACACATTCGTTTTGGAGTTTGTCAGCCCATAAGGACACTAATTTAAACCACGGCACGTGCAACTGTGCTTTTAGGGTGTATTAAGCTCCCTTACAGTGCTTGGCATCAGAACATAACCATTATAAGCTGTAATGTTAAAAACCAATGCAGAAACACTGAAACATTGTTTTGGAGCTTTACAGGCCATAAGAACACAAGTTTAAACCACAGCACGACCATTATAGGCTGTAATGTTAGAAACCAATGCAGAAACACTGAAACATTGTTTTGGAGCTTTTCAGGTCGTAAGAAAACTAGTTTAAATCACGGCACGTGCAACTGTGCTTTTAGGGTGTATTGAGCTCCCTTACAGTGCTTGGCATCAGAACATAACCATTATAAGCTGTAATGTTAGAAATCAATGCAGAAACACTAAAGCGTTGTTTTGAAGGTTTACAGGCTGTGCTTTTAGGGTGTACTGAGCTGTCTTACAGTAGCTTGGCATCAGAACATGACTATCATAAGCTGTAATATTAGAAACCAATGCAGAAACACTAAAACATCGTTTTTTAGCTTGTCAGCCCATAAGAACACTACTTTAAACCATGGCACTTGCAACTGTGCTTTTACGGTGTATTGAGCTGTCTTACAGTAGCTTTGCATCAGACAATTACTAATGTAAGCTGTAATGTTAGAAACCAATGCAAAAACACTAAAACATCGTTTTGGAGCTTGTCAGCCCATAAGAACACTAGTTTAACCCACGGCACGTGTAACTGTGGTTTTAGGGTGTATTGAGCTGTCTTACAGTAGCTTGGCATTAGAACAATACTATTATACGCTGTAATGTTAGAAACCAATGCGGAAACACTGAAACATTGTTTTGGAGCTTTACAGGCCATAAGAACACAAGTTTAAACCACGGCACGACCATTATACCTGTAGGCTGTAATGTTAGAAACCAATGCAGAAACAATTGTTACGCCCTCTTCTGTTTTGGTTTGTGGTTTTGTTCCTTTAGCTGCCTGCAGACAGGAAGTGGTCATCAGAGCAGAGGGGTGGCACCTGGTTAGGTTGCTGAGGTGATAAATACCTCTGCCTCACTGATTGCAGTCTCGCCTGCACTTCCCAGTACCTGCGTGGTTTGGTTTGTCTATTTCTTTGATTGCATACAACATGCACACATCCCACTTTTCACTCATCCAAGCACATCATTCACTACTGATATTGAACCTACTAACAAGTTATATTCATGTTATGTTTGTTGGTTACATTTATTGCTTTACAATAAATTTCAGTTAATGAAACCTGACTTGTGTCCCCTCTTCGTCACAAATGTGGAGCCAGTTTGTGACACACTGAAACATTGTTTTGGAGCTTTTCAGGTCATAAGAAAACTAGTTTAAACTACGGCACGTGCAACTGTGCTTTTAGGGTGTATTGAGCTCTCTTACAGTGCTTGGCATCAGAACATAACCATTATAAGCTGTAATGTTAGAAACCAATGCAGAAATACTGAAACATTGTTTTGGAGCTTTTCAGGTCATAAGAAAACTAGTTTAAACCACGGCACTTGCAACTGTGCTTTTAGGGTGTATTGAGCTGTCTTACAGTAGCTTGGCATCAGAACATTACTATTATAAACTGTAATGTTTGAAACCAATGCAACACTGAAACATTGTTTTGGAGCTTTACAGGCCATAATAACACTGGTTTAAACCACGGCACTTGAAACTGTGCTTTTAGGGTGTATTGAGCTGTCTTACAGTAGCTTGGCATCAGAACATAACCATAATAAACTGTAATGTTAAAAACCAATGCAGAAACACGGAAACATTGTTTTGGAGCTTTACAGGCCAGAAGAACACTAGTTTAAACCACGGCACGACCATTATAGGGTGTAATGTTAGAAACCAATGCAGAAACACTGAAAGATTGTTTTGGAGCTTTACAGGCCATAATAACACTGGTTTAAACCACGGCAGAGTATGGGTGTGGGTTTGAGTGTAGCACTACACGGGGCGAGCATGGGCATACTTGAGCGAGAGAATGGGGAAGTGTGAAAGAAGGGTGAGGATGGCTCTGGCTGTGCTGCATGTGGCGCCTGGGCAGTAGTACTGCGGTCCCTGGGTCTCGGCTGTCCCTTCCTGGCTGGGGGTTGTGGGGGGTGGTGGGATGGGTAGCAGAGCCAGTCGGGAACCTGGCTCTGCGGACCCTGGTGCTCTGCTTCCCAACTACATTTCTCCGCATTCATCCACTTAGGTCTGCAAGGGGTGTCCTGCTGATGGAGGGACCGGGGCTACTGGGAAGTGGTTCCGTCCCTTCCAAGTGGGATGCTCTGCAGTTTTACTTGCATAAGTCATACACACTTGTCCAGGAATCTGGGGGCTCCTTCCGGGGGGGCCAGTAGACGGAGCCTTCCAATTGATGGCTCTGTCTGCTGGACCCCTCGGAGTATTGGCTATCTCCCAAAGTTCTTCATACTTAGCCACATACACATACATTTAGGGCCGGGGGTGGTCTCCCTCACTGGGGCCTGCGGCTGAGGCCAGTTGTGGCCTCGCCCACTGGCCCTGGTGGAGAGATCACCACCCAGTTTTAACTGCAAAAAGACATTTAGAGCGAGGGGGGGCACTGTCCGGGACACACACCGTCAGCCAGCGGTTGTGCTCCTGGAGGTGTCACCCCCCTTCAGTGCACTTTAGTTCCACACACTCACGTTCAAGCTGGGTTGCAGGGTTCTGGGGTACCTTTTTCTGCTGCCCTCTGCCTCCCCCGGGTTTGGGGGGTTGGGCGGGGTTCGGGAGGAGCTGCGGTCCCTGCCTGGGGCCACATGGACGGCAGGCCGGAGACCTACCCTCCCCACGAATGTGATCAAGCGAATGGTGTGGGTGCGAGAATGTATCTGAGAGTGCATTGGTTCACGTATGATTGACTAGTTTGTTGTGAGAGAGTCTATTGTGTGTGTGTGTGTTGATGTGATTATGTGTGTTGCACATGTGGGTGGGTGTATGCGTCTGTGTTTGTGTGAGTTGGTATGCGTGTGGTGCGGTTGAAGTGTGGGGGGGTCCGGTTTTCCGCCCGGGGTACGATGATCGTCTGCCTGGGTGGTCTCTTTTCTGCTGACCCCACCAATTGCTGGCCTTGTGCTGCAGGCCGGTGTGGTGCCAGGGGATGAGGTCGGGCCGATGGGGTCGGCCCCGCTCCTCTCGTGTGGGGGTGGTGGACTGGGGCGGGCCCCACTCTGGGCACGGGGGTATCTTCTGGCGGGCTCCCTACGGACTGTGGGTCCTCGGGCTCTACTCTTTCAGGCCGACCCTCCCGCCGGGGGGAGTGTAGCCCCTGGTTCTCATGGGGCGGACAGCGTTGCCCCCCGTGGGCCCGCTCTGGCCTCGGGTGCTGTCTCTGTGGCTGCTGCAGCCCTGCCTGGGGGGCTCTGTGTGGGCGGCTTGGGTCACAACACCTGCCCTCCTGGAACTGAAGGTGTGTGGGCCATTATAATGTGACCATTATATGTATATGTCTGTATGAGTATGTGCACATACCTTAGCACTATTATTGGTATTAGTATTAATCTCCAAGGTAAACCACAGTACAAAAGTTGTTTAGTTATGAATGTGTTAGCCTAAGGTACATCCCTGCTCCGATTGTTTACTTAACAGATTTGCTTGGTTTCAGCAGCTGGTTGCACCCCTTACCCCCACCCCCCCACCCTCCCGCATACCCACCCTAATGCAGAAACCTAACCTGTCCACCAACCCAGCAACATCACACACATTTTGGATTAGCTAAATAAACCATTAAATAAACCATAAATCAGGAAGAGTATATATATTCTATACTGTATATACTCTTCTTGTTAAAGCAAAGCTGTCCATCACAATATGGCATTCAGCGTAATATATGCTGCTTGCTAAACTGCTGGACAGAACAAAAAAAAAAAAAAAAAAAAAAGGGTGTATTGAGCTGTCTTACAGTAGTTTGGCATCAGAAAATTACTAATATAAGCTGTAATGTTAGAAACCAATGCAGAAACACTAGAACATCGTTTTGGAGCTTGTCAGCCCATAAGAACACTAGTTTAAACCACGGCACGTGCAACTGTGCTTTTAGGGTGTATTGAGCTCCCTTACAGTGCTTGGCATCAGAACATGACTATTATAAGCTGTAATTCAGAAACCAATGCAGAAACACTAAAACGTTGTTTTGGAACTTGTCAGCCCATAAGAACACTAGTTTAAACCACGGCACGTGCAACTATGCTTTTAGGGTGTATTGAGCTCTCCTACAGTAGCTTGGCATCAGAAAATAAACATTATAAGCTGCAATGTTAGAAACCAATGCAGAAACACTAAAACATCGTTTTGGAGCTTGTCAGCCCATAACACACTAGTTTAAACCACGGCACGTGCAACTGTGCTTTTAGGGTGTATTAAGCTCCCTTAAAGTGCTTGACATCAGAACATAACCATTATAAGCTGTAATGTTAGAAACCAATGCAGAAACACTAAAACGACGTTTTGGAGCTTTTCAGGCCATAAGAAAACTAGTTTAACACACGGCACGTGGAACTGTGCTTTTAGGGTGTATTGAGCTGTCTTACAGTAGCTTGGCATCAGAAAATTACTAATAAAAGCTGTAATGTTAGAAACCAATGCAGAAACACTAAAACGCCGTTTTGGAGCTTTTCAGGCCATAAGAACACTAGTTTAAACCACGGCACGACCATTAAAGGCTGTAATGTTAGAAACCAATGCAGAAACACTTGTTACGCCCTCTTCTGTTTTGGTTTGTGGTTTTGTTCCTTTAGCTGCCTGCAGACAGGAAGTGGTCATCAGAGCAGAGGGGTGGCACCTGGTTAGGGTTGCTGAGGTGATAAATACCTCTGCCTCACTGATTGCAGTCTCGCCTGCACTTCCCAGTACCTGCGTGGTTTGGTTTGTCTATTTCTTTGATTGCATACAACATGCACACATCCCATTTTTCACTCATCCAAGCACATCATTCACTACTGATATTGAACCTACTAACAAGTTTTATTTATGTTATTTTTGTTGGTTACCTTTATTGCTTTACAATAAATTTGAGTTAATGAAACCTGACTTGTGTCCCCTCTTTGTCACAAATGTGGAGCCAGTTTGTGACAAGTGGGGGCTCATCTCGTTGTTGTTGGAGGGGTACTGTCAGGTTTTTGGTTTGTTTCATGGTTGCTGAGTGGCTAGTTTTGTCTCTGTTCATTTGTTAGATTGGGTTTTTTTTGTTGGGGCTAATTGGACTTGAGTTTGGACAGGAGTGCCTTTTCCCCTGTTGGGTTTGGCAGCAGGTTCTAATTGGGAATCTGTGGTGATTTCATGTTGGTGGCAGTGATTGTGGGTAGAGCTTTTGCTCAGGAGCACCTCCGTGATTGTGAGAGGGTCGCCATTTTTTGTGGTTGCCTTTGTCACATCATTGGTTTCGAGTGCATAAGAACCTCCCATATGTGACTGCAGGAAGACTAAGATTGAGTTATTTAGTTAGTTTCTCTTCACTAGTCAGATTAGGGAAGGGGAGTGGTTCACCTGTTCAATCTAAAAAGTTTGGTTGAAGATCTGGATTCAAGGATGGTTTCTCTGGTGGAGAGTTTTATCCAAAGCCCTTCTGAGTCTTTACTCGAGCAGTGTACCAAAGAGCAACTTCTTAAGATTGCGGAACATTATAAAGTTGATGTTCCAGATAAGAAGTTGAAGGAGACGGTTAAAACTGGCTTGAGGGAGAAGCTGTCGGAGACTGGCGTTCTCAGCAGGCAGCCAGTAGGTATTTTGGGGACAGGTTTAATACCTGCTGTGGGAACATTAACCTTTGAGCAGCAAAAAGAGCTAATGCAGTTACAGCTAAAACAACAGCTTGAACTGGAACGCCTGCGATATGAAAAATAATTAGAAATCGAAACTATGAAACATAAAACTCAGCGTGCCACATTAGATGTTCAGCAGTATCGCTTGGAGTTAATGAAAGAGGCATCAGAAGTTACCCGGTGGTGCTGAGGGAATTGAGGGCCAGGTAGTTAAAGCAGCGAGGGATGTACATTCTGACCTCGTCAGTAATCTTCGCTTACTTCACAAATTCAGTGAATCAGACCCTGATACCTTCTTCACCTTATTTGAGCGTATCGCAGATGCTAGTGGGTGGCCTGACATTGACAGAACTGTCTTGCTTCAATGTGATTTGTAGTGTATTTATGTATCATATCATATATTATTTGTAGTATATTTATGTATCATATCATATATTATTATATAGGTAGTGAACAATATGTTCTGGTCAGGTTAAGATGCAGTGACTGTCCCTCAACCCTTGCAGTTTGGCAGGGTCGTTGTCTGGGGAGCATCTGGAATAGACTCCAGGAAACAGACATTTACATTTACTTTTAGCAGTAAAATTGATCATTGCTTATGAGAGAAGTACAGAGAGTAGATGGGTTCGTGTGTCCTCAGTGTTCGCAGAATCTGTTGTTGTTAACAATGTTTATCCGAGCTGTTCCTAAGGAAATATTCAAAATGTCACGCCGACCTGGGAAAGGAACTGCGAGGTTGATGGTGGGCCAGATGCAGCTGGAGCTGGACAGATAACACGGCCCAGCGCCAGGACTTTCTGAGTAGCTGAGAAAAACATCTACACGTCCTTATTTGGACATGTGGAAAGATTTTAGGTGGTGGTTAAAAGCAGGCCTTCACAGGCTGGGGTTTTCAGAGCGCTTCGCAGAGGGTCCGCTGGTAGCACACAGCGGACCTTTTCCGACCTCTCGGTTCTCTCTGCAGAGGAACAAGCAGGTGAATTCGGTCTCTGCCTCTCTTGTTATTACTCTTTTGTAATCATTATCTGATTGTTTTAATTTGTCATGTATAATAAATTTGTATGCTATTGATTTAAACTTCAAAGTTGAGTTCTTGTGAAATCTCTGTCGTGGTTGAAGAGAATAGAAATACACGACAGTTCTAACGGTAAAGCACAGGAAGCCTATTCGTCTCTTAACATGGACGACTGTCAAATCTACGGAAAAGTTAAACTGGCTGTGCTGAAAGCCTATGAGTTGGTGCCTGAAACACCAAGTGAGGCAGCAGAGTTGGCAGATGAATTTGTTTTGAGAAGACGTATGATGTAAAGAACGACGCTCGTCGTACATATGACGTTGGTCACAGAGCTTTTAAACAGAAAGCAGTGGCCGATTCGGTTTCTCCAAGAACCGGTGATGGTGGTCGAGGGGTTGGGGCCGGTTCAAATACCTGCCGGTACTGTCGGAAGAAAGGTCATTGGAAAAATGAATGTCCGGTACTTCAAGCTAAGAAGACTGGCTTAGCGAAGCCTGTTGTGATGGCTGCTCCAGCAGTGGCATTGCACAACCACTGGGGGCGAGCTTGGCAACAACCTGTTCCTGATTTTGTAGAACCTCTGCCCGACTTTTCCGCTTTTATTTCGGATGGGTTGGTGTCTTTGGAGGGTAGTAAGACTCAACGACCTATCAAAATCTTGAGAGACACTGGGGCTGTGGACTCGTTTATTCTCGAGTCAGTGCTGCCATTTTCAACGAAAACCAGTACTAGTCAGTGCATCATTGTTTTAGGCATGGGACTGGTAACCTTATCCGTTCCAGTGCACAAAGTAAATCTTACCTGTGGTCTGGTGCAGGGTAATGTGTTAGTGGGTGTCCGTCCACAGTTGCCAGTGGAAGGGGTCCACTTGATTCTGGGAAATGACTTGGCTGGAATTAAAGTGTGGCTGGATGAGGGGTTGCTGCTGGAGAAGAACTGGACTTTTGCTGATGACATCACTGGAAGACCATTTGTTGTTGAATCGGTTAACAGTTTCTCCGGCTGATTTAGCTCAACAACAAAAAGCTGATCCTTCCTTGACGGAGTTGTTTGATAAGGTTTCACCACTAACAGACGTGCAAAATTCTGCCAGGTTTCTTTCAGTTAGATGGGGTGCTGGTCAGAAAGTGGGTACCGCATACTGAACAGTTGCTAGGAGAACCTGTCTTCCAGGTAGTCGTCCCAACTTCACTCCGCAATAAAGTCCTTGCGGCATTGCATGGTGAAGTGGCAGGTCATTTTGGGGTGAGGAAAACGTATGACCGAATATTGCAGCATTTCTTTTGGCCTAGGTTGAAGAAAGATGTTGCAAGTTTTATTAAAACATGTCACAGGAAAACCAAACCAAGGGGTTAATTCTGCACCCTTGAACCCAATTCCTGTGGTTGGACCACTCGCTGTTCTGAAGGATGATTGTTTGAAGGAGGAAGTCCCTTCAAATCTCCTTGACTATGTAAATGGGTTCCGGTTGTAGCGGATTCAAATTATTAATAGTTTGATATTAATGTGGAAACATTAATATACCTCAGTGACCTCTGTTTAAATCTGAAGAACAATGCACACAAAACCAGATTCCTTTTAACGTTTTATTAATCTAACACTACTGGATATATGAATAACATAATATGGAAATACTCAAATAAACAGAATAGAAAATGAGAGAACGATCAGAATGAGATGATGAACAGTGAATGAATCAATGAGTGAAAACCCAAAGAATGGTCAAGACCTGAGAGTGTGATGGCTTTGATCAAGAGAAAAGAGTATTTGTCTCTAACTAATTCAAATCTAAGTATAACTAATCAATTTAGAATGTTCAATTTTAGCGCTTTGAGAAACACCAGAATTCTCAGAGGATTAGAGATGTTCGTCTTGCCTTAGTTTAGAGCTGTAGCCGCTGTGCAGCGTCTCCCGTTACCGGTTGGTTGAGCAGGCGTGCCCTCTCTGGTCCAGGTGCCACGGCCTCTGGGCCAGGAATCGTCGCCCGCGATTGATGATGACGGCTCGGGTTCAGCGAAGTAACAGTCAGCTAGGCTGGACTTTCCAAGGTGTTTCAAAGCGTCAGCGCTGCTTAAACCAGCCCAAAAAGCAAACGGGCTGGAATCTAATTTAATTGGTTCGATCAAAAATAGCGAGTCAATTAAGGACTGGTTGTGATAGTTTCAGTTTCGCGGAGTTTCTTGATGACTTTCTAACGTTACAAAAATCGTTGTTCGTTCGTGTTTTTAAGTTCAACTTAGGTTTACAAAATTTAAGAACAAAGGAAAATTAAAGAAAAGTAATGCGACGCAAAAAGAAAAGGTGAAAGAAGTTTGAAGATAGAGGGAAATCAGTTTTGCCTTGGGTGTCACTGGTTTAAATACCTCTGGGGCAGTGGTCACTGCAGGGCAGAGAAATGACTTCAACCAGTGGTGAAGAGTTCCACCTCTTTTAGATCAGGAATCAAACTATTTGATTTGGATCGCTCCTAAATTTGGGATAACTAAGCTCTTCTCTTTTCATCAAGCTCAAAGTTCCATCACACCATAACACAATAAACATGTAATGATCACTTTGACACTCAAATAAGCAGAGAAGTCAGAATGGTTAAACAGCAATATTAAATGCATAGAATATTAAGGTCTTATATGTGGTCCCTTACAATGCTGTAAGAAATTAAATGTTATTCATGATGCCTGGTCTTGTCTTATGTAACACCCAGTAAACACTAAAACATACACAAATAATAAATGCAAGCAAAATCTAATTATAAATGACCTAATCTGGACATTACTAATTAAACAATTGTAACACTTAAAAATGTGATACAATAATGAGGATACCGAATTGTAGCTGGTGGAAATAGTCCATGTGTATGTTGCACAGATTAAAAGAAGTGAAGAAGGTGAGTCTCTCTATTTCAACTTTGTGCCTACACACAAAGGAGAGCATGGTGATGAGTTGAAGTCCCTTTGTACTTTAAGAATTTCCTGGCAAATCTGTAGATCAGGCATTGAACATCACACAGAAACCAATCTAATATCAAATGAAAACATTTTGTCCACAGAATACAATGACATCAGTTTCATGGAAGTTGAAAGTTCTGGTGCATCTGAACCAGAACCTGTGTCCAAATGGAGTCTCTCGTTCTCTTTGATGAGCACATTCCAAATTTTATGGCTGGTGGTCCCAGTTCTGGGAGAGACAGCTTCTTCGTGATAAATGTGACAGCCTCTCCTTTTGGCATGATAAGCAGAGGTAGAATCCTGAGGGATTTACAGGTAGATCAACAAAGTGGACTCATGGTTCTTTGATATGGACCTTTGAGATGTTGGCGTCAATTGGTGCCTGTGGTGATAAAGGCCAGTCTCCTGTTGTGGAGAAAGATTCAGGGTCCCTTATCTCTGGGGACTGAAAGGGACGTAGGGGCTCTTCAAAGGAGGGAGTTAAGTTCACATGTAGGTCAGGTTACCTTAGTCCAGACGTGGATTGCTACACGGTTAAAACTGCATAGGGCCGGAGAGTTGGCAAAACAAAGACTGGAGAGGTCACAGAAGAAAATGAAGCGCTTGTATGATCGCAGAGTGGAAATTCGACAATTCAGTCGGGGTGATCGTGTCCTTGCTCTTTTGCCATTGGTGAGTTTGCCATTTCAGGCAAAATTCAGTGGCCCTTACGCAGTGGTAAAACGGTTGTCAGACTTAAATTATTTGGTGGAAACTCCTGAGCGCAGGAAGAAAGTCCAGCTTTGTCATGTTAACCTGTTGAAACCTTACTATCCTCGTGACTCATACAGGGCAGAGCTGGAACGTCTGCTACCCATACTGGTAGCGGGCCCTACCATCACTCATCCCAGTCAAGCTGACATGGATGGTGAGGAGGGGGAGTTAGTGGCTGAGGACTGCTGGTTACAAGGTCAGTTGAAAAATTCAGAAACGTTGAAAAAGCTTGATGCCTTTGTCAGCCATTTGGATAGCGCAAAGCATGAAGAACTGGTTAAGGTAATAAAGAGTTATTCCTCTCTCTTTTGAGACACTCCAACTCGAACGCATTTAATAGAGCATGACATAGAAGTTGGTGTTGCAGAGCCCATCCAGCAGCGTTTTTATCGGGTGTCTGCTGAGAAGAGGTCACAACTGGAGAATGAAGTTCAGTATGTGCTTGACAATGGCATCGCAGAACCATGTTCATCGAACTGGGCTTCGCCATGCATTCTGGTTAAAAAAGCAGATTCAAGTTTGAGGCTGTGTACTGACTATCGTAAAGTGAATAATCTCACACGACCTGACTCATATCCACTTCAGAGAATGGAAGATTGTATTGATCAGGTAGGGTCAGCTAAATTTGTGAGTAAGTTTGACCTTCTTAAAGGGTATTGGCAGGTTCCGCTCTCAAAAAGAGCGAGGGAAATTTCAGCTTTTATTACTCCTTTTGGTTTGTTCTCCTACACGGTTATGTCATTCGGCTTACGTAATGCACCTGCAACTTTCCAGCGATTAATGAATCGTGTGGTGGCTGGCCTCAAGGGTTGCGCTGTGTACTTGGATGATGTGGTGATCTTCTCAAACACCTGGGAAGCGCACGTCCAGGATATTTAAGCGCTGTTCGACCGGTTGGTGTGGGCACGACTGACCATCAATCTTGCTAAATGCGACTTTGCTAAAGCTACGGTGACCTATCTGGGAAAGGTTGTAGGGCAGGACAAAGTTTGTCCAGTGCAAGCTAATGTCTGGTCCATACTGCAGTTCCCTCAACCCACGAATAAGAAAGAACTGATGCGGTTCCTGGGGATGGTGGGTTATTACCGCAGTTTTTGTAAGAACTTTTCATCCGTTGTGGCACCTTTGACTGATATGCTTAAAAGTAAATCACCCTTTATTTGGTTCTCACAATGTGAGGAGGCATTTGAGGGGGTGAAGGCATTGTTGTGTTCTGAAAATGTGTTAACAGCCCCTCGTTTTGACCAACCTTTTAAGCTCCGGGTGGATGCCAGCCAGGTTGGTGCTGGAGCAGTGTTATTACAGGAGAACAACCGAGAAGTGGAATGTCCCGTAAGTTTTTTTTCGCGAAAATTTAATAGGCATCAACTGTATTACTCAGTAATTGAGAAGGAGGCCTTAGCACTGGTTTGGTCTCTACCCCAGCACTGACATAGACATCGAAATGTTGCAAAGTTGACTGTTTATACGGATCATAACCCTTTGACTTTTCTGAAGTCTTTGCAGAATCCCAATCAAAGGCTGATGAGGTGGGTGTTGTTTTTACAGTCCTATGACAGATAATGTCATTGCTGATGCATTATCTCGTGCCCCTGTAGGAAATTAAACCCATGTAACTGCATGTTAACTTCTCCGTTTTTTCCTTGGCCAGCTTGTCTTTCATCTTAAATTGCTTCCCTGGTACCGAGGTTGCTGATGGGATGACTGAATGGTGTTTTGGAAGTGTCATCTGCGAGAGAAGTATGTGCATGGATTGGGGGATTACTTTTGTCCAGGAAGGGGGGTTGCTGAGTGTCCATGCTTGGGATGTAGAGCCATGTTATGTTTGTGAGATTCAGGGTAGAACCTCCCTTTTATGGGAGAGGGTGTTACGCCCTCTTCTGTTTTGGTTTGTGGTTTTGTTCCTTTAGCTGCCTGCAGACATGAAGTGGTCATTAGAGCAGAGGGGTGGCACATGGTTAGGTTGCTGAGGTGATAAATACCTCTGCCTCACTGATTGCAGTCTCGCCTGCACTTCACAGTACCTGCGTGGTTTTGGTTTGTCTATTTCTTTGATTGCATACAAAATGCACACATCCCATTTTTCACTCATCCAAGCACATCATTCAATACTGATATTGGACCCACTGACAAGTTATATTTATATTATGTTTGTTGGTTACATTTATTGCTTTACAATAAATTTGAGTTAATGAAACCTGACTTGTGTCCCCTCTTTGTCACAAATGTGCCACAAACTGGCTCACAAATGTGGAGCCAGTTTGTGACACACTTAAACCACGGCACGTGCAACTATGTGTAGCCGGCCTATCCTGACTCTTAGTCTTGGCCGAAAAGATCTTCTGCGTTGTGTTTTCTTATATTGAGAACAGGACGACTGCTGCCTTGCCGACTGGTTTATTTGCAAATCTGTGTAAAATAAAATAAACAGTACAGCGACTCCATCAACCGGTCTCTCACATACACACCCTCAACGAGGCTCGAAGCCGACTCAGGCCAAGATGTGCATCACACCGTTTATACATTTTACTAAATTCAAATGAACAAAAATAAATCACAGGGTGATCATATAGCTTAATAAACATATACTTATTTCAAACAATCTACTATTACTCTTTAACATACCACTGGCAACTTTTATAATATGTTTCCATTGGACAACACCAAATGTTAACAGTAAATACAAAAATGAAAGAATTAAAACTCTTAATGAAAGCAAAGATAAAAAGGACAATGAGGGAATAAACATACCTGTGTAAAATAAAATAAACAGTACAGTGACTCCATCAACCGGTCTCTCACATACACACTCTTCAAAAGAAACAGAATCACCGCATGAAAGACCGACCACATGCTCCCCAAACCTAGCTTACGAACAGCTAACTTTAGCATTTCATTTCAGTGCTGTACAGTCTTACAAAATACATATAAATAAATACTGACGCTTAAAACGAAAATAATTTAATTAACTTCGAAATGCAAGTTTAGAATTATCGTTTATCAACAACATGTGTTGTGACATGTGCACCCGCATAAATTTGCCTTACCTCAACGAGGCTCGAAGCCGACTGAGGAAAGAAGCGCGACTTGACCGGAAATTACATAGCCAAAAGTGCAGAGGTCACAAAGAAAATAAATTCAAAAAATAATAAATAAATAAAAATTCCCTCAAAATAAAAATCACATAAACCATACACATAATACAAAAATATGACATAAAACAAAAAAACAATGGATGGATAATTGGTGAAATATAAAACATCGTAGTTCACATGCTACATATGCTTGTAGGGTGTATTGAGCTGTCTTACAGTAGCTTGGCATCAGAACATAACCATAATAAACTGTAATGTTAAAAACCAATGCAGAAACACTAAAACGTCGTTTCGGAGCTTTCAGGCCTTAAAAAATCTATTTAAACCATTGTTTTGGAGCTTTTCAGGTCATAAGAAAACTAGTTTAAACCACGGCACGTGGAGTGCATCTGAACAATAAACTGGACTGGACTCATAACATGGATGCACTGTACAGGAAGGGTCAGAGCAGACTCTACCTGCTGAGGAGACTGCGGTCTTTTGGAGTGAGGGGGCCACTCCTGAAGACCTTCTATGACTCTGTGGTGGCATCAGCCATCCTGTACGGTGTAGTTTCAGCATCACAGTGAGGGACAGGAAAAGACTGGACAGGATCATCAAGAAGTCCAGCTCTGTCCTGGGCTGCACTCTGGACACGGTGCAGGAGGTGGGTGAGAGAAGGGTCCTGGCTAAACTGAAACCCATCATGGACCAGGTCTCTCACCCACTGGAGGACTCACTGTCTGCTCTGGAGAGCAGCTTCAGTAGCAGACTGATCCACCCTCGCTGTGTAAAGGAGAGATATCGTAGATCCTTCCTACCTGCTGCTGTCAGACTGTATAAGCAGAACTGTTGACCACGTCCCACTACAGTCACTCACCCACTGCATCAGTGGTTTATATAGCAACCTGCTCTGCACAATATTTGTGTAAATCTGTGAACAATCATGTATATTGTTACTGGTACAAATCTTATACCCATTATTGTGCAATAACCCTGCAATGACCTCATAATCACTCTAACTGTACTGTACTGCTTTGTACTGTGCCAACACATACTGTTCTGTACCTGTATTCTCGCTCATCTGTACTGCTGTTGTGAGACGTAATTTCCCCACTGCGGGACTATTAAAGGTTTTCTTATTCTTATTCTTATTCTTATTCTTATTCTTATTCTTATCCTTATTCTTATTCTTATTCTTATAAGCTGTAATGTTAGAAACCAATGCAGAAACACTAAAGTGTTGTTTTGGAGCTTTCTAGGTCATAAGAACACTAGTTTAAACCAAGACATATGCAGCTGTTGTCAGGTTTTCAGTTTCTTTCCAGTTCTCAGTTTATTTCGATAATACTTCTGTTTTACCTTGTCAGGCTTTGGTTCCAGTTTTCGGTTTTATTTTGTAAGCACTTCCGTTTCTGATCACACCACAGCAGTTCCCGCTTTACTCCCAGTCCTCAATACACACACCTGTTTTAAATTGGTAATTAAGCTCTTGTATTTAACCATCACCTGTTTCCTAAGTTCTCCGGAATCGTTGATTCCATGACCTCACGTTCCAGCAGTTTTCTTGTTCAGCTTATCCTGTTGCCGACCCAGTTCTGTATCTCTGACCATCGCTTCTCGTCTGATCCTGACCGGTATTGTAAATCCCTGACTCTGTTACTGTTGTGCCTTGAGGGCCTTGTTGGACAAACACATCCTGGCCAGCGACGGACGGTGTGCTCGTGTCAAGGCTTATTACAGAGACCACCACCTGCCAACGGATCAATTGGCCTTGGACCTGGGCGAACTCAGGTTCGCCCACGGCATGGTGGCGTTTCCGGACGCCCTCTTATTTGCCAGCGGTGGCAAATGTTACCTGCTAGACGTAAAGCGATGCGTCATCTGCGCGGGGGGACGACACCGCGACAGATGCAAAGAAGTTTGCGAGAGATTCACGGCATACCTGACGGACACCCAGCTGGACGGCGACTACGGACGCAAGCCTCTGCTGTACACGAAAATGCCGAGCGAGAGGAGCGTGGTCGGCCCTCGCACTGCGGACAACCTGTTCAGGGAGCTGGGCAGCCGTGAGGGCATGTCGTATGAGCTGGACACCGTAGACACTCACGTGTGTGATGCGTGCGGCGTCCGGCTTTCCCGTTTCGTAGCGGGTGACAACATGCTGAGAGACCATGTGTATCACGTGCACGTTGCCAGAGTGGAGGAGTGCGGCTTCCTAGCGAAAAAGTTCTTTGGCAAAGAAAGCATCCGGAAATCAATGGTAGGCAAGGAGCGTTACAGAAGGGGCTACGTGGCATTCCCCAAGTTGATGCTGAAGGAGGCCGTGGAAGGCTATGTCGGTGTGGGCTACGAGATGTCCTGCGTCGTGTGCGGCTCGCCGCGGACCGAGAGCCTCGACCGACGCTGCGGGATGCTGACGCTGGCGCTGCGGTGAAAGTTGCTTCGCGCCAAGTTTTGATGAGCCGAGAATCCCGTTGAAGATTAAAAAAAGGGCCGTATTCAATTCCTTTCTACGCCTGCCTCTGTTGCTTTACACGTACCAATTATACTGTACGGAATGCGCCTTGTACTACTTTCTTTCATAACTGTTTTATATTACTAAATAAACTTTTGGCATTTAATCAAATGTTTTGCCTGTTTTATTCTTCATTTAAAATGGTCAGCCCTTGCACGCAGCCGTCTGGCATCATCATCATCATCATCATCATCATGTTCATCATCAGTGGGCCTGTGGCACGGGTGGAGGTAGAAGGGAGTAAAGGAGAAGGAAAAATAAAAAACAAAAAAAAAAATGGGGTCGCGCCGGACCCCGGGAGGACGAGGGACGGTGAGGTACAGGGGGCTGGGGTCGGGCCGGACCCCGGGAGGACGCCTGGCGGGGAGGTACAGGGGGCTGGGGTCGCGCCAGACCCCGGCAGGACGAGGGATGGGAAGGTTCCGTGGGCTGGGGTCGCGCTGGACCTCGGGAGGACGCCTGACGGGGAGGTACAGGGAGCAGGGGTCGCGCCTGACCCTGGGAGGACAAGGGACGGGGAGGTACAGGGGGCTGGGGTCGCATCGGACCCCGGGAGGACGAGGGACAGGGAGGTTCCGTGGGCTGGGGTCGTACCTGACCCCGGGAGGACGAGGGACAGGCCTGTGACGAAGAAGAAGGGAGAGGTGACCGAGCCGCAGTGGAACCTGCGACGCAAAGGTGCCTCGTGGCCAAAAAAAAAAAAGAATTAAAAGTTTCATAGTTTGTCTCGTGGGGTCAGACTGACCCCCTCGAGGTCTGCGTGAGGGTTAAGTCAAAAGAACACTAGTTTAAACCGAGGCATTTGCAACTGTGCTTTTATGGTGTATTGAGCTGTTTAAAATTGCCTGGTATCAGAACATGACCATCTTAAGCTGTAATGTTAGAAACCAATGCATAAACAATAAAATATCTTTTTTGAGCTTTTCAGGTCATAAGAACACACTAGTTTAAACCACGGCATATGCAACTGTGCTTTTATTGTGTACTGAGCTGTTTTAAAGTAGCCTGGCATCAAAACATGACCAGTGGAGGCTGTTCTAAATGAAACCAATGCAGAAAAACTAAAACATTGTTTTTGAGCTTTTCAGGCCAAAAGAAAACTAGTTTAAACCACGGCAACTGCAACAGTACATTTAGGATGCATTGAGCTGTTTGACAGTATTCTGGCATCAGAACATGACCATTAGAGGCTGCTCTGATTGAAACCAATGCAGAAACACCAAAACATTTTTTTAAGGTTTTCAGGACAAAAGAAAACTAGTTTAAACCATGGCAACTGCAACTGTGCTTTTAGGGTGTATTTAGCTGTTTTAAAGTAGCCTGGCATCAGAACATGACCATCTTAAGCTGTAATGTTAGAAACCAATGCAGAAACACTAAAACATCGTTTTTGAGCTTTTCAGGCAAAAAGAAAACTAGTTTAAACCACGGCAACTGCAACTGTACATTTAGGATGCATTGAGCTGTTTGACAGTATTCTGGCATCAGAACATGACCATTAGAGGCTGCTCTGATGGAAACCAATGCAGAAACACTAAAACATCTTTTTTGAGCTTTTCAGGCCAGAAGAAAACTACTTTAAACCACTGCATATGCAACTATGCTTTTAGGGTGTATTGACCTGTTTGACAGTATCCTGGCATCAGAACATGACCATTAGAGGCTGTTCTGATGGAAACGAATGCAGAAACACTAAAACATTATTTTTGAGGTTTTCAGGCCAAAAGAAAACTAGTTTAAACCACGGCAACTGCAACTGTGCTTTTGTGGTGTATTGAGCTGTTTTTAAGTTGCCTGGCATCAGAACATGACCATCTTAAGCTGTAATGTTAGAAACCAATGCAGAACCATTAAAACATCGTTTTTTGAGCTTTTCAGGCCAAGAGAAAACTAGCTTAAACCTTGGCATCTACAACTGTGCTTTTAGGGTATATTGAGCTGTTTTAAAGTAGCCTGGCATCAAAACATGTCCAGTAGAGGCTGTTCTGCTGGAAAGCAATGCAGAAACCATAAAACATCGTTTTTTGAGCTTTATAGGACATACAAAATCTAGTTTAAACCACAACATTTGCAACTGTGCTTTTATGGTGTACTGAGCTGTTAAAGTTGCCTGGAATCAGAACATGACCATCTAAAGCTGTAATGTTAGAAACCAATGCAGAAACACTAAAACATTGTTTTTGAGCTTTCCAGGTCATAAGAACACTAGTTTAAACCAAGATAAATGCAGCTGTACATTTAGGAAGCATTGAGCTGTTTGACAGTATTCTGGCATCAGAACATGACCATTAGAGGCTGTTCTGGTGGAAACCAATGCAGAAACACTAAAACATAGTTTTTGAGCTTTTCGGGCCATAAGAAAACTAGTTTAAACCACGGCATATGCAACTATGCTTTTAGGGTGTATTGAGCTGTTTTAAAGTAGCCTGGCATCAGAACATGACCAGTAGAGGCTGTTCTAAATGAAACCAATGCAGAAAAACTAAAACATTGTTTTTGAGCTTTTCAGGCCAAAAGAAAACTAGTTTAAACCACGGCAACTGCAACTGTACATTTAGGATGCATTGAGCTGTTTGACAGTATTCTGGTATCAGAACATGACCATTAGAGGCTGCTCTGATTGAAACCAATGCAGAAACACCAACACATTTTTTTAAGGTTTTCAGGACAAAAGAAAACTAGTTTAAACCATGGCAACTGCAACTGTGCTTTTAGGGTGTATTTAGCTGTTTTAAAGTAGCCTGGCATCAGAACATGACCATCTTAAGCTGTAATGTTAGAAACCAATGCAGAAACACTAAAACATCGTTTTTGAGCTTTTTAGGCAAAAAGAAAACTAGTTTAAACCACGGCAACTGCAACTGTACATTTAGGATGCATTGAGCTGTTTGACAGTATTCTGGCATCAGAACACAACCATTAGAGGCTGCTCTGATGGAAACCAATGCAGAAACACCAAAACATTGTTTTTGAGGTTTTCAGGACAAAGGAAAACTAGTTTAAACCGTGGCAACTGCAACTGTGCTTTTAGGGTGTATTATGCTGTTTTAAAGTAGCCTGGCATCAGAACATGACCATCTTAAGCTGTAAAGTTAGAAACCAATGCAAAAACACTAAAACATCATTTCTGAGCTTTTCAGGCCAAAAAAAGCTAGTTTAAACCACGGCAACCGCAACTGTGCTTTTATGGTGTATTGAGCTGTTTTAAAGTTGCCTGGCATCAGAACATGACTATTATGAGCTGTAATGTTAGAAACCAATGCAGAAACACTAAAACATTGTTTTTGAGCTTTCCAGGTCATAAGAACACTAGTTTAAACCAAGATAAATGCAGCTGTACATTTAGGAAGCATTGAGCTGTTTGACAGTATTCTGGCATCAGAACATGAGCATTAGAGGCTTTTGAGCTTTTCGGGCCATAAGAAAACTAGTTTAAACCACGGCTTATGCAACTATGCTTTTAGGGTGTATTGACCTGTTTAACAGTATCCTGGCATCAGAACATGTCAGGTAGAGGTTGTTCTGCTGGAAACCAATGCAGAAACCATAAAACATCGTTTTTTGAGCTTTACAGGCCATACGAAATCTAGTTTGAACCAAAACATTTGCAACTGTGCTTTTATGGTGTACCGAGCTGTTTTAAAGTTGCCTGGCATCAGAACATGACCATCTTAAGCTGTAATGTTAGAGACCAATGCAGAAACAGTAAAACATCGTTTTTTGAGCTTTTCAGGCCAAAAGGAAACTAGTTTAAACCACAGCATCTGCAAGTGTGCTTTTATGGTGTATTGAGCTGTTTTAAAGTTGCCTGGCATCAGAACATGACTATTATGAGCTGTAATGTTAGAAACCAATGCAGAAACACTAAAACATTGTTTTGGAGCTTTTTAGGTCATAAGAACACTAGTTTAAACCAAGACATGTGCAGCTGTACATTCAGGAAGCATTGAGCTGTTTGACAGTATTCTGGAACCAGAACATGACCATTAGAGGCTGTTCTGGTGGAAACCAATGCAGAAACACTAAAACATCTTTTTTGAGCTTTTCAGGCCAGAAGAAAACTACTTTAAACCACTGCATATGCAACTATGCTTTTAGGGTGTATTGACCTGTTTGACAGTATCCTGGCATCAGAACATGACCATTAGAGGCTGTTCTGATGGAAACGAATGCAAAAACACTAAAACATTATTTTTGAGGTTTTCAGGCCAAAAGAAAACTAGTTTAAACCACGGCAACTGCAACTGTGCTTTTGTGGTGTATTGAGCTGTTTTTAAGTTACCTGGCATCAGAACATGACCATCTTAAGCTGTAATGTTAGAAACCAATGCAGAACCATTAAAACATCGTTTTTTGAGCTTTTCAGGCCAAGAGAAAACTAGCTTAAACCTTGGCATCTACAACTGTGCTTTTAGGGTATATTGAGCTGTTTTAAAGTAGCCTGGCATCAAAACATGTCCAGTAGAGGCTGTTCTGCTGGAAAGCAATGCAGAAACCATAAAACATCGTTTTTTGAGCTTTATAGGACATACAAAATCTAGTTTAAACCACAACATTTGCAACTGTGCTTTTATGGTGTACTGAGCTGTTAAAGTTGCCTGGCATCAGAACATGACTATTATGAGCTGTAATGTTAGAAACCAATGCAGAAACACTAAAACATTGTTTTTGAGCTTTCCAGGTCATAAGAACACTAGTTTAAACCAAGATAAATGCAGCTGTACATTTAGGAAGCATTGAGCTGTTTGACAGTATTCTGGCATCAGAACATGACCATTAGAGGCTGTTCTGGTGGAAACCAATGCAGAAACACTAAAACATAGTTTTTTGAGCTTTACAGGCCATACGAAATCTAGTTTGAACCAAAACATTTGCAACTGTGCTTTTATGGTGTACTGAGCTGTTTTAAAGTTGCCTGGCATCAGAACATGACCATCTTAAGCTGTAATGTTAGAGACCAATGCAGAAACACTAAAACATCGTTTTTTGAGCTTTTCAGGCCAAAAGGAAACTAGTTTAAACCACAGCATCTGCAAGTGTGCTTTTATGGTGTATTGAGCTGTTTTAAAGTTGCCTGGCATCAGAACATGACTATTATAAGCTGTAATGTTGGAAACCAATGCAGAAACACTAAAACATTGTTTTGGAGCTTTTTAGGTCATAAGAACACTAGTTTAAACCAAGACATGTGCAGCTGTACATTCAGGAAGCATTGAGCTGTTTGACAGTATTCTGGAACCAGAACATGACCATTAGAGGCTGTTCTGGTGGAAACCAATGCAGAAACACTAAAACATCTTTTTTGAGCTTTTCAGGCCAGAAGAAAACTACTTTAAACCACTGCATATGCAACTATGCTTTTAGGGTGTATTGACCTGTTTGACAGTATCCTGGCATCAGAACATGACCATTAGAGGCTGTTCTGATGGAAACGAATGCAGAAACACTAAAACATTATTTTTGAGGTTTTCAGGCCAAAAGAAAACTAGTTTAAACCACGGCAACTGCAACTGTGCTTTTGTGGTGTATTGAGCTGTTTTTAAGTTGCCTGGCATCAGAACATGACCATCTTAAGCTGTAATGTTAGAAACCAATGCAGAACCATAAAACATCGTTTTTTGAGCTTTTCAGGCCAAGAGTAAACTAGCTTAAACCTTGGCATCTACAACTGTGCTTTTAGGGTATATTGAGCTGTTTTAAAGTAGCCTGGCATCAAAACATGTCCAGTAGAGGCTGTCCTGCTGGAAAGCAATGCAGAAACCATAAAACATCGTTTTTTGAGCTTTATAGGACATACAAAATCTAGTTTAAACCACAACATTTGCAACTGTGCTTTTATGGTGTACTGAGCTGTTAAAGTTGCCTGGAATCAGAACATGACCATCTAAAGCTGTAATGTTAGAAACCAATGCAGAAACACTAAAACATTGTTTTTGAGCTTTCCAGGTCATAAGAACACTAGTTTAAACCAAGATAAATGCAGCTGTACATTTAGGAAGCATTGAGCTGTTTGACAGTATTCTGGCATCAGAACATGACTATTAGAGGCTGTTCTGGTGGAAACCAATGCAGAAACACTAAAACATAGTTTTTGAGCTTTTCGGGCCATAAGAAAACTAGTTTAAACCACGGCATATGCAACTATGCTTTTAGGGTGTATTGACCTGTTTAACAGTATCCTGGCATCAGAAAATGTCCAGTAGAGGTTGTTCTGCTGGAAACCAATGCAGAAACCATAAAACATCGTTTTTTGAGCTTTTCAGGCCATACGAAATCTAGTTTGAACCAAAACATTTGCAACTGTGCTTTTATGGTGTACTGAGCTGTTTTAAAGTTGCCTGGCATCAGAACATGACCATCTTAAGCTGTAATGGTAGAGACCAATGCAGAAACACTAAAACATCGTTTTTTGAGCTTTTCAGGCCAAAAGGAAACTAGTTTAAACCACAGCATCTGCAAGTGTGCTTTTAGGGTGTATTGAGCTGTTTTAAAGTAGCCTGGCATCAGAACATGACCAGTAGAGGCTGTTCTAAATGAAACCAATGCAGAAAAACTAAAACATTGTTTTTGAGCTTTTCAGGCCAAAAGAAAACTAGTTTAAACCACGGCAACTGCAACTGTACATTTAGGATGCATTGAGCTGTTTGACAGTATTCTGGCATCAGAACATGACCATTAGAGGCTGCTCTGATTGAAACCAATGCAGAAACACCAAAACATTTTTTTAAGGTTTTCAGGACAAAAGAAAACTAGTTTAAACCATGGCAACTGCAACTGTGCTTTTAGGGTGTATTTAGCTGTTTTAAAGTAGCCTGGCATCAGAACATGACCATCTTAAGCTGTAATGTTAGAAACCAATGCAGAAACACTAAAACATCGTTTTTGAGCTTTTCAGGCAAAAAGAAAACTAGTTTAAACCACAGCATCTGTAACTGTACTTTTAGGGTGTATTGAGCTGTTTTAAAGTTGCCTGGCATCAGAACATGACCATCTTAAGCTGTAATGTTAGAAACCAATGCAGAAACACTAAAACAGCGTTTATTAGCTTTTCAGGTCATAAGAACACTAGTTTAAACCAAGACATATGTAGCTGTACATTCAGGAAGCAATGAGCTGTTTGACAGTATTCTGGCATTAGAACATGACCATTAGAGGCTGTTCTGATGGAAACCAATGCAGAGACACTAAAACATCGTTTTTGGGCTTTTCTGGCCATAAGAAAACTAATTTAAACCACGGCATATTCAACTATACTTTTAGGGTGTTTTGACCTGTTTGACAGTATCCTGACATCAGAACATGACCATTAGAGGCTGTTGTGATGGAAACCAATGCAGAAACACTAAAACATAGTTTTTGAGCTTTTCGGGACATAAGAAAACTAGTTTAAACCACGGCATATGCAACTATGCTTTTAGGGTGTATTGACCTGTTTAACAGTATCCTGGCATCAGAACATGTCCAGTAGAGGTTGTTCTGCTGGAAACCAATGCAGAAACCATAAAACATCGTTTTTTGAGCTTTTCAGGCCATACGAAATCTAGTTTGAACCAAAACATTTGCAACTGTGCTTTTATGGTGTACTGAGCTGTTTTAAAGTTGCCTGGCATCAGAACATGACCATCTTAAGCTGTAATGTTAGAGACCAATGCAGAAACACTAAAACATCGTTTTTTGAGCTTTTCAGGCCAAAAGGAAACTAGTTTAAACCACAGCATCTGCAAGTGTGCTTTTAGGGTGTATTGAGCTGTTTTAAAGTAGCCTGGCATCAGAATATGACCAGTAGAGGCTGTTCTAAATGAAACCAATGCAGAAAAACTAAAACATTGTTTTTGAGCTTTTCAGGCCAAAAGAAAACTAGTTTAAACCACGGCAACTGCAACTGTACATTTAGGATGCATTGAGCTGTTTGACAGTATTCTGGCATCAGAACATGACCATTAGAGGCTGCTCTGATTGAAACCAATGCAGAAACACCAAAACATTTTTTTAAGGTTTTCAGGACAAAAGAAAACTAGTTTAAACCATGGCAACTGCAACTGTGCTTTTAGGGTGTATTTAGCTGTTTTAAAGTAGCCTGGCATCAGAACATGACCATCTTAAGCTGTAATGTTAGAAACCAATGCAGAAACACTAAAACATCGTTTTTGAGCTTTTCAGGCAAAAAGAAAACTAGTTTAAACCACAGCATCTGCAACTGTACTTTTAGGGTGTATTGAGCTGTTTTAAAGTTGCCTGGCATCAGAACATGACCATCTTAAGCTGTAATGTTAGAAACCAATGCAGAAACACTAAAACATCGTTTATTAGCTTTTCAGGTCATAAGAACACTAGTTTAAACCAAGACATATGTAGCTGTACATTCAGGAAGCAATGAGCTGTTTGACAGTATTCTGGCATTAGAACATGACCATTAGAGGCTGTTCTGATGGAAACCAATGCAGAGACACTAAAACATCGTTTTTGGGCTTTTCTGGCCATAAGAAAACTAATTTAAACCACGGCATATTCAACTATACTTTTAGGGTTTATTGACCTGTTTGACAATATCCTGGCATCAGAACATGACCATTAGAGGCTGTTCTGATGGAAACCAATGCAGAAACACTAAAACATTGTTTTTGAGCTTTTCGGGACATAAGAAAACTAGTTTAAACCACGGCATATGCAACTATGCTTTTAGGGTGTATTGACCTGTTTAACAGTATCCTGGCATCAGAACATGTCCAGTAGAGGTTGTTCTGCTGGAAACCAATGCAGAAACCATAAAACATCCTTTTTTGAGCTTTACAGGCCATACGAAATCTAGTTTGAACCAAAACATTTGCAACTGTGCTTTTATGGTGTACTGAGCTGTTTTAAAGTTGCCTGGCATCAGAACATGACCATCTTAAGCTGTAATGTTAGAAACCAATGCAGAAAAACTAAAACATCGTTTTTGAGGCCAAAAGGAAACTAGTTTAAACCACAGCATCTGCAACTGTACTTTTAGGGTGTATTGAGCTGTTTTAAAGTAGCCTGGCATCATAACATGACCATTATAAGCTGTAATGTTAAAAAACCAATGCATAAACACTAAAACATCATTTATTAGCTTTTCAGGTCATAAGAACACTAGTTTAAACCACGACATATGCAACTGTACATGTAGAATGCATTAAGCTGTTTGACAGTATTCTGGCATCAGAACATGACCATTAGAGGCTGTTGTGGAGGAAACCAATGCAGACACACTAAAACATTGTTTTTGAGCTTTTCAGGCCAAAAGGAAACTAGTTTAAACCACAGCATCTGCAAGTGTGCTTTTAGGGTGTATTGAGCTGTTTTAAAGTAGCCTGGCATCAGAACATGACCAGTAGAGGCTGTTCTAAATGAAACCAATGCAGAAAAACTAAAACATTGTTTTTGAGCTTTTCAGGCCAAAAGAAAACTAGTTTAAACCACGGCAACTGCAACTGTACATTTAGGATGCATTGAGCTGTTTGACAGTATTCTGGCATCAGAACATGACCATTAGAGGCTGCTCTGATTGAAACCAATGCAGAAACACCAAAACATTTTTTTAAGGTTTTCAGGACAAAGGAAAACTAGTTTAAACCATGGCAACTGCAACTGTGCTTTTAGGGTGTATTTAGCTGTTTTAAAGTAGCCTGGCATCAGAACATGACCATCTTAAGCTGTAATGTTAGAAACCAATGCAGAAACACTAAAACATCGTTTTTGAGCTTTTCAGGCAAAAAGAAAACTAGTTTAAACCACAGCATCTGTAACTGTACTTTTAGGGTGTATTGAGCTGTTTTAAAGTTGCCTGGCATCAGAACATGACCATCTTAAGCTGTAATGTTAGAAACCAATGCAGAAACACTAAAACAGCGTTTATTAGCTTTTCAGGTCATAAGAACACTAGTTTAAACCAAGACATATGTAGCTGTACATTCAGGAAGCAATGAGCTGTTTGACAGTATTCTGGCATTAGAACATGACCATTAGAGGCTGTTCTGATGGAAACCAATGCAGAGACACTAAAACATCGTTTTTGGGCTTTTCTGGCCATAAGAAAACTAATTTAAACCACGGCATATTCAACTATACTTTTAGGGTGTTTTGACCTGTTTGACAGTATCCTGACATCAGAACATGACCATTAGAGGCTGTTGTGATGGAAACCAATGCAGAAACACTAAAACATAGTTTTTGAGCTTTTCGGGACATAAGAAAACTAGTTTAAACCACGGCATATGCAACTATGCTTTTAGGGTGTATTGACCTGTTTAACAGTATCCTGGCATCAGAACATGTCCAGTAGAGGTTGTTCTGCTGGAAACCAATGCAGAAACCATAAAACATCCTTTTTTGAGCTTTACAGGCCATACGAAATCTAGTTTGAACCAAGGCATTTGCAACTGTGCTTTTATGGTGTAATGAGCTGTTCGACAGTATTGTGGCATCAGAACTTGACCATCTTAAGCTGTAATGTTAGAAACCAATGCAGAAAAACTAAAACATCGTTTTTTGAGCTTTTCAGGCCAAAAGGAAACTAGTTTAAACCACAGCATCTGCAAGTGTGCTTTTAGGGTGTATTGAGCTGTTTTAAAGTAGCCTGGCATCATAACATGACCATTATAAGCTGTAATGTTAAAAAACCAATGCATAAACACTAAAACATCATTTATTAGCTTTTCAGGTCATAAGAACACTAGTTTAAACCACGACATATGCAACTGTACATGTAGAATGCATTAAGCTGTTTGACAGTATTCTGGCATCAGAACATGACCATTAGAGGCTGTTGTGGAGGAAACCAATGCAGACACACTAAAACATTGTTTTTGAGCTTTTCAGGCCAAAAGGAAACTAGTTTAAACCACAGCATCTGCAAGTGTGCTTTTAGGGTGTATTGAGCTGTTTTAAAGTAGCCTGGCATCAGAACATGACCAGTAAAGGCTGTTCTAAATGAAACCAATGCAGAAAAACTAAAACATTGTTTTTGAGCTTTTCAGGCCAAAAGAAAACTAGTTTAAACCACGGCAACTGCAACTGTACATTTAGGATGCATTGAGCTGTTTGACAGTATTCTGGCATCAGAACATGACCATTAGAGGCTGCTCTGATTGAAACCAATGCAGAAACACCAAAACATTTTTTTAAGGTTTTCAGGACAAAAGAAAACTAGTTTAAACCATGGCAACTGCAACTGTGCTTTTAGGGTGTATTTAGCTGTTTTAAAGTAGCCTGGCATCAGAACATGACCATCTTAAGCTGTAATGTTAGAAACCAATGCAGAAACACTAAAACATCGTTTTTGAGCTTTTCAGGCAAAAAGAAAACTAGTTTAAACCACAGCATCTGTAACTGTACTTTTAGGGTGTATTGAGCTGTTTTAAAGTTGCCTGGCATCAGAACATGACCATCTTAAGCTGTAATGTTAGAAACCAATGCAGAAACACTAAAACAGCGTTTATTAGCTTTTCAGGTCATAAGAACACTAGTTTAAACCAAGACATATGTAGCTGTACATTCAGGAAGCAATGAGCTGTTTGACAGTATTCTGGCATTAGAACATGACCATTAGAGGCTGTTCTGATGGAAACCAATGCAGAGACACTAAAACATCGTTTTTGGGCTTTTCTGGCCATAAGAAAACTAATTTAAACCACGGCATATTCAACTATACTTTTAGGGTGTTTTGACCTGTTTGACAGTATCCTGACATCAGAACATGACCATTAGAGGCTGTTGTGATGGAAACCAATGCAGAAACACTAAAACATAGTTTTGAGCTTTTCGGGACATAAGAAAACTAGTTTAAACCACGGCATATGCAACTATGCTTTTAGGGTGTATTGACCTGTTTAACAGTATCCTGGCATCAGAACATGTCCAGTAGAGGTTGTTCTGCTGGAAACCAATGCAGAAACCATAAAACATCGTTTTTTGAGCTTTACAGGCCATACGAAATCTAGTTTGAACCAAAACATTTGCAACTGTGCTTTTATGGTGTACTGAGCTGTTTTAAAGTTGCCTGGCATCAGAACATGACCATCTTAAGCTGTAATGTTAGAGACCAATGCAGAAACACTAAAACATCGTTTTTTGAGCTTTTCAGGCCAAAAGGAAACTAGTTTAAACCACAGCATCTGCAAGTGTGCTTTTAGGGTGTATTGAGCTGTTTTAAAGTAGCCTGGCATCAGAACATGACCAGTAGAGGCTGTTCTAAATGAAACCAATGCAGAAAAACTAAAACATTGTTTTTGAGCTTTTCAGGCCAAAAGAAAACTAGTTTAAACCACGGCAACTGCAACTGTACATTTAGGATGCATTGAGCTGTTTGACAGTATTCTGGCATCAGAACATGACCATTAGAGGCTGCTCTGATTGAAACCAATGCAGAAACACCAAAACATTTTTTTAAGGTTTTCAGGACAAAAGAAAACTAGTTTAGACCATGGCAACTGCAACTGTGCTTTTAGGGTGTATTTAGCTGTTTTAAAGTAGCCTGGCATCAGAACATGACCATCTTAAGCTGTAATGTTAGAAACCAATGCAGAAACACTAAAACATCGTTTTTGAGCTTTTCAGGCAAAAAGAAATCTAGTTTAAACCACAGCATCTGTAACTGTACTTTTAGGGTGTATTGAGCTGTTTTAAAGTTGCCTGGCATCAGAACATGACCATCTTAAGCTGTAATGTTAGAAACCAATGCAGAAACACTAAAACAGCGTTTATTAGCTTTTCAGGTCATAAGAAGACTAGTTTAAACCAAGACATATGTAGCTGTACATTCAGGAAGCAATGAGCTGTTTGACAGTATTCTGGCATTAGAACATGACCATTAGAGGCTGTTCTGATGGAAACCAATGCAGAGACACTAAAACATCGTTTTTGGGCTTTTCTGGCCATAAGAAAACTAATTTAAACCACGGCATATTCAACTATACTTTTAGGGTGTTTTGACCTGTTTGACAGTATCCTGACATCAGAACATGACCATTAGAGGCTGTTGTGATGGAAACCAATGCAGAAACACTAAAACATTGTTTTTGAGCTTTTCAGGCCGAAAGGAAACTAGTTTAAACCACAGCATCTGCAACTGTGCTTTTAGGGTGTATTGAGCTGTTTTAAAGTTGCCTGGCATCATAACATGACCATTATAAGCTGTAATGGTAAAAAACCAATGCATAAACACTAAAACATCGTTTATTAGCTTTTCAGGTCATAAGAACACTAGTTTAAACCACGACATATGCAACTGTACATGTAGAATGCATTAAGCTGTTTGACAGTATTCTGGCATCAGAACATGACCATTAGAGGCTGTTGTGGAGGAAACCAATGCAGACACACTAAAACATTGTTTTTGAGCTTTTCAGGCCATAAGAAAACTAGTTTAAACCACGCCAAATGCAACTGTACATTTAGGATGCAATGAGATGTTTGACAGTATTCTGGCATCAGAACATGACCGTTAGAGGCTGTTCTGGTGGAAACCAATGCAGAGACACTAAAAAATTGTTTTTGAGCTTTGTAGGCCATAAGAAAACTAGTTTAAACCACAGCATATGCAACTGTACATTTAGGATGCATTGAGCTGTTTGACAGTATTCTGGATTCAGAACATGACCATTGGAGGCTGTTCTGAAGGAAACCAATGCAGAAAACTAAAACATCGTTTTTGAGCTTTTCAGGCCATAAGAAAACTAGTTTAAACCACGCCAAATGCAACTGTACATTTAGGATGCAATGAGATGTTTGACAGTATTCTGGCATCAGAACATGACCGTTAGAGGCTGTTCTGGTGGAAACCAATGCAGAGACACTAAAAAATTGTTTTTGAGCTTTTTAGGCCATAAGAAAACTAGTTTAAACCACAGCATATGCAACTGTACATTTAGGATGCATTGAGCTGTTTGACAGTATTCTGGATTCAGAACATGACCATTGGAGGCTGTTCTGAAGGAAACCAATGCAGAAAACTAAAACATCGTTTTTGAGCTTTTCAGCCCAAAAGAAAACTAGTTTGAACCACGGTAACTGCAACTGTGCTTTTATGCTGTATTGAGCTGTTTTAAAGTAGCCTGGCATCAGAACATGACCATTAGAGGCTGTTCTGGTGGAAACCAATGTTGAAACACTAAAACATTGTTTTTGAGCTTTTCAGGCCAAAAGGAAACTAGTTTAAACCACAGCATCTGCAACTGTGCTTTTAGGGTGTATTGAGCTTTTTGACAGTATCCTGACATCAGAACATGACCATTAGAGGCTGTTGTGATGGAAACCAAAGCAGAAACACTGAAACATTGTTTTTTAAGCTTTTCATGCCAAAAGGAAACTAGTTTAAACCACAGCATCTGCAACTGTGTTTTTAGGGTGTATTGAGCTGTTTTAAAGTTGCCTGGCATCAGAACATGACCATTAGAGGTTGTTCTGGTGGAAACCAATGCAGAGACACTAAAACATCATTTTTGAGCTTTTAAGGCCATAGGAAAACAAGTTTAAACCAAGGCATATGCAACTATACTTTTAGGGTGTATTGACCTGTTTGACAGTATCCTGGCATCAGAACATGACCATTAGAGGCTGTTCTGAATGAAACCATTGCATAAACACTAAAACATCGTTGTTGAGCTAATCAGATCTTAAGAACACTAGTTTAAACCAAGATATATACAACTGTACATTTAGGATGCATTGAGGTGTTTGACAGTATTCTGGGATCAGAACATGACCTTTAGAGGCTGTTCAGGTGGAAACCAATGCAGATACACTAAAACATCGTTGTTGACCTTTTCAGGCCATAAGAAAACTAGTTTAAACCTTGACATTTGCACTGTGCTTTTAAAGTGTACTGAGCTGTTTTAAAGTAGCCTGGCATCAACACATGACCAGTAGAGGCTGTTCTGAATGAAACCAATGCATAAACACTAAAACATCGTTTTTGAGCTTTTCAGATCATAAGAACACTAGTTTAAACCAAGACATAAACAACTGTACATTTAGCATGCATTGAGCTGTTTGACAGTATTCTGGCATTAGAACATGACAGGTAGAGGCTGTTCTGAATGAAACCAATACATAAACACTAAAACATCGTTTTTGAGCTAATCAGATCTTAAGAACACTAGTTTAAACCAAGACATATACAACTGTACATTTAGGATGCATTGAGCTGTTTGACAGTATTCTGGCATCAGAACATGACAGTAAGAGGCTGTTCAGGTGGAAACCAAAGCAGATACACTAAAACATCGTTGCTGACCTTTTCAGGCCATAAGAAAACTAGTTTAAACCTTGACATTTGCAACTGTGCTTTTATGGTGTACTGAGCTGTTTTAAAGTAGCCTGGCATCAACACATGACCAGTAGAGTCTGTTCTAAATGAAACCAATACATAAACACTAAAATATCGTTGTTGAGCTTTTCAGGCCATAAGAACACTAGTTTAAACCAAGACATATGCAACTGTACATTTAGGATGCATTGAGCTGTTTGACAGTATTCTGGCATCAGAACATGACCATTAGGGGCTGTTCAGGTGGAAACCAATGCAGAAAACAAC